>NC_135331.1:34575005-35175005 GCF_023851605.1 Tamandua tetradactyla | reverse complement strand
ATGCAAACTCCCTCCAGCAATGGCTAACAGTGGCTGTTTTGAAACCCACAGCCTTACCAAGAGTATGTTATTAAATCTGTGGATATTTTGCCAATTTGAAAAACTAAAAAATAGTATTTCTGGGCACCTTTAATTTGCATTTTTCTTTTTCTTGAATAACATTAACTTTTTAATAAGTCTACATTTTTATCCTGGAGTATGGGTCTTTTTCTCAGCAGTTTCCGGGGACTGTTCTGTGCTGCCTGTTCGCAGGCTCTTGGAATCTGGTGAACCGTGTGCCCACTTCTAGTTCCTTGTCATGGTCCTGGCATCAGTGGAAACGCCTCCAGGGTTTCCCTGTTAAGTACAACAGATAGCCTGCGCCGTGTTCAAGATGAGCCTCATCTTATTTCAAAAGATAGCGCTGATTTACTCATCCATCTCCCTTACCAGGCTGCGGGCCGCAGGAAGGAAGAGGCCTGCTCTTGTTTACACTTCTCTCTAATCCCCAGCACAATGGCTGGGACTCAACTGGCTCAATAAATACTTGATAAGTTTACTAAGGGGAAGTGTGGCCTGTGGTGTGGTCACAGATTTCAGGAAGAAATATGCTAGGTTTGGAGAGATTAATGGGCAGGAGAAAGAAAAAAATGAACAAGTGTTTCGAGGCAGGAAACTTAAGCTGAGATAAGGAAAGAGTAAGACTTCAAATTTGGACAGGGTAAGTTCCTACAGGGAGTGGTGGAAAACTGGCTTTGTTATCACTGCAGAGGCCTGAATGCGGAACAGAGCCTGGACTGCATCCAGCAGGGAGAGGAACCATTTTAAAGAACACCATTACTAGGTATTTATCAGTCACACAATACTCAGTGTTTGCTGAAAGCTTTGAAATGCCAAAAGCCTGCTGGGAAATAGTTTTCACTATAAGTGGGCAATTGTTTTTTTAAAAAACAAAATAAATACTCAGCTCTCTAATGCAACATATCTGAGGATTTTTGAGCAGGGGCTTCTTCTCCTACATACCGCAGGCCCTGAGCTAAGTTGAAAGCTGCTAAAACGAATTCTTATCCCTTGGATCCTTCTCCAGCTCTCTGCTAAACAGCATTCGTGGGCCGTTATGCCTGCTTCCTTACGGGCCTTTGCGTCCTCATCTAGTTCCCTAAACTGACCTGAAAGAGGAGCCTGGCTGACCGCTATGCACTCACAGTACCTGTCCACCTCTAACTCCTGAACACATCTACTAGAACGGGAAGGTGTTAGCAAAAGCCTTCCAAGGCTCAAAAGAATAAAATAATAATAGTGGAATGCCAGGCGGTGAGGCAACCACTGCCAGCCCCTCAGGTAACCCCGCTGGGCAAGAAGGCAAGCCCTGACTGCAAGCACCAACTCAACAGCCCACGGCTTAACACTTCATGACCTCAGGCCACTCGCAGCTACTGCTTCCAAAGGCCACGTGGAATTTAATGACTATGAAATTACTTCTGACTACACACAACGAGGCCGTGATTATTTAGACCAAATTCATTTTAACTTAAAATCAACTGACTATTGAATATCCAATCCAATGATGTGGACTTTTTTTAAGTTATAAAGTAAGTTGCAAAAAGCTCTGAGTTAACTCACAATTTTTTAGAGGCAGTTACACCCTGTGCCATGACCCTTCTCCCAGAAGTGAGGACCTTGCAACATTAGATTTACACAAGAGCACTCCCTCCAACCTTTGTGCAAGGGGAGGACAACTGACACAGATGCTGTTCCACGCCATCCTACTCCAAACAGCCCCCCCCAACCGCCCTATTCTATTTCCATGGCTGATCATCCCATCTCCCATTTCAACAGGGCACAGACATTTGGGATGCTATGGCTACGGTGACAGAGAAGGCAATTGTGTCTATAACTGATGGACTGTTACTTATGCTGTCATTTTGGGGGGGGGAGGGGTGCATGGTCTGGGAATGAAACCTGGGTCTCCCACATGGAAGGCAAGCATTTTACCACTGAACCACCCGTGCACCTCCATATAGTATGCAAATACATTCTTACATTAAATGCTACCACTAGGAGTTTCACAGGTAATGGCAACTGAACAGGCTTCATGCTGAAGGAGGAAGTCAATCCAAACAAACAAACAAAAAAACACATAAAAAAAATCATGTCAATTCCTCTAATGGGTAAAATGCTGAACTAAATACCTTAGAGTTACAAAGAGAAAAAAGCATAAGAGGTTATCTTTGGTCTCAAGGAATTTGCACTCCAGTTTGGGAAACATTAAAGAGATTCCCAGCAGTACTGTGTTTTCCCCAGCAAGTGTCAAATACTACACATTTGGGAAACTGATTGTTTATGGTCAGAAGTAAAAGAGTTTAGGCTGAGTCATAAGTAAACAGGCCTTTGAGAAAAGCACAGGACAGAAGAAGATGGTCCAAAGAGAGAGACAGAAAGTGAATAAAAATGTAAGATGATGGAGAATAAAGGCATATCAGTGAAGGTGAGTGCTAGAACAAAAAGAAAAATTAAAAGATAAGGTCTGTAACTCAAACGACAGTTAACAACGGGAGCTTTATTCTGCTGTGGGCAATGAGGACAGTTTTAGAACAAGAATGTGACGTGACAAACAGTATTTTTCAGATTACCTCACAACTGTTGGAAAAAAGAAAATAATGAGAATTGGAGAGCAGTTAGGGATGACCTGAATTACGTGGGTTAGGGCAGAGGCATGTAAACTAAGGAAGGGCTGTGGGAGTGGGAAGTGATGGCAGGGAAGCAGAACCCACAGAGCCTGGGATGGCGTGGAGAACAGAGACACAATTAACACAAATAGGAACACTGGTCGACCCAAAGCCTTTCTCAATTCTGAAATTGGCTACAAGGCGAGATTCTCCACGAACCCCACATACGTATCTGTTTGATAGAGATCTTCAGTCTAAATTCTAGTCACCATCTCTTAACAACCGTGGTAAAAGCTTACCAGTTAACATTTCAAAAGTCAAAAAATTACATGCAGGTATCATTTATTGATATCTTTATAAATGACATAAAAACAGAATTTTTTTGAAGCTGTGTATCAGCTACACATCTTTATTGAAACTGAAAACCCACAAAAGGTGTCCAGAGAGCATCAGACTAGGCAGATTAGACCACAGCATTCACCAAGACACTAAAATGGGACAGAAAATATTTGCTAAATTATGATACCATTTAAAAAAAACATTCTATTTACCTCTAACGATCAATGCAGAGCCCAAGCTCCACAGTTTTCTCCACGCATATAATCTTTAAATCAGGTCAAAACTATACACTTTGACTTGAATCCTGTAGGTAAATCAAGCTTAAAATGGAATTTTATTCAAAATATATAAATGATTGAAGTAAAACGTGTTTCTTACACTTTTGTTATTCAAGTAACAATTTTCAAACATTAGATACTTGGTTTGTATGGAATACACATTGTGGAACTGTAAAACAATCACATCTTTTGTTCAGGAACACATCACTGTTACCACAACAATACTAGGGGTAAATAACTGGTGGGGAGCTGACAACTGTTAAGGGCAGTTCGGGATTTTCTCTTTGGTGTGGGTGTGTCTATTATTCTTCTCTTTAGAGGAGTGAAAATTGTCTAAAATTGGGAGTGATCATGAATGTACAAATAAGCGAGGGTACTGTGAAACTGCTTATTTTAGATAGAATATATACTATATGAATATATCTCAACAAAACCAGTAGATCCAAAGTAATAAACAGAAGGATTCAAGTGCTAGAGAAAATGTGGAGAGAAATAAACCTATTCAGTGTTGGTGTATAAGGTAGGGGATACACAGGAAGCTAAATATAGGGTTGCCATATGACAGGGCAATCCCTTTACTGGGAAAATACTCTAAAGAACTGAAAGCAGAGACTCAAATAGACATCTGCATACTGATGTTTATGGTAACACTATTCATGACACCCAATGGATGGTGGTGGCCGAAGGGTACAATGACTGAGAAGCAGAAGGATGAACTACGGTATATATGTGTGATAGAATATTGTACAGCTTCAAAAAGGAATGAAGTCAGAAGGCATGCAATGAGGTGAATGAAATATGAAGACATGTTGACATGTTGAGCAAAATAAGCCAGAAACAAAAGGACAAATACTGTACAGTCTCTTTTAGGAAATACTTATAAGAAAATTGGGGCCTAGATAGTAAGCGCTTACAATAGTCACACTTATCCCTGAGTGTCAAAGAACAGTTGGAGACCAAAGCCAAACAAAAAGAAAATACCAGGCAAAAGAGAGAAAATGACTTCAATAAACTAATCAAGAAAATCAGATGCCTAGGCACCAGGAAAAATCACAAGTCATAATAGGAAGCATGAAGATATGGCCAGTCAAAGAACAAACTAACACTTCAAATGAAATATAGGAATTGAAGCAACTAATTAAAGATGTTCAAACAAATCTTCTAAATCAATTCAACAAGTTGAAGGAAAATGTGGCAAAAGAGATGAAGGATATGAAAAAGACACTATGTGATCATAAACAAAATCTCAAAAGCTTGTAAAAGCAAGGGGTGCAACGGTGGTTCAGTGGTAGAAAATTCACCTGCTATGCAGGAGACCCAGGTTCGATTTCCAGTCCATGCACTTCCCCAAAAAAACAAACAAGCAAAATAAACAAAAATTCAACAAATGGTGCTGCAATAACGAAAAATAATGAAATATGACCCCATCATACAGCATACAAAAAAAAAAGGCAAAATTTATGGAAATGAAAGGCACAAAAGAAAAGATGAAAAACACAATAGAGACATACAATAGCAGATTTGAAGAGGTGGAAGAAAGGATTAGTGAACTTGAACACAGGACTTCTGAAAGCCTACACACAAAAGGATAGGGAAAAGAATGGAAAAATATGAGCAGGGTCTCAGGGAATTGAATGACAATATGAAGTACATGAATACACGTTATGGGTGTCTCAGAAGGAAAAGAGGAGAGAAAGGGGGCAGAAAGAATAATGGAGGAAATAATTACTGAAAACTTCCCAAATCTTATGACACACATAAAATTACAGGTCCAAGAAGTACACTGTACTCCAAACAGAACAGATCCAAATAGACCTACTCCAAGACAATTACTAGTCCGATTGTCAAACGCCAAAGACAGAATTCTGAAAGCAGCAAGAGAAAAATGATTCATCACATTCAAGGAAAGCTCAGTAAGAGTAAGTACAGACTTCTCAGCAGAAACCATGGAGGTGAGAAGATAGTGTAATGATATATTTTCTCTCTGAAAGTAAAAAACTTTCAACCAAGAGTTCTATAACCAGGAAAATCGTCCTTCAAAAACGAGGGGGGAAAAATGAGGAAAAGTTTAAAATATTTATAAACAACAGACATTGAGAGAGTTCATGAATAAGAGACCTGATTTAACATTATGTGTAAGACTAAAGCAAAAAATGTTTGTTACAAAATTTAGATTTTGACTAGAGCATTTCCTAATATAACTCATGTAGATAGTTTGATTGAATGTCATAAGTACTTGGAATCTCAGGTAGCACTTGAGATTTTGTTGGTTTGTCCAGAGTGATTCCCCCGATGAATCCCAGAATGATTTGATCAGTGACTGGAAAAGTATCTGCAAGCCCCCTTCGGGAAATGGTGAGAGTGGGGAGAAATTCAACTTCCCCAAGATGAATTCTTGATATTCTCACAAGCAGTGTGGACAACCAAAGCTATAGGCTGAGACCCCAGTCTTGGGGTTTGTTCACATGAAACTTAACCCCACAAAAGATAGGTCAAGTCTACTTAAAATTTAGGCCTAAGAGTCACCCCCAAGAGAGCCTCTTTTGTTGCTCAGATGTGGCCTCTCTCTCCAGCCAATATGATGAGCAGTCTCACCACCCTCTCTGCGTGGGACATGACTCCCAGGGGTGTGGACCTTCCTGGCAACGTGGGACAAAGATCCTGGAATGAGCTGAGACTCAGCATCAAAGGACAGAGAAAAACCCTAGAATGAGCTGAGAATTAACATCAAGAGACTGAGAGAACCTTCTCGACCAAAAGGGGGAAGAGTAAAATGAGACAAAGTGTCAATGGCTGAGAGATTCCAAACAGAGTTGAGAGGTTATCCTGGAGGTTATTCTTACGCATTAAGTAGATATCACCTTGTTGTTCAAGATGTAGTGGAGAGGCTGGAGGGAACTGCCTGAAAATGTAGAGCTGTGTTCCAGTAGCCATGTTTCTTGATGATGATTGAACAATGATATAGCTTTCACAATGAGACTCTGTGAATGTGAAAACCTTGTGTCTGGTGCTCCTTTTAGCTACTATATCAACAGAAGAGTAGAACATATGGAATAAAAATAAATAATAGGGGGAACAAATGTTAAAATAAGTTCAGTTTGAAATAATGGTAAATGAAAGCGAGGGGTAAGGGGTATGGTACGTATAGTTTTTTGTTTTTTTTTCTTTCTCTATTATCATTTTATTTATTTTTCCGTTGTCTTTTTATTTCTTTTTCTAAATCGATACAAATGTACTAAGAAATGATGAATATGCAACTATGTGATGATATTAAGAATTACTGATTATATATGTAGAATGGAATGATTTCTAAATGTTTTGTTTGCTAATTTTTTTTAATTAATAAAAAAAAAAGAGACCTGATTTATAAGAAATACTAAAGGAAGTACTATAGGAAGATAAGAAAAGACAGGAGAAAGAGGTTTGGAGAAGAGTGTAGAAATGAAGATTATCAAGGTAAAAGGGTAAAAAGAGAAAAAAAATGAGACGGACATATGAAATCTGAAAGACAAAATGATTGAAGAAAGTACAATCAAAAGACATAGACTGGCAGAATGGATTAAAAAAAAAAACAGGATCCATCTATACACTGTCTACAAGAAGTTCACATTAGATGCAAGGACAAATATAGGTTGAAGTGAAAGGTTTCCAGTTTGTTAATGCTGCTGGAATGCAATATACCAGAAATGGATTGGTTCTTATAAGGGAGAATTATCAGGTTACAAATTTACAGTTCTAAGGCCATGAAAATTTACAGTTCTAAGGTCCAAACTAAGTTACCAACAAGAGGATACCTTCACTCTAGAAACGTCAAGCACGTCCACGGTTTCTCAGTCATGTGGGAATGCACATAGTGATGTCTGCTGGCCCTTTTCTCTTGGCTTCTGGTTTCAAACAGCTCTCTCAGTTTCTAGCATCTCCTGAGCACTACTCCACTGTGTCTCCAAATGACTGTAACCTGGTTACATCTCTCTGCTCTCTGTGGGGGCTCTGAGCTCTCCCTCTGTTTTCTACCTTTTATACTCTTCGTACAGGGCTCCAATGAAAGGATTAAGACCCACCCTGATTGGGTGGGGTCACATCTCCAGGGAAACAGCCTACTTTTGAGATCCCATCTAACAGTAGGTCTGGCCCCACAAGACTGGATTAGAAGAACATGGCTTTTGTGGGGCACATGACAGTTTCAAACCAGCACAGTTGGAAAACGGTATTTAATGGGGGGAAAAAGCGGAAGTGGTTATACTAATATCAAACAAATCAGACGTCAAATATGAAACAAAAGAGACAAAGAAAGATATAATGTATTAACAAAAGGGACAATTCATCAGAAAGAAACAACAATCATAAATATTCATGCACTGGGCTAGAGTGCTCCAAAATATATGAGGTAAACACTAAAAACACTGAAAGGAGAAGTAGACACCTTTACAATAATAGTTGGAGACTTTAATACACCACTCTCATCAAATGGATACATCACCTAGACAGGGAAACAATAAGGAAACAGAGTTCTTGAATAATACAATAAATAAATTAGACTTAACAGACATCTACAGAACACTGCACTCCATAACAGCAGGATATACATTTTTCTCAAGTGCTCATGGATCAGTCTCTAGAATAGACCACATGTTGGGTCACAAAGTATTATCACAATAAATTTTAAAATATTGAAATCATATAAAATATCCTCTCAGAACATAATGGAAGGAAGCTAGAAATCAATAACTGGCAGAGGGCTAGAAAATTCACAAATACATGAAGGCTAAACAATGCAATCTTAAACAACAACTGGATCAAGAAAGAAATTACAAGAGAAATCAGCAAATAACTCAAGGCAAATGAAAATGAAAGCAAAACATAGCAAAACTTACAGGATGCAGCAAAAGCAGTGCTGAGAAGGAAATTCATTGCCCTATAGCCTATACTAAAAAAGAAGAAAGAGCAAAAATCAAGGACATATCTTACGCTGGTTTGAAAGGATGTATGTACCCTAGAAAAGCCATGTTTTAATCCTAATCTCATTTTGTAAAGGCAGCCATTTCTTCTAATCCTATTCAGTACCATATGTTTGAAGCTGTAATTAGATCATCTCCCTGGAGATGTGATTCAATCAAGAGTGGTTGTTAAGGTGGATTAGATGGAGATGTGTCTCCACCCATTAATGTGGGTCTTGATTAGTTTACTAGAATCCTATAAAAGAGGAACCATTTTAGAGAATGTGGGAGATTCAGAGAGAGCAGAGCAGAACGACATAGCCACGAGCACAGTGTCTACTTCTCCTTTCAGTGTTTTTAGTGTTTACCTCATATATTTTGGAGCACTCTAGCCCAGTGCATGAATATTTATGATTGTTGTTTCTTTCTGATGAATTGTCCCTTTTGTTAATACATTATATCTTTCTTTGTCTCTTTTGTTTCATATTTGACGTCTGATTTGTTTGATATTAGTATAACCACTTCCGCTTTTTCCCCCCATTAAATACCGTTTTCCAACTGTGCTGGTTTGTTCTGTTTACTGTATTCCAGCAGCTAGCAAACTAGAGCAGGTCTGCTCACCTGGAGTAAGGAGAGAAAGAACAGCAAACTACCCCCAGTGCAAAGAAAAGGAAAGAAATAGCAAAGATTAGAGCAGAAATAAATGTAACTGAGCACATGAAAACAGTAGAGAGAATCAACAAAACCAGGAGTTGGTACTTTGAGAAAAAAATCAATAAAATCATTGAAACCTTAACTAGGCTGACAAAAAAGAAGGGAGGATGCAAATAAATAAAATCAGAAATGAGGGGGTGGGGACACAACTACTGATCCCAAAGAAATAAAGAAGATAATATATGAGGGTACTATAAGTAACTATGTACTAACAAACTAGACACCATAGACAAATGGACAACTTTCTAGAAAAGCATGAACAACCAATATGCACTTGAGAAGAAACAGAAAATCTTAACAAACCAATCACAATTAAAGAGATTGAATCAGTTGTCAAAACCTTCCAAAAAAGAAAAGTCCAAGACCAGATAGCTTTATATGTGAATTTTACCAAACATTCAAGAAAGAATTAGTTATCAATCCTGCTCAATCTCCTCAAAAAAACTGAAGAGAAGAGAAAGCTACCTCATTCTATGAAGCCAACATCACCCTCATACCAAAGCCAAAGATAGTACAAGAAAAGAAAATTACAGTCCAATCTCTTTAATGAATATAGGTGCAAAAATCCTCAATAAAATACTTGCAAACTAAATCCAGCAGTACATTAAATGAATTGTACACCATGATCAAGTGAGATTTATTCCAGGTATGCGAGATTTATTCCAGGTATGCAAGGTTCATTCAAAATGAGAAAATCAATTAATGTGATAAACCACATCAATAAATCAAAGAGGAAAAACCACATGATCACCTTGATTGATGCAGCAAAGACATTTGACAAAATTCAACATCCTTTCTTGATGAAAATGTTTCAAAGGATAGAAATAGAAGGGAACTTTCTCAACATGATGAAGAGAATATATGAAAAGCCCATAACTAATATCTTACTCAATGGTAGAAAACTGAAAGCTTTCCTCTAAGATCAGGAACAAGACAATGAATGCCCACTGTTAACAATGTTATTCAACATTGTGCTGGAATTTCTAGCTAGAGCAATTAGGCAAGAAAAAGAAATGAAAGATATCTAAATCGGAAAGGAAAAAATAAAACTTTCACTGTTTGCAGATTACATGGTCCAATATACAGAAAATCCAAAAAAAAATCTACAGCAAAGCCACCAGAGCTAATAAACGAGTACAGAAAAGTGACAGGATACAAGATCAACATGCAAAATTCAGTAGTGTTTCTATACACTAGTAATGAGCAATAGAGCAACCAAAAGAATCAAATAATTTAGGAATAAGTTTGACAAAGGACATAAAGACCTTTACACCAAAAACTCCAAAGCACTGCTAAAAGAAATCAAGGAAGACCAAACAAATGGAAGGACATACCATGTTCATGGATTGGAAGACCAACTATAATTAAGATGTCAATGCTACCCTAATTGATTTATAGATTTGATGCAATACCAATTAAAATCCCAAGAACTTACTTTGCAGAAATAAAACCAATAATTAAACTTATTTGGAAGGGTGTCCCAAATAGCTAAAAATATCTTGAGAATGAAAAATGCAGTGTGAGGCCTCACACTACATGACTTTAAAGCATATTACAAAGCTACAATGATTAAAACAGCATGGTACTGGAATAAAGACAGATATATGGGCCAATGGAATCTAACTGAGTATTCAGAAATAAACCCTCTCATCTATGGACAACTGATTTTTGATAGGGGAGCCAAGTTCACTCAACTGAGACAGAACAACCTCTTCAACAAATGATGCTTGGTGAAAAGAATATCTACATCCACAAGAATGAAAGAGGATCTCTATCTCACAACTTATATAAAAATTAACTTAAAATGGATCAGAAACCTAAATATTAGCACTAAGACCATAAAGCTTTTAGAACATAGGAAAATGTCTTAAAGATCTTGTGGTAGGAAGTGGCTTTCTTGATCTTACATTCAAAAGGCAAGCAATGAAAGAATTAGATAAATGGAATCTCCCCAAAATTATATACTTCTGCATGTCAAAGGACTTTGTCAGGAAAATAAAAAGCCAGGCTACTCAGTGGGAGACAATATTTGGAAATCACATATTGGATAAGTGTTTAATATCCAGAATATATAAAGAAATCCTCCAATTCAACTGCAAAAAAACAAACAACCCAATTTAAAATGGGAAAAAGACATGGATAGACATTTTCTCAAAGAGAAAATATAAATAGCATATGAAAAGTGGACAACTTCACCATTATTGGGGAAATGCAAATCAAAACCACAGGACATCATCTCACACCTACTAGAATGGCCATTATCCAAAAAAAAGAAAAAACTACAAGTGGTGGAGAGGATGTAGAGAAAGAGGCACACTTACTCACTTTGACTGGAATATAGAATGGTGCAACCACTGTGGAAGGCAGTTTGGTGGTTCCTCAAGAAGCTAAGTATAAAATTGCCATACGAGCCATCAATCCCACTACTAAGTATATACTCAGAAGAACTGAAAGCAGGACCACAAATGGGTATATTCACACCAATATTTATAGCAGCATTATTCACAAATGCCAAGAGATAGAAACAGCCCAATTGTCCATCAATGGACAAGTGGATAAACAAACTGTGGTATATACATATGATGGAATATTATGCAGCTGTAAGATGGAATAAGGTCATAAGGTCATGATGCATGCAACAAAGTAGATGAACCTTGAAGACATTACATTAAGCAAAATAGGCCAGAAACAAAAGGATAAATACCGCATGGTCTCACTAACATGAACTAACTATAATAAGCAAACTGTGAAAATTAAAGTTGAGAACACAGGTTATCAGGACATAGAAAGAGGATAGAAATTGAACATTTGATGCTGAATGAGTATAGAATTTTGAAAAGACTGCAAAAAAATAAAAAGACTGACTGCAACGATTCATAAATGGCTGGCACAATACTGTGTGATGGTAGAACAATACTGTTAAGTATAATGAACAAAGCTGAGTGTAAGTGTGGTTGAAAGAGGAAAACTAACGACATGTGTGACAGGACAGGAAAGGCAGAGGATAAAAACTGGGACTGCATAACTTAGCAAAACCAAGAGCGGACAATGATGATGATTAAATGTACACATATAGGGTGGGCTATGGTGGCTCAGCAGGCAGAGTTCTGGCCTGCCATGGCTGAGACCCAGGTTTGATTTCCAAGGCGTGCCCATGAAAAAAAAAGGATAAATGTACATATATAATAAAGGTTTTACATGAGGGAGAATCAATGAATGTCACCATTACAAAGTGTTAAAAAATAGGATGATACATGGAAAAAATACAAATAATGCAAACTAGGGTCTATAGTTAGCAATAATATTGTAATAGTCTTTATTAATTGTAACAAAGGCAATATACCAAAGCTAAATGCCAACAAGAGGGGACTATAAGCGAGAGGTATGGGATTTTAGAAATGGAAACGTTCTCATATAGATTGTGGTGGTGTATGTACAACTGCGATCATATCAGGAGCCACTGATTATACACTTAGGATGGATTATACAGTGTGTGAATAAACTTTTTAATTTTTTTTAATTAAACAAATTTTTAAATTTTTTTTATTATAAACAATGAACAAACATACAAACATTCTCAATATCTAAACATTCTTGACACAGTTACAATCAATGGCTCACAATATCATCACATAGTTGTGTATTCATCACCCTGATCATTTTTTTGAACACTTGCATCTCTCCAGCAAAAGAAAGAAAAATGAAAAATTTCATACATACCATATCCCCTACCACTCCCTTTCATTTACCACTAGTATTTCAATCTATTCAATTATTTTAACCTCTGTTTCCCCTATTATTTGTTTATATCTTATCATGAATAAACTTTTAAAAACAATAAACAGAAAGATACAAGTGCTGGAGAAGATGTGGTGAGAGAGATGTACCCATTTACTACTGGTGGGGAAGCAGGTTGGTGCAGCTCCTCTGGAGGGCAGTGTGGTGGGTCCACAGGAGGCTAAGGGTAGGGCTGCCTTATGATCCTACAACCCTGTTACTACATACTTGGAAGAAATGAAAACAGGGGAATGAATAAACATTTCCACACTGATGTTTATGGTGGCATTATCCATGATTGCCAAGGGATGCAGGCAGCCTAAGGATACACTGACCGATGAACGGAAGGACAAACTGTAGCGGATACATACAACAGAATACTGAATGGCAGTAAAAAGGAATGAAGTTGTGAGGCATGCAACTAAGGTGAATGAACCTTGAGGACAGTATGTTGAGTGGAAAAAGTCAGAAACAAGAGGACAAATGTGGTAGGGTCTCACTAATGTAAACTAGAATGAGCAAACTCTGAGAACTGAATTCCAGAACACAGGTTATCAGAGGATGACAAATGGGCAGAGACTGAGCAATCAGTAATTAAGGAGGACAGAATGTTCAAAAAAGGCTCACTGTAACAGTTCCTAGAATGGAAGCTCTTACAGCAGTCATATTTATTCCTGAATTTTAACTGTTATTTCTAAATTCTGAGACGCTGAGCTCTTTGTGTATAACCTGGCATTTCCTTAGAACTTTCAGTATTTGTTTGACACCCGAGAATCAGTTAGAGTTCTGCAGCTCTACAAGTCAGCATTACTTCATACAACAAGTGTTAAAGAAGCTGAAAAAAAGATCAGACTTCACTTAGAGACATAAACAAAGCGAATCTGGTTAAGACTAAGGTAAATCAGAATACAGGATAAAAAATGATATTGTCTGGTTTTTAAAACTTCACCTTCTGTGTGAGACCAAAGAAAGAGATGGTTATTTTGTCTAAAATTCAAATTTTCTGTGGCAAGCTATCTAATTTAACCTGACTGGTCAGTTTATTTAAACCATCTAATACATAGAATGCAGAATAGGGAAAGAGATCTTGTTATTCTCTACAGGTTAATGTAATACCCTGAAACACTCCAGAGTATTTTTAGCAGATAATAAAAAAATATTTGCAAAATCCCCTTGAGGGATTGTGGAAAAATGTGGAACTATTAAACTTTCCCACCTGGGGAATTCCTGATAGTCTCTCAAGCATTTGGGACTCCCAATTTAAAAAGCCAAAAGTCCCCGGCCTTGAAGCCTGCCCTTATGAAACTTATTCCTGCAAAGGAGAAGCTAAGCCTACGTATAATTATGCCTAAGAGTCACCCCCAGAGAACCTCTTTCATGGCTCAGCTGCAGCCTCTCACTCTAAGCCAACTCTGCAAATAAATTCACGACCCCCCCTCCTATGTGGGGCATGACTCCCAGGGGTGTAAGTCTCCCTGGCAACATGGGACCAGACTCCCAGGGATGATGCTGGCCCTGCCATCCTGGGGTTGAGAATATCTTCTTGACCAAAAGAGGAGTAAAGAAATGAAACAAAACAAAGTTTCAGTGGCTCAGAGAATTCAAATAGAGTCAAGAGGTTATTCTGGAGGTCACTCTTACACAAGCTTCAGCCAGATATTGCAAAATTGCCACAGCATGCCAAGTCCTAACTAATTATTCCTGAGCGCCCCAAGAACACCCTGGGCTCTATCTAAGATTCCATCAGAGTTTTTCTTGGTTAGTTTACGTTTTCAGAAACTTCAGGCCTCCATGTTATTCGTATGGCAGGTAAGCCCTGAAACCTAGAGGTACCAGTCTCTCCAAGAACATCAACCAGCTTCATTCCTCTACCCCATAAGGTTAGCGCCCACGTCAGCACAAAGTTAGAACGGTCATTGCTCAGAAATCCCTGAAGATTCAGCAAATGATCAAATGAGAGGGAAGAGGTATTTGAGAAATACTGAGAAATTAGGCTTTAACAAATGATTATGACCACCGCCTCACTGTACAGATATCTCTTTTTAGTTTCTAGTGTATTAGAACATCTCGACGTAAATACCTGAAATTGCTGACCTGTAATTCAGTAGCCTTGATCTTTGATAATGATTGTATAACTATATAGGTTTTATTGTGTGGCCGTGTGACTGTAAAAACCTAGAGTCACCCCCGTTATTCAGTGTATGAATGGGTGAGTAATAAAATAAAAGCATGCATGAAAAAATGTCATGAATAGGGGAAAAACACCTATACATAAACTATGGACAACTATAATAGTACTACTTTAATAATCTTTGATGAATTGAAACAAATTTAACTACTGCTAAAAAATGGTAGAATTACAAAAAAAGAATTACCAATGGTAACCAACTTTCCACACCAATGCAAGTGTGGGTGGCGCGGTGGTATATGGGAATCCTGTATTTTATGCATGACTGTTCTGTAAATCCACAACTTCTCTAATTAAAAAAAAGCATCTGGAAAACTGCCAGTATGATACTTAACACATCCCTGGCATCCTCTAGCAATATATACTGAGATCCCACACTTGTTTATATTGCTAGCACATATAATTATTATCCTAAAATAAGTGAGACCTGGCAGGGAGGCAGCGAGTAAGTTTCGGTGCAGGTGCTGGCTCATCAGTTAGACCTACCGCTTGACCAAGACTGGAGTTTCCCCATAATTGCCTTGGGGTTTAAATTCATGCCTCTGAAAAATAGCCAGCGGCCCTTTTCATGAATCTTAGAGACTCAGGGACATTTAACAACTGTTCAGCACTGCGACGCCAGAAGACTGTCAGTTTCACATACACTCTTTGCTACTCGTCTTTTGCTAGGTGGGCAGTTTGGAGACGGAAAGGACTCTGTGGCCTGACACTCTCTCTCTTGGTCTTCCGCACCCACCTTTTTGTTTAATGAGGGATTCCCAGTGAAGCAGCCAAAATGCACTTGGAATGTGAATGATTCATTCTGCAGAGCACATAAAACAGACCACGGACAGGGAGCTCTTTGGGCACTGGCCCCAAATTCTAAATTTTAGAGTCATTATGCATTGAATAGGAATTGCATAGTCGATTTGCTAATTTAAAAAAACAAAGTCACCCCATATGCTCGCTAATTTTTGCATTAACTTTTCTTGGCTAGATAAGCAGTTAATACTGTCCTGAAGAGCAGGGCATCAAATCCTCACTTCACCTCTTCCAAAGAGGCAAACTTGGTCACATTATATCACCGAACATATAAGGCCCTCAGTGCACTGTTCAGCACAGAGGTAGCCTTTATTGTCTTAAACTAACAGTAATTCCTATCAACCATGGGATCAGAACAGCTCAGGGTACATCAGATACAAAATTTTTAAAGATCATAGCTCTACGTGCCAGCCTGCAAGCCTGGTGTCTACATCAGATCCCAGCATTCCTATAACTCTAGCAAATGTTAAAGTACTTCTTTTTCCAGTAAAATGCTGCTTTTCTAGATTTTTTTTTTTTTTGGAAGTAAAACTTATGGCTGCTCTTCAAACGTGAAAGATGACTTCAGAAAGGAGAACCAGCAGTGATAAACTGTATTTTGAAAAGGCACCTAAATTTTCTAGTAGAACTGCTTTAGCCCCTTCATCCTCTTGAAAGCCGCCTTCTACCCTGAATCCTTCTAGTGTCCCAGATGTCCACAGCGGCAGAGGCTGGCTGCAGGGGCAGTTGGTGTCTACGTAGCTTGAGCAGACTCTACCAATAGGAACTAATACCCAGACCTGCTTAATCCAACGCTGACAATAAAGTCAGATGAGAAGGGTGCCTTGTCAGTAAGTTTTAAAGTACCAGCTTCTCCCCTGTCCCCAGTTTCCTCTCTGGACTGCATTTTTATTAAAAAGGCCAGTTGAAACTGCAGAATCAGTAGTAGTAATTTACTTTAGGTTTTCCTCACCACTTGCTGCATGTTGCAACACCGCCTTTTTGATGGAAAAATCCAATTAGCTGTGCTTAGTCAAGTGTTTATCTCTGTTATTTGAAATTTTAAATGGATCTTTAACTCCTTCCGTCACTAAAAGTCTCCACAAAGGCATGACTAATTGATGCACAATTGTTTGGGGCCCCAGGTTTTTCTTTGTAATGGTTGTTTGCTCCGGGCTGCAGAAAGTTCTGAAGATAACAGAGGGTGAGAACCTGGCTTGGAGACAGTCGATCTGGGGGCTTTTGTCTGGGTGAGGCCCTTCACCGTGACAGAAACAAACACTTTCCAACAAAGGGGAGAACAGAGAGAAACCGGTTCCCATGTTAAGGTTCTGCTCTCCACAACCATATGGAAAAGTGCTCAATTTGCTAAAATTTAACCCCAGTCTTTGATTCAGAGTTTATAATGAAGATATAATTTAATCTCAGACCAACATAAAACATATTTAAGAAATAAAAGTGAAAAGTAAATGCTGAAAAATAAATAAATAAAAGGCATATCCATGTTGGAAAGAAGTAAAACTGTTTTTATTCACAGACAACAGGACATTTTACATAGGAAAGCCTAAGGAATCCCAAAAAACGATGGACCTAATAAACCATCAGCAAGATCAACGTGCTGGTCTGAAACTGCTAGGCACCCCAGAAAAGCCTTGTTCCTCTAGTCCAATTTGTGGGTACAGACCTATTGTGAGTGGGACCTTTTGATTAGGTTGTTTCCAACCTAATCAAACCTCACCCATTCAAAGTGGGCCCTAATCCATTTACTGGAGTCCTGTAAGAGGGGGACATTTTGCAGAAAACTCAGACGCAGATGTCTGGAGATGCCTGGAGAAAGACAGAAGCTCAGAGAGGAGGCCACTGGAACCAGAAGCTGAAAGCAACGAAGCCCGGGAGATAAGGAGCAGCAGACGTCAGGACGGCTTTATAAGATCAATCCATTTCTGGTATACTGAATGCCAGCAGCTTTAGCAAACTGAAACAGTCAAGATACAAAAACTCACTCTATTTCTATGTACTAACAATGAACAATCAAAAGCAAAATTGAGAAAATAATTCCATTTAGAGGAGCATCAAATAGATGAAAATACTTTGGAAAACTCAACAAAGCAGACAAGAGTGAAAACTACAAAACGCTGCCGAGAGAAATCAAAGAAGACCTAAACAGGAAGAGAGACATCTCACCCTCACAGATCGGAAGACTGAGTATTGGTTTGATGTCAATGAACCCCAAGTTGATCTCCAGAGTCCATATTATGACCCCTATTAAAAGTCCAGCAGAATTTTTGCACAAGTTGAAAAACTGATCTGAAATTCATGTAGAAATACTAAGAACCCAGAATAGCCAAAATCACTTTTGAAAAAGAAAAACAAATTGGAAGAATTTTTACTCCCTGATTTCAAAACTTACAATACAGCTACAGTAATCAAGACAGTACAGAACAGGCTTAAGGACAGACATTTAGATAAATGGAACAGAATTATGAGTCCAGAAATAAGCCCCTTCCCTTATGGTCAATTAACTTTCAGCAAAGGTGCCTAGACAATTCATTGGGGAAAGGGTAATCATTTCAACAAACCGTGCTGAAACAATAGCATATTCACATGTGAAAAGATTAATTCAGACCCTAACCTCACATAATACCCAAAAGATGGTGGGAACAGGACAGATCAACTTCAACCCTGCTCCAAGGAACAGCTAGAGAAGGGACGGGAGGGCCACTGAGATGGTGATTCCAGGGTGTAAGAGACCTGGGAGAGTCTTCTGTACCACATAGGGTGGTCCAGATTGCAAAGCTGAGGAGCTGAGAAGCAGAGAACCAGAGACCCTCTGGCTGGTGCAAACAGCCTAACATGGAAGCCCAGAGCCCTAAAGTGTGCACGGAGGGGGACATGGGGAGATGGGGACTAGGAAGTAAGCCAAGCCACATTCCCTGAACACGCTACCCTCACCAGCACAGTCCCACAACCTGCGACTCAGCCCGAACCCCATGCAACTGAACCCCATCACCGCCCCCACACTGTGCTCCAAGTTCTCCTGTCCCACCAACCCTTCCCACATGTACCCATCCCAAAACCCCAAAACCCAACCCCAAGCACCGACACCCCTACCCCAGTCCAGTCCACCTCTCCTGCAAAAGTGCAGTCTCACCCAAGTCCTACCTCCCAGCCAGGCCCCCTGTAGATGGTGGACAGTGCATAAAGGCTGCGGCCACCCCCAGCCCACACAGTCATGCAACCGCACCCTGCTGCCAATGAGTTCTGCACACATGTACATCAGTTTACGCTCTCCCAAATCTGTGCATGAGTACGGCCCCCAGTCACAACCCCCAGCTCTAGGCAAGCGCTGACCTGCACAGCCAGGGCACATCCGCCCCCGGCTCACGCACACACAACACCGACCCGATGCCCTGAGCTCTGCACATGCCCAGAAAGGGCCTGTGCCCTAGACCAGCGCACACCAGGCCCCGCCCCCGAGACCTGTGCACCTGCACAGCCACATTCTCCCCACCACCGGGCACCCACACTCACAGACACCAGCATAGCCTCTCCAACCGGCACCTATACCTGCACTGCAACATCATGGCACTATCGTGCCCCGCCCGGGGCCCTGCATCCTGCTCCACATCCATCCTGCAGATACAAGGCTTTAGACTACTGAGGGAAATCAACTTCCAAAGTAAACCCATCAGATGTTTACATGCCACGAGGACAGCAGAAGATCACTAAGCATAGCATGATGCAAACAGAGATAGCCCTGCCTAACAACCAAATTAAAACACCGGAGGAGAGACAGACATTGAAACAACTAAACAAAGATGTTCATACAACTCTACTAAATAAAATAAGTGGGTGGCTAATGATGTAAAGGAGACCAAGGAGACATTAGAAGAGCATAAAGAGGAATTTGAAAGAATAGAAAAGAAAAAACAAAATAAAAAAAGGAAATGGACAAAACAAAGCACAAAATATAAGAATCACTGGTGTCCTAAGGAGAAGAGAAGAGTAAAAGGCTAGGAAGATTAGTTGAGGATATACTGGGAGAAACCTTTCCAACCCTCATAAAGGACAAAAGTTATACCAAAATAGGTCAGAGACCCAAACTTAGTTAAAGCAAAAACATTGCTTGAAGAAACACAGAAGAAAAGCTTTGCGTATTTCAGTTAGGTTCTTAGATATGACACTAAAAGCATGATTCATAAAAGAAAGAAATGTTTAAGTTGGACTTCATCAAAATTAAAGCTTTGTGCACTTTGGAAGTCACATTAAGGAAATGAAAAACCACCACCTTGGGAGAAAATACGTGTAAATTATATATGATACCCTGTATCCTAAGACAAACCAATTTTTTAAATGGGCAGAAGATGCGAATAACCATTTTATCAAAAAAGATATGCAAATGGCTAATAAGCACAAACAAGTTCGGTATCATGAACTGTGAGGGAAATAAAGTTAAAACCACCATAACATACCACGTTAAATCCACTAGAATGGCTGTAATTAAAGAGATAGACAAGGGTTAATGAGAATGTGAAGAATCCCAAACTCTAATAAATTGTTGACGTAAATATAAAATAGTACAGCCACTTTGGAAAACAATTTGGTAATTTCTTAAAATGTGAGACATGGACTTAACTATACAGCCCAGCAATTTCTACTCCTAGGTATTTGCCCAAGGCAAATGAAAACATACATCCAGATTCACATACAAATGTTCAAATAATTGCAATAGACAAAAAGTGGAAACAACCCAAATGTCCATCAACTTGATGAAGGGGTAAACAAAATGTGATCTGGCCGTATAAGGAATGCTATTCAGCACACAACGGAATGAAGTCTGGTTGCACACAACACAGATGAGCCTCAAAAACCTTATTCTAAGTGAAAGAAGTGAGACACAAAAGACCACATAAGGTACAATTCCATTTACATGAAACTTCCAAAAAAGGCAAATCTATAGAGACAGAAGGGAGCTAGCAGTTGCCTAGGGCTGTGGAGGGAAAAGGGAAGGACTGCAAATGGGCACGGGGGATCTTTTTGGGGTGTGGAAATGTTCTAAAATTGAGTTGTGGTGATGGTTCTACAACTGTAAATTTAACAAAAAAAATAATTAAATTATACTCTTACAATGGGTGACTATTATGGCATGTTAATTTATACCTTAATAAAGCTGTTTTTTTAAAGGTAAAAATTGAAATAATTTTTTCTTGCCAAAAATCGCATTTCAGACACCAACAATATTTCACATAAATTCAAAAGGATTAATATTCGAACTCTGGATTAAGCTCGGAATTCAGTGTTACAAAATGAAATGTCTTCCTTGCCAATATCTGATGTAATATTACGTTAATCATGATGCTCTTTATACATGAGAATAACATTTGCATACCTCATGTATTAAGTATCTATTTTGGAGTCTCCTTGTAATTTGAAATATCCTCATTTAATAAGAGAGAATACGCAGACAGAGGAGTTAAATGGATTGTCAACAGACACAGATGGAATTTATCAAATGCCATGTGCCTCAACTTGCATATGATAAAATTATAATTTCAATATATTTTATAGCAGGAAAATAGTAACGAAATAATCTTAACCGTAACTGATAAATTCAACTTACTGACTCTTCAATAACTAGTATCTTTTTTTTTTAGATGCATGGTCTGTGAATCAAACCCACATGGAAGGTGAGTATTCTACCACTGAACCACCCGTGCACTCAACAACCAGCATCGTTTTAAAACCATTCTTTCAATGAGCCAAACCAAGAATACTATGTCAATATCTAATTACGTAAGCTTTACTTACAGAAAATTAGGAATCAACATAATTGGTATCCATTAAAGCATACAAGTCCTATAAAATGATGGGGAGGATAAAAGCAGATGTCATGTAACTTCTTCATTCTGAAAATTGGCAATTAGAAAGAATTAAGCACTTATCCTGCTGTATTAGTTTTCTGTTGATGTGAAACAAATTACTACAAGCTCAATGACTTAAAAACAACATTCAATTATTATCTCACAGTTCTGAAGGTCAGAAATCTGAGTGGCCTGGACTTGATTCTCTGCCGAGGGTTTCACAAAGCCAAAACCAAATGTCGGCCAGCGTGGACTCTTCTCTGGAGGCCCCAGGGAGGAAACTGCTTCCACGCTTGTTGAAGTTATGGGCAGATCTCAGTTCCTAGTGGCTGTGGGACTGAGCTCCCTGCTTCCTTGCTGCCACCAGCAAAGCCAGCCACAGCAGATTTGCTGTTTGAAGCACCCTCATGTGCTTCAAATCTCTCTGACTTCCTCTCCTGCCATCGGCCTGAGGAATCACTCTGCTTTCCAAGGGCTCACGTGTTTAGGTTAAGCCGATCCGGATAACAGTCTTGGTTATATCTGCAGAATCTCTTCTTGCCATGTTACTCCCAGGACTAAGCCAGGGAGTAAGGTCACACCTGTCCTTCCCACATGCACTTTATTTAAAGGCATCCAGGTAGCCCTAGCGGATGGGCCAGAGCTCTTCCTGAAAGAAGAATTCCAGCTAATCGTTGCAGAAGGAATAACACAATTAGAAAAAACACTATGTTGCCACTACCTAATAAAATAATTGATTTGGGCAACTACTGTCAATGTGAAGAAAACCACACCAGTAAATGAAAGCTTGACGAGGAACTTGATGCCCTGCCACACCTGAGTGCACTCTGGAGACATGACTACACACCATGTGCCTTCTGATAGGAAGGACACACTGGCACCTACGAGGTACTCTTGCCAACAAAGTCGAACCTAAATTTAATCTAGACCTTTCAGTGTTAAGAAATATGAGAAGGAGAGGTACAATCTAAATGAACTATGAAGAAGCACACTGGAAGTCCAGAACCATGACATTCTAATACAAGTGACCCTTTCCTTCAATGGGTACCACCACCATCACCACCAGAAAATGAGGAATCAACACAACTGGTATCCGGGGAGGTGGGTAGGAGGAGCAGGGAGACTGGTACAGGTTGAAAGAGACGTTAATTACAATGACAGCATTTGGACAGTAATTCAACAAAACCAACAGTTTCTGATTATCTCAACATTTTTGAGATAATCAGAAAAATGTAACTACAGACTCAGTATTAAAGTATACTAAGAATCAACATGAATTTTGTTGCTGGGAAATCAGATATGTGATTACATGAGAAAACTGTGGTCTTTTTAAAGATCCATTTAGGGGCTGAAATGCAATGAGGAGTTTGCTAACTGCTTTAAGATATTTCAGCAACCTACAAAAAGGGGATGAACAAAGTATAGAAAAATATTATTCTGGGTGATGCATTTACAGGGGTTCATTATTCGAGTCTACTTTGGACTATGAAAATTTCCATAGTAAACAATTTCATTTAAGAGCTTTCATTCACTGAGCAGCTGTGAGAAACAACCTTTGCATTAGGCCCCACACATTACCTGCTGAATCCTCACAAGAGCCTCATGAAGTAGATACTACGATTATCCTCATTTTCACAGATACAGAAACCAATGAAATGTTGACCAGTGCAAGGTGTAGCCAACAGATCTGCCCATCGCCCAGTATCTCAGTAAAGACTCAGAGGCCAAGCAAAGAAAAGAATTCTACATTTTTTCATTTCACAAAATACAGCTGAATTTACAAGTGTGCTGGAGCACACACTGGAGGTCAGCCCCCCAAAACCCTCCTGCACTGGAGATAAATTGGTAAGGAATGGAGAGAGAGGCAAAGAGATGGGAGGAGGAGGACAGGGGTGAGAAGGAAACAAGAGAACCACGGGGAAGCACGAGGAGATGGGGAAAAAGAGAAAGTAGGTAAACAAGTTAGGAGGTAACACATGGAGACAGCCAGAGAAAAAAGGGGCCAGTGGAACAGATGGGAAAAAACAGGCTGAAATAGGAAGCTGGAAAGAAGAACTGGAGAGTCAGACAACTAAACTCCTACCTCAGCCCACCTTCCATCCTGATACCACTAAGAAACTGAAAATGCTACAGGGCAAAAAGCGGAAGGAGGCGCCCACTGGACACAAGGGAACAAAAGGTAGCTGTGTCAAAACATGAGCACGGGTTTGCATGCAGTGTGCTTTCCTTGCACTCCTTCCCCACCCCACAATCAGTCAGTATTCTTTCCTGCGACCTTCCAAGTTCACACTCAACAACTCCTGCCCTGCTCCAAACTTACATATTAGGGAAAAGGGTTTATTTCTTTCCTTAAAAAAAATTTTTTTTTTTAATTTTTAACAACTTTGTTGAGATAAAATTTGCATATCATCACTGCCCGCTGGAGCCGCTCTGGGGAAAAATCTGTGCAGGCTGGAAGCTAAGACGTAACTGAGGGGCTTAGACTAAAGGCTCCAAGGCCAGGGTCAAACAATAGAAAAGACATGTTTTGGGAATTTATGTTTTGGGAGCAGGTGGGGTGGGGGGAACAGGGCAGGGGGTTGAGTGAAGAGAGAGAGAAACAGAAAGACGATGGAAGAAAGGACCCTAAACGCAGGTCAGAAATCGGAATCAGAGCTGCTGGGGAAACCAAGATTGTCACAGCATGCCAGCTACACCTTCATACCAGGGACCTAATATGCGAACATAGCCCTTCCTTTCATAGCAGTATTATTCAAAATAGCCAAAAAGTTAAAATAACCTAAAAGCCTACCAAGCAATGAATGGATAATAAAACGCAGTGTCATACAACGGCACATTGTTCAGCAATAGGAATGAATGAAGAACTGACACATGCTACGACACGGGTGATAACGTTAAGCCAAGTGAAAGAAACCCATCACCAAAGAATGTTTATGATCCCATTTATGTAAAACGACGAGAACAGGCAAATTCACAACGACTGGTTTTTGGAGTAGCGTGGGGTACAAGGGGAGGGGTGTGGAATGCCTGACTTAATCAGCATGGGATTAGTTTCGGGGATGTTGGAAATATTCTAAAATTTACATTGTGGTCGCGGTTACACAAAGCAGTGAATATACTAAAAAACGCTGAACACTATACCTTAAATGGGTAAATTTTATAGTACATGAAATATATCTCAGTAAAGCTACAGGAAAATAAATTTTAAAAAATCAATAATAGATAAATAATTCCTTCTTCCCTTCTCTCCTAAAGATAAGGAGTTTCTCTCTGTCTTTCTCAAGGTGTTTATTCTCTTTATTTAGTACAAATTCTGAAGCAATGGAGAGCCTTTATGTAGATGACAATCAAACACCATGGAAATCCTGAGAAGTGGAAATAACAAATGAGGAGAGAGTCAAATACTTTTAACTCATCCGCTCCCCAATCCAATGCTGCTGATCAGGATGAAATGCCAATATGTGGCTAAAGGCCACCATCCGTCCACAAACTGTTCCCACAGGATGGACAGATCACACTTCCTATTCTTCTCCATGTCTCACCATCTGTCTATCATAGCACTTCTGAGTTATCATAGAAGCTGCATCTAATGAAAAAAGCCTTAAAAGACTGATAACTTCCTAAAACTAGGTAAGAAATGGTTAAGAAAAATATATCCAAAGACTTTCTGCACTGGTTTCTATTTTACTTACTGTACTTAAATAAAAAGGAGCATCATAAGTCTTTCTAAAAAAAAATCTATCTGGTTCTTATTGGGTGACCCTCCACAGTTACATTCTATATTTACAGTTTCCTCTCCAATAGCCTTTAAAGAATTATCAGAGTTTCGGAAAGGAAGGGGATCTGAGAATCCCAAATCACTTCACCTCCCAGTGCCTACTTCTCCTGGTCTATAAATGAAAAGCACAACCCAGAAGGGTCTCTAAGAACCACATCTTATAGGGACCTATCCAGTCTATGCCTGTTAATCATGGAAATAAGACTACATATGGAAGTAGAGGACTAAGGAACTTTAATAAGATCATAATTTCTTGGAATTTAAATAAAGTAATTCCCCTCAGATCTTAATTTCTTGGAATTTAAATAAAGCAATTCCCCTGAGCAATAAAGCAATTTAAAAACTACAACGCACAATACCTCAGCAAACCATCTAAGTAACTGTGGGAGGCAAGCATGGTGCAAAGAAAGGAGCATCTAATTTTCTCATATTTGGCTATGCTGAATTCATATAAAAGTCCTAGAAGTATTTATTTATCATATCACTATGAGCAGATTAATAATATAGCTAGATGGCAGGCCAAATGATGAATTCTCCCCTGGCTGAGAACAACATATTGTTTAGAAAATTTCTGGATAGTAAGAGCTGTTTTGTGGGAACAAAAAAAAAAAAGAAAGAAAGAAAATGTATGTACACCACAGCTCTTATCTGACCCAGCTGGCAGTCACTTTTAAACTGACTGCCAGCCTTTTAGAAGGCAGCTGGGAACATAATATTCCTTTCTTCATAGGCCTCAAGACAGCACATGAAAGCAATTTTTAGTCACTCTGCATGAGCTCTCCATCCACTAATCACCAGGGGACTGCACGGCACCCAACTCAACACACCTGCACAGGCTGAGACTGGCAGCAGGCAGAGCTGGGCATCAGTCAGGGCTGACTGGTCCTAGACCTCAATGGGAGTCCCGCGGCCTGGGATGTACGTGAATGAAGCCATGGGGGTAAGGATGGCACAAAGAACCCGTAAATTGTGAAAGCAGACAAGATCAATCCAGCCCCCAGCTCTGGAAGACAAGGGCCAGCCTTAAGAGTAGAATATTTTTTATGAAGACACAGGCCAACTCCCTGTGATAACAGAGAATAAAACAGCAACAAGGGAAGCTGAAGATCTCAAGTGAGCTTTACTGAGGCTCCACATAGAAAAAACTTCTTCCTGGTTACTGTGGTGGCTTGACATTGTATGTACCCCAGAAAAACCTGTTTTTCAATCTAATCCATTCCTGTGGGTATTTAACCATTGTGAGTAGGATATTTTGATGAGGCTACTTCAGTTAGGGTGTGATCTACCTCATTCGGATGGGTCTTATTGCTGTTACTGGAGTACTTCATAAACAGAATAAATAGAGAGAGAAAAAACAAGCAACAGAGATAGTAAGCCATGGAACCAAGGGAGAGATCAACAGATGCCGCCATGTGCCTCGCCACTGGCAGAAGAGCCAAGGACCACCAGCAGCCAGTCTTCCAGATGAAAGCACTGCCTTGATGATGCCTTGATTTGGACATTTTCTCAGCCTCAAAACGGTAACCTAATGAATTCTCATTGCTCAAGCCAAACCATATCTCGGCATTTGCTTTAAGCAGCCTAAGAAACTAAAACAGTTATCGAGGACCCAATCCTTTGATTTTGACAACCTATCTCCTGACAACAAAATGCATTAAAATCTAGAAACAAACTTGTTTCCCAAGAGCTTATTCACAAGACATACTGCTGGGAAGACAAGTAATCATTAAGTCCTGTTAATGACATGAAATTTCCTTTATTCTCAGCTTTTGCTATAAACCATATAAAGTAGCAAGGGCAGCATTTATACATGACTCCACTGTCATCCATTACCACTTGTGACATTGCAGTTCGCCAAACGAACAAGCAAGACTTACCTATTTTCTGACTGAAAATCTTGTCAAAGGTTATTTCGTGTCTCTCCTGAAGATACTTCTGCATCACACTCCTGATACTGAAAGACAAGAGTAGCACATTTTTAACAACATGGTCTCAATCATGAGGAACCATCCCTAAAGTGAAAAACATACAGATGTTTATTTCAAGGATATAAGTTTTTAAGAGACGTTTTCGAAGACTTCCTTGACTGTGTGACTGACTAGGCAAAAAGCTGGAAGTCTCACAGCTCCAGCTCTTACCTTCTCACTGCAACTCAGGGTGAAAGTTGCATGTGAAGACTCAACTGTAAAAATGTCTTAAGAACTTCAACATCATCTCTCCAAAACACATGCAAGAACACACACATGGAAAAATTATGTTTATCAGAGACTTGAGATTAATAAACTTCTTTTCTAAAACAAAACAAAAGTAGAAATAACCTGGATACAGGATTAATATTCAAAAGTCAATTATTTTTCCTTGTAGCAACAATAAACCACAAGAAAACATAATTTAAAATAGCTTATATATATATATATATATAAAATACAAATTCAAATGCTTTGAAATAAATTGTGTGGAATATGGACAAGAACTTTATGGGCAAAATTACAAATTCACTTGAGAGACTTTAAAAAATGAAAATAAATGGAAAGATTTTCCATATTCATGAACAGAAAGATTTAATACTGTGAAACTGCAACATCTACCCAAATTTATCTATGAAACCACTGTAATTCTCTGATATTCACTGATATTTCAACAGGATTTTTCATAAAACATTGAAACAGATACGCTGGTTTTAAAATTTACACACAAACAAAAAAACAAGATCCAGAATAGCCAAAATTCTTCTGAAGAACAAGAATAAAAAAGATACTAGGGCTTATTACAAAGCTAAAGTAATTAGATAGGATAAACAAATTGTTGAATGAAATAGAATGGAGAGCATGTGAACTGACCCCACTACATGGTTCTCTGACATGTAATAAAAGTGGCATGGCAGGAAAAAAAAGGAAAGGTGGAATTATTTAATAGGCGAACCCCTAAAAATTGATCTCTATAGAGAAAAAATATAAAATTGAACCTCTATCATCCATTGATGGTCGAGGTATAAATTGATATACACTGTTTTAGTTTCCAAAGCTGCTTAAAGAAAATACCTTGAAATGGTTCATCTTGAACAATGGGAATTCATTAGCTTAAAGTTTTAGGCCGAGAAAATATACAAGTCAAGTCATTATCAAGGCACTGCTTTCTTCTGGAAGACTGGCTGCTGGTGATCCTAAGCTCCTCTGCCACTGGTAAGGCACATGGCAGCATGTGCTGGCCTCTGTCTTCTCTTCCAGGTTTCGGTAATTTCACCTTCTTGTTTTCATGATGTGGTCTCTCTCTCTCTCTCCTGCTGTCTGGTAATATGGATTACTTGTTCCAGTCCTAGAAATTCCACATAAATAAAATAATGCAGGACACTGGCTTTTGTGTCTTGGCTTCTTTTGTGCAACATCATATTTTTGAGCTTTATCCATATTGCTGTGTGCACACACATTTAGTTCCTTTTTATTGCTGAATAGTATGCCATTATAGGATTCTTCCACAATTTGTTTTCTCATTCATCTGCTCATATTTATTTGAGTTTTTTCCAGTTTAGGGTTATTATGAATAAAGCTACTTTAAATATCTGTGCGTCAGTCCACTCATTGTGGACATATGTCTTCATTTTTCATGGTTAAACACCTAGCAATAAAATTGCTGGTCAGATGGTAAATTATATTTAACTTTATAATAAACTGCCAAATTATATTCCAAAGTGGTTGTGCCATTTTAAACTCCCACAACAATGTACAAAAGTTCCAGTAGCTCCACATCCTTGACAACATTTGGTCTGTCAGTATTTTAATTTTAGTTTTCTGATGGGTTTATAGTGGTTCATCATTGTGATTTTAATTTGCATTTCTACCATGAATAATGATGTTGAACATCTTTCGCATGATTCTTGGAATTCATATATCTTTTTCTGTGAAGTGTCTATTCAGAACTTTTGCCTGTTAATTAATTTGTCTTACCACTGAGTTGTAAAAGGTCTTTCTATAGCCTGGAAACAAGTACTCAGGTTTATATGATACTAATATTTTCTTCCTTGCTACATTTTCGTCAAGGAGTCTAAGAGAATATTTAATTTTGAGTCCCATTTATCAGTTTTCTTTGATGGGCAGTCTGTGCTAAGAAATCTTTCAATAACTCCAAGGTCATGAAGAATTGAAGCGAAATTTCCTTTTAGAAGCTTTAATTTAGGTCTAAGATCCATTTCAGGTTAATTTTTGTGTACAGCGCAAGATAAAAATCAAGGTTCATTTCAGTCCCATAGAATGCCTCATTGTTCCAGTATCATTTTTTGAAGAAACTATCCTTTCTCCATTGAATTACCTTGGCACGTGGTTGAAATTCAACACTCATGAGGGTTAATCTCTAGATGATCATGTTAGACAGATCTACTGCTTAACCTGACACAAATTCCACACTATCCTGATTGTTGTACGTGTGTACTAAATCTTGAAATCAGGTAAATTACGTCTACAGCTTTGTTTTTTGGGGGGGTTGAAGGTGGTATTCTTGGTTCTTTGCATTTCTATGTGAAATTTTTAAAATCAGCATGTAGATTTCAAAAAAGCCTGCTGGGGCTATGGTTGGGGTTGTGTTGAATCTATACATTGACTTTAAGAGACCATCTTAATAGTAATGAGTGTGCAGTACAATCAAGTGAAAACAATGAGTAAAGTTTTCAAAGATGACCTTTACCAGGTTGAGGAGGGTCCCTTTCATGCCAAATTGGTAAGACTTTATCATAAATCAGTGATGAATTTTGTCACATGTCATTTTTCTTCATGCATTAAGATGATAGCATGGGTTTTCTTCCTTATTGTCAATATTAGTTAAATTATACTGAAGGATTTCTGAATGTTAAACCAATCCTACATTCTTCTGATAAGCTTAATTTTGTTGTGATGTACTATTAAATATTTCTGAATATTTGCAAATATTTTGCATTTTACGATCTATGAGGGATATTGATCTCTAAGGTCCTTTTCTTTAATGTCTTTCTCTAAGTTTTGGTATGAGGATAATGCAACTCATAAAATAAGTTCAGAATTATTCCCTTCTTTACTTTCTGACAGTTGTTGTAAGATAATATTAATTCTTCCTTAAATATTTGACAGAATTCATCTGAGCCCAAAATTTTCTTTGTGGGAAGGATTTAAAATTAGAAATTTGATTTCTTTTGCAGATATAGGGCTATTCATATTTTCTATTTCTTCCTATATCAGTTTTGTTAACTTGAATCTTTTAAGGAAATTGTTCCTTCCATCAAATTAGTCAGACTAGTGACATAAAATGTGGTAATATTTCTTAATAATTTTATAATATTTATAGGATTTGAGTGACAGCTCTTTGATCATATCTTATACTGCTTAAACTGTGTTTTCTTTTACCCTTGATTAGTCTAATTAGATTTTTATCAATTTTATAGACTTTGAGTTTTTTGTTTAATTTATTTGTCTACTGTATGTACTTTTTATATTTCACTGATACCTACTCTTACCTTTGTTATTTAATTCCCTTAAATTACTTAACAGAGTAAATCCTAAATTTCTTTAGAATTAATTTGCTCTTTTTTCTAACTTTTTAGACTTAGATTAATGGATTAATTATTTACTATATAGCCATTTAAAGTTATAAAACTTCCTTTGAGTATTGCTTTAGCTGCATGTCACAGATATTTTTTTTTTTTTTTTTTTTTTTTTTTTTTTTTAAAGGAAAGACAGAAAGAAGGAAGGAAGGATAGAAGGAAGGAAGGAAGGAAGAAAGGGAAACATTTTTAAACATTTTCTTGTTTTATTGTATTCTGTTTCTCCGTTTTTGTTACATGGGCTGGGGCCGGGGATCGAACCGAGGTCCTCCGGCATAGCAGGCAAGCGCTTTGCCCGCTGAGCCACCGCGGCCCGCCCCATGTCACAGATATTGATATGTTCTGTTTTCATTTTCATTAAGTTCAAATTATTTTCTAATTTCTCTTCAGATTTCTTCCCTGACCTATTAGTTATTTAGAACATGTTGCTTCATTTCCAAATACACGGAGATTTTCAAATATCTTGCTGTTATTGAATTCTATTTCAATTCTCTGGTGGTCCGAGAACATACTTTGACTGATTTTAGTCCATTTAAAATCTGTTTTACGATACACAATATATTCTTTCTTGGCAGTTGGGACTTAAACAGAATGTATATGGTAGTTATGTGTTGAATGGACTGGTCAATAAATGTTAATTAGGTCAAGCTGGTTGTGCCGGTTTGAATCTGTGGTGGACCCCAGAAAAGCCATACCCTTTAATCGTCATTCAGTATTGCTGGGTGGGAGCATTCTAATTGTTCCCATGGAGATGTGACCCATCCAGTTGTGGGCGGTAAACTTTTGATCAGATAGCTTCCATGGTGTTGTGACTACACACATTAATCCTTTAAAAGAGGAAACATTTTGGAGAGAGTCCCTCTTGTAGAGTGACAAGAAAGCCAGCAGACACCACCATGTTCATCATGTGCCCTTCCAGCTGAGAGAGAAATGCTGAACATCATCAGCCTTCTTGAACCAAGTTATCTTTCCCTGGATGCCTTAGATCGGACACTTCTATAGACTTGTTTTAACTGGGAAATTTTCTGAGCCTTAGAACTGTAAACTAGCAACTTATTAAATTCCACTTTTTAAAAGCCATTTCCTGAGACTTCCGGAGAAGATGGCGGCTTAGTAAGAAGCGCGGGTCTTAGTTACTCCTCCAGAACAGCTACTAAAGAAATAGAAATGGTATAGAACAGCTCCCGGAGCCACAAAAGAGACCAAAAAGACAGCGTACCCCATTCTGGAACGGCTGAACCGGCAGGGAGAATCCGCAGCGGTGAGATCACCGAGAGGCGCGCGCTTCCCCGGGCCGGGGCGCCTGGAAGCCGGAGTCCCTCCCTCCCTCCGTCCCGGGCCGGCTGGGAGAATTGGACAGGTGGTCTCCTCAAGCCACGGCGGTTGGCGCTCAACCCCAGGCGCGGCAACCCGGACCAGCTGGGAGAATTGGATCGGAGATCCCCAGGCCGCAGAGACCGGCGACCAGGGTCCCTTCCACACACATGGCTTCCCAGTCCGGTTGGGAACGTTGGATAGGCACTTCCCCAATCCGCGGCGGCCGGCGCCCCCCCACCACGCTTGGCGTCCCGGGCCAGCTGGGAGATTAGGACCGGCACTCCCCCAAGCCGCGGAGGCCGGCGACCCTCCCCACACGCGGATTCCCGGGCCGGCTGGGAGATTCGGATCGGCACTCCCCCAAGCCACGGTGGCCGGCACCCCCCCTCCACGCGCAGATTCCCGGGCCAGCTGGAAGATCCGTATCGGCACTCCCCGAAGCCGCTTCAGCTGGGGACCCTCCCCCACAGTGAGAGTTTTCCAAAGTTAAAGGAGCCACAGCATCTTTTACTGGTGGGACCCGCAGACAGACGAGCGCCACGAGCTCCACAAGCGCCACCTACTGGGCAGGATAAGAAAAACAGAGCCCAGAGATTTCACAAAAAAATCTTTCAACCTGCTGGGTCTCACACCCAGGGAAATCTGATTAAACGCCCAGATGCCAGCAGAAAATAACGGATCACGCTCGGAAAATTGAAAATATGGCCCAGTCAAAGGAACAAACCAATAGTTCAAATGAGATACAGGAGCTGAGACAACTAATGCTGAATATACGAACAGAAATGGAAAACCTCTTCAAAAACCAAATCAATAAATTGAGGGAGGACATGAAGAAGACATAGGCTGAACAAAAAGAAGAAATAGAAAATCTGAAAAAACAAATCACATAACTTATGGGAGTGAAGGACAAAGTAGAAAAGATGGAAAAAACAATGGATACCTACAATGATAGATTTAAGGAGACAGAAGCTAGAATTAGTGAACTGGAGGACGGAGCATCTGAATTCCAAAAAGAAACAGAAACTATAGGGAAAAGAATGGAAAAATTTGAGCAGGGGATCAGGGAACTGAATGACAATATGAAGCGCACAAAAATACGTATTGTGGGTGTCCCAGAAGGAGAAGAGAAGAGAAAAGGAGAAGAAAAATTAATGGAAGAAATTATCACTGAAAATTTCCCAACTCTTATGAAAGACCTAAAATTACAGATCCAAGAAGTGCAGCGCACCCCAAAGAGATTAGACACAAATAGGCATTCTCCAAGACACCTACTAGTTAGAATGTCAGAGGTCAAAGAGAAAGAAAGGATCTTGAAAGCAGCAAGAGAAAAACAATCCATCACATACAAGTGAAACCCAATAGGACTATGTGTAGATTTCTCAGCAGAAAACATGGAAGCTAGAAGACAGTGGGATGATATATTTAAATTCCTAAAAGAGAAAAACTGCCAACCAAGACTTCTATATCCAGCAAAATTGTCCTTCAAAAATGAGGGAGAAATTAAAACATTTTTAGACAAAAAGTCACTGAGAGAATTCGTGACCAAGAGAAAAGCTCTGCAAGAAATACTAAAGGGAGCACTAGATTCAGATACGAAAAGACAGAAGAGAGAGGTATGGAGAAGAGTGTAGAAAGAAGGAAAATCAGATATGATATATATAATACAAAAGGCAAAATGATAGAGGAAAATATTATCCAAACAGCAATAACACTAAATGTTAATGGAATGAATTCCCCAATCAAAAGACATAGACTGGCAGAATGGATTAAAAAACAGGATCCTTCTATATGCTGTCTACAGGAAACACATCTGAGACCCAAAGATAAACATAGGTTGAAAGTGAAAGGTTGGGAAAAGATATTTCATGCAAATAACAACCAGAAAAGAGCAGGAGTAGCTATATTAATATCCAACAAATTAGACTTCAAATGTAAAACAGTTAAAAGAGGCAAAGAAGGACACTATCTACTAATAAAAGGAACAATTAAACAGGAAGACATAACGATCATAAATATTTACGCACCGAACCAGAATGCCCCAAAATACGTGAGGAATACACTGCAATCACTGAAAAGGGAAATAGACACATATACCATAATAGTTGGAGACTTCAATTCACCACTCTCATCAATGGACAGAACATCTAGACACAGGATCAATAAAGAAATAGAGAATCTGAATATTACTATAAATGAGCTAGACTTAACAGACATTTATAGGACATTACATCCCAAAACAGCAGGATACACCTTTTTCTCAAGTGCTCATGGATCATTCTCAAAGAAAGACCATATGCTGGGTCACAAAGCAAGTTTTAACAAATTTAAAAAAATTGAAATCATACACAACACTTTCTCGGATCATAAAGGAATAAAGTTGGAAATCAATAATAGGTGGAGTGCCAGAAAATTCACAAATACGTGGAGGCTCAACAACACACTCTTAAACAACGAGTGGGTCAAAGAAGAAATTGCAAGAGAAATTAGTAAATACCTCAAGGCGAATGAAAACGAAAACACAACATATCAAAATCTATGGGACGCAGCAAAGACAGTGCTAAGAGGGAAATTTATTGCCCTAAATGCCTATATCAGAAAAGAAGAAAAGGTAAAAATTCAGGAATTAATTGTCCACTTGGAAGAACTGGAGAAAGAACAGCAAACTAACCCCAAAGCAAGCAAAAGGAAAGAAATAACAAAGATTAGAGCAGAAATAAATGAAATTGAAAACAAGAAAACAATAGAAAAAATCAATAAGACCAGAAGTTGGTTCTATGAAAAAATCAATAAGATTGATGGGCCCTTAGCAAGATTGACAAAAAGAAGAAGAGAGAGGATGCAAATAAATAAGATCAGAAATGGAAGAGGAGACAAAACCACTGACCTCACAGAAATAAAGGAGGTAATAACAGGATACTATGAACAACTTTACGCTAATAAATACAACAATTTAGATGAAATGGATGGGTTCCTGGAAAGACATGAACAACCAACTTTGACTCAAAAAGGTTCAGGTGATGACCTGAACAAACCAATCACAAGTAAAGAAATTGAATCAGTCATTCAAAAGCTTCCTAAAAAGAGAAGTCCAGGACCAGACGGCTTCACATGTGAATTGTATCAAACATTCCAGAAAGAATTAGTACCAACTCTCCTCAAACTCTTCAAAATAATCAAAGTGGAGGGAAAGCTACCTAATTCATTCTATGAAGCCAACATCCCCCTCATACCAAAACCAGGCAAAGACATTACAAAAAAAGAAAACTACAGACCAATCTCTCTAATGAATACAGATGCAAAAATCCTCAATAAAATTCTAGCAAATCGAATCCAACAACACATTAAAAGAATTATACGGGCCGCGGTGGCTCAGCGGGCAAAGTGCTTGCCTGCTATGCCGGAGGACCTCGGTTCGATTCCCGGCCCCAGCCCATGTAACAAAAAAACGGAAAAACAAAATACAATAAAACAAGAAAATGTTTAAAGATGTTTCCCTTTCTTCCTTCTTTCCTTCCTTCTATCCTTCCTTCCTTCTATCTGTCTTTCCTTAAAAAAAAAAAAAAAAAAAAAAAGAATTATACATCATGACCAAGTAGGATTCATCCCAGGTATGCAAGGATGGTTCGACATAAGAAAATCAATTAATGTTATACACCATATCAACAAATCAAAGCAGAAAAATCACATGATCATCTCAATTGATGCAGAGAAGGCATTTGACAAGATTCAACATCCTTTCCTGCTGAAAACACTTCAAAAGATAGGAATACAAGGGAACTTCCTTAAAATGATAGACGGAATATATGAAAAACCCACAGCTAATATCATCCTCAATGGGGAAAAATTGAAAACTTTCCCCCTAAGATCAGGAACAAGACAAGGATGTCCATTATCACCACTATTATTCAACATCATGTTGGAGGTTCTAGCCAGAGCAATTAGACAAGAAAAAGAAATACAAGGCATCAAAATTGGAAAGGAAGAAGTAAAACTATCACTGTTTGCAGACGATATGATACTATACGTCGAAAACCCGGAAAAATCCACAACAAAACTACTAGAGCTAATAAATGAGTACAGCAAAGTGGCAGGTTACAAGATCAACATTCAAAAATCTGTAGCATTTCTATACACTAGCAATGAACAAGCTGAGGGGGAAATCAAGAAACAAATTCCATTTACAATTGCAACTAAAAGAATAAAATACCTAGGAATAAATTTAACTAAAGAGACAAAAGACCTATACAAAGTAAACTACAAAAAAACTGTTAAAAGAAATCACAGAAGACCTAAATAGATGGAAGGGCATACCGTGTTCATGGTTTGGAAGACTAAATATAGTTAAGATGTCAATCCTACCTAAATTGATTTACAGATTCAATGCAATACCAATCAAAATCCCAACAACTTATTTTTCAGAATTAGAAAAACCAATAAGCAAATTTATCTGGAAGGGCAGGTTGCCCCGAATTGCTAAAAACATCTTGAGGAAAAAAAAATGGAGCTGGAGGTCTCAGGCTGGCGGACTTTAAGGCATATTATGAAGCCACAGTGGTCAAAACAGCATGGTATTGGCATAAAGATAGATATATCGACCAATGGAATCGAATAGAGTGCTCAGATATAGACCCTCTCATCTATGGACATTTGATCTTTGATAAGGCAGTCAAGCCAACTCACCTGGGACAGAACAGTCTCTTCAATAAATGGTGCCTAGAGAACTGGATATCCATATGCAAAAGAATGAAAGAGGACCCGTATCTCACACCCTATACAAAAGATAACTCAAAATGGATCAAAGATCTAAACATTAGATCTAAGACCATAAAACAGTTAGAGGAAAATGTAGGGAGATATCTTATGAAACTTACAATTGGAGGCGGTTCTATGGACCTTAAACCTAAAGCGGAGCACTGAAGAAATAAATAAATAAATGGGAGCTCCTCAAAATTGAACACTTCTGTGCATCAAAGAACTTCATCAAGAAAGTAGAAAGACAGCCTACACAACGGGAGACAATATTTGGAAACGACATATCAGATAAAGGTCTAGTATCCAGAATTTATAAAGAGATTGTTCAACTCAACAACAAAAAGACAGCCAACCCAATTACAAAATGGGAAAAAGACTTGAACAGACACCTCTCAGAAGAGGAAATACAAATGGCCAAAAGGCACATGAAGAGATGCTCAATGTCCCTGGCCATTAGAGAAATGCAAATCAAAACCACAATGAGATATCATCTCACACCCACCAGAATGGCCATTATCAACAAAACAGAAAATGACAAGTGCTGGAGAGGATGTGGAGAAAGAGGCACACTTATCCACTGTTGGTGGGAATGTCAAATGGTGCAACCACTGTGGAAGCCAGTTTGGCGGTTCCTCAAAAAACTGAATATAGAATTGCCACACGACCCAGCAATACCATTGCTAGGTATCTACTCAAAGGACTTAAGGGCAAAGACACAAATGGACATTTGCACACCAATGTTTATAGCAGCATTATTTACAATTGCAAAGAGATGGAAACAACCAAAATGTCCATCAACAGACGAGTGGCTAAACAAACTGTGGTATATACATACGATGGAATATTATGCGCTTTAAGACAGAATAAACTTATGAAGCATGTAATAACATGGATGGACCTAGAGAACATTATGCTGAGTGAGTCTAGCCAAAAACTAAAGGACAAATACTGTATGGTCCCACTGTAGTGAACGGACATTCGAGAATAAACTTGGAATATGTCATTGGTAACAGAGTTCAGCAGGAGTTAGAAACAGGGTAAGATAATGGGCAATTGGAGCTGAAGGGATACAGACTGTGCAAGAGGACTAGATACAAAAACTCAAAAATGGACAGCACAATAATACCTAATTGTAATGTAATTATGTTAAAACACTGAATGAAGGTGAAAAAAAAAAGCCATTTCCTTTCTGGTATATTGCATTCTGGCAGCTAGCAAACTAGAACACTGGTTAATAGTGTTGCTCAGGTTTTCTATATCTCTACTGATTTCCATCTACTTGGTCTATCAGTTATTGAGAGAGGAGTATTAAATTCCTAACTATAACTGTAAATCTGTCTATTTCTCCTTTCAATTCTATCAATTGTTAGATGCCTGAACACTTGTGCCTTCTTGATGAAATGATCCCTTTATCGTAATGAAATGTCCTGATTTATCCCTCTAAAGTCTTTGTTCTGAGATCTATCCCACCTGATATTAATAAAGCCACTTCAGTTTTCTTCTGGTTATAGTGTTTTTATAGTATACCTTTGTCTATCCTTTTACTTTGAACATATCTTTGTATTTGCATTCAAATTGGGTCTCTAGTTGACAGCATATAGCTAGATTTTATTTTTTTATCCTATATCTAACAATCTCTGCCTTTTAATTGGGGTGTTTTAATAATTTTAATTTGCTATAATTATGGATTCAGGTGGTTTTAATTCAATTATCCTGCTAGCTGTTTTCTATTTTCCTATCTCTTTTGTCTTTCTTCACAGTTTTCTTGAGTGATAATTTACATACAACAGAAATATTGCAAATGTATGTGTAGATGATTTCTAGTAAATCAATGCAATGATCACCTCAAATCAGTTTCAGACCATTTTCATGCCAAAAAATTCTTTTCAAAAGGAGCCTATCTCAGACCTTATATGAAAATGAACTTAAAATGGATCAAAGACCTAAATACAAACCCCACAAAACCCCTAGAATAAAATGTAGGGAAGCATCTTCAAGACTTGTGGCAGAGAATGTTTTCTTAGACTTTACACCCAAAGCCCAAGCAATGAAAGAAAGGATAGATAAATGGGACCTCAAAATTAAAAGCTTTTGGTCTTTCTCCGCTGGCCCACCGCGCGGCGCCCACGCCCCACAGCAGCCGACCCGCCCGCCCTCCTTCTCCCCTCTCTTTCTCCGCCGGCCTGCCGCGCGGCGCCCACGCCCCACAGCAGCCGACCCGCCCGCCCTCCTTCTCCACCCTCTTTCTCCGCCGGCCCGCGGCGCGGCGCCCACGCCCTGCAGCAGCCGACCCGCCCGCCCTCCTTCTCCCCCCCTTTCTCCGCCGGCCCGCCGCGCGGCGCCCACGTCCCGCAGCAGCCGACCCACCCGCCCTCCTTCTCCCCCCTCTTTCTCCGCCGGCCCGCAGCGCGGCGCCCACGCCCCGCAGCAGCGGACCCGCCCGCCCTCCTTCTCCCCCCTCTTTCTCCGCCGGCCCGCCGCGCGGCGCCCACGCCCCGCAGCAGCCGACCCGCCCGCCCTCCTTCTCCCCCCTCTTTCCCTCCTGCTCCGGCGGCTCTCCAATCACCATGGTGCCCTCTTCCCCCGCCTTCACCGGCTCCTCTGCTACCAGCCTCGACAGCCTTGCCGCCCTCACCTTTCCTCCTCCAGAACAGCTACTGGGGGAGTGGAGATAATACAGAGCAGCTCCCGTAGCCACGAGGGAGATCAAAGGGACGGCGTACCCCATCCTGGAACGGCTGACTATCTGGGAGAACCAGCTCCGGTGAGATCACCAAGGGGCACGGGCTTTCCTGGGTGGGACGGCAAGCGACCGGAGTCCCTCCCTTCCACCTTCCCACGCCAGCTGGTAGAATTGGACAGGCGGTCCCCTTAGGCCGCGGCGGCTGGTGCCCCCACCACGCGGGGCCCCCCGGACCAACTGAGATAGTTGAGTCGGAAATCCCCAGACTGCGGAGAACAGTGACCGGGGGATCCCTTCCAAACACGTGACTCCCCCGTCCGGCTGGGAACAGTGCACTCTCCCAGGCTGCGACAGCTGGCGCCCTCCTGCCACGCTTGGCGCCCCGTGCCGACTAGCTAATTCGGCCGGACGCTCTCCCGTGCTGCGGCGGCCGGTGACCCTCCCCGCATTCGGAACCCCAGGCCAGCTGGCATCTTCCAAGACGCTTCGGCTGCCGAACCTCCCCTACGGCGAGAATTTTCCAGAGTTAAAGGACCCACAGCAACTTTCACTGGTGGAACCCGTAGACAAACGTGTGCCACGAGCACCACCTACTGGGCAGGATAAGAAAAACAGAACCCAGAGAATGCACAGAAAAATCTTTCAACCTGTGGGGTCGAACACCCAGGGAAATCTGACTAAATGCCCAGACGCCAGCAGAAGATAACGGATCACGCTCAGAAAATTGAACATATGGCCCAGTCAAACGAAGAAACCAATAGTTCAAATGAGATACAGGAGCTGAAACAACTAATGCTGAATATACGAACAGAAATGGAAAACCTCTTCAAAAACGAAATCGATAAATTGAGGGAGGACATGAAGAAGACATGGGCTGAACATAAAGAAGAAATAGAAAAACTGAAAAAACAAATCACAGAACTTATGGAAGTGAAAGATAAAGTAGAAAAGATGGAAAAAACAATGGATACCTACAATGACAGATTTAAAGAGACAGAAGATAGAATTAGTGATTTGGAGGATGAAACATCTGAATTCCAAAAAGAAACAGAAACTATCCGGAAAAGAATGGAAAAATTTGAAAAAGGTATCAGGGAACTCAAGGACAATGTGAACCGTACAAATATACGTGTAGTGGGTGTCCCAGAAGGAGAAGAGAAGGGAAAAGGAGGAGAAAAACTAATGGAAGAAATAATCACTGAAAATTTCCCAACTCTTATGAAAGACCTAAAATTACAGATCCAAGAAGTGCAGCGCACCCCAAAGAGATTAGACACAAATAGGCGTTCCCCAAGATACTTACTAGTTAGAATGTCAGAGGTCAAAGAGAAAGAGAAGATCTTGAAAGCAGCGAGAGAAAAACAATCTGTCACATACAAGGGAAACCCAGTAAGACTATGTGTAGATTTCTCAGCAGAAACCATGGAAGCTAGAAGGCAGTGGGATGATATATTTAAGTTACTAAAAGAGAAAAACTGCCAGCCAAGACTCCTATATCCAGCAAAATTGTCCTTCAAAAATGAGGGAGAAATTAAAACATTCTCAGACAAAAAGTCACTGAGAGAATTTGTGACCAAGAGACCAGCTCTGCAAGAAATACTAAAGGAAGCACTAGAGTCAGATACAAAAAGACAGAAGACAGAGGCATGGAGAAAAGTGTAGAAAGAAGGAAAGTCAGATATGATATATATAATACAAAAGGCAAAATGGTAGAGGAAAATATTATCCAAACAGTAATAACTCTAAATGTTAATGGACTGAATTCCCCAATCAAAAGACATAGACTGGCAGAATGGATTAAAAAACAGGATCCTTCTATATGCTGTCTACAGGAAACACATCTTAGACCCAAAGATAAATATAGGTTGAAAGTGAAAGGTTGGGAAAAGATATTTCATGCAAATAACAACCAGAAAAGAGCAGGAGTGGCTATACTAATATTCAACAAATTAGACTTCAAATGTAAAACAGTTAAAAGAGACAAAGAAGGACACTATATACTATTAAAAGGAACAATTAAGCAAGAAGACATAACAATCATAAATATTTACGCACCGAACCAGAATGCCCCAAAATACGTGAGGAATACACTGCAAACACTGAAAAGGGAAATAGACACATATACCATAATAGTTGGAGACTTCAATTCACCACTCTCATCAATGGACAGAACATCTAGACACAGGATCAATAAAGAAATAGAGAACCTGAATATTACTATAAATGAGCTTGACTTAACAGACATTTATAGGACATTACATCCCACAACAGCAGGATACACCTTTTTTTCAAGTGCTCATGGATCATTCTCAAAGATAGACCATATGCTGGGTCACAAAGCAAGTCTTAACAAATTTAAAAAGATTGAAATCATACACAACACTTTCTCGGATCATAAAGGAATGAAGTTGGAAATCAATAATAGGCGGAGTGCCAGAAAATTCATAAATACATGGAGGCTCAACAACACACTCTTAAACAACAAGTGGGTCAAAGAAGAAATTGCAAGAGAAATTAGTAAATACCTAGAGGCAAATGAAAATGAAGACACAACATATCAAAACTTATGGGACGCAGCAAAGGCAGTGCTAAGAGGGAAATTTATTGCCCTAAATGCCTTTATCAGAAAAGAAGAAAAGGCAAAAATGCAGGAATTAACTGTCCACTTGGAAGAACTGGAGAAAGAACAGCAAACTAATCCCAAAGCAAGCAAAAGGAAAGAAATAACAGAGATTAGAGCAGAAATAAATGAAATTGAAAACATGAAAACAATAGAGAAAATCAATAAGACCAGAAGTTGGTTCTATGAGAAAATCAACAAGACTGATGGGCCCTTATCAAGATTGACAAAAAGAAGAAGAGAGAGGATGCAAAGAAATAAGATTAGAAATGGAAGAGGAGACATAACTACTGACCTCACAGAAATAAAGGAGGTAATAACAGGATACTATGAACAACTTTACGCTAATAAATACAACAATTTAGATGAAATGGACAGGTTCCTGGAAAGACATGAACAACCAACTTTGACTCAAGAAGAAATAGACGACCTCAACAAACCAATCACAAGTAAAGAGATTGAATTAGTTATTCAAAAGCTCCCTAAAAAGGAAAGTCCAGGACCAGACGGCTTCACATGTGAATTCTATCAAACAATCCAGAAAGAATTAGTACCTACTCTCCTCAAACTCTTCAACATAATCGAAGTGGAGGGAAAACTACCTAATTCATTCTATGAAGCCAACATCACCCTCATACCCAAACCAGGCAAAGATATTACAAAAAAAGAAAACTACAGACCAATCTCTCTAATGAATACAGATGCAAAAATCCTCAATAAAATTCTAGCAAATCATATCAAACAACACATTAAAAGAATTATACATCATGACCAAGTAGGATTCATCCCAGGTATGCAAGGATGGTTCAACATAAGAAAATCAATTCATGTAATACACCATATCAACAAATCAAAGCAGAAAAATCACATGATCATCTCAATTGATGCAGAGAAGGCATTTGACAAGATTCAACATCCTTTCCTGCTGAAAACACTTCAAAAGATAGGAATACAAGGGAACTTCCTTAAAATGATAGAGGGAATATATGAAAAACCCACAGCTAATATCATCCTCAATGGGGAAAAATTGAAAACTTTCCCCCTAAGATCAGGAACAAGACAAGGATGTCCACTATCACCACTATTATTCAACATTGTGTTGGAGGTTCTAGCCAGAGCAATTAGGCAAGAAAAAGAAATACAAGGCATCAAAATTGGAAAGGAAGAAGTAAAACTATCACTGTTTGCAGACGATATGATACTATACGTAGAAAACCCAGAAAAATCCACAACAAAACTACTAGAGCTAATAAACGAGTACAGCAAAGTAGCAGGTTACAAGATCAACATTCAAAAATCTGTAGCTTTTCTATACACTAGTAATGAACAAGCTGAGGGGGAAATCAAGAAACGAATCCCATTTACAATCGCAACTAAAAGAATAAAATACCTAGGAATAAATTTAACCAAAGAGACAAAAAACCTATATAAAGAAAACTACAAAAAACTGCTAAAAGAAATCACAGAAGACCTAAATAGATGGAAGGGCATACCGTGTTCATGGATTGGAAGACTAAATATAATTAAGATGTCAATCCTACCTAAACTCATCTACAGATTCAATGCAATACCAATCAAAATCCCAACAACTTATTTTTCAGAATTAGAAAAACCAATAAGCAAATTTATCTGGAAGGGCAGGTTGCCCCGAATTGCTAAAAACATCTTGAGGAAAAAAAACGAAGCTGGAGGTCTAGCGATGCCGGACTTTAAGGGATATTATGAAGCCACAGTGGTCAAAACAGCATGGTATTGGCATAAAGATAGATATATCGACCAATGGAATCGAATAGAGTGCTCAGATATAGACCCTCTCATCTATGGACATTTGATCTTTGATAAGGAGGTCAAGCCAACTCACCTGGGACAGAACAGTCTCTTCAATAAATGGTCCCTAGAGAACTGGATATCCATAAGTAAAAGAATGAAAGAAGACCCGTATCTCACACCTTATACAAAAATTAACTCAAAATGGATCAAAGATCTAAACATTAGGTCTAAGACCATAAAACAGTTAGAGGAAAATGTAGGGAGATATCTTACAAATCTTACAACTGGAGGCGGTTTTATGGACCTTAAACCTAAAGCAAGAGCACTGAAGAAAGAAATCAATAAATGGGAGCTCCTCAAAATTAAACACTTTTGTGCATCAAAGAACTTCATCAAGAAAGTAGAAAGACAGCCTACACAATGGGAGACAATATTTGGAAACGACATATCAGATAAAGGTCTAGTATCCAGAATTTATAAAGAGATTGTTCAACTCAACAACAAAAAGACAGCCAACCCAATTACAAAATGGGAAAAAGACTTGAACAGACACCTACCAGAAGAAGAAATACGGATGGCCAAGAGGCACATGAAGAGATGCTCAATGTCCCTGGCCATTAGAGAAATGCAAATCAAAACCACAATGAGATATCATCTCACACCCACCAGAATGGCCATTATCAACAAAACAGAAAATGACAAGTGCTGGAGAGGATGCGGAGAAAGAGGCACACTTATCCACTGTTGGTGGGAATGTCAAAGGGTGCAACCACTGTGGAAGGCAGTTTGGCGGTTCCTCAAAAAGCTGAATATAGAATTGCCATACGACCCAGCAATACCATTGCTAGGTATCTACTCAAAGGACTTAAGGGCAAAGACACAAACGGACATTTGCACACCAATGTTTATAGCAGCGTTATTTACAATTGCAAAGAGATGGAAACAGCCAAAATCTCCATCAACAGACGAGTGGCTAAACAAACTGTGGTATATACATACGATGGAATATTATGCAGCTTTAAGACAAGATAAACTTATGAAGCATGTAATAACATGGATGGACCTAGAGAATATTATGCTGAGTGAATCCAGCCAAAAACTAAAGGACAAATACTGTATGGTCCCACTGATGTGAACGGACATTCGAGAATAAACTTGAAATATGTCATTGGTAACAGAGTTCAGCAGGAGTTAGAAACAGGGTAAGACAACGGGTAGTTGAAGCTGAAGGGATACAGACTGTGCAACAGGACTAGATACAAAAACTCAAAAATGGACAGCACAATAATACCTAATTGTAAAGTAATCATGTTAAAACACTGAATGAAGCTGCATCTGAGCTATAGGGTTTTTTTGTTGTTGTTTTTTACTATCATTACTACTTTTATTTCTTTTCTCTATATTAACATTTTATATCTTTTTCTGTTGTGTTGCTAGTTCCTCTAAACCGATGCAAATGTACTAAGAAACAATGATCATGCATCTATGTGATGATGTTAAGAATTACTGAGTGCATATGTAGAACGGTATGATTTCTAAATGTTGTGTTAATTTCTTTTTTTTTTCTTTCCGTTAATAAAAAAATAAAAAATAAAAATAAATAAAAAATAAAAAAAAAAATTAAAAGCTTTTGTGTTTCCAAGGACTTTGTCAAGAAAGTGAAAAGGCAACCTACTCAATGGAGGAAAGTATTTGGAAACCACATATCTGATAAGGGTTTAATATACAGAGTATATAAAGAAATCCTACAACTCCATAGTAAAAGACAAATAACCAATTTAAAAAATGGGCAAAAGACTTTAATAGACATTTTTTCCAAAGAGGAAATACAAACAGCAAAAAAGCACATGAAAAGATGCCCAACATCACTGGCTATCAAGGAAATGCAAATCTAAACCTCAATGACATATCATTTCACACCCACTAGAATGACCACTACTAAAAAATAAAACAGAAAACTACAAGTATTGGAGAGGATGAGGAGAATTAGGAACACTCATTTACTGCTGGCAGGAATGTAAAATGGTACAGCCATTCTGAAAGAAAGCTGGTTCCTCAGGAAATTAAGTATAGAATTGACATATTTGGCAATCTCTCTAATAGGTACATACCCAGAGGAACTGAAAGCAGGGACTCAGACATTTGCACACCAATGTTCACAGGAGCATCATTCACAATTGTCAAAAGATGGAAGCAACATGAGTGTCCATCAACTGGTGAATGAATAAACAAAATGTGGTGTGTACATACAATGGAATATTATTCAGCAGTGAGAAGGAATGAAGTCCTGATGTATGTGACAACATGGATTAACCTTGAGCACATCATGTTGAGTGACATAAGCCAGACACAAAAGGACAAATACGGTATGATCTCACTGATATGAGTTAATTATAAGTAAATTCATAGGGTTAGAATCTAGAATATATGTTACCAAGGGATAGAATGGGGGTAAAGAATGGGGAGCTGTGGCTTAATTTGTGTAGAATTTCTAAATAGGTTGATTGTAAATGTTGGAAATGGATGGTGGTGATGGTAGCACATTATTGTGAGTGTAATTAACAGCACTGAACTATGTCTGTGAATGTGGTTGAAAGGGGAAGTTTGGGGTCATGTATATTACTAGCAGGAAAGTTAGAAGATAGAACATGGGACTGTATAACACAGGGAACACTCTTGTGGATGACGGGTTGTGGTTTCATGCATTATAACAAATACAACACTATTACAATGACAATAGGGTGGTGTATGGTAAAAAAATACATATACCTAATGTAAACTATGGACTATAGCTAACAGTAATATGTCAATATTCTTTCATCAATCACAACAAAGGTTACAATGCAAAGTGTCAGCAGTAGGGGAGTATATGGGAACCCTGTATTTTTTACACGACTTTTTTAACAAATCTGCAGCCTCCTTAATTAAAATATATAAATAACAATAACTGTAAAAATATTATGTTAAATGAAAGAAATCAGATACAAAATACTATATATTATATGATTCCATTCATATAAAATGTAAATATAAATAAATCTATAGAGACAGAATGAGATTAGTGTTTATGTGAGACTGGGAAAGGACAGAGGTTGAGAGGTGACTGCTAAGGGGTATGGGGTTTTACTTTTTGGAGTAATGAAAACGTTCTAAAATTCACTGATGAATGCACAACTCTGTGAATATATTAAAAGCCAATAATCGTACACTTTGGATGGATTGTATGGTATATGAACATATGTGAACATATCTCCATAAAACTGCTTTACATACATATATTATTCCAATTGTTGAAAAGCCTATCATTTTCCCCGTTGAATTGTCTTAGCTTTTTTTTTTGTTTTTTTGTATGCTGTATGGCGGGGGTCACATTTCATTCTTTTTCCATGTGAGTATCCCCTTATTGCTGCACCACTTGCTGAATTTTTGTTATTTGATTTTTCATTTGTTTGTTTGTTTGCTTGTTTGTTTGTTTGTCTGAGAAATACATAGGTCAGGAACTGAACCCGGGTCTCCTACATGGCAGGCAAGAATTCTACCACTGCACCCTTGCCTTGGCAGTTTTTAAAAAATCATAAATGTTGGGTTTATTTCTGGGCTTTTCACTCGTTCCATTGATCTATACATCTGTCCTTACATCAATACCACACTACATTGATTACTGAAGTTTTGTAAGTTTTGAAATCAACTAGTAAAATCCTCCAACTGTTCTTTTTCAAAATTGCCTTGTCTATTCTAAGTGTTCTACATCTCCATATAAATTTTAAGATCAACTTATTAACTGCCACAAAAATAGTCTGTTCGGATTCTGACAGGGACTGTACTGAATCTATAGATCAGTATGGGAAGATGTGCCATTTTAATAATATTGACTCTTTTCTGGTCGGTTCTTTGTTTTTTCCTCTCTTTTTCTGACTTTTTTTTAATTGAATTTTTTTGTTTGATGACTCTATTTTTATCTTCCCTAGTGGCTCATATTTATACTACTTTTTTTTCACTCTTTCCTTTTTTTAGTGGTTGCTATAGGGTTTACAATATACTCTTTTTACTTACCACATCCACCTTCATGATACTTGATCATTTCATATATATTAGAAGAACCTCGTGATAGCACATTCACCTGCCCCTCCCATCCTTTATGCTATTGTCATACATTTTACTTCTACACATGTTATAAACGTCACAATATATTACCAGGGTTTTGACTTTAGAAATTCACTTATCTTTAAAAGTAAACAAAATAGGAAACAAAACTATTTTATATTCAGGCTACTTTCTATCATTGCTGGAAACCTACATTTCTGTGGGCAGATGCACAGGCCACCCTTCTGCCTAACCGCAGACTTCAACATTTCTTGTAGCGCAGGTCAAACTAGCAATTTTATTTTTCAGCCTTTCTCTAGAAAAAAAAATCTTTATTTCACCTTCACGTTTGAAAGATATTTGTAGAATACTAAAATGATGTATCCAGACGTGCGTAGCCCTACACCCCCACCCCCACCCCACCCTCCACAACTGCATTTTCCTTAGTGCTTTCTGAACTTGTAGAATCTGTGATTTGTCATTTGTTGATTTTTTTTTAAGTTTTCAGCCATTTTATCTTCAAATATTTCTTTTATCCTATTCTCTATTTCTCTTAAACATCTGATGCTCCAATTACTCAGAAGTTAAAACATTCGATACTGCCCCACAGCTCCTGGACAAACAGCATGACACCCCAGCTGTAAAGCCAAAAATAAACAATATAATGAATAGGAACGCATAAGCGTGACAAAACCTTAGATTGTGGCAGACGCGAGAGAATGATAAACACACGCACACAATCCACAGCGAGTGGTTCCTTCTGCGGGAAAGGAACGGGAGGCCAGGGGGTGGGACAGGGAAGGAGCACACAGTGGAGCGGAATTACTTTGTCTTTCTCAGGTTGGATGATGTCTCCAGAACTGTTTGTTATATTACTGAAAGTGAAGGCATGAATGAAGAATAAATAATTCAATAAGAAAAGAGGAGAGGGCCACGCATACATTAATGATGAAACAGGGTCAGGGATCAAGTGCCATAATTAATATATAGGTTCCAGCACCTCCACCCCAGTTAGCACTCAGTGAATGGTGAGTCCCAGTAAAGAGTCATGAAAGCACAGCATTTACTTTACAAGTAAGTCACAAAGCACACATACGAAAAACAAAGGTTACATGATGCCAGGGAGAGCCCTGTCACTAATGATAACTGTACATAATCTTAACCAACTACTTGCCTCAGCATTTAATTACAATTAAAATCACCCATAACACTCTCCTGTTTTTAAATTTCATCTGAGGGAATAAATCAAATAATGGAGAAAGTTTTTTTTCCAAATTTTAACTACTGATAAAATTTTCAAATAGGAGAGGTTAGAAATGTAAGCAGTATAAAAGTAAAAGCAAAGTATTAAAATTTCCGTCATCTCTCGATTTTCATATTGTCAAATATTTCCTTGATTGAGGCAATCTAACCTCAAATGAATCTAAATTTAATTCATAGATGATACTATTTCTTTTTAAAGACTGACTATCTTTCCTTTTTATTCAATGGATTTTTATTTTCTAATATTTCATAAATTTACGATAGGTTTTTCACCTGTCATGACTGTCATTCTCCCCCACGAACACTCCAGAAGGAACGCTGGAGCTATGACTCCTATGATGCGACGTTTACTATCCCTTCCTAGATGGGTCTGAAAACATGCACATCCTTATGTAAGAGTGGCTAGAGTCTGAAAACATATACATCGTTATGTTAAGAGTCCTCCTGGATCCCCTACATGGGACATGGCATTCAGGAGTGAAAATGTCCCTGACAACATTGGGGGTGACTCTCAGGATGAGTCTGGCTCTGGCACTGTAGGATCAACAAAGCTTCTGGACCAAAGGGGAAAAAGAAGTGTAATAAAATAAGGCACCAAAAATAAGGCATCAGGGTTCCAGGCCAAGATGGCGGCTTAACAATGTACGCATTTTAGTTCATCCTCCAGAACAACTACTAAATAAACAGAAACAGTACAGAACAGTTCCTGGGGCCACATCAGTGACCGGACACACAGCGTACCCCAGTCTGGACCAGCTGGACTGGCTGTGAGCCCCTGCAGAACCATGAGTTCCCCAAGCCACGGTGGCCGGCACCCCTCCCCCACAGGCTGCTTCCCAGAGGGGAAAGGAAAGGACTTTACCAGCAGCAGGGGCTGAGCCCAACCAAATGCCAATTGTGGAATTAATTAACAAATTCTGCTACTAAAAATAGGCCCCCAGCTCAGGTGAACTGGCCAAAGCAGAGGTCGCTCATTTTTGCCCTGGCGCCAAGGAGGCAGGGCTGACAGAAAAAGAAAAAAAAAAAGGAAACAGAGGTTTTCGTGGCTGGGTTTCTACAAAGTCTTCACTGCCTTTGGATACAGCAGCAGAGCTTCTCAGGCTGCAACTGCCCCAGGCATAGGCAGAAACAAACTCGACTGAGGGCTTGGCTGGAGCCTGTACCCCCCCCAGGGGAGGGGTGAAGCCCAACTCAGGTGCAATCCCTCCCTCAAGGAATTCAGACACCAGGGCTTGGTAATTTGAAGCCATTAAAACCAGCCTACAACTCTCTTCTGCTTTCCACCACGCCCCCAGCAGGGAGAGTCTGACAAAGTTAAAGGTACCACATCATCTTACGCTGGTGGGACCTGCAGGCAAACAAGCACCACATACTGCCCAGGATAAGAAAAACAGAGCCCAGAGACTTCACGGGAAAGTCTTTCAACCTGCTGGGTCTCACCCTCAGGGAAAACAGACACAGGTGACTCTTTCCCCGGATAGGAGGTCAGTTTGGTTTGGGAAAATCTGGCTGGGGTCTATAATACCTAAGTAAACCCTCCTAAGGGAGCGGGGAAAAGGGCACCATACAAGCAAGGCAAGAAACAAGAAAACAAGAACTGAAAAATTCTCCTGTTAAACAAAACTTAAGCTACAGGTCCAGAAAAAGCTGAACTGAATGTCAAAGAACAGATAGACAACAAATTCATCCAGCAAGAAAACCCTATGCAAAAGAAGTGAAAGCAATTTCCAGAATAAACTAATTAAGGTAAGTAAATGCCTAGATGCCAGCAAGAAATAACAAATCACACTAGGAAAATTGAAGATATGGCCCAGTCAAAGGAACAAACCAACAATTCAAATGACATACAGGAGCTGAAACAATTAATTCAGAATACACACACAGATATGGAAAACCTCATCAAAAACCAAATCAGTGAATTCAAGGAGGATATAAAGAAGGCAAGGAATGAACAAAAAGAAGAAATCGAAAGTCTGAAAAAACAAATCTCAGAACTTATGGGAATGAAAGGCAAGGTAGAAGAGATGAAAAAAACAATGGAAACCTACAATGGTAGATTTCAAGAGACAGAACATAGGATTTCTGAACTGGAGGACGGAACATCTGAAATCCAGCAAGAAAAAGAAAATATAGGGAAAAATATGGAAAAATATGAGCAGGGACTCAGGGAACCGAAAGACAATATGAAGCGCACAAAAATACCTGCTGTGGGTGTCCCAGAAGGAGAACAGAAGGGAAAAGGAGGAGAAAAATTAATGGAGGAAATTATCACTGAAAATTTCCCAACTCTTATGAAAGACTTAAAATTACAGATCCAAGAAGTGCGGCGTACCCCAAAGAGAATAGATCCAAATAGACGTACTCCAAGACACTTACTAATCAGAATGTCAGAAATCAAAGAGAAAGAGAGAATCTTGAAAGCAGCAAGAGAAAAGCAATCCATCACATACAAGGGAAGCCCAATAAGACTATGCATAGATCTCTGAGCAGAAACCATGGAGGCGAGAAGACAGTGGAATGATATATTTAAATTATTAAAAGAGAAAAACTGCCAACCAAGAATTCTATATCCAGCAAAACTGTCCTTCAAAAATGAGGGAGAAATTAAAACATTTTCAGACAAAAAAATCACGGAGAGAATTTGTGACCAAGAGACCAGGTCTGCAAGAAATACTAAAGGGAGCACTAGAGACAGATACGAAAAGACAGAAGAGAGAGGTGTGGAGAACAGTGTAGAAAAGAAGACTATGAGTAAAGATAAAAAGAAGGAAAATTAGATATGACATTAAAAAATCCAGAAAGCAAAATAGTAGAAGAAAGTACTACCCGTGCAGTAATAACACTAAATGTTAATGGATTAAACTTCTCAATCAAAAGACATAGACTGGCAGAATGGATAAAAAACAGGACCCATCTATATGCTGTTTCTACTCAAAGGATATGAGGGCAAGGACACAAACGGACATTTGCACACCAATGTTTACAGCAGCATTATTTACAATTACCAAGAAATGGAAACAGCCAAAATGTCCATTAACAAATGGTTGGCTAAACAAACTGTGGCATATACACAAGATGGAATATTATGCAGCTGTTAAGACAAAATAAAGTTATGAAGTATGTAACAACATGGATAGACCTTAACAACATTATGCTGAGTATGATTAGCCAAAAACAAAAGGACAAATATTGTATGGTCTCACTAATATGAACTGACATTAGTGAATAAACTTGGAATATTTCATTGGTAACAGAGACCATCAGGAGACAGAAATAGGGTAAGATATTGGGTAATTGCAATTGAAGGGATACAGATTGTGCAACAGGACTGAATATAAAAACTCAGAAATGGACAGCACAATATTACCTAACTGTAATACAGTTATGTTAAAACACTGAATGTAGCTGAATGTGAGAATGACAGAGGGAGGAGGGCTGGGGGCATAAGTGAAATCAGAAAGAAAGATGATAAAGATTGAGATGGTATAATCTAGGAATGCCTAGAGTGTATAATGATAGCGACTAAATGTACAAATTTAAAAAATGTTTTTGCATGAGGAAGAACAAAAGAATGTCATTACTGCAGGGTGCTGAAAATAGATGGTAATTAATATTTTAAAATTTCAACTTACATGTGAGACGAAAGCAAAAAATGTTTATTTGTTACAAAATTTATATTTTGACTAGTGCATTTCCTAATATAACTTATGTAGATAGTTGGTTGAATACCATAAGTACATGGAACCTTGGGTAGGACATAAGATTTTGTTGGTTTGTTCAGGTGATGCACCGATGAATTCCAGAGTGATTTGATCAGTGAGTGGGAAAGTAGTTGCAAAATCCCCTTCGGGGAATGGTGAGAACAGGGGAAAATTCAACCTCCCCAAGTTGAATTCTTGATATTCTCACAAGCAGTGTGGACAACCAAAGCTATAGGCTGAGCCCCCAGTCTTGGGGTTTGTTCATATGAAACTTAACCCCACAAAGGACAGGTCAAGCCTACTTAAAATTAGGCCTAAGAGTCACCTGCAAGAGAACCTCTTTTGTTGCTCAGATGTGGCCTCTCTCTCCAACCAACACAAGTAAACTCACCACCCTTCCCCTGTCTACGTGGGACATGACTCCCAGTGGTGTGGATCTTCCTGGCAACGTGGGACAGAAATCCCAGAATGAGCTGAAATTCAGCATCAACGGATTGAGAAAAACTCTAGAATGAGCTGAGATCCAGCATCAAGGAATTGAGAAAACCTTCTCAACCAAAAGGGGGAAGAGTGAAATGGGACAAAGTGTCAATGGATGAGAGATTCCAAACAGAGTCAAGAGGTTATCCTGGAGGTTATTCTTATGCATTAAGTAGATATCACCTTGTTATCCAAGATGTAGTGGAGAGGCTGGAGGGAATTGCCTGAAAATGCAGAGATGTGTTTCAATAGCCATGTTTCTTGAAAATGATTGTATAATGATAAAGCTTTCACAATGTGACTGTGTGATCATGAAAGCTTTGTGTCTGATGCTCCTTTTATCTACCTTATCAACAGATGAGTAGAACATATGGAATAAAAATAAATAATAGGGGGAACAAATGTTAAAACAAATTTAGTTTGAAATGCTAGTGATCAATGAAAGGGAGGGGTAAGGGGTATGATATGTAAAATTTTTTTTTCTGTTTTCATTCTGTTTTTCTGTTGTCTTTTTATTTCTTTTTCTGAATTGATGTAAATGTTCTAAGAAATGATCATGATGATGAATATGCAACTATGTGATGATATTGTGAATTACTGATTATATATGTAGAATGGAATGAGCATATATTAAGAACTTTTGTGTTTCTTTCTTGTAATTTTTTTTAATTAATAAAAAATTTTTAAAAATAATAATAAGGCATCAGTGGCCAAGAGGGACCAAATAGAGTCAATAGGTTATTCTGGAAGCTGCTCTTATGCAAGCTTCAGTTAGATACTGCTAACTGCCATGGTTTCCTAAACCCCAACCAACTTTACTCCTGTGGTTGTAAAGGAGTATACAAAAGTTTCATGTGCTAGGTTTGCTTTCCCAGAACCTATTAATCCCAGCTAGGCCAGCCTCTCCAGGATTACAACCCCCTGCCCTTTAGTGTTGACACCCCTTCTCAACATGACAAATTCAGAATGGGCACTGTCTAAAGATCCATATAGAAGATGGATCAAAGGAGAAGGAGGAGATATAACAGAGAAAATAGGATTCAACAAATGAGTACGACTGCTGAATCACTCTATTAATATTCCTTCTAGCCTCCAGTGTTTTGGAACAGCTAGAAGGAAAAATCTGAAATAGTGGAATGATAACCCATAACAAACTCTGAAGTCTGTTCTGGAATTACTTCTTTTTTTTTTATTTATTTATTAATTTAAAAAATTTAACAACAAATGAACAAAAACATTACATATGATCATTCCATTCTACAGATATAATCAGTAATTTACAATATCATCACAGTTGCATATTCATATGTAATTACTTCTTGAGGTATATTTTGAAAATTATTGCTTTTTCTTTCTTTGCCTTGTATATATATTACATTTCACAACAAAAAGTATTATTAAAAAAAGAGATCCCCAAATTTTAAAAAAAAGTCTTCTTTGACCCACAGAAATCTATTCATACTTATTTTAGTTTTTCTTACAATTCTTGATTATTCTTATATGTTCTACTTTTGGTTTTCTTCATTGCACTATTCTATTCCTCTTTATGTTTTTATTATCATGCATATTTTGATTATTAATCAAAGAATGTGCCTGGTCTTAATGGAGCTTTTGTATATGTGTACCGGACTTGAAGTTCTTAAAAAAAGAAAAAACAATTCTTATCCAAACTGCACACCCCATGTAAATTAGCAAAGTAATCTAAACCCAGCAGGAACATCGGTATATAACAGATTCATTAAGAATCACGAGTATTAATGCTGCATTTTTCATATTTCTATACTTTGGGTTGTTTTTCAAATATGCATAGAGGGAAAAACCCAGCCTTTGAGAGGCCTGGAATAAGGGTGATATGAACAGGGACAAAATTAAGTTGTTCATTTTCTAAAACTTTCTTCCTTTTGTACGAAAAAAATAACTAGTTTATTAAAAAGTCTTCAAATTTATCAAACTTTGTAGTCAAGCTTTAATTAAATATTTATGTTATACAAAATTGGTAATTTTCCTTTGGTCAAATTACTTCCTAGGTGGTTTTCTTCACGCTTGAAAATGTTTAGGAAAAAAAAAAAACTCAGGAGCCAGCCTAAATAAAATTCCACTAGCCAAACAGAGGAACTGTTAGATTCTGCCAAAGATGCAGAAACTGAATCTAACATGAGGAAAGTATCAAACAAACTCAAACTGAGGGAAATTTACTGGCCTATAATCTTTCAAAGTATCAAGGTCATGAAAGCAAAGGAAAATCTAAGAAACTTCTCCAGTCTGAAGGAAAAGAAAGGGACATGACTAACTGGAACGTATGATTGTGAACTGTATCCTTTTGTTGTACAAAGGAAAATATTAGGACAAATGGAAGCTTGGATGGGGTCTGAAGATTAGATATTAGTAATGGATTAAGGTTACTTTCCTGATTTTGACCATATGGGAACAACCCAAACTATAGTTTAAGAATATTTATAGGAATACGAGATATCTAGCATCTAGTAAGATAAAATCCACACTGTCTGATATCTAGTAAAAAAAAATGACCAGCATGCTAAGAAACAGGAAAATATAACCCAAAATGAGAAAAATCAATCACTCAGATCCAACGCAGAACTGACGCAGGCAAGGGCATTTGATGATTGTACTGTGGTTATGTAGAAGTCTTTATTTGTAAGAAGTATGCACTAAAGTATTGGGGCCAATTGGGAATCGGATCAGTAACTTAATCACAAATGGTTCAGGAAAAATAGAAAGCGCTTTCTACTGTACTTGCAACTTTTCTTCACGCTTGAAATTGTTTAGGAAAAAAAAAAAAAAACAACTCGGGAGCCAGCCTAAATAAAATTCCACTAGCCAAACAGAGGAAAGAAACACTTTAGCAGATAAGAACCATTTTGCAACCACTAATGAATTGACAGATGTAAACAATGGCCATCAGTGGCTGAAAACATCACCAAGAGACAGACATTATGTATCTTAAGAAGGAAACAGATAAAACCACCTAGGAAGTAATTTGACCAAAGGAAGGAAAAAAACTATTTTAATCAAGTCTCTACCTTTTAATACAAGTACATAGAAATATGTCAAATTACAGCAGGGAGGACTGCCTCCAGCCAAAATGGAGTAACAGGGACTGGATTTTATGTCCCCACCTAAAGCAACCAAAAATTTCAGACATAATATATGGAAAGAAGTGGTTTTCAAGACACTGGAACTCTGCAGTGAAGGAAGGTAATTGTGAGAAATAAGAAACAAATAAGGTAGCCCTATGACTGCCCAGCGTACTGCCTTAAGCAGAGTTTCCTGGCTGCAGTTCAGGGATGGGTAGCAGGCAGAGAACCCAGAGAGTTTCTTCCAGGGTGAGGAGTGTGGGGAGGCCACGGAAGCTAATGTCCACACAGCAGATTACGGGAGGGGAGAGCTGTGCAGACCCCGAATCTTCCGTGGAATACTGAGCAGATCTTCCATCTGAGAAAACTTCAGGGCTCAGGAAAGACCCCCAAGGATGAGAGCTTACAATTCCAGAACTGAATTAGAAATCAGTAATCTCCAAATACTCTGAAACTAAATACACAGTATACATAACCTATTGGTCATAAGAAAAACCAAAAGGGAAATCAGAAAGATTTCAAACTGATTAAAAATGAAAAGACAACAAATTGGTATTTGGGGAATGCTACTCAATTTATATTGGGGGGGGGAATTTATACTACAAATACCCGTTTTTTCAAAAGAAGGATTCAAATCAGTTACCTCAGCTTCCACACTAAGAAAGTAGAAAAAGAAGAGAAAATTAAATCCAAAGTAAGAAGAGGAAAGGAAATTAAATCAGAGCAGAAATCAATGAAAACAGTAGAAAAACAAGCAAAAAACAAGAGAGAAAAATCAATGAACTCAAGCCCTGGTTTTTTCAGAAGAACAATAAAATTCTAAACCTGCAGCAAGACTAATCAGAGAAAAAAGTGAAAAACCACAAATTACCAATGTCAAGAATAAGGGAAGGAGATCTGGAAAATTATAACAACAGGATATTATGAATAAATTTAGGCCAAAAAATTGACAACTTAGCTGAAATGGACAAGTTCTTTGGCAGATAGAGAACATCAAAACTCATTCAGGAAAAACTGAATTTGTAGCAAAAACTTTTCCATGAAGATAACTCCAGGCCCAAATGGCTTTGCTAGTGAATTCTACCAAACATTTAAAGGAAGAAATGCTACCAATTCTCCACAAGCCCTTCTTTTAGAAAAATAAAAAGAGAATCCTTCATTCTATGAAGCCAGCATTATTGCTACCAAAACCAAACAAAGGCCAATATCCTTCATAAGCACAGATGCAAAAATTCTAAACAAAATGTAAGCAAAGAAAATAGAACTATTAAAAAAAAAACAGAAACAAGTGGGGTTAATCCCAGGAAAGCAAGGTTGGCTTAACGTTCAAAAATCAATCATTGCAATTCACCATATTAACAAACCAAAAAAGAAAAATATATATGACCACCTCAATAGATGCAATACTTGACAAAATTCAACATCCACTTCTGATTAAAAACAAAAATCTCTCAGCAAACTAAGAACAGAAGGGTCCTACAGCAATACCAGGGTATGGTTATTTATTATTTTTCTCTTTGGAACAATGAAAAGTATTTAAAATTGAGAGTAATGATGATTGTACAACTAAGTGAGGCTATTGTAAGACAAAGATTGCTTATTTTGGACATTATGCATGATGCCCAATGGATGGAGGTGGCTGAAGGGTACAATGACTGAAAAGGAGAATGGCGAATTGTGGTGTATACATATCATGGAACATGATGTAGCTACAGAGAGGAACGAAGTCGTGAGACAGGCAATGAGATGAACTTTGAGGACATTATGCTATGCAAAATAGGCCAGACACAAAAGAACAAATATGGTATGGTTTCTTCCAGAAAACACTTGAAAGAAAACTGGGACCCTGATTGCAAACTCTTACAGCAGTCACATCTACTCCTGAGCTTTAGGTACTATTTCTAGATTCTGAGATGCTATGCTATATGTGTGTAACCAGGTATTTCCCTGGAACTCCGGGTACCTGTGTGACACGTAAGACTCAGAGCTGGAGCTCTGCAGCTACAAGGACTGGAGTTCACTGCCACAAGGAACAACTGTTAAAGAAGCCAAAAAGGACACAGGCTTCAATTAGAAATAAGAGTAAAGCCAATCTGGTTGGGACTAAGTAAATCAGAACACAGGGGAAAGGATGACAGTGTCTGTATTTGAGTACCTACTGTAAGAGACCAAAGGAAGAGAGCTTTATTTTGCCCAGAACCTAAATTTCATGTAGCACAAAATCTAGCTCAACCTGTCTAAATAGTTCATTTAAACAACCGAAATACATGGAGCCCAGAATGGGAACGAGGGCATGTAATTTTGTATAGCTTAAGGTAATGCCTAGATAAATCCCAGAGTGTGTTGGGCAGATAATTTAAAAGGGACTGGAGAAAAAATAGGGGACTATTAAACTTTCCCACCTAGGAAACCCAAATACTCTCCCAAACACTAGGAACCCCCAGGTTAAAAGGCTAAGCCCCAACCCTGAGGCTTGCTCTCCCGAAACTTGTTTCTGTAGTAAGCTAAGCCTATCTATACTTATGCCTAAAAATTACTCCCAGGGAGCCTCTTTTGTTGCTCAGATGTGGCCACTCTCTCTCTCTAAACCCAACTCTGCAAGTAAAATCATCACCCTCCCCGCTATATGGGACATGACGTCCAGGGGTGGAGGTCTTCCTGACAACTCATCCCTGGGATGCGTCTGGCACCATGGGACTGACAATGCCTTTGTAACCAAAACGGAGGAAAGAGATGTGACAAAGTAAGTTTTCAGTGGCTGAGAGAGTTCAAATGGAATTGAGAGGCTATTCTGGAGGCTACCATTACACTAGCTTCAGCTAGATATTGCTAATCGCTACAGTTCGTCAAACTCCAACCAACAGCATTTCTGTTAACCCTAAAGAACATCCAGGGACCTATCCGGGATTCTACAAAAGTTGCTCATGCCAAGTTTACTTTTCAAAAACCTAAAACCTTCAGATGGCTCCTAGGCCAGATAAGTCCTGAAACCCAGAGGGGCCAGCCTGTCCGAGAATATCAACCAGTTCCATTCCCCATCCCATATTGTCAACACCCCTTTTCAACATGAAAAAGTTAGAATGGGCACAGCCCAAATACCTCTAATCACTGGAGAAAGATCAGAGGAGGAGTTATAACAGAGAAGATAGGATTTAACAAATGTGTATGACTGCTGAATCATTATATTTCTTTTGGTCTCCAGTGTCTTGGAGCAGCTAGAAGAAAACACCTGAAATTGTGGAGCTGTAACCCAGACCAAACTTTGAAATCTGCTCCACAACTACTGGCTAATGTGTAGTTTTAAAATGTATGGCTTTTTTGTATATGTTATATCTCACAATAAAAAAAAATGTTTAATAAAGCTATAAGGCCCATTTTAACCAAATTTAAAATAACGTTATAGGCCATACAATATTTTTATGCATACAAATGAATTCAAGAATTTCTCATCTCATACCATTTGAAGAATCAAGTCTTTTGCCACAGGTGTCTCTAAAGAGTCACATACATTAGAGACTAGCTGTACCCACAGGGAGGAGGAGAAAGACAAGCATCTGCTCATTTAATCATTCATTCATTCAAAAGATAGTTACTACAAAAAAAAAAGATATTTACTATATCCTCTCGATGAGCTGGGCACTGAGCGGGCTACTAGGGACACAAAATGCATCACACCCTACCCCAGTTCCACCTGGAAGGACTCAGGCTCAGAGTGGGAGACCTAATACACAGTGGCACACACACTTCAAACGGGGCAATTACAGGATGCTATGGGAGGCCAGTTCAAAAGGGTTGAACTAGAGACTCTAAGAGGGCATTGGCGAAGATGAAGTCCAAGGGAAAGCAATGCTTATGAAGGGCCTTACAAATCCCGTTAGCCTGTAGCAAATAACTGAATGAAACAGACATAGGGCAAAAAGAATTTTTTTTTAAAGTACACAGAGAAAAATGCCAGACCTCAAATAGTTCCCACTTTTGCACTCACTTATTTTTGTAACTGTATAAGGAGAATGCCACCCATGAAATTAATGTCAGGCTTTTCATGGCTTTTTTAAAGCAAACACTTTCTTTCCATTTCTGTAATAAGACCCACAGATGATGTTTTGTTTCTTCAACCGGCAAAAGGCTGAGTCGTCTGCTCAAACTGCCCTTCTGTCCCACCACCAAACACAGCCCCGATCTCCTACTTCTCCTGGTCAACACGACCCACTCAGAATTTAGTAAAAGGAGCACTGTCTAGGCCAATGGATTTACAAACTAAAATACGCTCCGCATTTTAGAAGATCATCCAATGTAAATTTTCTATTACCTGTCTCCTAAATTGGTGTACAATATCTTCTCATCATGTAACACTTCTTAATCGTGTCATCATATCCATCAGTCTTCTCCTTCACAGTCTCTGAGTTTGGGGTTTGCTTCCACAGAAAAGACTTCTGCACTCCAGAGTAATAAAAATGCACAATATATATTTTTTCTATTCTTAATATTTTTATGGCTAGGCTCACTAAACAACTCGAATTTATTTCTGTCTGTCATTACAACTTCGATGACCAGTTATTAAGCACCATCCTTTCCCGACTAGCTCAAAATGCCACCTTTGAGGGTGCACGGGCGGCTCAGTGGTAGAACGCTCACCTTCTATGAGGGAGACCCGGCTTGGATTTTGATTGGGATTGTCTTGAATCTGTAGATGCATCTGAGGAAAAATGACAACTTCACAGTCTTGTGTCTTTGTTGTCCCCAAAATGTGGTATCTCTCCATTCATCCTGACTCGTTTTACTTCTCTTTATGAAGTTTTGTTTTCCTTCATGTTAGTCTTGGTTATTAGTTAGTGAGATCTGGTTTAGAGCAACACATTAGGAAACACTGATTTTAAAGTAATTATTATGAAACGTTTTTGACAAATTTATATCCAAGTAGTCTAGAAATAGAAAACTGTTAAAGTAATTTTCTTAAGAATGAGTTACATTGCACTGTTTCATTAGGCATGTACAGTATACTTGGGGGATAGATTATCTTAAACAGTAAAGTTCATTATTTTTTCTGCTAAATTTAAATACCAAGGCTATGATTTAATAAACTCATGACTTGAATGAAGTTCAGGGAAGTCCTCTGTACTCAGAGTAGGAGCGTGTAGTAATCTACAGTTTCATTTCTTCCTACATTTCCTCGCTTTGACAGCCTTCTTGCATTTCTTTTCCCATCCTTATATCGTACTTCTTCAGGTCTAGATGTTGCAAGTCTGTCCACACTACTCGGATTGTTCAGGGCTCTGGTTGGAAATGAGTTTATTAAAATTCCACCCCCAGCCTCACAATCCATGTCATGAAGCCGCCTTTTGAAAGTCAGCTCATGCAGTGTCCAAAAACCGCCCTCCCTTTCAGTGTAAGCCGCTCGAGACTCAGTGCACTCTAAGATATTCTGTATGATGTTCTCACAGGAATTTATATCCTAAATCATGAGTGCTCTCACACATGACATTGGGACAATGGGGTTTTCACCGGCCCTATAAAAACACAATTGCATTCTCACATTCAACCACCTACTCAACTGTTTCTAAAAAATTTTCAAATGTAAAAGATTATAGTTTAATAAACCCCTACATCCTTCAATCAACAACACATTCAACGATTATCAAGATTCCAGCCTGCTTCTATCCTTCCTTCCCCTCTATGTCTCCAAAGCACTTTAAAGCAAATCTCAGACCACATGTCATCAGGCCTTCTACTTCACTGTCATTTTTAGAAAATATGGACATCTTCCTAACATAACCACGATCCATAATCATCCCAACCCCACCCCCAGAAATAACAGTAATTCCTGAAGATAATCTAATACCCAGTCCCTATTCAAATTTCCATTATTTTCTCAGAGCTGTCTTTTGTAGAACTGGTAGGTTTGAATTGGGATCCACTCGAGGGCCACATACTGAACTGACTGTTATATTTCTCAAGTCTGTTTTAATTTGGAGCACCCCTTCTCCCTACCACACACGTTTTCTTCCAGTGACCTACTGAGACAACCGGCACAGATGTCCTGGAGAATGACCCCATTCTGGATGTGTCTGTCTGTTTCCTTCCTCATTTCATTCATTCCTCTATCTCCGTATTTCCTGTAAACTAAAAGTCACCTCTCAAGGTTTGACTGTATTTAAGTTTACCTTTCGGGGGCAGAAATACTTACTAGCTGGTTACTTCATACCGCCTCACTTTAGGAGTCACACAGTTACTCCACTCTTAATGATTCAAAACTTGCTCTGTGGGTGCACGGGCGGCTCGGTGGCAGAATGCTCGCCTTCCGTGAGGGAGACCGGGTTCGATTCCTGGACCAGGAACCACCCCTTCCCCGCAAAATAGTGTTAGTAAGTTCAGTTGGGGAGAGTGTGATCTCTCCTTTTAAATATTCTCCTTTTAGAATTAAGTTTCTCTACTAATACCGGTGGTAGAAAGGTAGGTAGAGAGTCACCATTGCTGCTTACATTTGCAGCTTTGGTTATTGGACCAAAGAAACATATTTGCAAGAGAAAATACTGCAGCACAAACACACACTACCAATTTCCTACTGGCGCAGCACATACCGCATTCTAAATGAGAATATCAACAGTGGTATTTTAAATAATACTCAATGATAATCGTGCAGTGGATTATATACATTGTTGATTTAAGAATCATGCTTAATTTTAATCCTATTTCTAGTCACAATAAAGAGAGAAATTTCCTTTTCACTAAAAAAAAAAAAAATTCTCCTTTTAAAATTCTCCATCAGTCTTTCATCCATTAACAATTTTTGCCTACATCAATATTTTTTAAGAATTTGAAAATTGTGATTTTTCTAATTCCACCATTCCTTCCATGTTTTGCCTCATCAACTATGGCTTTCTAGGTACCCTAAAATATAGTTCTTACAGGAAAGGCAAGATAAATGCTTAATTCTTTACTTTTTTAATTGCTGATTTTCAGAGACAGAGCTAGTGTCCTAGTTTACTGCCAGTGTTTTTGTGTTCTTCTCTTTTGTTTGCAGAGCTCCTTCTTGGATATCATGTGTGTATTAGTCTCCCATTGCTGCTATAACAAATTACCACCAACGTAGTGCCTTAAAACAACACCAATTTACTACCTTACAGATATGTTGTTTAGAAGTTGAAAAAAGTCACATTGAGCTAAAATCAAGATGTCAGCAGGGCTATGCTCCTTCAGGAGGCTCCCAGGGGAAATCCATCTCTATGCCTCTCCCGGCTTCCAGAGGCTGCCCTGGCTTGTGACCCTCTTCCTCCATATGCAAAGCCAGCAATAGCTGGTCAAGTCCTCCTTGAATGTATCACTCTGACAAGAACTTTTCTACCTTTCTTGGGATTACATCCAGCTAATCCAGGACAATCTCTTTATTTAAAAGTCAGTGGATTCGTGACTTTAATTCCATTGGCAACTTAATCCCCCACTGCCATGTAACACAGCACATGCATAGGTTCTGAAGAATGAGATGTAGACATCTTGGGGCAGAGCTCATTACTCTGCCTGCCAGAATGTGATTGTATCTGTTCAGAGTATTTTAAGCAATTACAGTCAAATTCTTTTTGATGCTAAAATCGTCCCACCTCTGGCCTGTGGAAGCCCCTTCTTGTTGAGCTGTTTTTTGCTAGACATATGCCCACTGTGATACAAAAGATAACAGAGGTTATCTTAATATTATAATTAACATTAATAATATTATTAATAATAACATTGTGTGCATTAAGAATGTTACAATATTAATGATAATAATATCTGGCTCATCTCAGACATTTCCTGCCCATACCTGGTCTCAGGTTCAGTTGTGCAGGGACTGCCCACAGCTATGGGACTACCATTTTTTCTTGGGCTTTTCAGTGGATGGAGCTGAGGAATACATATGTTTGAAAGGAAAAAAAAACTATGGATTTAAAATGACTTTCCATTCAAATTTAACCTTGAGTTTTTACTTAACTCTTATCCTCTCATGTATCTCCTCACTTACAGTTAAAATTTTGGTTCTTAACAACAATAAAAAATTTTTTTGCTTTATCCAATTATATTATACATATATAACATATATATAATGTCTCTATATGAAATAATTTCAAACTAACATTAGCATTAGTGCTAATAGGAAGACTGCTGAATGAAGTTTAAAATTTTTTTGCAGCTCTATTTATTCTGAAAATAAAAAGGACAATTTGGCATCATTTATGATTGTCCATTATAATATCCACTTATGTCCTTTATGACACTGAAAATGACCATATTTTTCTTATTCTAGGAATCTATTCTAGAGAAAGGTTCATACATAGATCCAATGATAGCCACACAAGGACATTCATTTATGATTATGAACACAGAATTATGAAGACAATGCCTCGATGACATTTCATGCAGCAATTCAAAAGACAAATTAATCTATACAATCTCTGAATGGCAAAGAAAAGTTCAACTCACATCGCTGGGTGAAGAAGGTAAGTCATAAATAGATTCACAAAGGGTTCCTGATAAATGGAACTCTATCCCAACGTGATTGCAAAAATCTTTCTGTGAAAAGGTTAAATATGCAACCCCTTTCATTAATTTTTTATTGCATTTATAATGTACAACTAAAAAGATTATCATGTTTTCACAGTGCTGAATATACAACTATGTGATGATATTGTGAGCCATTGATTGCACACCAAGTATGGAATGTTCATACGTTAAGAATGTTCGTGTTGTATGTTGATCAATTTTATTAATAAAAATTTTTTTAAAAATTAATACTGAAGAAAAAGATTATCACAATTAACATGAAAAATCCTACATGTACCCAGAGTAACTGACAAGTATATTCAAGCCAAGGATAGCCATTTACCTACTGGCAGGGAGAGATATGGATATTAATTTTGTTTTTTAAAATAAGGCTGCATCTATCATTCCAAAAAGATGTCCGGAATAAGAGAATATTAAGAAACTCTGGCATATAACTTTTGTCTATTTTAAACAGCAACAGCATTACTAACTACCCTATTATTTAACATGGCATCTATCACATCTTATCTTCTAAAGAATAGTCATACATATTATTAAATCAAAGTCTCCAGTGACATTTTGTATAAGCTCTGGGAGCACCTCCTCAAATCCCTTATCAAATGATGGCAACACATTTTCGAATGGATCCCTGTCTGAATGTGAGGTGTCCCTCTACCCCAATCCAAGAACCTCTTCCTCTTAGAATAAAAGTCACATTAGCAAAAAATGGTGGTTTCTATTAAAAAGTATGGAATTTGGATTCAGGAGATCTGCTCTGAGAATCAACCGTGCCTTTTGCTCTCTATGTGATCTTGAGCAATTAACTTCTCTCTGAACCTGAATTTTCTCCCTCTAAAATGGGGATGATTAGTATTATGGTGCCATTTCCAAGAATCTGGAAATAAGAAAAATAAGACTGCCCTCCGAGAATAAAAATTTTAAATCAATACAAAACACAAAAGTCGGAGAAATGCTAAAGGCTCCTACCTAAACCAGCGAGCCTTGGCTGTGACTTCATTGGCTGAATTACCAAATCCAGGGTAGGGTTGCCCACCAACTAGTAAAGGAAACATGGCAGGAGGGAAAAATACACACCATCGCAGGAGCCACCCAGTATCAGGGATTTCAAGACTTTCTATCTCCAGAGTCATGTGCAGCCCATGGCGAGATGACTTTGTCACAACTACTGGAGATTGAGAGCCAAGAGCTATTATCATCTGGCCATCTGACCCCAGGTCTGAGTTCTCAGGAGGATCCCAGGCAGGCAACCCTCAGGAGAGAATGTGCTGGTCCTTTGGACTCTGGGCACCCAGGCCCCTGCAAGGATCGGTGCTGAACGTAAAGCAAACATGACATTCTAACTGTAATTTGGCTGTTCGGACAAATCTACTATATATGTAAGTGCATTTATGGAAGTGAGAACCTCTGACTTCATCGGATTCTCAAAAGGGTCTTTAATTCTAAAATAAGAACCTACAAGAAGAGAATGGATTAGTCAGGCAGACTTGGCTGCGTGATATGAGTCTCGAGTAAAGATAGATGCTCAGAATCTGTGATAGTACAGGGATAACACCTCCTTTCTGAGTCAGAGAGGCTGAGAGCCGCCCCCACACCACAGTAATGATACCTGCACTTTCGGAAAAAGCCAGTGTTTCCCAAAATAGACAAAATATATCCCAATATCACCACGTGGATATGCTTGAGGAACTGGTTTTTTGTTTGTTTTTTTAATCTTTACCTACTAAAAAAGCTAATACATGCAAACTATAAAACACTAGAGATAGCCCATGACAAACTCTGGGATCTGTCCTGTAACTACGTGTTGAAGAGTGCTTTGAAAACTACTGCTTTTTACTTTTTTTGCTTTGTATATGTGTTATATTACACAGCAAAAAAGTTAAAAAAAAAATTACATTCACAAATGAGATGAAATAAAATGTCAGTGGCTGACAGATTTCAGAATCAAGAGGTTATCCTGGAGGTTACTCTTAGAAATTATGTAGATATCCCTTTTCAGTTTATGGTGTATTAGAGTGGGTAGAGGGAAGTACCTGAAACTGTAGAGCTGTACTCCAAGAGTTCTGATTCTTGAAGAAGACTGTATAATGATATAGCTTTTACAGTGTGACTGTGTGATTGTGAATATCTTGTGTCTGATGCTCCTTTTATCTATGGTATGGACAGATGAGTAAAAAAAATGGATAAAAAATAAACAAATAATAGGTGAAACAAAGGTTAATATAAATTGAGTAGATTGAAATACTAGTGGTCAATGAGAGGGAGGGGAAAGGGGTATGGGAAAGGAGTTTTGTCTTTCTCTTTCTTATTTGTTTTCCTGGAAAGATGCAAATGTTCAAAAAAATGATTATGGTGATTAATACAGAACTATTTGATGATACTGTGAGCCACTGATTGTACACCACGTATGGAACGTTTCTATGTTAAGAATGTCTGGATGTTGTTTTTTCAACATATAATAAAAATATTTTTAAAAAATAAAAAATAGAACACTAGATATAAGTATTGGCAGTTATAGGTATAGGTATAGGTATAGCAGTTATAACCTATACCTTAACTATGAAATAAGTTATCATCAGCTGTCACTGGGTTTAACAAGTTAGCACATATATACATCATTCTAAATGATAATTCTACCAAATTGACCTCTCATATGGTCATTTCAATACTTATCCTGCTTATGCTCCAGTGTTTTGGACAATGTTTCCTAACAGTAGGGGAAAGAGTTTAAATAGATTAGAATCACTAAGGCAATTCAAACTCATCTTGCTTTTTTCCATCTGTTCTGCCCTCCTATATGCTACCCGAGACAACCATAAGCCACTTCACTTAAAACTAATCTCATGTGAAGGAGTCTCCACCATCTACTTAATTAAATTTTTCCAGTACTAAATGGCCAAAGAAAAATAAGCTTTTCTTACAAAGCAACCTGAAATTTTTAAAAACAATCGAAAACACTAGGAAACACGACCAGCCCAGCATCGGGCAGTTCCCTTTAACAGACAGGAACCCAGAAATACCATGCCTTCCAAATGAAGTAAAAATCTCCAATCTACTAGAATCAGCCAACTGACCAAATGATGAAATGACTGAGAAAGCTCTGACCAAGGACTCACAGATTTCTGGGTTTTCTGTTTTATTTTTGTGGGGTTTCTTCAGGTAGAGGAAGTCATTAGCATGAGTGTTCTCTCATTCATTACTTAGAAGCTGTCATTATGCAGAAACAACCTTTCCCTTTTAGAACAACTCCAAAAGGGATGCTTTATGTAAATATCAAGCTTTTCTCCACTGCCACTGAAAACAAAACAAAAGGGAGCAGATTCAAGATGGAACACAAAAGATGGCACAAAAACTTGATACTCTATTGTATATGTAAAGCTGTAATGACAAGATTCATTATATAATTCCTTTCCCAGTAAGGGTGACATAATAATATAAGAAAAGGAATGGCAATGTAATTGAAAAAAGTAGGCCCAGATTACAGATACATATTAACTCCATACATCAGGATTAGCTCCATTTTTAAATGGGGCATAGGCCCCCACCATCACAAATGAGCCAAAGCCTCATCTTTTCAAAAGAAGATATATCCAAATATCATCCCAGCCTTAGACGTTCACAGCGCAAAACAAAAGTTTGCAGTATTTAGTAGCTACTATGCAAATGCCTTCCCATGTAACTTTTTGCTCATTTTTAACTTAACCTTTATCAACAGCAATGTAGATACAGAAAACTTAGAAGAAAAAAACCTGAAAATATAACCAGAGTTATCTTTCTAGATAAGATAATGAAAAACAATGAGCTGAAGTGACACAAAGCACAAATACTACGTACACATTATTCAAGAAAGTTTTATTGCCAATATAAAAGAAACTTACTGTCTTCCCTAGCTAACTGGGTTGCATGCTTTTGAATACATGAAGTATATCTCTCACATACTCAGAAGACTTTTTCAGCATAATTAAAGTTCACTTTCTCCCTAAAATATCTTAGCCCATAATTATCTAAGAATTATACAGTGCCTAGCAGTTAGCCCTCAGTATATGGCAGCTATTGTCATAAAGTATATGCAAGTGATACTATCTTCCAAACTCTGACTAATAAAACATTAATCCCCTAAACAAACTGGTGTAATAACTTTTAAAATTATTCAAGGAAGCAAGAGATTTCAGAAGGACTCAACCACACACTCAAAATAGGATTGCAGCTGGCTTTACGATTATTAAGTTAATTATAGTTTTACAGATCTCCTTTTGGTCCTCATAAAGTTTAATATTCTTACTTAGCTAGGGGATATTCAGACTGATAGGCATCGATTAAGAAAGTATACAGACTTTAGCCAGAATTTGAGGAATGACTAGAGGACTGGGGACAGATTCTGGACAACACAGACTAGGGCAGCTGCCTTCAACTGTCATAATTGAGAAGGAGTAAACTTGTTTCACATGACCACAAAAGAGTAAGAGTAGATCGGTACACAGATTATTACAAGAGAGCTTTCTAATACCACAGAGCTTCCACAGATGGGATGATTCTGCCTGGATGTTATAGAGATAGGTCACCCATTACAGGTACAGCTAAACTAAAGACCCTCCAAGATATCTTCAAGCATGAGATACTACAAACTCTATTTATGTTATATATATATATCTGTTAATGTCTCAGAAAGGCTAGAATGAATCACAATAAGCTCAATTCTGAAGCCAGCTGTCTTTACAGTATGATTTTTGGTTCATTTTACTGAAGCAAGGACCTCTGAAGAATGATTCATATCTTATAGTTAAGAATAGCATGCTTGTGAACTCTTCCCCACTGAAATCAACAAAGCCCAGTGCTACTGGATGGATGGATGGAAGGAAGGAAGGAAAGAACTGAACGAGGCACCAGAAGTAAAAAGTCCGAGACACACAGTGCCACAATAAGCAACTATAGAAAGAAAACTGAGGGAAAATCTGGAAAGTTCATCTACTTCTGGGTCTGAGGGTCAACCTTTCCTCTCACTTCCTCAACCAACAATTCAACTTGTAAGTCTTGTCTTCCAAGCTACTTGCTCAGAAGCACATGGTCTAAGGGTCTCCATACCATGTTCTAATTTTTGTACTTTTTTAAGGTACAGTCAATAATGGTGAGAGTTACAGTAAAAATCATGTCTTTTAATATTTTCCTCAATCTTTTCCGCTAGGGCTATCCTTGGTTGAAACCCAGTTTTTAATGTTTTCTACTATTTACAAATGTATGGTATTGGTAGAAAATGCTCACAAGAGACAGAGATTTTTATTGGAACATTTTATGATCAGAAAATAATAGACATTCGATTTTGCAGATGGAGAAACGGAACACAGTGAATTTAAGTGGCTTACTGAGGCCCCATGGAAAAGTTTCCAGGAGAATGAGATCCATATTCTTGATCCTAGTCTAAAAATGTTTCTCCTGCTGCAGTTTGGCAGGTAATAGGGATGGCTCAGGAAAAGGAGGGGCTGGCAATCATAGGTCAGGGTTTCAATTACCTAAAGATGAAAATCTGGGCCAGCTGCTTTCATTTTATCACCTATTCCTGCTCCTGCAACCTGGGGAGAAGGAAATGGTAGCTAACAGAATACAGATCCAAGGCTGACCTTCACAAATCACCAATCACAAAATATCTGCAATGCAAAAGTATTTTCGCTGTATTCTCTAATGGCTTTTTTTCTACTAGTGTCCTGCATAGAAAGCATAAAGTATGCTTCTACTCTAAACTGAAGCTCGTGCATAGATGACCCAAGAGAAGCCTCCCAAAATTAGAAGAAACGTGTACAGGATATGAGAAGCCAAGTAATTAACTCTCCTCCCGCATTTTAGATGCATAGCGCAGTCCAAAAACGCCCAGGGGTTCTAACTTCTAATCAAGAATAAAAATAGAAAGGGAAGAATAAAGAAGCAAGAAATAGAAGAAGCAAAGGTAGGTCCAGAACTTCCAGCCCCATTAGCATGCAAATTATTTAACATACAAATGATTTAATAATAAGAGAGTAAAAGTTGCCAAGTTAATCAGTTCCAATCCCCCAACGTCAATGTCCAGAAATGATAAAGTGACAGGACAGTCTTGCACACAGAAAGCATTCCCATCTAGAGCGGTCATCAAATATACATTGTTTCATTAACAAAGGAAGTTTACTTAAATGAGAAAGTGACTTTATTGCAAATAAAGGTAAAAACAGTTTTCCCGGAGCTTCCACTTTTTCTAAATAATGATACAGGTAAGAAAGCCCATTTGGGGGCTGGGGGGGTGAGGCAAGTCTGTTACACAATTTCTCATTAACAGCAGCAAGATTGCACTTTGCACTGAGACGGTATAACTAGGAACGCCTAGAGTGTATAACGATAGTGACTAAATGCACAAATTTAAAAAATATTTTTGTATGAGGAAGAACAAAGGAATGTCAATACTGCAGGGTGTTGAAAACAGCTGGTAATTCATATTTTAAAACTTTAACTTATGTGTAAGACTAAAGCAAAAAATGTTTATTTGGTACAAAACTTATATTTTAACTAGTGCATTAACTTATGTGGACAGCTTCATTAAACACCATAAGTACATGGAACCTTGACTAAGGCATGAGATTTTATAGGTTCGTCCAGAGGGATGCCCTGATAAATCCCAGAGTGATTTGAACAGTGAATAAAAACGTATTTGCAAAGTTCCCTTGGGGGAATGGTGAGAAAGGGGGGAAATTCAACTTTCCCAAGTGGAGAATTCCTGATATTCTCACAAGCAGTGGGGACAATCAAAGCAATAGGCCGAGCCCTCAATCTCGAGATGTGTCCATACGAAACTTAACCCAGCAAACGACAGATAAAGCCCACTTAAAATTAGCCAAAGAGTCACCCCCAAGAGAACCTCTTTTGTTGCTCAGATGTGGCCTCTCTCTCCAGACAACATAACAAGCAAACTCACTGCCCTCCCCATCCCCACATGGGACAGGACTCCCAGGGGTGTGGACCTTTCTGGTAACGTGGGACAGAAATCCTAGAATGGGTTGGGACTCAGCATCAAGGGATTGAGAAAACCTTCTCGACTAAAAGGGGGAAGAGAGAAATGAGACAAAATAAAGTGTCAATGGCTGAGAGATTCCAGAGTGGAGAGGTTATCCTGGAGGTTATTCTTATGCATTATATAGAGATCACCTTTTTAGTTAAGGTGTAATGGAGAGGCTGGAGGGAATGCCTGAAAATGTAGAGCTGTGTTCCAATAGCCATGTTTCTTGAAGATGACTGTATAATAATTTAGCTTTTGCAACGTGACTGTGTGATTGTGAAAACTTCATGTCTGAGAGGCTCCTTTGATCTACCTTATCAACAGATGAGCAAAACGTATGGATTAAAAATAAATAAATAATAGGGGGAACAAATGGTAAAATAAACTTAGTAGATTGAAATGCTGGTGATCGGCGAGGGGGAGGGGGAGGAGGTATGGTATGTATGACTTTTTTCTTTTTTCTTTTTATTTCTTTTTCTGGAGTGATGCGAATGTTCTAAGAAATGATCATGGTGATGAATATACAACTATGTGATGACATTGTGAGTTATTGATTATATACCAAGAATGGAATGATTGTATGGTAAGAATGATCGTGTTTGTATGTGGATATGTTTAAAAAAAATTTTTTTTAATTTAAAAAAAAAAGAGAAGATTATGCTTTGCTTCTCGTTTTTAAACAGAACAGGCATTTAACCCTCAAGCTCCTCCTGGGAAATAAGGAACAAACTGCTTATTCACTTAGTCATAATTACCGTTTCGCAGGTCCCAGAGGAACAGCTGTTCTCTATCAAGTCTCTGAGGATGGTCCTGACTTTTCAAATGCTGCCCTGGCAGCTGATCGAGAAGTCCACTAATTGATTTTTTTTCCCTCCAGATAGAAACATTTAACAGTTTAGTCAATTCCTTGCAAAATAAGAGGCAAGGATGTTTCTTGAAGATGAATGTATAATGATACAGCTTTCACAATGTGACTGTGTGATTGTGAAAACCTTGTGTCTGAGGCTCCTTTTATCTACAATATTAACAGATAAGTAAAAAATATGGATTGAAAATAAATAAATAATAGGGGGTACAAATGTTAAAATAAATTGAGTAGATTGAAATACTAGTGAACAATGAAAGGGAATAGGTAAGGGGGATAGAAACAAAATAGGGGAACAAAGGTTATCTGTTGAGTAGATGGAAATACTGATGGTCATAAAGGGTATGGCATGTGTGAGTTTTTTCCTTTCTCTGGAGTGATGCAAATGTTCTAAAAAATGATCATGGTGATGAATATACTACTATGTGATGATATTGTGAGCCACTGACTGTACACCTATATGGAATGTTTGTATGTTAAGAATGTTCATGTTTGTATGTTGTTCTGGTTTGATAATACAAAATAAATTAAATTTTTAAAAAAAAAGAGCCAAGGGTGTCGGTTATTCATCTGGGGGAGGTAAAACAGGTGGAAAGAACCTGGATTTTGGAAAATCTCGGCCTAAATTCTGCCTCTGCCTCTGCCACTTCCACACGTTCCCTGGACTAGGTTCCTTAACCTCTGTGAGCACGTTTTCTTCTGTAAAATGGGACTATGGTTACTTACCTGAGACCACTGTGGGGAACAAATAAACTTTTGCAAACTACCTGCCTAAGTTCTCAATTAGTGGTACATACTATATTATTACTTCATGGAAGTTAAACTTCTCTTTCCTTTATCAGGGTTCCCTGCTTTGTTACTTGGCATTTCCCCATGCTGCTGGCCAGCCACTGCCTGACCAAGACCTGCAGGTGCCTTCTTCAAGCCTTGACACCTTCATCCAACAGTTTTGGTCCCTGTCCAAGCAGATGCCTGGCAAAGCCAGGTTCAGTACCACAGGGAAGCACTTTTGAGAGGCTGCCTCTAAGAACACATCACGTCTGAAAGCTGGGACTGGCTGTACCTCAGAGAGATCCACTAGGCTCTGATTCAAACCATTTCACAATGCTCAACTTGGACAGATTCTTGGTCCAAAATTGACCGTACTGGAACATTTATTTCTAAGCATTGACAACTACACACAGCCCTTGCATCTTCAAGTCGCAGCCACAAATTAACTCTGACCAAGAATGAAATAATAGCTGAAAGGTCAAAACAAATTACATTTCGAACGTGTGCCTTACTGAAAGATAAGCATGAAATACCACCACTGTTTTATACATAGAAATAATCCTATCCAAAGAATATTTCCTTCCTGTAGGCTATTTGTTCTTTCGACATCTATTTCATGAGCACTTTTATTATGTGCAGGCACTTTTTCAGGTCCTGGAGAAATGGCAATGAATAAAAAAGACAAAACTCCCTATCCTGCAGGACCTTACATTCTAGCGATTACTGTGGACTAAGCAGATTTTTGCTTTATTAACTTACAGCTTTTACCAGTCCCAATTTCTCTGAAATACTGTCTTCTCTCTTCCTCAACCCCCCTACTACGTCATTTTATGCTAGATACCATCTAGTTATTTTACATTCGAAAACTAAGTTGGCCAGCCACAAATTGTTAAGTAAACAGGGAGATACTCAACAGTCTCTCAAGTTATTGAATACTATAGCCATACTACATCTCCTTGCTAAGACTGTTAGTTATTTCCTATTCGAAAAGAAGTCCATCAGGTAAGTTTAATTCATTTAGCTGTGTTGCATTTTAAATCTCGGGGCCATAAATACATGAGAAAGGAAATATAAAGAAACACAGGTCTACTTTTTAGTTAGAACTTCCCTAGTGACAGTCATATATTAACTTTTCAGTTCAAAGCCTGGGAGTGGGAGAAGTAGGGGTGCAGGCACAGAAGGGCCTACATCTGAACAGAGAGGAATATTTCAGGGTTTCTGCCACTCGCTCACTGATTGGAGACAGGGAAATCACTAAATAAACCCCTCCATTTCCACTAAAGTCAGAAGAAAACTAAGTCACTTTTCCAGATCAATCATAGGTCATAGTTTTACAAATAGGAAGATGCAAACTATTGAAATGCACTGTACATGTGTGTTGACTGTTCTTCAGAAAGAGTAACAAATTATTGTAAAACACTTTGCAAATACAACGCATTCTATAAATCTAGAATAATTAAAGTGATCCAAATGCTACTTGTCTGGTCTGTAGCTAAACAGAAACCTCAAGCAATTGAAAGCATCTCAAAGGAAGCATCTTTTTGAGTGAACTCAGTGCTTTGCACTGGACAGGAAGCTGCATGAGGTAAGGGGCTGTGGCTGGTTGCTCGCAGCATCCTCATGCCTGCCTCTGAGGAACATCTCTATAATATCTTCCAGGTAATATAATCAGCAGTACCATAAATGTCCTTATGGGCCGTCAGACTACTTCCAGAAAACAGAAATCATCTTAGAATTTTTGCTCTCAGACCCTTCTATTACATTGAGCAAATATCTGAAAGGACACACTTTACCAAGAGATGATCCCAAATTTTTTATGTCCGATAAACAGATAGAAGGTTCCAGGGGAAAGACCAATTTTATGTTCCTCAACTACTTTCAAGACAAACAGAACGGCGTTACATTTGAAAAGGTTAAAAAGTAATGGAGTCAAAAGTAGAAGCGGCCCTGATCATGTCAGGATTTAAGATGTTGACCCTTTCTAGGCCTTAGCTTATGAATTAGATCCTCCTTAAATAAAAATATTTCTTTTCTATTCCGGCTCAAAACAACTGGCATAACTAGGACTGGGTCCGGGGGTACCAGTTCACTACTCCCAGCGCATCCCACTAACAGCTACATTAGCCCACAAACGTTCCAGCAAAGTAAAGCAGCTATAAAACTGGAACAAATAGTCAGCTTTTACAGATTTATGCTCATTGGTTCATTAATTGAATAATGTCTCAATATATCAAAATGCTTGCCTCCAGCTATCTCAGAGAAGCACATCTCCCCTGGGCAGAATGTTCCATTGTCTAAGATTCTCCAGCAATAGGCAGGGGACTGCAGACCCTGAGTTTCATTCAAATAAGCTAGATAATGTCTGGTTCTGTTTTTTGGCTTAATGTTCTGGAAAAGGCAATGTAACCAAAATAGGGAAGCATGCAAAATACAACAGTGAACTCCAAATTTTTCGCTGGAAATAAAAAGTCGCTAGGGACAGACAAATGGCAGGATGTACACATCTCATTTCGATCCTAAAAATACAAATCTAAACATCTTTACCAAGAATACCAAAGACTGATGCTCACACAACCCACTCCAAAATGAAGGTGAAATAGAAACTCTTACCAAAAAACACTTGACCAGTATCCTTTACCAGCACAATTATGTCAGCCTTTGAGTCATTAGGCTGAGGAGGCATTTAGCATGAAACTAACTTTCTTGCTGGGTTTACAGAAATCCCCCAACTCTCCCGCCCCTCTAAAATCAAGCAGGTAGACAAACTACTTACTACCATCCAGTGGTAAAGAAAAATTTGCAAAATGTTTACCTAATAGTCTCACTCTAACAGAATTCTGACACAGCACAAATTACTAGGTGAATGGTTACATTACAGAACTAAAGCCACAGCAGTTGAGATAAATGAAAAAAAAAAAAAGGCAGAATCCCTGGAGGTGGGTCCAATGACTAATTCTAGAATCTATTTTTTTTAATTAAAAAATGCAACAAAATGAGAATTACTAGAAATGTATCCTAAAAGGACTCTCCTTTGATATTACTTAATTTTAAGGTGTCCAAAGAAATAGCTGGACTATTTCTTTCTTAAGTCCAAGAAATAGTTCCCTACTATTTCTTTCTTAAAAGCACTGCCAAACGACACCACCAAAAAACGAAGGCATTCATACAAGGAAGTGAATACCCTAAGCACGTAAGCATGTTCTCAAGAGAGACACTAAAAAAAGCAGAAGTCACATTAAGTTTAAAACACACACAAAAAAGAACAGAAGTTCCTAATTTTAGTAATATGATACCTCACCCCCACCCAAAAAAAAAAAAGCCCACAAGTTAAGATGTGTTGAATTTATATATAGATAGAAACGTTACATATTTAGGTCTCCCTGTCCCTTCTTGGGGGGTGAAGGGAGGGGAGAAGTAGAAAAAAAGGAGAAAGAGGAATTAAGCATGTGTACAGTTGCTTGCTTACTGCAAAGAAATTCGGGTTTGATTTGGGAGTTCTCCTTTTACTTGGTTTCCCATTTGCCAGAAATTTTAAACAGCACCGATTTTCCAACTAGCTTAAGAAAATTTGGGGAATAGAAAGGTTAATTTCACAACACTCCAGAAAGGTCTGTCCTCTTTCCTGGTTTTCGCTGTTTGGCTCTGTTTTTCAAAGAGCACACCTGCAAACCAACACCATACATGAGCTGAGATGGGAAACCAAGCCAAAAATATCTAGCAAGTATGTATTCGTGGCCACAATTTGGCTTTCACAACAGATAAGTCCAAGGGACTGATATTTTCCATATTGTAAGGCTAATGAATGGACTTGTAAAAATAATCTGATGATCACGCAAGCATCAAAAGAAAGATTTATTTATGTCAAGGTAACATTAAAGAATCTTGGGTATACAATGTTGGAAAGACTGATACTTTCAAAACAGAATAGCTTTAGTTTAGATTCCAATATTTTACAAAGTTGCATGGTCTCAAATGCACCTTAAAGAAGATGCCTCATCTTATCATCAATTCCACACACAGCAATTTAGAGTTGAGAAGCTACAATTACAGGACAACTCATAACGGTGTTGATTAAGAAAGAAGCTCAGAAAAAAACTCCAGCATTGCTGCTTTGGTATATTATTTGTAATTCACTACTAACTTGAACAACAATCTTTTCTGGAGTTGAGTCTTTTACTAGCTAATATCTCAAAGAAACCTCTACAATAATAAGTTATTTGAGACCAAAATAACAATTTGGAATGGGCCTTCCGATTTGATTGAGCTCTTTTTTGGGGGGAGGGGGGAGGTAATTTAAGAAGGAATTGTCTGGAATCGTCTGTTCAATATTCTTTTTTTTTTTTTCCTGTTACAGATACTAAGATTTATTCTGCATACAAATTTCACAAAATGGGCAGCTGGTTGTGCCAAGACCTTTGGTGAAGTGATAGAAGTGGGGAGGGAAATCGCTTTAAAAGGCAGCCCGGCCACTGCAATGCTCGTTTTTAAATGAATCCCGTTTCAGCCTTTTAAGAAAGTGTCACCAGTAGACCTACAAGTTGAGGAAACACAGCTCAGTGTTGGAACACCGAAAAGAAAATCGGGTGGGTCAGCATCCACCCATTACCGTCTGGGAGTAAAGAGGAAAGGAGCCCAGGAAGTTATCTTAAACCGATGGACCTCAAGGGGAGCAAGCAAGGAAAACCGGTTTAAGTACCTGGGACAAAAGGCAAGAAGCCTGCACTGCCAGCTAAGGAGCCCAGAGGGAGCTGAGGATGGAGTTGGGAAGAGGCACCGCGGGAATCAGGGAAGGAAAGACCAGGACCGAGCCGTAGGAAACGACTGAGATGGGGCAGAAGGAGTGGACGGGGCAGAGAGAAACTGAGGCTGTGGAGCAGGGAGGACCCCCGAGGACAGGGCTACAGGGATCGACCGGGGAGGGGGGGGAATACAAGGTAGGCTAGATGAACAGACAGGGACCGGCCAGCAGGACCGGGACAGGAGAGCGCGACAGCGACGGAGCTGTTCCAGTCAAGTCTCAACCACATCCTAACCAGCCCCCTCGGTGGGGCTCCGGGCTCCGGGCTCCGGGTAGGGAACTTTGGGGAGCTCTCTCCGGGCGTACCCCCGCCCCCCCTAGCCCTCCGATGCCCCCACTTCGGGGATGGGAACGCCGAGGCCGGCCTGCAGCGTGTGCCGCAGCGCCCGTGCCTCCCGGACGCAGGGGGTCGCTGGCGGCCGCGGTGGGGGGGTGGTGGCCAGGCGGGGGACCGCGCGGGCGCGGGGAGTCGGTACCTGGGCTCGGGCAGGACGATCCTCTTGCTGGCGCGGGCGGCCGGGGTCGCCTTGCTCTTCTCCATCGCCATCAGGTAGCTGACATCGGCCAGCACGGCCTCCAGGTCCGCCATGTTGGCGAGCAGCGGCAGCCCCGGCGGCGGAGGCGGCGGCGGCGGCGGCTGCTCCTCGCGACCCGGACGGGACGCGCTCCCGCCGCCGCCGCCTGCCCGCCGCGCCCCGACGTGGGGGGGCCGCCCCGAGGCAGCCCCCCCTCGCGCGCCTCCGCCGGCCCGCGCGCGGCCCCGAGCACGCGCCGCCGCCCCCGTCCCTTCCGCGGGGGTTCCGCGGGGGAGCGCGCGCCCAACCGTCCGTGCCCCCCCACGGCGTGGAGGCGGCTCGGCCAGGCCCCGCCCACCCCGGCTCTTCTCCACCCCCCCCCACCCCGCCCCCTCGCCTCGCGCCCGTACCCACAGGCACCTTCCCGCCTTCCCCTCCGGGTGGCCACGACGGACTTCCTCCTGTCCCGCTTCTCGCCCGCTGCCGCGACTCCCCGCCCCCAGCCCCGGGCGCTCTCACATCCCCATCCCCTTCAAGGACCCCCGCAAGCCCGGGTTAGCCGGGAGAGCCCTGGGCGCCACTGAGCCGGGAGTGCTCAGCGCCCTGGACACGGCAGTTCTCAAACTGGACCGTGTAAATCATCGGCCGCTGAGAGGTCCGGTGTGGCCCCAGAAAGGAGCATGCCGGACCTGTCCCCGCAGGTGATGCTGAAGCCGGTGGCCGCGGGCCACGCTTGAACCACGCCGAGAAGGCCACCCTACCCTCCTGCTCCAGGCTTGCTCCTGACCTTGAACATCCCCTCTGTACGCTGCAAAAAGAAACCCAAAGCTAAAAGAAGTCGTATGACTGGTGCTGAGCAGAGGGAAGTGGGGGCCAGAGCCCACTGTTGGGCGAGCTCTCTGCTCTAGATGTACTCCAAGTACTCAACATTCCTTTGCACTCCTTTGAACTTGAGTTTTCTGGCTCTCGCAGTTTTACCATCAATTCAGGAGACAATTAGGGAACCCCTACTGTGCGCACAGGCAAAAAGACCGGCCCCAAGGGTGTTTTAGGGAAGTTCAAAAACTAGAGCCCAAACCCCAAGACATAAGGGAATTTCCAGTCTCCTAATGGTCACACTCCGTGTTTCTGCTCACAACTCCCCATGCCTGCCCACCACCTACCCACTGGGTGTTTCATTTGCTTCTTATTTTTCCACAGCTGTGCACAGAAGTCCACTTTAGAATCCTCGTGGCGTTGGAGCTGGAGTGGTGTTTAGAATCCCAGGAGATTCAGAATACCTGCGCTGGGAATTAATCATACACAAACAAAAAAAGTCCCTTTAATTCATTTGCTTTAGTCACGTTTGCAGCAAGAACTGGACTTTACTAGCTTACTGGGCTAATACTGTCCACCAGAAAAGCACAATGGCTAAGGTCATATTCTGGGACTTTTCATGTAATATCATAGCAGAAGGAGCCTGATTGGGTCTTTTTCTTTTTTTTACCCCCTCACTATCACTCTCCCTGCCTCCCTCCGTTACTTCATTTGCTATGTCTGCCATCATCATTGGCCATTTTTACCAGATATTTCTCAAGATCCAGGACGTGATATGTGTGAAGTTGTCCAGAAAAGAAGAAGGATGTAGGAAGTGAAAATGCGTTGAAGGAGCTTAACCCGGCAGCAGAAAGTCAGAATGTTGAGCCAACACAAAATGCATGGAGTAGACAAAGATATGCACAAGCCAAATATCAAACTTTCATCTTCCACCTACTTTCTTGCCTAAAAACAGGAACACAGACTGTCTTGTCAAAGGTCGCTCCAAGAGGAGGGGTAAATTCCCCCTAAACCATGAGATACTATGATTTAATTAATACGATTTCTTTCACTATTTGTCTTTTTAAAATTTGAGCTCGCATGTGAGCAGATCTCCAAACAAATACTTCTGCCTACCCTTTCCTCCTCTTCCAATTACGGGGATTTTTAATCTTGCTGTTGACTTCAGTTAACAAATGTTCACGTTCATTTTTTTCCCTGACCTGGAACCAGGCACACCTGAATTCAGATTCCTGCTCTGCCTCGGCTAGCTGGGTCACCTTTAGAGACAATATTTTGAGCTCTCTCTGCTATGTTGACTTCATGAGTAGAATGGTAAAGGGTTGTGGAGAGGATCCACCCGATAATGCGCTAGGCCTGGGACCCATGACATTCTTGACATAGGTCACTGCCCTTCCTCTATTTATTTCGCTTTGATTTGCCCTAGCATGCTAGGAGAAGATACTGAAACTATTTACTCATAGTTAATGAACTTGAAGCAGGAAAGACCTCTTATCAAAAATAACATCTCCCCAGGGCATTTCTAGAAACCAGAACTGCAAAAAAAAAGATTGGCATTTATAAAAACAAGCAATTACTTTTCTAGCAGAAAGAACAGGGGGTCCAAATTTTGGTTCCCTGACCGGGCCCTAGTTAAGTCAGCTGACCTGATTACCCATGGACTTTTTTTTTCCCCTGATATTTATAGTATTCAAACTTCACTTCCGGCTCTCTTCACCCACCTTCTCCGCCCCCCTCCTCTCTTTCTTTCCCTTGACTCTTTTAATACTGAACAGCTTTTTGTGTTCACTGCAAACAAAAGGCATTAATGACGGTTTTGAAGCTGTCATAACTGACCTTCTGTATACTGTTGTTAAACGCCATCTCCAGCCTGTAATCATTACAAGCAACAGAGAAAACAAATAGCAACCCATTTGTACTTAGCCAATAATGCTCCCTTGCAAAAATTACGTCCTCCCACCTCCCCCACCTCTCAGATTATTTAAATGACTGTGGGTTCACGCTGCTCATGATAACAGAGAAAACTCTCGAGTTTCTGCAAGGTTCAGAATGTCCTCTTTTTCTCTTTACTATGACTTTCCACTATTAGAACAGATGTTCTTGAGGTGGAAGCATTGAAGTTTACTCTCTGCAGAGTTTTGTTTTGTTTTGTTTTATGAGAGCTACGAAGACAAAAAGCTAATTTAGTAGCTTAACTACTGGTCTTTTCTATTTTTCAAGATTCTGGGCTTTACTGGAGCTACCTGGCTCACAGTGAGAATCCCTGAACTATGAAAGCATGAGGGAAGATGTTATTCTGGAAAAAAACGCAATCACAAGTGAAAATAAATCATGTTTAAGACTCCAATTCGAAGATTTTTGGAGAAACAACAATTGTTTACATGCCTGACCTTCATTCATTAATATCACATCATTTAAATCAATCCCTGGTAAAAAAAAAAAAAAAAAAAGGAAAAAGAAACTTGATTTTTCATGAGCAGTCCTCTAAAGGTCACTACTTCTCCAGAAAACCACACATAATTGAGGTTTGAATGGGTTTCTTTCCACACCACTCACCCCTGTAAAGTCTCTGCAAGTATTTCTGGCATCCTGGGGACAATAATTTTACCTGTCACTTAGATCACAATTCTGCTTATTGTCATACACATCCTATGAACTGCTTTTCATGTTACCTTTCCAATAAAGCTTCACAAACTTTAATTTGCAGCTATGTACATAGCAACTAAAGATTTTTAAAGATCTGCCCAAATATGCCAAGCTGTCATTTGCTGAGGAACCATTTTATAGCACTGAAATTATGTTCAGTACAGAAGTACCTTCCTTTAGTAAATATGTGGGTGGAAGCACATTTCTGTACATGGACTCCTGGTCAGAGGGGAAAGAAGGCAGTGGCATGTCTTGGTTCAGAGTATAGACTGGGGAGCCAGACGCCTACATCAGAATCCCAGCATCACTACTGCTGAACTGTGTGATTTCGGATAAGTTGCCTAACCTCTCTGTGCAACAATTCTCTCTCAATGGTGTTAATGGGCTTGCTGTGAGGATAATGTTATAACACGTGGAAAGAAGCACTTAGGACAGTGTCTGGCACACAGAAAGCACTCAATAAATATTGGCCTCGTTATCATCATCATCGTCGCTAGAGAGACAACAAGGCACAAAGGAAAAAGACGTGTCATGGGAATGAAAACGCAGTGCTGAATGTGATGACTGGCTGTCGTTTGCTGAAAAACTGTAAGCATGACTCTTAAGCTTTTTGAATCGGTTTCCGCAGCTGCCTAATGAAGGATTGAACAGAAAGGTCCCCAAGGTCCCTTCAAATTCTAAAATTTTCTGACTTTATTTAATCTTGCAGTGAATCCCTTTGTAAGGTAAAGATGCTCACAGCCCTCAATGACATTTTGTAAGTTGGAATTTCTCTGTATTGGGCCATAAAGCATGAGGCATACTTGCGGTCATAACAATTCCCAGATAAAGCGAGCGCCAGCAGTTTCTGGAAACAAGTACTGCCTGTACTGGTTCCATCCCCACCCCACCCCCAGCACTTGTGCAGAGCCTGGCACACATGCTTGCTTGAGAAATTGATATTGAATGGATAAGCTAATGCTTGGATGGATGGATGGATGGGTGACATAAAAGACTATAGATCGTTTGCCTCAGAAAGTCAAGCTTCTCTAATTGCCATGGTTTGCTAAACCCCAATCAACTTCACTCCTGTTGACACTTAAGAACACCTAGGGCTTGAACTGAGACTTCATAAAGATTGCATGCACTGGGTTTGCCTTCCTGGAAGATATAATTCCCGGAGGATTCCTAGGTCAGATAAATCCTGCAGCTCAGAGGGACCAGCCTTCCAAAATTATCAGTAAATGACATCCTCCTCTCCTTTACTGTTGAAACCCCTTTTCAACATGAAAAAGTCAGAATGGGCATTGCCCAAAGATCCCTATAGATTGTGAGAAGGAGAAGGTGTAACAGAGAAGATGGGATTTAACAAATGAGCGTGACTGCTGAATCGCTACATTAATATTCCTTCTAGCCTCCAGTGTTTTGGAGCAGCTAGGAGGAAAAATCTGAGCTGGTGGAACAGTAGCCCATGCAAACTCTGGGATCTGTTCTGTAACTAATTGTTGATGTGTCCCTTGAAAATTGTTGCCTTTTTCTTTCTATGCTTCATATGTATGTTACATTTCACAATCTTAAAAAAGTTTTTAAAAAATTCAAGATGCTGTCAGCAGATAATCTAAAGGGAGAAAAGATATGCTATTTAAAACCACAAGGTCCCACATACCAGGCAGGGTGCATCCTAAAAGCTAGGTCCCTACTGGTCCTTGGTGCTAATGGCCGAGAAGGACTTTCCAGCAGTTAAGTGCTTGCAGTATGCAAAGGTGAGCCTGACAACTTTAAGCCTATAGTTGGAGAGAGCTAAATGGCTTTGCCTAAAGAAGGGCTTGGAGGGGAAGGAGGGAATGAGAGAGCAATGATATGGCCTGAGGCCAGCCATTCCAGGGCATGGGAGGCTAGTGACAAAACCCCGGAGGTGGGGTGGTCTGGAGAACATCTGAAACAGGAAGTCTGTTCTGTGCCTGTTTAAGTTTGCAGTTCTGCACAGCAAGGTCATGTCTCCCCAGTGACCCTTACGTCTCCATGGTTTGTGTCCATTGGTGCTTTAGAAGGGGGTTGCAGGCGAAGTGGCCATGGGAGACCACATTGAGACATTGGGATCACAGCAGGACAGAGAGATAAAGGAAAAGCTATAAGTCCAAGAATTCAGCAGAGGCAGGAAATCAGGGCCAATGATGTCAATGAGGAAACAGGCTCCCCAGAATCTTCAGACATCCAGGCAGGCATTGGGTTTTCCGTGGGACTAGAAATGGGGGTGCAAGCTCATCTTGTCCCATCTTCAAGGAGAAGGGTGAATGTGGCTGACCGCTGGCTTCCAGTCCCATGGATATGTAAGTTGGAAAAGGCCAGAACTTTTCTACATTGCAAAATTACCTGTGCCCTTAACCTGGTGGCCTTCCTTCCAAGGTTCTGTGGCAAAGGACATATGTACCAGGCAGCCGGGAAATGATATCAGAAAACGCCACCACAGACCTCAGGTGGCTAAGAGAAGTCTTACGGATCCCCTGTGTCAGGCTTTCCAAGTGCTTGGGCCTTTTGCAAGTCACGTGGGCCAACAGCCACAGACATTTGTTTAATGAATCTATCCTACACCTCTCAGACTCATCTCTTCTTCCTGGTTGGCTCTAATAGCTCCCAAGCTGGTCTCATTCTGTCATCGCTCATGGACGTAGATTCAAAGTAGCCCAGATTCAGTAATAGAACATAGTGCCAGGGCTGGTCCTGGCATAACTTTGGTCCAAGAGGAGCCCAGGGAGCCACCTGAAAGGATGCCGTGAGATCTGAAGAAATGCTCTGGAACAGTGTGCCCAGATGTTTAGACGTTGACACTGCTAACTCGCCGATTCAAATTCAGAGGTCTGGGACGGGGCCTGAGACTCTGCATTCTCACCAGGCACCAGGTGGTATCTTGATTGCTGGTCCACAAGAAATATGGGAATCTCAGGCCTCCCCCCGCCAGGACTGACCATAATCTGCCTCGTAAAGGGATACCCGGGCGATCGCCGAACACCCTAAAGTGTGATAAGGTTTGTTCTGGGTCACCCTGGAAGTTTAGTTCAAGCCCCAGAATTGTCCAGGCAGACATCACTTAGGAGGCGCCCAGACACCAGAAGGTTCAAATCAGCTGGTCCCAAATGGACAGTCCCGGAGAGAAAGGAGGAGAGGAAGGAGAGATGAGGTAGAAGTGGCCGACAGGACCACATTCTGCAGGGCATGGGAGGGACAATGAGGAATGGAGGCTGTGATGGAGCAGTGGGAAGCCAGTTAGAAATTTCAAAGAAGGGAGTGGCAGCATCAGATGTGCCTTGCTATAGGGCTGAGGATACAGGACTGAATGGGGGTGGGGGTGGGGGCAGATGAATGAGGGAAGACCCTAGAGGGGTCTAGGGTAGCAGTCCAAGGAACCCAGAGGAGGATGTTTGCAGTGGGCAAACCAGCACATCACACAGGGAAACCTACCAGGTGTGTGTCCAAGATGGAGGGAAGCCATCCAGCATGCTTCACGGGCTGCTGAGGCAGCAGGCAGTACCAAAAGAAATACCTCCTTCCCTGCTCCTTCCAACTGCCACAAGTCTCTCAGCACCCACCCAGACATTGCCCACAGCTTGCCAGCTGCTCATCCCACATCCTGCTTCTAACCCCCCCCTTAATCCATTTGACTTTCCCCTGCCCCTGCTCAAAAACCTTCCATAGCTCCCCATTACCCGCCAAATTATCTTCAAACTCCTCTCCTCCATGCACACTTTTAGGTTCTGCCTTCTATTTTTGCCCAACACAGGCCTTATTAGTTCATGCTTTCATTCATTCCACAAATATTTATTGAATACCATTAATGTGGCAGACATGAAAAGAAATTACTCATCCATTAAGACACAAAATCAATTCCAGGATGTTCACAGCCACACCAAAATACTTTTCCACTAAACCATTTTTGCTGTATAGAATAGAATAATAATACTAGATTACACTCAAAATTGCATGACAGTCTCATTAAATATTTCCCAAGCCCCTATGATGGAGAAGGTTGGCCCCTTGCAAAGGAACATGCAACAAATAAATTCTTGGGATTTGAACCCAGGCAATCTGAGCTCAGAGCTTGTGCCCTTAAGCCCTGTACTCTGTCTTCCTGTATCATAGGAAGCTGCTGGATCAGACAAGGTAACAGTACAATGGACAAGCTGATTTCAACTTCAGGGTCTTTGAATGTTGCCAGTTGCATTTTTCAGGAAAGAGAAATAATGCAAAGCTCTAAGAAATAATGCAAAGTTGGCAAGGATTCTCTTCATGAGTTCCCTGTTTCCTAAGCTTTTTTCCCCTTCCTCCTCCCCTCCCCACTTCAACCCTTCAGGCACAAGAGTCCTTCTCTTCTTCCCTAGTCCTCCATCTCAATCAAAACTGCTCTCATAGAAAGCTCTCCTATCAGTCATTTACACCTTAGTTTGAATTTGTTGGTAGGCCAACTCTCCCAGAAGTGACTGAATTTTATGGCTTATGCTTGATTATAGAATAGTAGGTTTTTCATACATTCGAACTACCGCTTTTTTTTTTTTTTTTTTTTTTTTTTTTAAAGAGAGAGGAAGGAAGGGAAGGAAAGACAGAGAGAAGGAAGGAAGGATGGAAGGAAGGAAGTGAGGAAGAAAGGGAAACATTTTCTTGCTTTATTATATTTTGTTTGTTTGTTTGTTTTTTACATGGGCTGGGGCCGGGAATCGAACCGAGGTCCTCCGGCATGGCAGGCAAGCACTCTTGCCCGCTGAGCCACCGCGGCCCGCCCGAACTACCGCTTTTGTGCATGTGTTGGGGTAGCAGGCTTTCCCTTAACCCCAGGAATCATTCAAGCTGACCTCTTTGGGCTGGAATGATATCAGAAGTTGTACAGCGGAGAGGAAAGAACAAGGCATTGCAGTAAGGAAGGCCTCAATTTGAATCTTCGTTCTAACACACATAACACTCAGTAACTTCCCCTCTCTGCATCTCTGTTGTCTCCTCTATGACATAGAGGTAATTAACAATTTCAAAGATGACTATAAGGTTAAATGAGATAATTAGATATGCAAAAGGTCTGGCACCTGGCAAAGGCTCAGCAGTACTTGCTGAATGAGGAAAACCTGCATCAAGACAGTCAGGCTCAAGAAATCCTGTGCCCCAGCCCAGGCGCACAAGTTACACATGGCTCCCTGGACCTCCACCGCACAGAATTGCTTCTGGACACACCAAGCATGAGACCGCAAACTGTCCTGGAATTTTGCCCGCTCTCCAGCCTAGAATTTTCTCCTTCCCACAATCACCTTCTCAGGTCCTGTTTTGAAGCATTTGAGGCTTAATTGGAGATTAGAACAGCCCAGCCCTGAAGCTCTCCTTCCTGTTGCCGAAATGAGCCAATATCTCCCCTGCCTCGCCAGCCTTCTGACCTTCCGAGGCGTCTGTCCACATCAGCAAACCTGATTTCTACCGGAGTAGTCATCAGACCCTGAAGTGACTCACAAAGCAGCCACCCTCAACTAAAAAGTTAAAATAATCATCATCTAAGGGTAAGGAAGGGTCTCCTCCCAGTTCAAAAAGATGACCAAGTAAGAACTAAGATAAAAAATTACACTGATTTCCACCCATTCATTTGGTTATAGATTCATTTATTCCATTAATCATTTATTTAAGAAATGTTTATTGGGGACCTATTGTCTGAGAGTCACTGGGCTGACAGCGGGAGAAATGTAAATTCCCCCCTATCTTCACAGAAAAACATCCTAGCAGGGGAGACTTCATAGGCACTTGATTATTTAACTAAAATTGCACTATGTACCAAAAGAATACAGGCTTCCAAGAGTGCCTGTAACAGGACCTTGCAGTCAGGTGTGATCCAGGAGGGCTTTTCTGAGGAGGTGACATTTAAGCTGAGACTAGAAAGGGAGCAGGGAGAAAGGTAGAGGACACAGTTTGGGCAAAGGCCCTGAGAGGGGAAAGAGCATGGATAGAGAGCAAGGAAATGTGGTGTGATACGAGGCCTGAGAGGCAGAGGCTGGCCCCTGCAAGGCCCTGGAGGTCACATAGATATGCTGGGTCTTTGTCCAGAGAGCAATAGGGAACCAGGGAAGGGTATTAAGGGGGAACACGACATAATCCGATCGGCCTTGTGAAAGAGAACTCTGTCTGCTCTGGGGAGAATGACCTCTCCCTGCCTTTTCCATAGTCCAAAAAAAGTCAAGTGTGTGGGTGGGAGAGGCTACATTATTCTGGATTTTCCTTATGAACTGCTTTAAATAGGAATAAGGGAAAGCGAACAAATGATGGCTGTGTGCATCCAGGCTTTAATTTTTCTAAACAAATAAGAATGATTAGTAACAGCAGGCAAAAGTGTTCTGTTTTGTTTTGTTTAACTTTTGTTTGTTATATAGTATAACATATATACAAAGCAAAGAAATAAAAAAGCAATAGTTTTCAAAGCACTCTTCAAAATGTGGTGACAGGACAGATCCCAGAGTTTGTCATGGGCTGCCAAATGATCCTCTCATATTTTTCCTTCTAGCTACTCCAGAATATAGGAGGCTAGAGGGCTTAAATACTTTTTTTATCATCACAATTGACTTTTTTCCTTTTTCTTTCGTTAACAATAACATATATATATATAAGCTATAAATTTCAAAGCACAGCACCACAATTAGTTGTAGAACCTATTTCAGACGTTGGCATGACTTATAATTTCACAATTTTAGGTTTTTACTTCTAGCTGCTCTAAAATACTGGAGATAAAAAGAGATATCAATTTAATGATTCAGCATTCATACTCATTTGTTAAGTCCTGCCTTCTATGTATAATTCCACCATTACCTTTGATCTTTCCATACCTCTCATTGGGGTTGTTTGGGTTATGGCAATTTTAAATTTTTGATATTGGAAGGGTCTGTCACTAATATGGGGTAGGGAGATGGAACTATCTGATGTTCTGGAGAGGCTGCGTTAGGTTTCAGAACTTATCTGGACCAGGGACCCATCTGGAGGTTGTAGGTTTCTGGCAAGTTACTCTAGTGCCAGGTAAAAGTGTTTTGAGCCTCCAGGCCTTGAAAAGAATTTTCTGTTTTGCCTCTTCCTGGGAAATGCTGGGGATTCGTGTGCATTATGCAAATAGATGCCGCATGCAAATGGAAATTTACCAGGAAATCCGGCCCTAGACAAAGGTTCTCCTAGGTCTTCACAGGGCCTGGGTGCTGAGGCTGTATTTAACAGCAATTGACCTCTCCCCTCTGCACACCCATCCTTGTTATGTCCTCAGTCTTGCCATTATGTGGACACGGAGTGCATGATTTGGACACTTTGGACGCTTCTCCAGCTGAACTCAAGAAATGTTGCTCAAGAAATGTTGCTACAACTAACAGCCCACTTGGGAGTCTTTGTGACTATTCTGATCACACTTAGAACCCAACAAATGTGCAAGAGAGACAGTGTTTTCCCTAGAGTCTAGAAGTACGATGGAGATGAAATGGGATGTTTGGCTCAAAAAGCCTCTGCTGGTTATGAGTTACAGGAACTTTAAGCATCATCTCAGGGAATTTTCTTCCATCTAGAAACAATGTGTTTGTCTATTACAGTGCTTAAATGAGGCGCAATCTCTTGGCCAATCAAACCAGATTTTTTTGTCTTCATTTTGCATCACTGTGCAGGGGTAAAACTTGTGTATTTGTTTTCTGTTGCCATGTGGCAATATTGCTACAAAGTCAGTGGCTTACAACAACACCTATTTGTTAACTCAAAGTTTTCGAGGGTCAGGAGTCTGGGTACAGCTAAAACGGGTCCTCTGATCAGGGTCTCACAAAGCTACCATCAAGTATTAGCTGGGGCTGTGGTCTCATATGAGGCTTGCCTGGGGAAGGATCCACGTCTAAGCTCATGTGGGTGTTGGCAGACTTTAATTTCTCATGGTCTGTTGGGTTGAGGGCCTCAGTCTCTTGCTGGCTGTTGGCCAGACACCACCACTAAGACACTCCTAGAAGCCACACTTAAATTAATTGCCACATGGCCCTCTCCAATCTGGTCACTTAATGTCTTCAGGCCAGCAGGGGAGACTCCTCTCAAGATGGACATTGTAATCCTATATAGCCTATCACCTTTACATGCTGCATTGGTTAAAGCCAACCACAGGTCCTGCCCACACTTGTGGGGGTGGTCGGGGTCTAAACAAGGACCACCCTTGATTCTCTCCCTCCTGTCTTTCATCCATTAAAAAGAATGCAATCCTTGACACTGATCCAAATAACTTGCTATATGTTTTAAAAATTACGTCGTTTGGTTGCAATTTATACTTTGAATACTGAAAAATAATTAGTTCTACCAACACAGTGCACAAAGTAATATAAAGTTTGGGTTAGGGTTCACCCCCAGACTCAGGAGGCAAAGTCAAGTGGTCATACTTAATGAAATAATAAAATTACACATGGGGATGAGATACATGGAGATTGTGTCCCAAAGAATCCCAACCTGAACTCTGACTTGGATGGTGACTGTATTAGTTTGTTAATGCTTCCAGAATGCAATATACTAGAAATAGACCCGTTTTTATAAAGGGGGTTTATTCAGTTGCAAGTTTGCAATTCTAAGGCCAAGAAAATGTCTAAATTAAGGCACCAACAAGAGGTTACCTTCCCTCAGGAAAGGCTGATGCTGTCCGGAACATCTCTGTCAGTTGGGAAGGCATGTGGCTGGCATCTACTGGTCCCTTGTTCCTGGGCTCCATTGCTTTCAGCCTCTGTTTCCTGTGAGGGTTCCTCACTCTGCTTCTCCAGGGCTGGCTTTCATCTCTTGGCTTCCCTTGGCTCTCTCCAGGTTCTGGGTTGCTTAGAATCTCATGGGAAGGCACGTGGTGACATCTGCTGGACCCCGCACCTCCAGAGGTCTCTGGCCATGTCAGCTCTGAAGCAACCGTTCTCCAAGCATCTACATCTGAAGTTTCTCCAAAATGTTTCCCCTTTTAAAGGACTCTAGTAAACTAATCAAGGCTCACCTTGAATGGGTGGAATCACATCTCCATGGAATCCAAATGTGGGTGTGTCACATCTCCGTGAACACAATCCAATCAAAGTTTCCCACCCTAGACAAAAGGTCTGGCCCCACAAGATTAGATCAGGATTGAAACATGGCTTTTCTGGGGTACATAATAGTTTCAAATTGGCACAGAGACCGAGTGAGAATGGATGATGCATTCAGCATATCCTAAAGAGACCAGGAAACTAGGCTATTGTATATATAAGTTAAATTTCAGCTTTACTATAAACTAGCTGAGGGATCTTAGCCAGGTGGCTTGAGCTCCCAAGACCTCTGGTTCTTTATTTGGGAAGTGGGGACAATAATAGGTTTGTCATGAGAATTTACTAGAGAAGGCCCAGAATAATATTTGATATTAGAATATCTAAAATTAAAAAGTGAACTAAACCAAATGTTGGTGAGGATATGGAACAAATGGAACTCTTGTACACTGCTGGTGTGAATGTAAATTGGTTCAACCATTTTGAAAAATCTTGTGATAGGTCCCACTGAAGCTAAATATATGTTTACTGTAGCAAGGAATTTTACCCCAAGATCCATACCCTACGGGAACAAGTATTTATGTCCACTAAAGCAGTCTATGCATGAGTGTTCATAGCAACTTTATTCTTGGCCAAAACTAGAAACAATCCAAATATCTATCAACAGTCAAATGGATAAGTTGCTGCACAGGCATCCAATGAACGGAATACTACACAGCAATGAAAAAGGCACAAAATCAGTGCTGCCTGATTTAACATGAATGAATCATGCAAACATACTGTTGGGTGAAAGAAATCAGACACAAAAGATTACATGCTGCATGAGACCATTTCTACAGAACTGAGAAACAGGCAAAACTAATAGAAATTGAGAGCAGTCAAAAAAATGGTTTCTTTTGGGGAGTATTGAATGGGAAGAATGGAAGGGAGCCTCCTGAGAGCTGGAATTGTATTATAACTTGATTTAATTGTGGTCACATAAGTGATACATATCATCAAGGTACATGCTTATTAGCTAATACCGCAATAATATGTACTTTAAAATAAGTAAATAAAAATGAAGTGTCTGGTATCAGCCTTCTGTTATTGTCTCTAACCTTTCTTGGTGCTAGGGCAGCAGGATGCCTTAATTGGCCAATCTCCAGATATCTGTGGTCTCCCAGCCCAAGGTTGGGTCCCTGTACTGATGGGAACGAGTGAGGCAACACAGATGTGTAATTATGAGATTTATCATCTACGTGAATTTGATCAGTGGCAGATGGAGATGCCCAGCCTGCATCTTGGGCATCCCCAAAATCTCTATTTCCTCTGCTCCTTCTCTTCCTGTCACATAGGACCCTACCCACAAGTCTCACCTGGGATCACATCAGATCTGCACCTCTGTTTCCTTCCGTTATCTTGAGACAGTAATAGTGGGAGAGCTTTGGAGACCTGGACTCCCATATTTATAATCTGAGAAGTTTTCCTGGTGAAAACCCTATTTCTCTGATTTTCTCTGGTTGCTCTGTGTGCTGGTTTAAAAGGATGTATGCCCCCTAGAAAAGCCATATTTTAATCAAAATCCCATTTCATAAAGATAGAATAATCCCTATTCAATACTGTATGTTTGAAACTGTAATCAGATCATCTCCCTGGAGATGTGATTTAATCAAGAGTGGTTGTTAAACTGGATTAGGGGATGACATGTCTCCACCCATTTGGGTGGGTCTTGATTGGTTTATTGGAGTCCTATAAAAGAGGAAACGTTTTGGAGAATGGGAGATTCAGAGAGAGCAGAGAATGCTGCAGCACCACAAAGCAGAGAGTCCACCAGCCAGAGACCTTTGGAGATGAAGAAGGAAAACGCCTCCTGGGGAGCTTCATGAAACAGGAAGCCAGGAGAGAAAGCTAGCAGATGACGCCATGTTCGCCATGTGCCCTTCCATCTGAGAGAGAAGCCCTGACTGTGTTCGCCATATACCTTCTCACTTGAGAGAGAAACCCTGAACGTCATTGGCCTTCTTGAATCAAGGTATCTTTCCCTGGATGGATACCTTTGATTGGACATTTCTATTGACTTGTTCTAATTGGGATATTTTCTCAGCCTTAGAACTGTAAACTAGAAACTTATTAAATTCCCCTTTTTAAAAGCCATTCCGTTTCTGGTATATTGCATTCCGGCAGTAGCAAACTAGAACACTCCGTGACCCACATAATATGAATCGTGTCTCACTGATGCCAGCCCAGAGTTAAAGCAACTTGAGTTCATTATGGAGGTCTGTAGGGGGGGGACCTTGGGCAGAGGCTTGCTTTCGCTCACTGACATCTGTCTACTCATTTCTGCCAGGTTATTAGTCCACTTTCATTTTAATCTTTATTGCTTATCACATTATAAGACTCCCCTCAGTGAACGGGAAGAAGTGTCCTTCCTTGGCAGACATGAGCATTTTGATCACTGGAAAAATGAGCCCCAGGCTGCAGCAGAAGTGAACCATCCTTGCCCTCTCGCAGCCTTGCTGAACTCTCTCTCAAAACACTCTGACACCCTCAACTCTGATTCTAGGTAATAACAAGCAACTTTCAGATGATGAATTTAGCTTCCTTCTGAGATTCCTTGATTGCAAGGAGAGGTGTCCTAGATCGGTGTTTCTTAAGCAGCGATTCAAGGCCAAGTGGTAGGTCATGAAGTACATTTAGAGGCATTTTAAAATAATGAAGTAAAAGAGAATAAAAGCCATCAGGGCGAGTCACACATTGTAGGGATCAAACATTGTTTTGTGAAGAATTTGTTTCAAAGATGTAGGTGGTGTGTGTGTGTGTGTGTGTGTGTGTGTGTGTGTGTGTGTGTGTGTCATTTGGGATGCTTTGTAAAACACGCTTCTTACCACAGGACATAATTAAAGAATTTGAAATGTAAACACAAGCACTCTGGTCCCTGCAAAGTTGAATTATTAAGTTGACTTCATCCAAGTGAACGATACACAATTGTTTCTAAAACTGAGTATATTCCTGATCTGTGGTGACACGGACCAAGATACAACCCTCTCCCACCCCTACCCTCCACCCCCCACCCCCCCACACACCCCCGTCCAGAAGAAACAGTGTGTAGAACAAACTGATAATTAACTTCGCTCTACCCACAGGCATGGAGATGGCCAGCTGCAAGGATCAACGCAAATTGTTTTAGGTGAAGACACTATGGGACCTCTTGGATGGATGATAGGCACTTTAGAAAATAGGTGATGAGAGCATGGCGTTTTAATAGATGGGTCACTCATAAGAGGTTCCTTTATGGATCAAAGTGAGTGCCGTGTGATTTGGAGCAAAGCACTTAACCTCTTTGGGCTTCTGCTTTTTCAACTAAGAAACAAGGAGTAAGTGGGTCTGGGAGAGAGCAGGAGAGACATAACCTTTACTTTTTTCCTTGTAATACTTCTGTGTTGCTTGATTTACAGTAAGGAGACCCTGCTTTGGTAACTTTAAATATAAGAGTTAAAGTTAACGTAAAAGGAGAGCGTTGGGCTACATCATGATTTCTCAACATTGGAAACTCATGTTCCTACTTCATAAAATAGAAACTATATGTGCTTAGGTCAACTTGGTAGTCTTTGTTTTTCCCCATGCCACTTTCAGACCAGATTTGGGACATCCAGAAGGAAAGAAGTTGGGGAGGGGAGGGGAGGGGAGAGGGGACAGGAGGGGAGGGGGAAGGGGAGGGGAGGGGGAGGGGAGGGGAAGGGAGGGGGAGGAGAGGGGAAGGGAGGGGGAGGAGAGGAGAGGAAGGGGAAGAAGCAAATCCAGCTTGAGCAGTGTGGCCAAGGGGGTGTTGATGTTACCGAAGGTTTACTGGGGAGAGGGAGGATATTACATGACCCATCACAGGGCAAACCTGCCCGAATGCCCTCTTTGGGCTTCTCTGCTTCTTCTCCCTGTCCCTTGAGTCCAAGGACTACGTTTCACCTGTTCTCCACTCCACCCCATGCTGCTGGGTTGTCCTACCAGCTACTTGGTTATGCTGGGCAGCATGTTTTGCAGACCACCTTTCCCTGTACCATTCTGGATTACAGTTGCCCAAAGTGCAATGGTGCAAGACGTGGACGGCCACAGTGAAGCAGCAATCCTGACCCTCTGTAGGGCATCCATCAGTGGGGAGGAGCTGGGAGAGATGGACAGACACACAGGTGCTGGCCGTTTCCAGTTTGTCCACTCTTTTCCTCTGGCCCTACTGACCAACACTGACGTCAAGCCAACCTCCAGACACTTACCTGTAAATTCACGGAGACCTTAGCTATGAACTTCTATAGACTTCCACGTCAGCCCCATTCACTGTGTAGCAGCTGGATGTATCAGGCGCCCAGATTTCCCTGCAAGCTCCAATGCAATTCACCAGCACACCATGTGTTAGTGACTTTATCTGATCCTCACCTCCTTTTCATGGACCCTTTATTTCCCCAGCTTCTCCCGCAAATGCATGACTTCTGATTCCTACAATGTGGTCCTTATTCCATAGCACTCTGGGGTTCTGCTTCCCTGATGGACACACCCAGTTCCTGGCCCCAGGCTTTCAAGATAGCAGATAGGAGACGAGGCTGGAGATGCCCATAAGAAGCGGGATTCTGCAGAACCTTAAAAATGGGGAAAGGAGTGGGGTCCTGAGAGCAATACTGAGCCATTGAGTGTGTTAAGCAGGCATGTGGCTTGCCTATAGATATTTACAAAACAAACTTAACCTGAAGAGAATGGATGAGTGTGGAGTCAGAGAGATTGTGGGGACTCCTATGAAAAGGGCTATCATGCATGTCCCTGGGTATTTATTTTCATCTAAATAGGTGGAGCAGTGGTTCAATGAAAGTTAAACTTTAATCACAGATGACTTTTCAAGCAAATATTTACTATTCCTGGGCCATGACTCCTCAGTGGAACTGTGGGTTCCCATCCAGGAATCAGCATAAAAATCAGAATTGAAGAACTTCCTGAAATAGTGACAAAAGAGCTCAAATCAACCAAACGAACCAGGGAATATGTATACACAACACCAAGGAGACAAGAGGTGGTATACTAAATGACAGCAACCTGGCAGTTCCAGGAACCAGATTTACATATTATTCTTCTGCAATAATAGGAAAATATTCAACCACTGCCATTTCAGCTCCGTCTCCACATTCACGCTTCTCTCAGTTCATTCAGAACAGGCTGTGTGTGTATCAATTTCCAGAGCTGCTTTCTGAGCCTGCAACTCAGTACGGAGATATCTCTCTGAAAATTAAGCCCTAAAAGAAGCACCTACATTTTTTTCCTCATCTGCTGGGAAAAGAAAGAAAAATGAGGGATGAGGAAGAGAGAGGTGAGTTTGATTGGATATTTTGGCTCTTGGTTAAAGAAATACAAAAATTATTTTGAATATCTATATTGGGATTTACATCCCATAACATTTGATGGAGAAGGGTCCCCTGAAAACCTGTAGGAGGGTAAGGATCTGAGCTAGCAGCAGTGAGCAGAGGGAGGAGTTACCCGACAGTCGAAAGAAAAATCATGTTCATTTGGGGAACTATCTTTATTCCCATCTCATAGCAAGGAAGGAGAAAGAAATTATAACGCGGAACTGCAATGTCCTAGAGTCCTATTGTCCCCCCAAATGGATGCTTCACATGGCAATTTGCACAAGCTCCTGTGCGTAATGAAGGCTCTAGAGAGTACAACCCCACGAGTATTCGCGGTTAGGCAGAAATTAAGTGCAACATGCAATGAAGCATCTAACGTCAGTTGTTATCATTTTGGTGAGGATTCTTCTCTGCTTTTGTCCCTTTATTTATGTCTCCCTCTCTCTCTGTCCCCCCTCTCTCTCTGTCACACACACACACACACACACACACACACACACACACACACACACTTGGATGCACACAGATTTCCTTTAGAAATACCCTACGAATAAACTTGGACAGCATTTCCAAGCAGCAGCCTGCTCCCTCCCACCCCCTGCCCCTCTCTAAAGGACACTGCAGCCTTCATTTTGCTCCCAGAATTCTGCCCATTTTCACTCAGGGCCAGCTTTGTGTTAGGTGCTGTGTCAGCATCAGTACTTGAGATATTCATAAACCAACAGGAGAGAGAGAAAATGAGCAAATGAACCACACACCATTAGATTGTTAAAAAAAAAAAAAAAGAAAGAAAGAAAAGAAAGAAATTGCTGTAAGGGAATTAAATGGTGTTTTATGAAAAGGGCCAGGCAGGAGATACCCCCTCGCCTTAAGCTCAGGTGGTCAGGAAGGTTTCTCCAAGGAGGACTTGAGAACTGAGTAGATGCCCATGGGAGAGAAGGAGCCAGGAGAAGAGCAATTTAGGTAAATGGAAAAGCAAGTGCAAAGGCCCTAGGGCAGGAATGAGTTCTGGGAATTTAAAGCTGAGTTAGCTGGGAGCGGGGAGCACAGCTGATGAGGTCAGGTGGATGGGCAGGGGGAGCAATGGGGAGTCGTGCAGGGGGGTTGCCCACGTATGGGAAGGTCTGCACTTCTTTTATAGAACATTCATCATATTTTTGCCCAAAGTCTCCAAATAATTAGACTCTCTGGCTATCAAGACAAATAGATATTTCTACATATAGATGACTGCAAAATCTTCACCTGCTAGGGATTCCATACAGGGTCTCGTAAACTCTAAATTTTAGAATCAGAGGTGGTCTCTGAAGATCATCTAATCCAGTATCATTTAACATATTACATTTTTCTGATTAAAAGTATTACTTGATTATAAAAGGAAGACATGCTGACTCCACAGAGTATAGTTTGGATGTGAGTCATGAAAACTCAGTGAAATGGCTGAAACTAGAAAGCCTACTACTTGTTGACCGATGTTGGACCAAAAAGTGCAGCAATCTATTAGCTTCATTCAGGTAAGGCCTGACCTCCCTGCCTGACAGTGATGTCATAGGATAAATTTACTCTGAAGGCTGGCTGCCTTAATAATTACAGGATGGCTGTGCACTGCCCCCCAGCGAATGTCTTCCTTGTAAATGTCTAATGAGAGGGAGTCACGGCCTTTGTTTCAACCCTCCAGCCAAGATCCTCTGATTAACTCTGGACCAGCTCAGATCAGCTGCCTATCCCTGAACCAATCACAGCGTCTGGGAAAACGCAAGGACCTCATGGGTTGAGTATAGGTTACGTGCTCTACCCTGCATCTCAGGAGGTGAGTCAGCTTTGCCAGAAGCACATCCGCTCAGATTAGAGAAGAGATGGTTTCCTGAAGGCAGAATCATAGTGCCAAAGTTAGAAGTGGTTGATGAGTGGCTGAAGGAGACCCTCAGATCCCTTATCTAAAATGATCACTCAGATACATTCACCTTAAATACATGGCAGTTTCCTGAGCCAACTTCAAGAAGACATTCAACAAGTACTACTAGTGGAGATCAAGAAAGGGGAATTGGGCCAGCCACGGTGGCTCAGTGGCAGAGTTCTCGCCTGCCATGCCCGAGACCCGGGTTCAATTCCCGGTGCCTGCCCATGCAAAAAAAAAGAAAGTGGAATAATATCAGTCATGATATGCTAACAGCAATTCCCAAATCTCAGTGACTTAATGCAATAGCAGTTCGCCAAAACCATGAAGGTTGGTGGTCGCTCTGTTTCACACATTATTCAGGGACCCAGGTTTCTCCCGTCTGAAAGCTCCCCTACCCTCTATGGCCTTGGAGTCCTTCACTGAATCTTCTACATCCAATGAGCAGGTGAGGAAAGAAAATGCATAGAGAGCTGTCCCCACACTTAGCTGTCTTTGCTCAGAGGTAATGCAAAATGCTTTTGGTCTCTTTCATGCGCATTTAACTAGTCACATGACTCCACCTAGGCACAAGGGAGCTGGGAAATGTAGTCTAGCGGGTGTTGGGAAATGTAGTCTAGCAGGTGTCCAGGCAGGGGAGGAGAGCACGGCTATTGCTGCAAACTAGCGTCTTTCCACCAGGATATTCATTGACCACAGCTGCTGGAATGTCTGCAGTTCCTTCACATACTCATTGTGGAAAGTTCAGGGACCCCAGAAATACCTTCATTTGAGATGTATTAGAAATGACCCACAAGAGAAAGTGCATAATGAGATGTGATGGACTATTATTCAGATAATTACTTCCTCTCCCCCTCACCGCTAAAATAGATGGAGTTTATTTCCCTACCTCTGGAAGCTCGGTTAAGCCACGTGACTTGCTTTGGCCAATAGAATAAGGCAGAAGTGGCTGAGTGCTACTTCTGAGCCCAGGAACTCAGAAGGCCTCGTAGGTTTTGCTTGCCCTTTAGTGCTTCTGCTATTACCATTGGAAGAACTGCCTGGCCTAGTGCACTGGTACCAAGAGAAGGATGAGAGATGGAGGGAGCAGAACCAGCCTAGCCAGTCCTCCCTGGATTGCCCAGCCTTGAGGACCAAACCTTAGGTGGGTGAGCAAACCTAGCAGAGATCAGCAGAGCCACCCAGCCAAATGGGCGCTACATCAGCCAACCCCCAGTCAAGCTAAATAGGTGCTTCTTATTATATGCCACTGAAACACTGTGGTTGGCTGGGGGTTGTAATATTGTGTCACTCTGTAGGCACTGAGGTGTCAGGCACACGTAGGCAGAAATGGTCCATACGCCGCCTAAGATAAATGCTCCGAGGAATCATACATGACCCAGATATGGAATTTCAGAGCCACAGGCTAAATTCAGGGCTGCCAGGTCCAAAAGAATCAGCAAAGTTACCATGCATCAGCTGGAAGGGTGCTGGAATTGAGACAGTAAGCAGCCTCCCCCGGCTCAGAACCACGAAGCATTCACACCTAGAAGTCACCGAACTGCTTTGCTTACAGTAGAGCCAAGAAAAAGCATAAATGGAACTGGAAAAGCTTCAGATGCCAAGAGCTGAGAAAAACGAGAGACTCAAAATCCCCAAAGCGCCCCATTCTGAAAAGATGAAAATAACTGGAGAGAAGATCTGCAGGCCCAGGTGGAAAGGAGGAACTCAGCAACCAAAAATAGTAAACCCAACATGTAGTCCCCGGATCTCGGTTTCTAATGCATTCTAATCCTTCCATGTCTAGTGCATGGAGAAGCAGCTGACTAGGACAGATGCAGGAAATGCACGCCACAATCCCGAAGGAACTTATGTCAGAAAGCAAGGAAGTGCTCAGACAAAAACAACACACTCACACACATGCTTTTTGAGTATGCCAAAGATCTAGAAGCCAACAGAAAGAGTTCCCAGTGGCCAAAGCTGGAACAATTGGAGTCACAAAATAAATGCAGTAGTATTGGATTTTAACCCAGTGTATACACTAATTTTCGATGACTCCATACCAATATAAATAAATGACTGAGTAAATGAACAAATGGGGGGAGAGTTGACAGGTCTCCTGTGCAGAATTCCAAGTTATTTACATAGTCTTCCCTCAAGAAAGTGGAACATAACTCCCCACTCCTTAAGTATGGGCTGCACATAGTGACTTGATCCCAAAGGGGTAAAGAAAGAGTAATTTGCAGTGGAGAAATCTGACAAACAAGACACCAGTTAGATGAGCGAGATCGACGTCAGTGTGATAAGTCATGTTGATAGCAGGTGCCCTAGATAGGATGTGATGAGAAGGGCACTTTGTCTCTGTGGCTTCCTCCTAAAAACATATAACCCTGGTCTAATAATGAGAAAAACATCAGAAAAATCCCAATTGAGGGACCTACTATAAAATACCTGCCCGATCCTCCAAAAACTGTCAAGGTCATCAAAAGCCAGGAAAGTAAGAAATGATCATAGCTAGAAGGAGTCTAAAGATATAAAGTAATTACTAAATGTAATGTGGTGCCCTGGATGGGACTGTGGAACAGAAAAACGACCTTAAGTAACAATGAAGGAAATCTACATCAAGTATCAATTTCAGTTAATAATCACGTATCAGCATGGGTCCACTAATTAGGATGGATACCCTGTATCAATAATGTAAGATGTTAATAAAAGGGGAAACTGAGTATGGGAAATATGGGAGCTCCCTGAACTATCTTTATAATTTTTCCGTAAATACAAAACCATTCTGAAATTAAAATTTTATTTAAAAAATATTATAGCCAGCCATCTTTTGAGGATGGAATGGTAAGCTTAAGGTGGCCTCAGAGCTAAGTGTCTGGGCTTTAGAAGTCAGGGAGAGCCAGTTTTGAGTTCCAGCTTTGTCACACAGTGGTCAGTTGGCTCTAGGGAAGTCATTTAATGCCGCAGAATTTCAACTTCCTCAGCTATAAAATGTAATCACAATGGTGACTTCCACACAGGATAGTGGAAAGATGTAAAGGAGGTTGCTCTAGTTTGAAAGCTGCCAGAATGCGCTATACCAGCCACAGAATGGCTTTTAAAAAGAGGAATTTATTAAGTTGCAAGTTTATAGTTCTCAGGCTGTGAAAATGTCCAAATTTAAGCAAGGCTATAAAAATGTCCAATCTAAGGCAACCAAGGAAAAATGCCTTAGTTCAAAGAAAGCTGATAAAGTTCGGGGTTTCTCTCTTAGCTGGAAAGGCACATGGTGAGTCTGCTAGCTTTCTCTCCTTATTTTTATTTTTGTGCATGGGCAGGCACTGGGAATTGAACCCTGGTCTCCTGCATGGCAGGCCTGCTGAGCCACCATGACCCACCCCTCCTTATTTTATAAGCCTTCTTCAGTGGCATCCCCTGGCTCTGTTGGTTCTGGTGGCTCTCATGGATCTAAAGCTTTTTCCAAAATGGGTCCCTCTTAAGCAACCCCACCTTGAATGGGTGGAGACACATCTCCATGGAAACCATCTAATCAAAAGTTACCTCCCACAACTGGGTGGGTCACATCTCCGTGGAAACATTGAAAAAGATACCACCTAGCAATACTGAATGAAGATTAAAAGCCATGACTTTTCTGGGGTACATGACAGATTCAAACCGGCACAGAAGTCACATACATACTTGTGATTTAGCAAACACTCAGAAAATTGTGGCTGCCACCCTCATCACAGCTATTGATTTTTCAATAGGGAACTAAATCAGGGAAATCCTACTTTCCTCGCCAATAATAAATGAGGAAATAATTGTCCCCAGTAGGTTGTGCATGCTGAAAATTAAAAAAATAGTTTTAATAGGCATTGATATAAAGTTATGGATATGAGAGTTAGGATGGAGTGGTAGGCAGTATTCTTTGTTCAAGATTTTTCCCCTCTCTCGCACCCTAGCTTAGGTAAACTGGGTGACTGATGGTGTCTTTTTCTTGAATAGGGAGTTCTAGGGGAGGGATCTGTTTATACATCTGTTTACTGGAGGGGGAGTTGGGGAAGAGAGTTTTAGATGGGTTGAGTTATAGGTATCTACAGTGGATTGGATTATGCCCCCAATTTAGACATACTCTCAATCTTAGCCCATATTCCTGTATGTGTGAACCCATTGCAAATAGGGTTTCTTGATGATGTTATTTTTAATTAAGATATGGTACAATTGAATGAGAGTGGGTCTTAATTCCTATTACCGGAGGCCTTATAAAGGGAAGAAACTGGAAGCCAGAAGTTAGAGAAGGCCATAAAAAATATATACATGGTTCCCAAGTAAAAAAAAAAAAAAACCCACACATGAAGATATTTTCAGATATTAGTATTTTCATGCCTTTTTTTTGCACAGGCAGGCACCAGGAATCGAACCCGGGTCTCCGGTATGGCAGGCGAGAACTCTGCCTGCTGAGCCACCATGGCCCACCTCAGATATCAGTATTTTTAAATGCATCATCTATGTTTCTCAGAATGCTTTTTATTATTACCTGGAAAATCAAATGTAAACCTACCAGATGAGATGAACAAATACTAAGCGTTTCAGTTTTCTGGCTGCTAAATCAAATACCATGCCATGGGTTGGCTTAAATAATGGGAACGTGTTGGCTCAAGGTTTTGAGGCTAGGAGAAGCCCGAAATCAAGGCGTCATCAAGGCGATGCTTTCTTGTGACGTTCTGGGGTTGGCCGCTGGAGATCCTGGCTCCTTGGCTTTTTCCTGTCACCTGGCAATGAACATGGAGGCCTCTCCTGGCTTCTCCCTTCTCTGCTGCGTTCTGTTGACTTTTCATCCTGGCTGCCTCCTCTGGCTTTCTCTCTCTCACTGTGACTTTCCTTATGAGGGTTTCTTTATTCTTTTTTTTTCGCACAGGCAGTCACCGGGAATCAAACCCCAGGTCTCCGGCATGGCAGGCGAGAACTCTGCCACTGAGCCACCATGGCCTGCCCCCATGAAGATTTCAGAAATAAGATTAAGACCCATCCTGAATCAGCTGGGCCACAATTAAACTGAAGTAACCTCACTGAGAGGTCCTGTTTACCAGGGTTTGCACCCACAGGAATAGATCAAGTTTAAGAACATGTTTTTCTGGAGTACATAGCTCCAAGCCACCGCAGAAGCGTCATTTAGACTTTTAGAAATGATGGGATATTCAACCCTGAAACTTGGAACCATTTTGTTTCCCTTAACAAGGGCTCGCCTGTCAATTTTCCACAGTTCCTAAACCCCAGTGCACAGCTTAAATTAAGCACAATGTCATTACAATTACTTAAATCAGTGAAATACGAGGTTTTTCTGTTTGTAGGCAGCTTCCTTTAGACATGAAGGCGTCTCAGAAAATCTTTATTTCCTCTGTTTTTTTTTTCTTCTGTAAAGTGTTTATAATGAATGTGACAGCACAAACCCTCGCCATGTCTGAAACCACCTTCCACAGATACACAAATAGAAGGTTCCAAGAGTAAACCTGCTTGTGGTTTTGGGTGACCACACCCCCAGCTAGAAACCTCTACCTTGCCTTGCGTCCTCTCCCCAGGTTCTCCCTCGTCGCTAGTTGTCTCTATGTTTTGTTGATTCAGGAGCTTAAGATCTCAGGGATCCAGCCCCTCTCTCCTCTCTACTTCGCCTCATTCCTCCACCAATGCGTTGCATCGCACACGACAACAGCCCCCTTCCTAATTTCCTTGCCATTCACCCTTCTACCACTCTCAATACAGCAACTGAAACAATCCTAGGAAATCACAAATCTGATCATTTTAAAATCCTGCTCAAACTTTGATGATGTGGTGGGATGGGGGGTGGGAATCTTTATTGTATGCATGATTATTCTGCAAACACACAAATTCTCTTAAAAAAAAAGAACAGAAAAAAAAAGCAGACATACTCTAGGTGCCATTATGAAGTCAAGTAATTAGATACTTGCTCATAAAATTACATCACCAAGACTGCAACCTCTGCATGTATGAGCTGTTAGAGGAGGGTACCTGGGCAACCGTATGTGCAGTTGTGATTGATGATACAATGTTCTAAAATAGAGAACTGTGGGCAAACTGGACAAAATAACAGCAATAACATTTCTACAGAAATTATCGTGTGCCCGGAACTGTTTTAAATACTACATACACTAGCTCATTTAGCCTTAAGACACCAAATCATTGCTGCTATTATCATTTTATATATGAGGAATCTGACACTCAGAGAGGTCAGGTAACTTGCCTAAGGTCACACAGCAAGCAAGTGGTAGAGCTGAAATTCAAATCTTCATAGCCTGGTTCCAGCATCTGTGCTCTTAATCATTAACCTGCTTCTTTTGACGTACACTGATAATGCATTTCTGGAGAATTCTGTGTATATTAAAACTTCCCATTAACAAATAAATGTGTATATGTGTGTAGGTGTAAATGGAAATCGATTCTAGTGTCAAAGAATTATAAACAGCTTTTTCAACTAATAAGAGTCTGATAGGGGATTCAAAACTTGAGTAAGACATAGCAAAATCCTTGGTTGGTTCTGACATATCTTAGGATCTCTGGTATCTCTGCATCCACCCACTAATTGCCAATCGCCCACCATCCCCCCATTCATTGGAACAACCTTAAAAAGCTCCCAATAAAATTCCGAAACATCTCCTGCCTGCGGTACCACATGAGATGAAGGTCACCAATGTGACCTGTAATCCTACTTTTGCCTAACGAGTTGCCTGACCTTGGACAAGTCACTTTCTATCTCCGGAGCTCAGTGTCCTAGGCTACTATTGGAAGGAACTGGGTTAGATCCAGCGTAGCCAAGTTAGATGCCAGCGGGAAAGGCAGGTAACATCAATCAAGGGGCGAGCCAAGTGTAAAAAAAATCACGTGGCCCTCTTGGTTCAATTCCTAGAATCCTATTTTTTATAGAGACATGGGTGGAGAAAAATAATTACTATTTTTTTAAAACAGCCACAACAATATAAGGCAAAAAAAAAAATTGTTGATGGTTTTCACCAATCTAGGAAGAAAAAAATCCTTCGCACGGTAAAAACACCTTTCCTAACAGTGCCCCCACTCCATTTTTTGTTGGTTCACAGAACTTCTAAGTTTTCCCCACTTCCTGCTGCCAGAGTATGCCAAGCACTTTTACTCCTTTCTGACTTTGCTCATACTATTCCCTAGTTGGAATGCGCTTCCCTCACCTGTCCATCTAACCAACTCCTACTCATCTTACAATACCCAAATAGCTTGAGGATTATCTCTTCTATTAATCTTTTTCATCTCCCCAAACCCAAAGTAATCCCTCCTTCCTCGATGCTTCTGCTACACTGCAGTCGGGTTTTAGTTTAGTATCTATCCTTCACAGTGGTGAAGCTTTAAATATCCACTTCTCATAATAACTGAGTCTCTTTCTTCTTTGCATCCTCAGAACCTACAAAGCCTGGCACACAGTGAGAAGTAACAAAAAAGCTTCTTTTTTTCATGGATGATTTAAACAATAAACCTGGAGAGGATTGTCTAGCTTGACAGGATTTGAATCCCAGGATAGTTTTTAAGTGGTTATAGAGATCTCGCAGGGAAGATCCTTTGGGAACAGGGAGGGAAGAAGAGGGGTTTCTTTGCTTCTCATGTTGGCTATAAAATTATTATATCAATGACCCACAATGTCACCTTTACAATTTAACCATATAATGCATGCCATCATTTTCCAATCAAGAAGGTTGGTTCTTTGTGATTTCCAGAAAATTAGAATGATCCTTGGATGTAAAATAACATGGTTTCTACATCTACTTTAAGGATGAGGAAACAGGTCCAGAGGTGTTAAGCAACTTACTTAAGGTCACACAGCTAGTTAGTGCTGGAGCTGGGATAGGAACCCAGGTGGTCTGACCCACACTTCAGACCCCCATGCTGCCTTAGGTTCCTTCACCACCTCCGGGGGTCTCCCACCTTCTTTTTTTTTTTATACCACTCTCTGTATAATGGCCAAAGAGCCTATGCCTCTGCTTCTCCATCCCCCTCTGCTCCCAAGCCCAGCCCTCCTAGCTTTAATGGTTCTAGGGGTGGAGGGGGAAATAAATAAGGGAAATGGCAGGGAAGCTTCAGGGAGTGCAGAGTCAGTAGGGGTGGGTGAAGGGGGTACTAATGGAGAGGCAGTTTGGAGGTGAGGACTGGAGAGCAGGACCTCCTAGCCCTGGTGAAATGACCACAAATGGTTCTTTCAGGTTCCTTCAAGATCCATGGACATTCAGAGACTCCAGTGGTGCCAGGCCACCAACTCCCAGGGGCTCTTGCCACCTCTCCATTCCTCCACTTCCCTGCTCTTGAAGCACACAGGCTGGGTCTATTTAGGCTCCACTCATGTTAGCCAGTCATCTAACACTTTTACAATGCATCCCAACCTCTGCTAACTATGTGCAAGTAAAGTTCCATTAATGGTAATCAGTTAATAAACACAGAAACCCCACAGTTTACTGACTTGCTTCCCCTGACACACACACTGGTTCCTGCAGGAACTCAGCTCCTTCTACTGTCCTCCACAGCGAAGTATTTCTGCCTGTCCCAAGGGTTGTGTTGGACGGGCTTACAGGTAACACGAATGTGTTCAGACAGCGCTGTCCTCACCAAGCCCCTTGGCCTTGCTGGGTCCAGCAGTCTCCATCTTTTGGTCACCGTGGAGACCCTGGACCTCCCAAAGGGGCAGAGAGGGGGGCCTGCCTCTCCCCCCTCCTCCTTGTGGTGAATAGCTCCCCCAGCAGTGCTCCTTGGGTCCCAATTTGTCACTGGGGTCAACCTGGAATCCCTCCCACCCCAGCTCTCAGTTGCTGCCCTCTCTCCCCTAAGCCCCAGACGTGGGTCATGCACTGGCCAGAGGGAAGAGAGCAGAGAAAGTCATCACCTTGCACTCAGAATCACTCCTGCCCTTGACCCAGAGACACGTAATTTGAGCCAAGCACGTTCTGCTGGTATCAGACCTGCCTGGATATGGCTGGACCTCTGCATGGGGCTAGCTTAGGGCTCACCCACAATGACTGTACTGGCAAGGGGGCCTCAGTGACCAGTACCTTCCCGATGGAGCAGAGGATGGCCATTGTACCTTGACTTCTTTGAGCCCTCTATGGCTACATCGGAGTGTGTGTGTGTAGGGGGCACCTTTTAAAATTCTCCAGGGAAATGAATGAGATAAAAGGCTTGGAAGTGTACAGATGAGAGTTCTCAATTTTCAAGTTGACTTAGGACCAGCCCTCTAGCCCCCTGCAGTACCTAAAAATATCTCCCTAGAATACTCCTAATTATCTGACATGACTAATTTTCCCAGGTCACATGTACTTTCAGTCCCCAACATGGCGAATTCCAAGAAAGCCTTGGCCTAGGGAAGCCTTGGCCTACATCTTAGTCCTAGCTCTGTCATTAATCAGCTGATTAATGACAGACCTTCAGTTCAGAGACTCAGTTTCCCTATCTATTTAACAAGAGGATTGTACACAAATAGCTTCCTTGCTGGTTTTAAATCTGTGGTTCTACTAGGAATTTTGGAGGAGGGGAGGAGAGAAGGTAGAGTAGAGGGAAGGGAGCAAATGGGGTGCTAGAGCCGGGTTGTATCAGCTTGTAAGAGCTGTTTGTACACATCCCTTCCCAGTTCTGCATCCTGCAATGTAGTATTGGTAGCATGAAATTGGCCATGGTGAGACTATTTTACACCATGGAAACTGGCAAATGCTAAATCAGAGCTTTTTTTTTTTTGAGAGCATATTGTTAAACCACTGGAAGGGGTTGAAAATTTATTGAGCACTTAGTGTGTGCAACAACCTTATGTACCCTCTGTCTTCTAGCCTCATGCCCAGACAAAAAACTTGTAAGGCTCCAAGAAAGGGAGTGTCTTGCCCAGTGTCACCCAGCGGTTAGGAGATGAGATTGATAGCCAAACCAGGGAGTGACTGAATCCAAAATCCCATGAGCACACTTGCCTCTGTGACTTTGGAAAGCCAGATGTGGTAAGAACCCACAAATTTAGCTAGGTCACACCCCTGAAAGTTATCCCAGGGATGGACAGATGTTGGGTAGTATTAGATGCTAGTACTTGTTCCTCTGCTCAATAAAAATCTCATGATAATCTCAATTTCCCTTAAGATTTTCCAGCTCACAGTGCTAATACAGAATTGGCCCAGACTTCACTTTTTCCATTCCACTCTCCTGGCAGCTTTGCATTACATGAACTTGCAGCCAAGTTATTTAGAGCCTTTGGCAAATGTCAATTTATGGGGCTTGCTTGAAGGTCAGTATATACTGTAATTTACTGCTGCTCAAAGCTGTTGGATATATGTCTCATAAGCCAATCAGATGGCATTTCCATGCAGTCTGACCCTAGATCGTATCCACTGCTAGTGATGGAGGGTTTCACATAAGCTAATTCGGGGGCAAATATGCAATTTCCTGTAAGCACACCACCTCCTCAGTTCATTAATGACCTCCCTAAAGAACCTTCTTTCTTCTTCCTTCACCAAGAGGAAATAGCTCTTGACTGGGTATTGCAACCCAGGAGAAACAAATGAATGATGGGGTCCATTATCAAAGGTGTTTCAAATAAAAGCAACATGCCCTGATTGAGATGAATTGAATGCCCAGAAAAGTGATCTTTTTTTTTTTTTGCAGTGGTCCCTGCAATTTCATGTCTGCTCATGCTCTCTCTCTCTCTTTTTCACAATTGAATCAAGGTGAGCTTATTGATTTTTCTGTGACCACAGGGATACCCTTCTTACTCCACACATGACTGACTTTTAATCTATGGCAGACATTCAGTGACTTTCTGGGGAAAATGGTTTCAGTGATAAGTCAGGTTTCTCTGGAAGGAAGTGTCTCTCTGGGCACTTACTGGTAATAAAATTGAGCAACATAAATTTTTCTCGTGGCCCCCCTTCCTACCCCTTAAACTATATTCCATTAAGCCCAATGAGCCCCAATTAAGTACGTGTGGGTAGAAATCCATAGTATTTAGATGCTCTCCCAGCCAGTGTGGCTGGCATCCTTGTTTGCCTCATTCAGCCACCAGGACAGAGGATTGCAGAGTGATACGTTCTGGCTCATTGGTAGCTGGTGTGGAAAGATTCCAAGGAAAAGATCTCTGTTGAAGGGTGAGTGGCTCAGGGGTGAGAAGGGCAGTGAGCTTCGTAGAGTTAGAAAGTGAAAGCCCAGGCATCTAAATGGGTCTGACCCTGATTCGCTCATCTGGACCTCAGCTTTTCTATTTGTAAAATATTGTGGTTGGGCTTAGCCAGGGGTGGAAAAAGTAAAATAGCTTCAAAAGCCAGGCAGGTAGAATAAACGAGTTTAGAGGGGTGGACTAAGCTGTTCGGGAAACCAGTGTGTGACGGCCCCACCTTGTTGGAGATTGGATCATGCCTCCTACAAAAGGCATGCTCAGCTCCAAGCCCTGGTCCTGTGGGAGTGACCCCATTGTAAACAGGACCTTTGAGGATCTTCTCGGTTCAATGAGGCCAAACTGAACGAGGGTGGGCCATGAGCTACCTCGTGAAGTCCTTATAAGTAAAAGAAATTGGACGCAGAAGGAAAAGGCATGGGGAGCAGTCAGAAGTTGGAAATCAGCAGAACCCGGAAGAGAAAGGACTGTCCTCCCTCCTGGGCCAGTGTGCCGGCTGACAGGTGAAAGTGGACTGGACAGATGCCCAGGCAAGAGGCAGGAAGGGAGAGGAGGCACAGGTGATGCTTGCCAAGTGTTTCCCAGTCCCCTGTCTGGGCAGGTGGTAGAACTGCTCTCCCCCAGACCCCACTCTCAGTACCAAGCTGTATTAGTCAGGGGTCTCTAGAGAAACAGAACCAACAGGAGAGATCTGTAAATGTGAGATTTATAAATATGACTCACACAAACGTGGGAATGGAAAAGTCCAAAATCCATACGGCAGACTGTGAAGCTGGCAGCTCTGATGAAGGATCTGAACCAATTCCATAGGAGAGGATCGCTGGGGGGGAGAAACAGTGAAAGAGCCTCTCTTCTCCCTTAGACACCTTCACCTGATTGGATTGTCTCATTGGGAGGAGACACGCCTTAGTTGATCACAGAGGTAATCAGCCACAGATGCAATCAACAGACTTATGATTTACTATCCCAGCCTTCCAAGTGATGAACCAGTCAGGAAATACAAAGAACCCAGAAGAGAAAGGACAGTCCTCCCTCCTGGGCCAGTGTGCCGGCTGACAGGTGAAAGTGGACTGGAAATAAAAAGAAAAAAGAAAAAATTCATAACTGTATCCCTTACCCATCCCTCTCATTGACCACTAGTATTTCTGATTATCCAATATATATATATTTTTAATTTGAACATTTATTCCGCCTATTATTTATTTATTTTTAATCCACATGTTTACTCATCTGCCCATACCATAGATAAAAGGAGCATCAGACACAAGATTTTCCCAGTCATGCAGTCATATTATATATAAAAAGACAACTGAAAAAAAATTCATAAATACCATACCCCTTACCCCTCTCTTTCATTGATCACTAGCATTTCAAACTAAATTTATTTTAACATTTGTTCCCCCTATTATTTATTTTTATTCCATATGTTCTACTCTTCTGTTGACAAGGTAGATAAAAGGAGCATCAGACACAAGATTTTCACAATCACACAGTCACATTGTGAAAGCTATATCATTATACAATCATCTTCAAGAAACATGGCTACTGGAACACAGCTCTACAGTTTCAGGCACTTCCCTCTAGCCTAATGCATCTTAATCTAAACAGGGGATATCTACTTAATGCGTAAGAATAACCTCCAGGATAACCTCTAGACTCTGTTTGGAATCTCTCAGCCACTGACACTTTGTCTCATTTCACTCTTCCCCCTTTTGGTTGAGAAGGTTTTCTCAATCCCTTGATGCTGAGTCTCAGCTCATTCTAGGATCTCTGTTCCACATTGCCAGGAAGAAGGTTTACACCCCTGGGAGTCATGTCCCATGTAGAGGTGGGGGTGGTGGTGGTGCAGTGAGTTTGCTTGCTGTGTTGGCTTCAAGAGAGAGGCTCCACATCTGAGCAACAAAAGAGGTTCTCTGGGGGTGACTCTTAGAGGCCTAATTTTAAGTAGGCTTGACCCATCCTTTGCGGGGATTAGTTTCATAGAAACAAACCCTAAGATTGAGGGTTCGACCTATTGATTCGGTTGTTCCCTGCTTGCAAGACTGTCAGTTCTCCAAATGGGAAAGTTGAATTTTCCTCCTTTCTCGCCATTCCCCCAAGGGGACTTTGTAAATACTTTTTTATTCACTGTTCAAATCACTCTGGGATTTATTGGGGCATCCCTCTGGACAAACCTACAAAATCTCACGCTCTATTCAAGGTTCCATATACTTATGTTGTTCAATTAACCTGCCCATATAAGTTATATTAGGAAATGCACTAGTCAAAATTTAATTTAATTTTTTTACATTCATTTTTGTATTGTGGTTTCACTTTTCTGAAGAGAGGGTACATGTGCCTTTCAGCAAATTTTCAAGAGACCAGGGATCCCAAAAAAAAGTGTTTAGAGTCACAAATTTACTTCAAAATCCTCTTCATTCTCAGTGGAACCTCAGGTTCCAGGGGTTGAGCTATATGAGTTTTCACTGCCCTTCCTGCTTCTTAAGATGCAAATGTTTATTTAATCCTTAAATTTTAAGGGGTCCAGGTTGAATGTGCTACAGGAGCTCTGAAAAGGGGGCCTAGGTGATGGTCTTAAAACCTCTTCTCAAGAGTTCCAGGAAGATGGCAGAATAGGATAGGCTGAGTTCTACCCTCCTCCAAGGAACAGCTAGAGAAGGGACAGGAGGGTGATGAGACAGCGATTCCAGGGTGTAAGTGACCTGGGAGGGTCTTCTATACCACATAGGGTGGTCCTGGTTGCAAAGCTGAGGAACTGAGATGCAGAGAACTGGAGATCATCTGGCTGGTGCAAACAGCCTAACGGAAGCCCAGAGCCCTCAGGCATGCATGGATGGGAGATGGGGTCCAAGAAGTAAGCCAAGCTGTATTCCTTGAATGCATTACCCTCCTAGCACAGCTCTGTGAACCACGACCCACCCCACACCCCGTGCACCTGACCCCTCCCTCCCCAAACTCCAAGCGCAACTGCCCCACCAACCCCTCAGGTGCATACTGGCCCCATACATCCCTGCCCCAGGCACGCACGCATGCCTGTCTCAGCCCAGCCCACCTCTCCTGTGCAAGTGCAGTCTCCCCTCTGCCCCTCCCGAGATTTACCTCCAAGTCCCAGCCCCCTGTAGGCAGTCAACAGTGCATAAAGGCTGTGGGCATTTTCCTCCATCCCTAGACTCCACCGCCTTCAGCTCAACCCCACCCCACTGCCTGTGAGCTCTGAGCACGTGTACATCAGTTTATGGCCCTCCCAGATCTGCGCATGTGCGTTCCCCCAAGTCATGCCACCCGGCTCTGGGCAAGCGCGGACCTGAACAGCCAGGCCACCTCCACCCCCAGCCCACACAGGCGCAAAGCAAGTGCACAAAGGGCCATGCACGCTAGACCAGCGCACACCAGGCCCCGCCCCCGAGACCTGTGCACCCGCACAGCCACTCCTCCCCGCTGCTGGACACCCACACTCACAGGCACCAGCGTAGCATCTCCAACCAGCACCTATACCTGTGCTGCAACATCACGGCACAGTCGCGCCCCACCCGGGGCCCTGCATCCTGCTCCACATCCATCCCACAGATACAAGGCTTTAGACTACTGAGGGAACTCAACTTCCAAAGTAAACCCATCAAGATGTTTATATGCCACGAGGACAGCAGAAGATCACAAGCACATCATGAAGCAAACAGACTGCGCCCTAATGACCAAGTTAAAACACCAGAGGACAGACAGATGTTGAAACAATTAATCAAAGATGTTCATACAACTCTACTAAATAAAATAAGTGGGATGGCTAATGATGTAAAGGAGATCAAGAAGACATTAAAAGAGCATAAAGAGGAGTTTGAAAAAATAAATAGAAAAATAGCAGATATCACAGAGATTAAAGGTGCTGTACACCAAATAAAAAACACACTAAAGACACACAACAGCAGATTTGAAGAGGCAGAAGAAAAAATAAGTGAACTAGAGGACAGGACAACTGATTTCGAACACTCAGTAGAGCAAATGGTAAAAAAAGATGGAAAAATTTTAATTGTATCTCAGGGAAATACAAGCAAATCAAATCCAACAACACATTAAGAGAATTATACCCAAAACCAAGTGGAGCTTATACCAGGAATGCAACAATGGTTCAACACAAGAAAATCAATTAATGTAATACAGCACATCAACAAATCGAAAGGGAAAAAATCACATGATCATCTCGATTGATGCCGAAAAAGCATTTGACAAAATTCAATATCCTTTTCTGATAAAAGTGCTTCGAAAGATAGGAATCAAAGGTAATTCCCTCAATATGATAAAGGGAATATATGAAAAACCAATAGCCATCATCATGCTCAACGGAGAGAGACTAAAAGCCTTTCCCCTATGATTGGGAACAAGACAAGGATGCCCACTGTCACCACTATTATTCAACATTGTGCTAGAAGTTCTAGCTAGAGCAATCAGGCAGGACAAAGAAACTAAAAGGCATCCAAATTGGAAAGGAAAAAGTAAAACTTTCATTATTTGCAGATAGCATGATACTATACTTGGAAAATCCTGAGAAATCTACAGCAAAGTTACTTGAGCTAATAAAATTGAGCAGGGTGGCAGGATATAAAATTAATGTGCAAAAATCAGTAACATATCTATCCACAAGAAATGTCAGTTAAGGGAATAATTCCATTCAAAATAGCAACTAAAATAATCAAGTACTTAGGAATGAACTCAACTAGGGACATAAAAGACTTGTACACAGGAAACTACATAACATTGCTAAAAGAAATTGAAGAATGTCTAAATAGGTGGAAAGACATTCCCTGCTCATGGATAGAAAGGTTAAATATAGTTAAGATGTCAGTTCTCTTTAAATTGATCTACAGATTCAATACAGTACCAATAGAAATTCCAACAACCTACTTTGAAGACTCAGAAAATCTAACTACCAAATTCATCAGGAAGGGAAAGAGACCCTAAATAGCTAAAAGCATCCTAAAAAAGAAGAACAAAGAGGGAGGATTAATATTTCCTGACTTTAAAGCTTATTATAAAGCCACAGTGGTCAAAACAGCATGGTACTGGCACAAAGACAGAAGCAGTGTCCAATGGAATCAAATCGAGAGTGCAGAAATAGACCCCCAAATCTATGGTCAAGTAATTTTTGACAAGGCCCCCCAATCCTCTGAACTGGGACAGAATAATCTTTTAATAATTAGTCATGGGGGAACTGGATATCAATAGCCAAAAGAATGAAAGAAGACCCTTACCTTACACCCTAATCAAAAATTAAATCAAAGTGGATCAAACACTTAAATATAAGAACTAGCCCCATAAAGCTTGTAGAAGAAAATGTAGGGAAACATCTTCAAGACCTAGTAATAAGAGATTGTTTCCTAAGCTTTACACCCAAAGCACAAACAACAAAAGAAAAAATAGATAAATGGGAACTCCTCAAAATCAAATGCTTCTGCACCTCAAAAGACTTTGTCAAAAAGGTGAGGGGGTAGCCAACTCAATAGGAAAAAATATTTGGAAATCACACATTGGACAAAGGTTTGATGTCCTGTATACATAAAGAAATCATACAACTCAACAACAAAAAGAACAAACAACCCAATTATAAAAGGGGCTAAAGATATGAATAGGCATTTTTCTGAAGAGCAAATATGGATGGCCCAAAAGCACATGAAGAGATGCTCATTTTCATTGGCTATAAGGGAAATGCAGATCAAGACTACAATGAGATACCACCTCGCACCTATAAGAATGGCTGCTATTAAACAATCAGGAAACTATAAGTGTTGAAAAGGATGTGGAGAAACTGGGACACTTATGCACTGCTGGTGGGAATGTATAATGATACAGCCACTATGGAAGACAGTTTGGTGGTTCCTTAGGAAACTAAATATTGAGTTGCCCTATGACCCAGCAAAAGCACTATTTGCTATATACCCAGAAGAGCTGAAAGGAACGACACAAACAAACGTTTGCACACCGGTGTTCACAGCAGCGTTATTCCCAATCGCCAAAAGATGGAAACAATCCAAACACCCATCGACAAGTGGATCAACAAAATGTGGTATATACATAATGGAATATTATACAGCAGGAAGACGAAACAACATTCTGAAGCACATGACAAGATGGATGAGCCTTGAGATGATATTGCTGAGTGAAATTAGCCAGACACAAAAGGATAGATATTGTATGATTCCACTTTTATGACCATGGTAGAGGTAAAATCAGAGGCTTATAATACAGACTATAGGGGACTTAGAGATACCCAGAAGCTACAGACGGGTGAACCGTTAGTTAATGAGGTTGAACTCAAATGTAAGGGAATAGATAGTGTGTCTCTAAGTATCATTACCATATTGAAGATGAACTAGATTGAAAGGGGTTGCCTAGACCTACGTGTTCCACTGATTCACACTAGAAATGTAAAAGTTCTTGCAAGAACTACTCCAAATGTATGATTCATGTACAAAGAGTGTTTAAGTCCGGGGGATATAGAGAGGAAACTGCTGTTGCGTGCTATGAGCTATGTTTAATAGGAAACCATCAGCACTGCCACCGCAACAGCAGAGGTAAATAATGGGGGGAGGGACAAGAGTTAAGAGGAGGTTTAGATTTCCTATTTGGTGAGAGGGTGTTTATTGGTTATCTTTCTCTTGGGAACAATGAAATTATCTAAAATTGAGAATGTTAGTGGACTTTGGGCATTAGACATGATGCCGAATGAATGCAGGTGGCTGGAGGACACACCGACTGAGAAGTAGATTGGCAAACAATGGTATATATATATCTGATCGAATATTGTGCTGCTACTAAAAGGAATGAAGTCATGAGGCACGCAACGATGTGAATGAACCTCTGGGACACTTGCTAAGGCAAAGTAAGCGAGAAACAAAAGAACAATTATGGTACGGTCTCCTTTAGAAAATGCTTATAAGAAAACAGGGGCCTAGATTGTAAGCTCTTTTAGCAATCACATTTATTTCTGGATTTTGAGAGGCTGCATTTAAAATACTTGGTATTTGGAGATAAAAAGGAAGCTGATCCGGTCAGGATTAAGGCAATTCAGAACACAGGGGTCAGGAAGATATTGTCTGTATTTTAGAACAGCACTTAATCTTTGAGACCAAAGGAAGAAAGTTTTATTTTGTCTGGAAACTAAATTTTCTATAGCATATAATCTTACTCAACCTGTCTGGATAGCTCATTTAAACAGTTGAAACACAGGGAACCCAGAATAAAAGTGAGGGTCTTTAATCCTGTATAGCTTATTAAGCTATAATACCTGGATACATCCTAGAATATATTAAGTAGCTAATCAAAAGGTATTGGCAAAATCCCTTAGGGATGGGGGGAAAAAATGGAACCATTAAACTTAACCATCAGGGAATCCCCTGATACTGTGTCAAACATTAGGGACACCCAAATCAATAGGCCAAGCCCTTGATCTTGAGGCTTACTCTTGTGAAGTTTATGTAGCTAATGGAGAAGCTTAGCCTACCTATAGGTATGCCTGAGAGTTACTTCTGGAGGACCTCTCTTGTTGCTCAGAATTGGCCTCACTCTCTCTAAGCCCAACACTGCAAGTGAAATTACTGCCCTCCCCCCTACGTGGAACATGACATCCAGGGGTGAAAGTCTCCCTGGCGGCGTGGGAGAGGACTCCCAGGGATGAGTCTAGCTCTGTACCATGAGATCAACAATTCCATCCTGACAAAAAGGGAGAAAAGAAGTGTAACTAATAAAGTATCAATAGTTGAGAAATTTCAAATAGAGTTGAGAGGCTACTCTAGGGGCCACTCTTATGCAAGCTTCAATTAGACATTGCTACCTACCATAACTTGCCGAACCATTCCAGCCAATCCTAAAGAACACCTAGGGCAATATGTAAGATTCTACAAGGGTTCCATGCACTAGGGTAACTTTCCAGAAACAACCTCCAGATAAGACCCTGGACTAAACAAGTCCTGAAACCTAGAGGGACCAGCCTTTCCAGAACATCAGCTAATTCCATCTCTCTAGCCTATATTACTGACAGCCCCTTCCAACATGAGAAAGTTAGAATGGCCGTAGCCCAAATACCCCTAAAGAGTGAGATAGAAAGATCAATGGTGATGGTGGAGTTATACAGAGAAGGTAGGATTTAACAAGCAAATACAATTGCTGAATCATTAAATTGATATTTCTTTTAGTCTCCAGTATCTCAGAGCAGCTAGAAGTAAAAACCTAAAATTGTGGAATTGCAACCCATACCAAACTCTGAAATCAGTGCTACAACTAATTGTTGTGTTGTGCTTTGAAATTTATTGCTTTTCTATTATGTTATTTTTCACAAAAAAGAAAAAAAAAGTTGATTGTGATAATAAAAAAAAATATTTCTTCCTCTAGCCTCCTATGTTCTGGAGAAGCTAGAAGGAAAAATCTGAGAGAATGGTATGGTAGCTCATAATAAACTCTGGGATCTGTCCTATAACAACTTGTTGAAGAGTGTTTGAAAACTATTGTTTTTTTCTTTCTTTGCTTTGAATATATGTTATATTATACAGTAAAAAAAGTTTAAAAAAAACAAAACTCAAAGGAAATCACATACATACACAAGCTCTCCTCAAATCCTTGGACTCTTAAAATTATCACTAGATACCAAAAAAAAAAAGAAAGAAAAAAAAATATGAAAGAGGGCAAAATATTAAAGTACGGGGAATCATTTTATAAAAATTTCCTCCTCTTGTACTTTATAACTTATCCATTTATCTTTCCAGTGGAAAGAAATTTTCTGTCCATGTCTGTGAAATAAATAAAAGCAACTCAATGTTTTGCTAGAGACATGAAAAATTAAAAATATTGTGCCCCAGTCTGGGTTGGCTTCTAGGTAAATAAATAAATACAGAATCTATATTCAACACCTCAATTATGAAAATTATATTAACATGTCACAGGACATTAAATTTCAAGACCCCTGGGCAATATTTTTAGGAATTTGTGAGTACACAGTTTACATCTTTGGGTCTGCAAGTTGTGAAGAAACAGCTCCAAGGACCTTTGGCAGAAGAAGCAAAGCCCCTGAAAAGGATGTGAAATGACCCAGCCAAGGCTCCATTTGTTTTATGCCACTGCTCATAAATATATTATTCAAAGCTGGAGGCCAAGTGAGCTACTCCGTCAGCAGTGCATTCTCCTGTGCGGAGCTCATCCCCTCGGACCTTATCTGCAGAGTATTTCAACACAGATGGCTCCTGCCCAGTCAGGGTGGCACAACTGAACTTGAACCAAGTCCAGCTGGCATGATTTCTGATTGCAAGATAGACCTGTGACTTTCAAGGACAGCAGAATTCAAATGGTAGTGAGGGAAGTGATTGGACAGGGAGGAGAGTGAGAAAGGGCACAGACAACAATAGCTGACTAATACATCTAAAATTGTATACCCTATAGTGTGTATTTCATTTTTGTATTCTGGGTTCACTTTTCACGCCATAATCCCAGGGTACATTGGCATAGGAGTGGGAATTTCTGGCTTATCCCACTCCACCTCCTTCCAATTAATGGCCAGATTCTTTGTCCTCTTGGGTTTTGATGCACCTTTTGTTCATCAGACAGCCTGGATTTGGACCCCAGCTCCACCACTTATTTGCTGTGCAGCACTGGGGAAATTACTTAACCACTCTGCGCTTCTATAATTCCACTGCAATATGGAGAAAATACACCTTAAATGTTAAATGAGAAGTGAAATGGGCAGCAAGTGTAGAGGTTAAAAATGGGCTACAGAGCCTCTGGCTAATTCTGAATCCCAGCTACAACATTTGCTTGCTGTGCAGCCTAGGACACATTACTTAACCTCTCTGTGCTTCTGCTTCCTCAGAAGTAAAATGGACAAGATAATATTTTTTACATTAGGCACTGCTGGGCCTAAGTCTAGGATCTTACAGGTTTAATAAGCTCACCAGGTAATTCTCCAGGAGGGAGGGGGAGCAGGGCATCCTTTTGAGAAAATTTTCTGTGCAACCTCAAATAAATGTCCTCCCTTTTCTGTACCTTGGTTTCTACACCTATAAAATGGAGGGATTGGGTTGAATGGTCTCTGAGTTGCCCCTCTAAAATTCTGTACTGTGTGGGCATGTACTGCTTCCTGCCTCTGTGCCTTTGTAGAAGTTATTCCTTCCACCTGCAGTGGCCACACCCATCCTGTCCATCTGGGGAATATCTTGTGCCTACCACGCTCCAGTCCTTATGTCTTTTTCCTCTGCAAACCCTCTCCATCCCAACCAAGTAAAGAGGACATAGCTTGGCTCTGGGCCCTCCACTCTTCCTTGGACATCTGGCCCCTGCTACACGCGCCTGCCTGTGCTGAACTCACGTGATACCTGCGGACCAGGTCTGTTTGAATTCCCGCAGCCTCACCCAGGGGACTTCCTTCAGGTGGGTTTAGCTCAATAGACATAAGTTGGACATTCCCCAGAGGCTGGGACCAGAAAATAAGTAGGGGTGGTGTAGGGAAAATGGTCCAGTGCTGAGAGAAGGGTAAAAGGTTGGGAGGGATGATAGTGATGAGATTGGCTTTTCTAGCTTGGATGAGAATGCAAAACTCTGTTGTAATCTGTTGTCAGGCTTAGTATACAGTAGGTATTCAATAAATGTTTGTAGAATGATGGAAAGAGAGACTGAGAAGTGAATAGATGGATGAGTGGAAGGGTGTGCACATGGATGGATGGATAGATAGATGGGTATGCAGATGGATAAATGGATACATGGATGAATGGGTGCACAGATGGATGGATAAATGGATATATGGCATATGAATGAATAGATAAATCCAGGGAGTCAGGCTGAATAACAAAGATGCAGACAGCTATCAGGGCACAGGGGCAAAGGTCAGAAATCTAGGAGGCCAAGATACAAAGGAAGGATTATTTATAATTGCCTAAAGACAGAAATTAGGGGAATCAAATGAACTGATCCCAGCATCACACATGAGCATTTAGGGTTTGGCATTGATCTGGAATGAATATGAGGTCTAAGCTTCTTCATAGCCGGGCCACACAATGGGATAAAATGTTTTCATGGTGGGAGGCCTGGTCACCATTTCAAACAGAGAGATGATGGCAGAAGGAGAAGACAGGGCTTCTGAAAACACTGTTTTCTCTGCCAAGAATGCCCCACCCCTCTCGGATCTCAGCTTTCATGTCTCTGTCTCCCGGAAGCATTTCCTCACCACCACCAGCCCCCCAAAGGCAGGTGAGGTGTCTCTCTTATATCCCTTTTTACATCTTTGTCACAACCTTTATCACAATAGTAACTATTGCATTTTTATCTCAATTGCTTTCCATTTTACCCCTTGCAACAAAGGGCACTCCATGAGGTCGGTCCCCTCTGCATTGCTTCCTGCTGCATCTCTGGCACCTAGCACCTGCAATCTGGTAGACATTCAATAAATACTATTGCGAATATTAGAATAAATAGCCAGACGAACCAGGGTAGTATAGAGTGGGGAGAACAGAATTGTGATTCCAGCTGAGTTTTTATTTTTTTCAAAAATCCATCCCGCTTGTCCCACAAAGCCAAGATCCCCCGTGAGCAACCCACCCACTTGTTAAAGTTCAAGTGGTACTCAGCTTTGGCTGCATGCTGGAATTTCCCAAAGAGCTTTACAACACTGGCACCCAGTCCCCACCCTAGAGACTCAGATATAGTGGGCTAGGGTGCAGCCTTCAGGATTTTTGAGAACTCCCCAGGTAGTCCTAATGGGCAGCCAGGGATGAGACCCACTTGGCTTGAAGGCATATAATCTCTGCTCCTCCTACTTCTAAAGCATTTTAGAATATCTATTTTAGAGAATCTGGGGGGTCTCATATTACTTATTTGCTTCTTTGAGTATCAAAGGCATGGAGCAAGGATTGCAAAATGTGCCGTGCCCAGTTTAATGCCTTTTCGATCTGGACGCATGATAGCGTTTCAGGATTTTTTTCTGGGGCAAACAGTCTCCTTAAATAAAAATCTACCTCCCTTCATTCACTTCCATAAAAAGACGCTGCTAAACCCGCTCCGTGGACAACCGCAATCATGCTCCTTCAATTTGCATATGAAATTGCTGAAATCATTCCAGCATCTTTCATCACAGTTGGGAAGGAGGCAGCTGCAGACACAAGAGCAGAGATTGTTAAATAACCACTCGCCCAGTGCCATGCATTCATTCAGTCCTCATAAAGGTCTGACCAAGTTCTGGCTACTAGTGTGTTTAACAAATCACCTGAGACTTAGAGGCAAAAACATAACAAAGAGTTTTGCGCTGCTCACGGGCTCTGTGGTTCAGAAATACAACCAGCACACTATGGGCTGTTTTCTCTTGCTCGAAGACACTGGAGGACATGAACACCTGGAGCCTGGAACTTTCTGGAGGCTTCTTCACTGACATCTCCTGAGGCTGGGCTGGGATTGCCTCGAAGGCAAGACACAATGGGGGAACTTGGACCAGAGCACCTACTGGGGTGGTCCTGGGGTCCAAGAGGGAGGTTTCCAAACCTAAGCATCAGAAGTCAGACAGCTTGATCAGAAAACAGTCTCAAGCCTGCCAACACTCTAGGGGAGGGAGCCCAGAACCCACCTGTCCACTAGAAGAGCATCAAAGAATTTGCAGCCACTTTCAATCATCACACTGGCTTACATAGTGCCATGTTGAGAACTCACAGGAGCCAGGGGACAAGGCTCAGAATTTTCTTATGGGATCTTAAGTTCATAGGGGAAGCCTAGGAGAAACGACCTTAGCCCATGGTTTTGGTTTGCTAAAGCTGCCAGAACACAATATACCAGAAATGGAACTGTTTTTAAAAAGGGGATTTATTAAGTTGCAGGTTTATAGCTCCAAGCTCATTAAAATGTCCAAACTAAGGCATCCAGATAAAAATGCCCCGACTCAAGAAAGGGTTGATGGTGTTCAGGGTTTCTCTGCCAGCTGGGAAGGCACATGGTGACATGCGCCAGGTTTCCCATTTCAAAAGGCTGCCCCAGGGGTGTTTTCCTTCTGCATCTCCAAAGGTCTCTGTGTGTCAGCTCTGAAGCTTATTCCAGGACGGTTCCCTCTTAAAGGACTCCAGTAAGCAACCCCACCTTGAATGGGTGGAGACACATCTCCATGGAAACAACCTACTCAAAAGGTCCCACCCACAATTGGGTGGGTTATGTCTCCATGGAAACAACTTAATAAAGAGGTCCCACCACAAACACTGTTGCATGTGGATTAAAATACATGGTTTTTCTGGGGTACACAACAGCTTCCACCTGGCACACTCCTCCAGGCCAGTTCATAGGTAACACATATCATTGGACACCTGCGTATTACCACCCCAAGACCCAAGCCTTTACAGGCATTTGGAGATGACTCTAGTGCAGGGTATTTCCCTCTGCCTACTCCAATACACCATAAACTAAAAAGGGATATCCATATAATGCATAAGAATAACTCCAGGATAACCTCTCAACTCTGTTCGAAATCTCTCAGCCATTGACATTTATTGTGTCTCCTTTCTCTCTTCCCCCTTTTTGGTCAAGAAGGCTTTCTCAGTCCCTTGATGCTGGATCCTGGTTCATCCCAGGATTTCTGTCCCACATTGCCGGGGAGATTTACATCCCTGGGAGTCCTGTCCCACGTAGAGGGGAGGGCAGCAAATTCACCTGCCGAGTCGGCTTGGAGAGGCCACATCTGAGCAACCAAAGAGACCAATGAAGATTTGAACATGTCTTTTGTAGGGCATGCGACTCAATCTCCAAACGGTAAAGTTTTGTTGACGTCTAACATACACCTGAAAGTATACAAACAAGAGTGCAGCTCCTTGCATTTCCACAAAGCAAACACACCCCTGCAACCAGCGCTGAGAAAAAGAAACACAGCATTCTGGTACCCCCTTTCAGAAGCCTCCTTGGGCTCCCAGGAGTCAGTGCCCTTTCCCTCTGTTCTGACTTCTGTCATGTAGGCCATCTTCTTGTTGTCAGCCTTTGCATAAACAGAACTCTTCAGTATATACTCTTCCACGTCTGACCTCCTTCACTCAGCTTTCTGTGGGTGGTATTTACCAAGTTGTTCTGTGAAGCGCTTGTTTGTTCATTTTTATTTTTGCATGGTATTCCATTTTATGAAAACACTGCACTTTTCTTACCCAATCTAATACTGAGGCACATATGATTTGTTTCTAGACTTTAGCTATTAGAGGAAAAAGCTGCCACAAGCATTCATGTGCAGGTTTTTTGGTGAACATATGCATGCATTTCTGTTGGGTAGATATCTCAGAGTAAAACCGCTGGAGTAGGTATGTGTGTCCAACTTTACTACCAAGTGCCAAACTGTTTTCCAAAGAGTTCCAGTCGGTCCACAAACTCAGGACACTTGGTTTTGCTTCTCAGGCATTTTGACAACCAAAAATACTTGAAAACTTTCCAAAACACCCCCCTAGAGGGTAGTACTGTCTTCACTGAGCAGTCCCAGGTCAAAGGATGACAGATGGTCCTGACTCCCTCCCTAGTTTCATCTCTCTTCCAAGCTTCCCACTGTCCCTGCTCCACCCTCAGACAGGCCTCCTTTGTGTGATGGCCAGACAGCTGTCAGCAGATGTAGGTTTTCATCTGTACAGCACCAAGTCTGATGGAAAATGAGGCTCATTTCTCTCCTTTTCCAGGATCTCCGGCCTAAGTTGAGGAATGAGCATTCCATGACATTTAGCTGGCTATCTGTCCATCCTTAAGCCAATCAGGGATGCTGCGGAGGGTACCACCCCCCTGCTTGCCCAAGTCTTGGTTGCAGGCTTATCTTGGGGTGGGGGTGGAGTCAATTGCATCCAAAGCTCTTATATGAAGAGGGAGGAAGGGGACTTTCCAGAGAAAAATCATACTGCTGTTACGTTGTGAGAATATCACATGTCCACTGCAAAGGTCAAGTGCTAAAATGTGGGATGTAGGCAGAGTTCTAGGAGAGATTGAAAATATGAAGGATTTCAGAATCAGGATCCAAACAGAAGTTAGGAGGCAAATCTTAGACGATGACATTTATAAGGGATAAATATGAAGCTTTATACATAGGTTTTAAAAAATCGCGCAAGTGTAAGATGGATTTTGCAAAAGCTCCCATAAGTAAAATGCATGGGTTTTTGCTCAGAGCAGATGCAGTACAAGTCAAGTGTGCGCTGTCAGGGACACAAAGCTAAAGTCTTCTTAGGCCACATTAACAGAGGCAGAGGGTCTAAACAAGGGAGGTGATGATGCCGTACTACTGACACTGAATTCTGTTTTGGCCCTCCTCACAATACACAGGAGAGCATGACACATGAAGGGAATTTGAGACCAGTCTGCTAAAGGTGGTTGAAGAAAGGGTGCTTTGCTTAAAGAGGAGAAGGATGGGACCTAGAGGGCAGAGAGACATGATAATTGTCTTCAGATCTATGAAGAGCTGATATTTGTGAGAAAAGATTAGACATGTACTGTAGGATCAAAGGATGTAAGCTTATGGATGCAGCTCTTAATATAAGGATGAAGGTCCTACCTGTTGTCAAAATAGAAGTTTTCCAACTCTGGGTCAAGGCTGGCTGACCACTTACCAGGAATGTCATAGCACACCAGAGGCATGCTTACGCTCTGGTTCAGCTTTTCCCAGAGTGTATCCCACAGAACTCTAGTTAAAAAGAGGTCAAGGGCGGGCCATAGTGGCTCAGCAGGCAGAGTTTTTGTCTGCCATGCTGGAGACCCGGGTTCGATTCCCAGTGCCTGCCTATGCACACAACACACACACACACACACACAAATGAGGTCAATTCTTCTTCGAAGACACTGGACACTCAAGCACTGAAGTGCTCCCTCTCACACTCACAACATATAATGGGCAGATGAAACATACCAACAAGACGTTCAATAAAGGGCCCTGTGTAGCTGTCATTATGATGGTATTTTCCAAAATTATTTGATTAAAAAAATTGATTCAAGGGGTGGGGAAAGAGGCACCACATCTTGATGGGAGGTGCTTCAAAGTCTCTTGGCTAAGGGCGTGGCACCTGGAGGCAATGAATTAAGCCATTAATGAGCCCAATCTACAACAAACATTGAGAAAGAAACAAAATTTTCCCTTTGTTTCCTTCAGAATTCTATCTATTCTTTTATCTTTCAACCATGCTATCATTTGTTACCCAGGACCAAAATTTGGAAGAAGCCTAAGGGTGTCTACCGTGCGGCAAGCATTAGCTCATGCTCAGGGATAAGAAGATAATAAAAAGGGCCCCTTCCCTCCATTCTGTGGCAGAGCCAGGTTTGCAAAAACCAAGTGATAACCACCATGGCTGAGCCATGATCAAAATTCTGTGGCAGAATCACAAAGGGAGTGTGTGATTAACTCTGTTCAAATGGGTCAGAGAAGGGGCCACAGAAGAAGAGATATGTGAACTGGGATGAATGAGGATTTTCTGGGTGAGCAAAGAGGGGAACAGCATTCTGAGACAGAGGGAACAGCATTTGCAAAGGCATAGGGAAGTGGTGGGCAGCCAGAGATAGGATGCTGTGTTCAGAACACTGCAGGTGGGAGCCGGGGAGGGGAGGGGAGATGAACTGGGGTGAGGGGCTTGTGGAAGGCTTTGGGTGCCCTGCAAAGAAGGTGAACTTTATCCTCAGGGTCCTAGGAAGAGGCTGAACGAGGGTATCAAGCAGGGGTCAAGGGGAGTGACATTGTCAGGTTTGCCTGCTGGGAGGGTGACTCAGGCTGCTGGGCTGGGGAGAGGCCAGAGTAGGAGCTGGGAGAGGAGTAGGGAGAGGGCAAGAGTTCTGTTTGGGGCTTGCTGAGTTTGAGGTGCTGGGGGGGGCATCCTTGGGGGCTAGTGGAGATGGGGGGGGGGGGTGGAACTCCTTGGATCAAAATGCAGGAGGAGGCTCTGAAGCCAGAAGCTGCTCAGTGCATGGGGGCTCTGGGGGCCAGGAGCACTGATCTTGTCCTTTGTAGGACTGCTTCACTCTGTTCTGGATCTCTCGCTTGGCATTTCTCTCTCTACCCCATGCAGGCATCCAGAAGGCAGAGCCCAATCCTTCCCCTACACTGGGAGAGAGGGAGCTAAAAAAAAAAAAAAGAAAAATCCACAGGGGGAAAAAAAGCAACTGCTCTCTGATGGACAGTCTTGAAAAAGTAACAAAGCCTCGAATCCCAGCCAAGAATCCTTTCCTTGCCCATTTCCCCAATACACGCACACACACACACACACACACACACACACACAAACACACACCCTCTCCCACAGTCTGAGACGCCAGTGTTTCGACATCTCCTTGCAGATCTGTGTTTTTCTCTCAGGGCCATCTGTCGCTGACTCTGCTATAAATCTTGTTGTGTTTCCTTGCCATATGGCATAATTAATTATATCAAGGCACAAAGGACCCCAAGGCTCGCAGGCTGGGAGCCAGCTGGCTCATGGGGGAGCAATTTGCCGTGATGGGGTCTGGCCCAGCTACTGTACCCTATCAACCAGCTCCCAGAGCAGGCCCCGAGCTGGCCAAAGCCCCGGGACCCTGTGGCAGCATCTGCCACCAGCTTGGCGGAGGCGGGACCCTGCAGTGACACGGAGGGCATTTATAGACGTGAAGGCCACACACCATCCATTGCCACGGAAGGCAAGTGTGCTTCTTTTAACTCAACTGGGATCCTCAAGAACATTTATCTTTGTCACTTCACTGCTAAGTCAAAAACAGTCTCTCTATTCCACTTGGGCAACAGTTTATTGAACTCTCAAATCTTTGGAAGACAGCTAAGGAAGGAAAAAGTAAAGTAGCTAAACACAACTGTGGAAAGCTGTGACCGCAAGTGACCAACTCCCTCCCCACCCACCCCTGAACTTTTAGCTTCCATATCTGTAGACAAGGATGGGATAAGCGCTCGGTTGCCTTCCACCTTGAGTGTGCCAGGCTTCACTTGAGCAGCCAACAAATATTCAATCAACCAACCCTGTGCTGAGTGCTGGGGATGGAGTTCTAACTAAGCGGATGTAGCCTCTGCTCGCACAGACCTTGCTCCTGGAATGGGAGAAATATGCGCATACCCACATACATAACACACACTGTACATAAACGGATCAAATAGTTGCAGGTGGCAGCCAATGGGATAAAGGACCGAATCAGCCAGGAGCTGGATTCGAGACCATCATGGCACTGCCATCAGAGAGAGAAATCACAGAAGATTTCTTTGAGGAGGTGACTTTTTTTTAAGTTGCCATATTATGCTATTATTATCATTGAAGTTGTAGCTTTACAGAAAAATCATGCAGAAAGTACAGAGTTCCCATGCTCCCCCACACACATGTAGTTTTCACTATTAATATTTTGCAACCAATTGATGAAACCAAATTATTATAATTATACTAATAATCACAGTCCATAGTTTACATGAGAGTTCACTATTTGTGTTGTATAGTACGATGGTTTTTAAGAATTTTTATTCTGGTAGCATATAATACAACCTAAAATTTCCAATTTCAACTACTCTCAAATATACACTTCAGTGATATTCATTGTATTCATAATACTGTACTAGCATGAGGAGGTGACTTTTAAAATACAGATTCATTAAGATATTCACCTACTATAAAGATCACCCTTCTAAAGTGTACAATTCTATGTTTTTTAGTATATTCATAGAGTGGCACAACCATCACCATAACTTAATTTAGTAAAATTTTCATCACCCCCAAAAGAAATCTCACACCCATTAACTATCAATCCCCCTTCTCCTCTTCTTCCTTACCCCTGGAAACAGTCTACTCTCTGTCTACATCTCACATTAACAGGAGCATAGAATATGTGATCTGTTGTGACTGCCTTCTTTCATTTAGCATAACATTTTTGAGATTCATCCATGTTGTAACGTGCATCAGTACTTCATTTCTTTTTGCATGGGCAGACTCTGGGACTTGAATCCGGGTCTCTGGCATGCAGGTGAAAATTCTGCCACTGAGCTACCGTTGGCACCGCTCCATTTCTTTTTAATTGATGGACAATATCCTGTTGCATGGCAATACCTCGTTTTGTTTACCCATTCATCAATTGATGGGTATTTGGGTTGTGTCCACGTGTTACCTGTGGGGAATTGTGGTGCCCTGAACATCCATGTACAAGTTTTTGTGTAGACATATGTTCTCATTTCTTGAGGAGGTGACATTTAACCTGAGCTCAGAAAGGTAAGAAAGCTAATTATGCAAAAAGTGGGGAGAAAATTATTATTGACTGTGGGGATTACGCATGCCAAAGTCTGGAAGTGAGATGAACTCTAAGACCCTTTTAGTGTCATGCAGATTTTAGAGAAGTTAAAAGAATATCTTATACGAGCTGCACAAATGTAACCCTTCGCTAAACTGTGTATACTCTCTTAGGTTTTGTCGCTTCCGCTTATTCTCTCTAAAGTTTCATTGTGAACTCAGAGGGAAATTCCTTGGGCAGGGTGGTTCTTTCAGGACCCAGGATTTGGGAGAAGCACAGGGGATCGTGGCCAGAGGAGTTGAAAGGAGTCATTCAGAATTGATTCAGAATAACAGCATGCATTAGAGGGGAAGAGATTTTAATGGAAGACCCTGGCACTGACATGCAAGCATGAAGCTACCCCTCAACTGCCGCAAAGCACATTCTGGTTGCCTGGCAGCGCATATTCCTCCTAGGCTCTCCTACGGTCTTGGCCACCGGTGAGATCTTCTTCACTCACGGGCATCCTTGCGAATGTTTTTAACCTGGCTTCTGGTCAACCAGGCATTAGGATCAAGAAGCTGAGCCCAGACTGGATTAAATACCCATTGGGAGGGTCCAGGGAGAGCAGTTTGTCCAATGCTGCCAGAGTGAGGGTCTCCCAGGACTGTGTTGAGACAGTAAAAGAAGGATAAATCCACTCGCCCCGCAGGGGTAGATGATGGGGCTGAGATGACAGAGCCAAAAAAAAAAGGGAAAAGCTGGCTCTTGAAAGTGGGTTTTTAGGTTTTTTGCAGCAACCTGTGGGCCCAATCCGTCCACCCATTTTCATGGTTGATACTGTAGGTAACTTTCTCTAGGTGCTCACAGGCAAGTGAAACTGGGCAGCATCCAAAATTCTGGACTTCAGGTTCCACAGATCTGAATTCAGATCCTGACTCCTTCGCTCCATGCTGTGTGAGTTTGGGAGAGACCCTAGCCTTTCTGAGCCTCAATTTCCACATCATAAAATCCCATCATATATTCTCACAAGCAGTGTGGACAACCAAAGCTATAGGCTGAGCCCCCAGTCTTGGGGTTTGTTCACATGAAACTTAACCCCACAAACGATAGGTCAAGTCTACTTAAAATTAGGCCTAAGAGTCACCTCCAAGAGAACCTCTTTTGTTGCTCAGATGTGGCCTCTCTCTCCAACCAACACAATAAGCAAACTCACCACCCTCCCCCTGTCTACGTGGGACATGAGTCCCAGGGGCGTGGACTTTCCTGGCAACGTGGGACAGAAATCCTGGAATGAGCTGGGACTCAGCCTCAAGGGATTGAGAAAACCTTCTCGACCAAAAAGGGGAAGAGTGAAATGAGACAAAGTGTCAATGGCTGAGAGATTCCAAACAGAGTCGAGACTTTATCCTGGAAGTTATTCTTATGCATTAAGTAGATATCACCTTGTTACTCAAGATGTAATGGAGATGCTGGAAGGAACTGCCTGAAAATGTAGAGCTGTGTTCCAGTAGCCATGTTCCTTGATGATGATTGTATAATGATATAGCTTTCACAATGTGACTGTGTGATTGTGAAAACCTTGTGTCTGATGCTCCTTTTATCTACCTTGTCAACAGATGAGTAGAACATATGGAATAAAAATAAATAATAGGGGGAACAAATGTTAAAATAAATTTAGTTTGAAATGCTAGTGATCAATGAAAGGGAGGAGTAAGGGGTATGGTGTGTATGTTTTTTTTTTTCTGTTTTCGTTTTATTTTTCTGTTGTCTTTTTATTTCTTTTTCTGAATTAATGCAAATGTTCTAAGAAATGATCATGATGATGAATACGCAACTATGTGATGATATTGTGAATTGCTGATTATATATGTAGCATGGAATGATCACATATTAAGAATGTTTGTGTTTCCTGTAATTTTTTTTAAATTAATAAAAAAATTTTTTTAAAAATCCCATCATACACAGGGGGGAAGAAGTGAAATAAAATAAGGACTCAGTGGCCCAGAGAGATTAAATAGAGTCAAGAGCCTGTCCTGGAGGATGCTTTTTTTTTTTTTTAATTTATTTTATTTTTTTGGAGGATGCTTTTATGCTGGCTTCAGTTAGATAGAGCTAATCGCCATGGTTTCCTAAACTCCAACCAACACCACGCCTGTTGACTGTTAAGAACAGCTAGGGCTCGAACCAAGACTCTATAAAGATTTCGTGCACTAGGTTTGCTCTCCGGGAACATATAATTCCCAGAGGGTCCCTTGGTCAGATAAATCCTGCAACTCAGAGGAACCAGCCTCTCCAGGATTATCAATTAATCACATTCCCCTGTCCTGTAGTGTCTATACCCCTTCTCAACACGAAAAAGTCAGAACAGGCATTGCCCAAGGATCCCTATAGACTGGGAGAAGGATTAGAGGAGAAGGAGTTGGTGTTACAGAAAAAATGGGATTTAACAAACAAGTCTGGCTGTTGAATCACTATACTAATATTCCTTCTAGCCCCCAGTGTTCTGGAGCAGCTAGAAGAAAAATCTGAGAGGGTGGGATGGTAGCAAATGACAAACTCTTGGATGTGTTCTGTAACTGCTTGTTGAAGTGTGCTTTGAAAATCATTGCTTTTTTCTTTCTTTGCTTTGTATATATGTCATATTATACGATAAAAAAGTTTTAAAAATCCCATCATACAGGTCACTATCAGTTAGCAACTGCATTCAGTAATAGGGATTCAAAATAACCATGGCACAAACAAGATGGGGGATTATTTCTTTCACCCCAAAAAAAGTTCTTCACGCAAGACCAGGTTCCTATTCCCTTCTGTTCTTCCTTTCTTAGCATTTTCCTCACAGTCCTAGATGGCTGCTAGAGCACAAGCCATCACATCTGTTATTACAGGGGAAAAAAGGATGGAAATGGCAAAACTTTTCTTATCTTCCAGTTGAGCTTGTCCATTAGAAAGAACTGTCTGGGAAGTTATATCCAACAACGTTTACTTGCCTCTCACCAGATACCTCTATCTGCCAAGGAAGGCTGGGAAATATGCTTATGAAGCCAGGAATATTGCTGAACCCTGCAGTAGAGAAAGGTCTGTCACTTGGGTAGAGGGAGGGTGGCAACTAATGGTTGCCCTTAGTCTTAGTTAAATGGCTTTCCTTGGCCACCCTTTCCAAAACAGCACCCCTGACTCTAAGCCTCTGTTCTAACAGGTTTCATAGAACAAATCACTCTTGGGGATGACTTACTTATTAGCTTCCCTATTTATTGATCAATTTTCCCCATTAGAACATAAGGTCCATGACAGCAGAAATCATATCTGTCTAATTCATCGTTGGCTCCAGTTCAACAGCCCGTGCAGACCTGCTGGGTGAGCCCGAATGGGTCCCCACCCAGAGCGGGGCTGTGATGGGATGCTCAGTGCACAGCTGAGGACAAAGCGCCGAGCCCCCCTTCGGGTACTCCCTGGGGGTGGGACCAACCAGTTGTTTGGAATACCACCTCCATCTTCTCCCGGGACAACCGCGTGGCCTGACAATGGGATGGGTCCTGGGTCAGCCGTCAAGCCCGTGTCCCCTCATTGGCCAAGGATTCAGCAGAGGTGCTCTAGACGGTGGCGACGCTAGCATAGAGAGTGGACAGCCCAGACCCTCTCGATGTCTGAACGACTACAAGGAACAGAGCCCCCTCCGCTCCCCCATCACCAGCCTGGGATGTGAGTGAGATACGGACAGTCATGGGGTTGAGCCGTTGAGGCTTGGGGCAGTTTGTTACAGCAGCATGTCATTAGCTTTTGTTGCATCTCAAACCACCCCCAAAATGTGTCTTAGAGCAACAACAACATCTTACGGGTCTTGAGTCTTTGGGCTATCTTCATAGTTCCTTGACCATTTTTCTCTGGGTTCATCCACAAGGCTGCATTTGGTCGGAAGATTGGGTCGCCTGGGCTGGAGGGGCGAAGACAGCTCACTCAGTGTCTGCCCGTTGGGCCTGGCTGGCAGCTGTGGCATCTCGAGTACCCTCCCTGTGGCCTCTCTCCTTTGCCACGTGGGGGTCCCAAATTCCAAGAGGGCAAGAGCAGAAACCGTAGCACCCCCTAAGGCTCAGCCTCAGAAGGCACAGAGCATCACTTTTGCCACATTCTACCAGCCAAAGCAAGTCGCACTTTCAAGAGGGTGGAGAAACAGCTGCCGTCTCTTGAGGCAAGAAGCAAGAGTAACATATTGCAAAGGTGTATGGACCCAGGGAGACTCCTTGAGGTTTCGTATTGGGTTAATCTATCACAAGGAGTTAACTTACCCTGATGCATATGATTACGCATCTCTCCCTTTTGCTCTTGTTCCCCAACCTGATGTAACTTTTATTTCTGCAGAGTCCTCATTGCACACATTTGGCGGCAGCAGGGAAACCAGTGGGAATGGAATCTCAGCAGGACAGAGCTGCCTTGACAGAGCTCATGAGCAAAGGGAACTGCCCTCTTGGGCTTGGCTCAGAGTCTGGAGCTCAGAGGAAAGGTCACTCGCTCCCCCAGGCAGGAGGTCCGAGCTAAAGACCTGTTAAACCAAACAAACACCCACCTCCACCGCTGCCCACGCAGACGTGACTGATGCTTTCCTTGAGAGTGAAAAGACTTCTCTTTGTGTTTGCAACTGTGACCTCAGCACGGGAACTAAAAATAATACCCATGGCGAGAGTGCCGTATGCTTCTGCTATTGTTCTTTGTTCTCATAGCTACCTCTGCCAGGGACAACCAAATGAGAGGGGAAAGAGAACTTGGGGATACGAGTGGAGGGGCAGGCTTGGGAATCAGGTCTTTCCGCCCAACACACTGACCTACGTCACAATATTGCCAGGAGCTGATTCTGCAAGAGCACACAGGTTAGCCAACGAGCCCTAAACTTGCAGTTAGAATCCCCATCAATTCCAGTTAGCAGAGAACCTGACCTGAGAAAAAGCAATTTATTGACTCCTGCATCTGACTAGTCCAGAGTCAGACCTTCAGGTGCGGCTTGATCCAGGGTCTCCAGTGATGTCACTGGGACCCTCTTTTTCATTCCTGGTTTCTCAGCTCTACCTCCTTGAGGTTAGCTCCACGTTTGGATCCCTCATTAAAAATGGCTTCAGCAGCCATTATACTGTCATCCCTCAAAGGGCATTCAGAAAAGAGATCCAGGCTCTTTCCTGGACCTCAAACCATGCAGCCAACTCTAATTGGCCCATTCCAAGACCATTCAGGGAGCTGGGAGATAGAATATACTAATAGGCTTTGCTTAAGTCACATGCTCCACCACTGCCCCCAGGGGAGGAGGGAAAAGGCTTCCTTGGAAATGCAAAGCATGAGTGTCAACACGAGGGGCATGCTCACCCTGACAAAAGTGGGGTGCAGTTGGTGCCTGAAGGTGGAGTAAAAGCTGGGTGCTGGGCGAGAAGAACCACACCCACCCACACACAGAGGGGCCTGCAATACCCTGGAGGGGAGATCCTCCTAGAGGCCTTTCTGAAGGGGATGGAAAAGGGGTGTTTTAGGGTTGATTGGATCTGAGACAAGGGGTGATGGGCACTGGTCAGGCAGGGGAAAGGGTCAGAGAGAAGCACAGTCAGAAGAAGACAGAGAGCTGGAAGAAATGTGGCAAGTGGGGGGGCTCCCAACATGCCTTGAGTGTGAGCACACAGAAATGAGAGCAGGAACCTCACACATCAGAGGGAGAGCTGCTCACACCGCACCAGGCTGATGGTGGGGAGCAACACCCTCAATCCAATCCCCTCCACACCCTTCAAAGTATCTGGGTGGGGAATTCCTCTCCTCTACCTGCCAGCTCATCGGTCTCCTGGCGGGATGTAAAGCATCCTAGTGTGGGATGGGGGCAGGGGGGCGGGTCTCAGAAGATCAGCAGAAGGGCTGGGGCTCCGTCTGGCTGGGCTATGGACTACCGAAGGCCTTTGTTGCAAAGTTCCAGGAGCACAAAAACCGGCCACCATCTACAGGGCAGGTGATACAAGTTTTGCAGGTACCCAAGCCGTGGCTTCCCAGCCGTCCTGCTCTCTGTGCATGAACCTGCCATTTCCTGGGCATTAGCTCTGCTCCCTGACCTCTTTCCAACCCGTGCATCTGCTTTCCTCACAACTTTTTTTCCCCAGGCTTCTGTGCTATCAGGGTGACCAGATGTCCTGGTTTATGTCTTTCTTTTGTGTCATTCATGACACCCCCATTCTCCTGGTGTCAGGGTCTGGATGACAATTTTATGGTCACTCCATGATAACTCTTAAAACCTGAAGCCACATTATTAGCTCCAGAAAAATCTATTCTCTCTCCAGGACAGTAGAGGAGACTTAGTCTTCAAAAACTAGAGTTACCATATCCCCGAGGTTTGTTTCCACCCCGTGCTGGGAAGGTGCCCTACCTGCAAAGACAGCTGGAGTGATTCCTTTTAAAGGAGCAAAGAAAAGTTTCCACATCAAAACAGCTCCAGTCCCGAGGGTTTTCCTGCCTCCACCCGCTCCACGTATCTGGCCTCATTTTGTCCTCACAATAAGTCCCCTGTTTTACGGTAACTCAAGTGGGTCTTTTTTTCCTTGCAACAAAAAGAGGTGCAACCAAAGTAGGCCAGGGCCTGGCCTGTGGCCAAATTTGGATGAAAATCTGGGTCAGGCAGGGGAGGGAGCAGCAGGCCAGGGTCCTTAAGGGTTGGGACCAGAGCAGCTCCTGCTGACGGGGCATCTACTCCATGACATGCATAAAGCTGTGCATTTTACAGACATTAGTATCTTATTTAATCCTCTCCCTTTGCTAGGTGGTGGGTACTATTATTTACAATTTTCGGAGGAGGAAACTGAGGCTACAGAGTTGGGATTCGGGGCTCAAATCTCACTCTTCTGACTCCAGTCTCTGTACTTTGGGGCACCAGGGCAGGAAGCTCAGCCTAGCCTGGCCCAGGCCAGAGCTCCTTGGCACAAGATGCTTCACTGATTTTTGAGTAAGTGTTAAAAGCAGGGAAGAGTCACAGACCATTGTGTCAACTCAAACTGGCTGAAATGGAGAAATGGGCTTCAGGCATGGCTAGATCCAGGAGCTCCCATGACATCATCATACTATAGAGCTGGCTCTTCTTTGAGGCAGGAAAAACAACCACAGGCAATCCCCAACTCTCATCCCTAAGGTTTGCAATCCAAAAGGAAAAGGGACCCTCTTGTCCTCAGCATCCAGTTAGGAATCCCAAAGAAAGGTTTGCACTGGCTCTGCTTGGCTCACATGCCTACAGGAGCAATCCCTGGGACCCAGAGACTATGAACCTGGGTGTTAGGACTAGCCCAGCATGCTAATAGGCCCTCCCCTGAGGTGAGGAAAGTGGGGGACTGGGGTTAACAGCCTGCAGGTTCCATGTCAAGTGGAGGAGGCGGGGTCTTATCAAGCATGGGATGCCAGTAAGCAAGAAAAAATGCACACATCATATTTAGAAAGACCTGTTAAAAGTGTAACTAGTTTAAAAGCTTTTCATGCATTGGTCTCTTTGCTCCCCTGGGTACAGCTGTTGATTGGCTTTGTCCTAGGTATCTATTAGTCTGGGAGAAATGATAATTTATTACAGAAAATACAAAGAGAAAGGGGTGCTGTTCTGCTTTTGACATTCAAAATCAGGTTATGCCCCAGACAACAGCCTTAAGGAAAGGTTGTCCAGGTTCCTTCCTCCTTTTAGCTTATCAGTAATTGTGCCCAAAGACTCACATCAAAGACTTTTGCCATGGGACAGAGGAGCTGTCCGTCCACTTAGGACCATGGGGTCAGCTCTATGGTGAAGAGAGGATATGATGTCATGGAAGTATGAAAAATGTCAACCCCTTTCCCAACTTGGGGATTATAGGAAGAAGTGGGAAAACAATGGAGAGCTCTTGATCCCATGATGCTTCTCTATAGCATGCATCAGTGGTTATCATTTTTTTTTTTTTTTTTAAAGGAAAGACAGAGAGAAGGAAGGAAGGATAGAAGGAAGGAAGGAAGGAAGAAAGGGAAACATCTTTAAACATTTTCTTGTTTTATTGTATTCTGTTTCTCCATTTTTGTTACATGGGCTGGGGCCGGGAATCGAACCGAGGTCCTCCGGCATAGCAGGCAAGCACTTTGCCCGCTGAGCCACCGCGGCCCGCCCCAGTGGTTATCATTTTTTGAGCACTTATTATCTACCAGGTGCTGTGCTGTGTCGGAGCTCATTCATCCTTTCAATATCCCTTATGAAGTAAGCAATTCTGTCAATCATAACTCTTGCCTCAATCAATTGCTACTAACTTAAAAGTGTTTAAGACAAATAAGAGAAGATATTGGCATGCACAACCTGGAAAACCCAGGACAAGTTCTCATACAGGCTTCAGGTATAGGTGGATCCAGGAGCTTAATGTTAATGAAGCTTGTCATCTCTTTCAGGTCTTCTATTTTTGGGGGGTGGGGTGCATGGTCCAGGAATCGAACCCCATTCTCCTGCATGGAAGGTGAACACTCTACCACTGAACTACTCTTGCCAGGTCTTAAACAATATTTCTTCACAGCATGCATATAATAATTGACACTGGCAACCTTGGCTTATATCCTTCCACATTTAGCACTCCAAAGAAAAACTAACATCCTCTTACAGCTGTGATCAGCCTCACTTGGGTCATGTAGGCTGTTCTGCCACTTTGGCCAGGGAGATGGCAGGGCTGCTATGATTGATAGGACACGTGAAGTGGGGCAGGAGTTCTACAAAGCTCCAGGCCACTCCAGGCAGGTGCTGTTATTTAAAGTAGCCCAGGATATATTCAGTGATCAGTCACTTACAAGCCTCAGAATTAGATAACATCCTGGCCAGAATGCAAACCCACATCTGTTCATGGGCCCTTAACCCTCACTCCACACCTCCTCTCACCGTTGGGTTCTGGTCACACAGCCAATAGTTTTTAACTGCCCCAACCCCTGGCTCTCACATACAGGGGTTTAAATGCCTACTGTGCACCTGACATACAGTAGGGCTTGAGCAATGTGCCCGCTTCCTTTGCCGCTGGCCACAGCCCTCAGAGGCTCGCTACAGGCAGCTCTTTTTAATATACTCCAGCCGGCCATTGTTGGGCTTCTCCTCCCAGCTCAGCCCCAAGGAGGGACTTGAGTGACAAACTCAGTCTGCCAGAGGGCTGCTCTCAACCCCCCACAGCTGTCCCAATCCTCTGATACACTTTCATTCTCTTTGAGCACCACCCAATTCGGGCAGCTGGAGAGCAGACGTTTCTTAATGACCACAGTTCACCACGGGCACTTTTGGTCCCCTCACCATGGCGGACAGTTGGGATTTGCTGGTTCTCCTCTCAGCACACAAAGCAGTTTCCGTCAAAGCCTCACTTGGTAGGATGGGCCCTGAAATGGCAGCAACAGGTTGCAGTAAAATCGTTAGACATCATATTGGTTTTCAATGGGTGCATCTCCATTTACCCCAAAGCTTGGCAGCTTCGATCAATAAACATTTGTCGTCCAGATCCTCTGTGGGTCAGGAATTCAGGAGCGACTTAGCTGAGGGTCTCTCATGAAGGGTGAGCGAAGCAGGAGGACTTCCTTCCCAGCTGTCGGACAGTGTCACCCTCTCCCCCAGACTGCCCGCGTGTCCTTAACGACGGGTGGCTGGCGCCCCCAGTCAGTGATCCCCAGGAAAGCCCGAGGAAGCTGCAGCGTCTTCTAGGACCTGCTTTGGAAGTTACCCACGTCACTTCCGCCTTGTTCTGTTCATTAGGAGGGAGTTAATAAGTACAGCGCACACTCAAGGGGAGGAGAATTAGGCTTCGCCTTTGGAAAGGAATCTCAAAGAATGCATGGGTATATTTTAACTTGCTCCAACCCTTTACCCCCTCTCCGCAGTCACACCTTGAGCCAAGTGACTTGGCAATTCCTCTGGCCAGTGGGATGGAGTTCATCTCCCCATCCTTTGACTTTGGGCTTGTCATGTGGCTTGTTTGGGTGAATAGAAGGAGGCAGGAGTGACTGCGTGTGTCCGGAGCTTAGGTCTCAGCAGGCTTTGCATTGTGCTTCCGCTTGCTTCCCGGCACTTTTGTCCAGACTATCCCACTAATCCCAGGAGACAGTGAGAGACACATGGAGAACAGAGCTGCCCAGCTGAGCCCAGCCTGGCTCGCAGTCCATGATAGACACATGAGCTAAAGAGATGTTTATTGTTCTATGCCACTGAGATTTGGTGGTGGTTGGAAATGCTGCAGTTTTGTGACTGTACTTTTCTAAGACAGGCACTGTGGGCTTAGGAGCCAGACCATCCTGGGTTCAAATCGCAGCTTCACCACTCCCAAGCTGTGTGGCCTTAGGCAAGTCACTTCATGTCTCTGAGCATCAATGATCTCATCTGTGAAATAGGGTTAATGATATCACCCCTCTAATGGGAGTTTTGGGAACATTAGGATCATGCCTATAAAGTGCTTAGAACAATGCCTGACACTGTTGTTGTTATTAAAAAAACAGAACTGACGGGTAGTCAGGGGTAATATTGGACTCTCCAGCTCTAGTACCTGCTGTAGCTCCCTAGGATCAAGAGTCCCAGTATTATCTCAAGGCTTCCTTCCTCCTCCTGTCATGTTTGCTATCGCTCTCTCACTTGCATAGGCCAAGTGACCGTTGCATATCTGAATACAGACCTCCAGTTTCATACCCCACCCTCCATGAGCTTTTCTCCACACCAGGTGACCACTCTGTCCTGGCTTAGCTTTTGTGTAACTGTGGGGCAGTCCTGGGTCACATAGTAGTTAATGTAGCAGGCTATAGAATCAGCTGCAGGAGGGTCTAAATTCTGGCTTCACCCCTCACTTGCTGGGTTACTTTGGGAAAGTGACTATGCCTCTCTGTGCTTCTATTTCCTCACCTGTAAAATGGAGACCATCACAGCACTGTGATGAGATTGTTGTGGGTACTTGAGCCTTTCAGACCTGTACATGCTTATCCCTATGCCCGATGTGTTTAAAGTGCCTGCAACAATAGTTAGCTAATAATATTATGAAGACTAGATTCGCCATCTGGAAATGAGGGGGATAGATTTATCCTGAGGTCCCCTAGGACCTTGGAAATGGGTGCCTAAGGGCTCCCACAGATTGGGGGACAAGGTGCAGAGCGCCCCGTGGGCAGAATTCCAGGCCCCCACATCTACTCCAACCTCACAGCTCTCTCCTCTGTCTTACATATTAGGGTGCCTCATGGTGGATTATCCAGAAAACAGTTTTCTTGCTTTAAAAAAAAAAAAACATTTGGCAGGCACGGCATATGACTGTCTTCCAAAGCCTTCTCAGCTTTACATTTGGGGATTTTATTGCAAGAAGCTGAGCAGGGGCTGAGCAGTGAGTATGAGGGGCCTCGGCACTGACGTCCAGCCCCAGTGACTTCAATGGCCAAGCTGCAGCCACTCCTCTGACTTAAGTCATGGCCCGGTGCCCAGTCTAGTCGGCCACCTCCAGAACACCCACTTGCTAATGGTTCCTCTCCTCCAGACCTAGCCATGCTCTGTTTCCTTTTGTATATTTTAAACTCCACTTCTTGGCCCCCAGCCATGGTCTGCAAGAGGAAAACAACTTGTGGGGGCGGGAATTCCTTTAAATTTGGAGAGACACCCCAGACCAAATCAGCTCCATGCACTGAGAGCCCAGGAGTAGGAATCTGCCGGAGAGGTGGGCTGCTTTGGGGGGAAGGGGTTCTACTTCCCTGTCCTTTTTAATCTTTTCTTAAGGACTTGTTTTGACTCTACGATTGCCGTGATACGGGAGTATTTGGTGGCTGCTTCTGCGAGGCTACGTGGATGGCTGTCTGTATCAGTTCCATCTTGTGGCAAGAATACTCAGGTGGCCAAGCTTTGGGTCTAAAAGGGAGTGGGGGCCACAGGAGAAAGAGGACTGGCCCTGTGGATCTGGAGCGATGGCCACTGGGAGCCAATTTAAGGATGATGCTAGCTGGGAGCCCATTTGCCTCTGACATGCTGTGTGACCTACAGCAAGTTCCTCCACCTCTCTGAACCCTGGCCTCCTCTTCTGTCAAAGGGATAGCTTTAACGTAGCAAGAGTAAGGAAAAGGAAGTAGGGAAAGTGAAATGAATTATTATTGAATGCCCCCTGCATGCGATGCGTCATCTCATCTCATCCGCACAACAACCCCGTTTTACAGATGGGGAAACTGAGACCCAGAGAAGTACAGTGATTTGCCCAAAGTCACACAGCCTGGAAGAGGAGGCTTTTATACAGCTGCACTCACACTTTCTCTTATGCTCCACTTCTAACAGCATAATAATGTCAAACACTTGCATTGCACATAGCTGGGCATTATTCTAAGCACTTCATGCATATTAAATTGTTTAATCCTCAGACAGCCGGGACTGCTATTATCCCCATTTTATGGATCAGAAAACTGGGGTGCTTTAAGTAAGTTGTTCAGTTACCCAGCCTGTAAGTTGTAGAGCTGGGATTTGAACCCAGGCGGTTTAGCTGCAGAGATCTTGCTGAAACCACAAAGCCAACAGGATGCTCAAGAAGAGATTACATAAATAGCTCTGACTGCACCAGATATCCACTGAAGCATGGTGTATGGTATTACACAACTGGAAGCAATATAAACGTGCGTCAATACGGGACTGATTAATTCACTTGCTTTATATTTATACAGTGAAAAGCTAAACACCAGTAAAGATTCATTGATCTAAATCTATTACATGCTGCAACAAGAATAAATCTAGTGAACATAATGTCGACGAGGAGGGTAGGTTATTTGCAGAATGATATGCAGAGTATAACATTCATGGAAAGTCTAGAAACAATACTACACACTGTGGATACCCCCATGCGTAGTAAAAGCAAAAGTAAAGATATAGGTGGTTACCTTAGGGCAATAGGAGGAAAGGGACTGGTTTCAGGGGGTACACGGTGGGCTGCCACACATTTTATGCCTTATACAAAACGTTGGAAGCAAAAAACGAACAAATGTGTTTTGAGAAGTATGAAACACTGGACGCCATGGAGCACTGGGCAATGAGGTCCCCAGGTCCACCATACAAGGAACAGATAAACTGGAGAAGTCCCTTTCCATAGCTTAGCATAGTCCACATGCTGAGACTGCAGGCTGCTGGCTCTTACTCAAAGACAACAGCCTCCAGCCTCTGGCCCTCCCTTGCTCAAGACTCTTCCATGGCTCCCCAGTACCCTCAGGATCAAGCCCCAACTCCTTTCTATGGCCAGCATTTCCCTCCACAACCTGGGCCTTGCAACCTGGCCAGCCTCACCCTGCACCATTCTTATCCCCTGCCTCCACTCCTGCAGAAGAGACAGTTGACTCATGCAGAACCATCACCACTTCTACCTACCCACTTAATTTTGCACATGGGATCCCCCTTGCTCTGAGAATCCCTCCCTCCCCTACCCAAAGCTGAACGCCTAAATGCAGTATGCAGCGTCCTGGGAGAAGCCTGAAGGGATGTGCCAAAAGGTTCCTTACATAACTCTCTCTGGCTGAAGGGAGAATGGGCAATTCTCACTCCCCTTCCTAATAGGGTCCTGTCGTGGTTTTCTGTTAACAATTCACATATAAAATCTAGGGTACAATTCAGCTCTTTCCCCAGAGCAGTGGTTCTCAACTGGGGGTGAGTTTTCTTCCTAGGGAGCAGTATCAGAAGACCAGCTTATAGGGTGCTACTGGCACGTAGTGGGTAGGGGGCCAGGGATGCTAAAATTCCTGCAATGCACAGGACAACCCCCCTCCACAGTGTCAGTCGTGCCGAGGTTTGCTTTTGCCCTAGAGTGAAAGAGTTTATTGGATATTTTTCTTTACCCTCTCTGGACCGAGGTACCTGGAATGCCCTGATGGCACCCATGGTAGGAGAGAACACTGAAAGTTTAAGAAAAAAGAAGCTACATCTATTCCATAGCAGCCAGGCACCAGGTCCTGGGCTTGCCACCTGGCAGACTCCTTCTTCTGGAATAAGCCTCGCTCACCCTGTTTTCAGATGAGAACTTTGCGACTTAGGTGCTTAAGGCACATGGCTATGAAGAGCTGGGATTCACAGCTTGACTTGACAGAGCCCCAGGTTTACGGTCTGGAAGGGACTGTGGACTCAAGGAGGAAGAAGCCTTTGCAGTGAAGCCTGAATAATGAGTTGATGTCAAAAGAAGGAGGGAGCAGCACAAGCTAAGAGAGCGAGACAAGATTTTGGGGCCCGCTGCCTGATTTTCACCCAATGGGCAATCTGGTTTCTCTGTGGCCTTTTGCCTAGACGGAATTCTAAGGGAGCTGTCCTGTTGGTTATCCTTTAAGTGCTCGGTCTGACCACTCATTCACTCATTCAGTAAACATCTGTTGAGCCTCTGTGTTGGAGCCTGTGGGCACGTGGTTCACAAAATCAGGACTAGCTCCTACCCTTGTGCAAACTTCAGTCTAGAAGGAAAGATGGAAATGGATCAAGAGTCAGACAAATAAATATTAAACTACACATGCGAGCAGGGCTTTAGAAAAGAGATGAGCAAAGCAGAGTGTGCCTGTCACAGGGGACCAACCTGGCCAGATTCTGAGCTGAGATTTGAAGGCTGCATAGGATCTAATTAGGCAAAGTGAGACAAGAAACATTCTAGAAAGAGGGAACGGCATGTGCAAAATTCCTCTGGCTGGAGGGCTCATGACAAGTACAACGGATAGAAAGAAAAGTCACATATGTGCTGGGAGGCTCAAGAGAAAAGGCAGAGATTATGCCATTGCAGGCCTTGCAGGCCAATGTGTATTTATTTGAGGGCAATGGGGAGCCACGGAAGGTTTAAGCAGGGGAGTGTTATGAACAAATTTGCACTTAGAGAACTCTATGGCTGCTATGTGGAAATAATTAGTTGAGGGAAGACCTGTGTGGAGGCTGCTGGGGTTGTGTGAACAAAAGAGAAGGTGGCTCTGGAGCAGGGGATGGAGTGGAGGTGGTGAAGAGCAAGTAGTTTTAACAGAAATGCAGGCAGTCAAAGAGTGATGGAAATGCAGGAGGTCATGGAGAAATCAGACCCTTTTCCATGCAGGCATCAACTTGAGGCAGCCCTCCCAAAGCTTCCTGCTGCCCGATTCCATCGCCAGATCTACTCCGCTCTCTGAGATGGGAAGCAAGCATGTAGCTTTAGGAAGATGCTGGTTTAATGGACTCTGCCTCTGATCTGGCACCTGGCCTCGCGCCCACCTCCCCCGCACAGCCAGTCCAGAGAGGTTGCAGGACATTGGGCCTCCCTGGAGCAGCAGCCCAGCCAGCATCAAAGGCACAGCGAGGAGGAGACACGGAAGGCGCTATTTCGGGACCCCTATTTTTAAAACCAGGGTCAGAGCATCCAGCCCATAAACATTTCCAACACCGGAGGCTTTAAAAGGCATCCCCTGCTCTACCGCCAGCCCGGCACCTGGGAGAAGCACGGGAGGTTGGAGGGGGAGGGGGTAGTTTGCACAATGACCATGGGCAGCTGGGATAAGGGACGCCAGAGAGGTTGGCAGAAGTTTTGAGTGCGGACCCACGTCAGCCCAATAGGCTGATGACAGGGGGTTGGAGAGAGTCCTGGGTTCAAATCCCAGCTTCTCCAGCCTCAGTCGGCTCATCTGTGAAATGGAGATAATGGTTGTTACAGGTAAGAGATGAGTAAAGCAACTAGCAACATCCTAAAGCACAGTACGAGGTGGGAGGGATATACCAGAGAACAAGATGCGTCACTGAGCTGTCATCCTAAGGAGCAAACCGACTCTGAGCAAATCATTCAACTGCCATCCAGAGTGCTAGGAAGGCATCAACATTTTGGGGAGGGAGAGGAATTAAGAAGGAATCCTGCATCTGTCTGTGCAGCCATCTGAGCGCTCATTTATAGGGTCAGCCACGAGGGAAGGGGCAAGCAGAGGGGCCACCGTCCCATGTGCTCGGTACAGACAAGTACACAAGAGCGATTTAAGCAACTGAGGGTTACTTCCCATTCCATGGGCTATTTCCAGGGCTTCCCCGCGGGACGGAGGTGAGTCACTGGGACACACGCTCAGATAGTGAATTTCATGCACCTCCTGTGTGTCAGGGGTCATGGGGTCGGGGTAGTGAGCAGACCCTGTCCTGGTCCTCCCGAGCTTACCGTCCAGGAGGGCAGCAGGGCCAGAGGAACTGGGAAAAACTACGACTGCACCTGCAAAGAAGGAGAAGGTCCGTGGGTAGGTATAACGGTATGTGTTTGTGAGTGTGTGTGCATGTGTTTGTGCATGTGTGTGTGTGTGTGTAACAGTTTGGTGGGGGCTCCCGGGGATAATAATGACGACCAAAAAACTCCTTCTCTGTTCTTGGAAGAAAAGTGGGATTTCACCAACAGCTGCTCCCTTCCTCCCCAACTTTTGGACAGAAAGTGCTGCCCCGGAAAGCAGCAGTGTGGCACCCAGCTGGCCGCTCCTCCCTCCCACCTGGATGAGTAGAGAAAGTCGGGGTATATACAACTCACTTGATTTCACTTTCTTTAATAGAAAAAGAAAAATACTGTAACTTCGGGCAATAGGGCATAAATCATCGACTATTCTCCGAGAGTGAACATCCTTTTAAAGGAAGCAAGGTGCAGAAAGGGAAACAGCGTGAAGAAGTAGCCGAGGGTGGGGATGCTCAAGCCCCTCCCCCACTTTCCCAGACATTCTGATTCAGTGGGGCTAAGGTGGGAGCTGAGAATGTGCATTTTGAACAAGCTCCTGGGTGGGTGCCACTGCTGCTGGCCTGGGGATCCCCCTCTGAGAAGCACCTGCTAAGGGCCACGAGAAAAACTTTGGAATTTGGAATCTGGTCTCCACACAGGAGGGTTGGGGGGGCGGGGGTTGAAGTACATTCCCCCATAAAAGCATGCTCAAGTCTTCAGTCGCTTTCTCGGGCATGTGAACCCCTTTGTCAATAGGACCTTTGAAAATGTGGTTGTGAGTTAAGCTGTGGACTCATTTGTGAATAGGACCTTCGGAGATCCTGTTTAGATGAGGCCAAGTGGATTCAGCGTGGGCGTTAATCCCTATGACTGAGGTCCCCAGAAGCAGCGGGACAGGGGATGCAGCCTGTTTCAGTTTGCTAAAGCTGCCAGAATGCAATATACCAGAAATGGATTGGCTTTGGCAGAGGGGATTTATTAGGGGACAAATTTGCAGCTCTAAGGCTATGGAAATGAATGAATGAAGGCATCAAGAGGGAGATGACTTCTCCGAGGAAAGGCTGCTGGTATGCGGGTATCCTCTGTCACTTGATAAGGCACATGGCCACTTGTGCTGGTCCTTTGCTCCTGGATTCTGGTTTCAAAATGGCTCTCTTAGCTCTGGTGCATCTTTCTGGCTTCTACTGGGGCATTTTCTTTCTCTGAGCTCTCTCTAAGATGCCTCTTCCCTTTATCCTCTCGTAAAGGATTCCAGAAAGGGGAGTAAGACCCATCTTGAAATGGACGGATCACATCCCCATGAAAACAACCTAAACAAAAGGTCCCCCCACCACAACAGACCTGCACCCACAGGGATGGGTTAAAAAAAAAAAGGTTTTCTGGGGTATGTAACAGATTCAAAGCAGCACCCAGTCCATCGGCAGGAGCCAGGAGTCCAGTGGCAATCAGAGGAGCAGACGTGAGGTGGGGGAGCTGGCCGTGTGCTGGACACAGGCTCCCGGAGGAAGCAAGTGCTGCCAGGACCCCGATGTTAGGGTCCAGCCTGCCCCACAAATCAATCCCTATTGTTTAAGCCCACCCACCATGTGGGGCTTCTCATAGCAGCCCTGGCAAACTAAGACAAGCAGAACGGAAGCCACTCACCTTATCATCCATTCCCTAGGGTCAGAAGCCTCTGGGTTCCAGTTTGATGCTGGGAGGAGCTTGGGATGCTTGCCTCCCCAGCCAGCTGCCCTCAGATTCCCATTTTTACCTAATCACTGGAAGCTCGCATGCACTTAAACCTGCAGAGCACGTGGCTCTCACCTGCGGTGCGTGTTAAAGCACTTCAGCTAAACCATGCCTTTTCCTGGACCACAGCAGCTCCAGAGTGCTGCTGCCTCAAGGTGGGGGGGGGGTGGGGGGCCAGGTGGGAGAAGCGGAGGGGGTAAAAGGGGGGAACTTGCACCCCATCTTCCCAGGGGATTCTGAGGCTTTGTGGTCCTGGTGGGTGCTAGTGGGACACCCTCCAGAATAAGCACTCATCTGAAAGGGCTCCTCCCACTTTTTTTTAAAACTGCCCCTTCAGCTCAGTTCAGCTTCACCTGGGCTGCTCAATTTACTGAGCTCACCTTTTGTAGGTTCCTTGTGAAATGGGTTTGTTTACCAAAAAAACTTCAAACAGCCCCCAGAGGCCAGAGATGGCCCCATGAAGCAGAGAATAGAAGCCCCTCCTAGAGGGCTAACGATGGGGTCTTCAGCTTCCCCCTGTGGACGGACACCCCAACTCCACTTCCATTTTCCAAGGCTCCTTTGTGAGGTGGGGTGGCCTGCAGATCTCCGCCAGGCAGGCTCCAGAACGGCTGCACATATCCTTCCAGAGTTGTTTGCTTACGAAAAAATTAATTTCCTGGAAATTTGAAAAATGTGCACAAAGCAAAAGAGGAATAACCACTCTTTTCCCAGCACCTCAAACTAACCATTTTTAAGAACCTGGTACATTTTTCTAGTCCTTTGTTAGAATGGTATGTCATATACTAACATATACCTTTTAAAATGGTATGTCATATACTAACATATTGCCCTTTTGTTTAAAGGAACAAATAGGGCGTTACAGATAAAGAGAAACCTCTCTGTGATTTTAACCCCAATTAGAATTGTCCCCTTTTCTTAGAGGGAGAAACTATGAGGAATGCTTTTAGAAAAAAAACTACATTCACTTATGGGTAGCATCAGACCATTGATATCTCAGGCACCTAGAGCAGCGTGCTGCTGCCGAAAAGCTCCCCAAACATTCATTGGTGAATGAATGAATGAGTGAATGAATGAAAGAAAAGTGAGAAAGGAAATGGACTGATATTTATTGATATACTTAGCACCAGTTGGCTCTTAGGGGTTGCTGTGTTATCAGGATGTATGTGAAACAACACCTGTCAGCCTCATTGTTCAGATGAGGACACAGAGGCTCAGAGAGGTAAAGTCGTTTGCCTATGGTCACACAGCAAGTGAGGAGCAGACCTGGGACTTGAAACTAGATGTTTCTGACTTCTCCTCCTTGTGTGCCCTGCCTGTCCTAGCGATGCACTGCGGCTCCCTCCCCGTGCTGCCCGGACTCCAGCACCCTTCACAGGGCTGGGCCAGGCTCCTGCTCAGTCCAGCTCAGGATTTCCGCTCCCTAGAACCCAGGGCTCCTAAGATGGACTGCTCGCCCTCCTCAGGCCTGCTTGGACACAGGGGTCTGGACACGTCCGGAGCCCACCTGCTGCAGTGGCTCCACCCCTAATCGCACTGCCCCTGAGGTGGCCAGGCTGGCTCCCCGCTGGGTTGCTGGCACTGAGCCGACTCTGGGATCATGGCAAAGAAGAGGAGCCAGAGAAGAAGGAAGGAAGGAGCAGCAAGGGGAGAGAAGAAAAGTGGCCAGAAAAGAGGAAATCAGAGGGCTAAGGGGAGAAGCTGAAAAAATGAGGGGAAGAGGGGAAAAAAAGCAGCAGAAGGAAAAGAAAGGAAGGGAAAGAAAAGGCGAGGAAGAGGCACGGGACTGAGACTTTGCGATGCCTCCAATGACATAGCCGGTGAAAAGTGCTGAAAGCGCTTTCCCAAGGCAAAGAACTGTTGCTTTTTAATTATTATTATTGCTTTTTTAAAATCCTCCCATCAGGCTACGGGACGGAGAAATGCAGCAGGAGACGGGACCCTGGTGGCCTGCCCAGTCTCCAGGAGCCGCCCCGCAAGACCACGCTCTGTCTCGGTGCCTCGGTTTCCCCGCCTGCGGGGGAGATGTTCTGGGGCTCCGTCCAGCTCTGACTGACGGGGCTTGGCTCCAATCAGGGCCGGGGCAGCTGGGCCCGGCGGCCCGGGAGCCTGGAGAATGGTGTTTGGCTGACACCTGGTGGCCGTCGGGGGAAGTGGCGCCCTGAGGGCGCTAAGGCTTGCAGGGGCCCGCGCCGCCCAGTTGGAAAGAGGGGGGAGCTCTTCTTGGCACTGAGGGGAGGTAGAAGAAAGGGGAGGGACCGACAGAGAAATCCCCCCACCCTCACCCCCGTGACAAAAGCCTGGGTTCCCATCCTGGCCCCTGCACTGCCAGCTGTGTGGATTCAGACAAATCACTTGACCTCTCTGATCCTCACTTTCCTTGTATATCAGATTGCATAAGGGTTGTCTATAGGACTAAGTGAAGTAAGAAAAAGTCCCGCACGCAAAAACAGAAGGATGGGGAGGGTTGAGACAAAGAGAAACGAAAGCATCTTGAGTACTTACTAGAGGCAGGGCCCAGGGGTGATGTAACCTGGTTAAGTATGATAAGCCCGTGTATGTATGTACATGTGTGTGTGTGTGTTGTGAGCACGTGTGCGTGTGTGAGTAGGATATACAAACAGACTAAAGGAACAGGAAAGAGTGCCCCCAGATGTATGTAACCCCCCTATATTCGTGGCAATCTAATATATGACATTTCACCCCAGGACGGGTGACTGTGCTATTCAGTAAATTATTCCAGGACAGTTGTGATCCACCTATGAAAAGTGAAAAAGAAAGAAAAAGAAATTAGATCCCTAGCACACACCATACACAAAACTCAGCTCCAGAGGAAATAAGAACTTAAACGTCAAGAGTAAAACTTTGGAATTTTTAGGGGAAAAAAATAGAAAATATATGGTTAGAAAGAGCTTCTTAAAAAAGACAAGGAAGGCACAACCCCTGAAGGAAAAGACTGATGTTTGACTGCATTAAAATTTGAAATGTCTGCATCAAAAGCTACCTAAAACAAAGTGAAAAGAAACCACATCCTGAGAACAGATATTTGCACTACAAATAACGAGTAAAGGATTAACCGAGAGAAAGAAAACACCCAGATTATCTCATTTCACCCTCACTGCAACCCTATGACTAGATACTGTTACGTGCCCATTTTTCTAAGTGAAAACACTGAGGCTCTGGGAAGTAAAATGACTGCCCAATGCGCCCGGATCAGCCCTTGGAGCTCAGGCTTGTCTGGCTTTGGAACCCTAGTTCCATGGCTATGCTAAGTGATCAGGCCAAGCAAAGTGTGAATGAAGGAACTAATGAGCACACAAACCCAACCCTGAGGTGATGGGCCCTCCCCTGGGGTGCAGTGGGGGCTGCACAGCTCTCGGCTGATCTGACAGATCTGCAAGGCTCAGGGTGAGGACGCAGTAAAAGGGTCATTGCAGGCAGTGGATAAATGTTTAAGGATGGGACACCCCTGAAGGTCTCAGTGGCCATCTAAGAGGGACGGAGTCCCGGAGGTCAGCCTGTCCTGACACCCAGGGGGCAGGGGGCATGGAGGTCAGGTGAAGAACAGGCCCAGAGAGGGTGACCGAGGTCACACAGCGGAGGAGTTGTGAGACTCAGCGAGGGCCCTCATGTCCTATCCCAAGCCCAGACACTTCCTGGTTCTGTCTCCTTTACACACACACACACACACACACACACACACACACACTCACAGCACCCCAGCTCCCACTGAGGAAAGAAGACGCTGCAGCAGACAAGTTGCAAGTCACACTTTATTCACCGGTGGGGAGGATTTTTAGGGGGTACATCCCAGGTGGCAGACCTGACCCCCCTCCCCCGGGAGGGGGCTGCGGGAGGCACTAGTTGGAGGGGTGGAAGGAGCCTCGCTGGTGCCACTGCATGTCGCGGATGCGGCGCACGGACTGCACCTGGGGGTGGGGGGCCCCGAAATCCCCACTGTCCTTGTACTCTCCCTTCTCCAGCAGGAACTGTAGCCCACGGTAGCCAGGGTACTGGTAGCCCACCCACCTGCGGCACCAGGGCAGGGGGAGGGCAGGGGTGGCAGGCAGGTGGAGAGAGAGGGAGAGAGAGAAAGTGGGAGACAGAGACAGAGAGGATCCTTAAGTCACCAGGAAGAGCGGAGCCCCCAATTATTTCACAAGTCTTCAGGGCTGAGCCGATACCTCTGTCCACCCACCTCTCCAGTTTCCAGCCTCTACTTTCTCCCTTCTCTTGATGGAGAGCTCACTCCCTCCTAAAGAAGACTGGGACCTTGTTCATCTCTGCCCCCATCCATTCCAACCCCAAGCCCAGCTGTAAGGCCAAAAGAGATTGGGGGAAGTTCTGGGAGTCCTTTATAAGCCTTTCACTGTTTGAAGTCCTAACCATTTAGATTCACTAACTCCTTTGAACATCTGCTGAGAGGCACAGGCCTTCCATCCAGAAAACATCACAGAGTTTTTACCTGGCCAGCCCCTGGGGACCCCTCCAGCTCTACTTCTCAGTCTCATGCTCCCTACATCTCTGTGCTCCAGCTGCGCTTGCCTTTATCGAGTCCCTCGAACTCACCAGGCTCCTCTCACCCCAGGGCCTTTGCACATGCTATTCCCTCTGCCTGGATGTTTTTATTTCCACTACGTCCCTTAATTCCAATGTTCCTTGAGATCTCAGCTCGAGTCCTTTCTTCAGGGAAGTTGTTCGGATGTGTGTGGTTTTTCAAATCATTCACTATCTCCCGACACCACCCCACCCCACCCCCACCAGAGTGTAAGTCCCACAAGACAGAAGCCGGGTCTCTGTCAGCACCCTGAGCATCTAGCACAGTGCCTGGCACAGGCAGCATGCAATAAATTGAATAAATGCATGAGCAGATAAATGGAAAAATGAATAATGAATGAATAGGCAAATGAACACAGAACTTTGCACCCTATGTTAAGAGCTTTCCAGACCCCTCAAAGCCAGTGTGTTCTGGTAAACTGGCTTTCTTGGGTGTGGGGGCAGGGGGAGGAGAAAAAAGGCCTTATTGGTAGAATTTGCCAACTTTCGTGGCACAGATGCTCAGAGCACTACGGCTGGTTTCAAGTCACCGACAACTGAACAACGAGCTCGCAAGAATCCTGAGTATTTCCCATTTGTGCAAGCTGGCATGCATGCTCTAGCTCCAGCACACACTGCCTGCAACCCAGCTGAGGGCCCCCAGGGATGCCCCCCACCCCCACCATGCTGATGGCCAAGGTCGATGGACCTTGGACCAGCGGAAAATGGCACCTCCTGTTTCCAAATTCAGGAAACCCATGCAGCGAAAGCCCACCGTGGGCCGGACTGCCTGTCTCTCGCGGCTTCCAGATAACTCAACTCATTCCCACGCTCCCACGACCTCGGCAGCCACCTGAACCCGCCCCCGGTATTTACGGTCCCACCCTTGGGGTCTCTGTCCTCTGAAGACAATGCACTGTCCCCAAGGCGGCTCTGGACGGAGCCACAGGGCCCGCAAGCCACATAGGGGCTGATGGCTTCTCAGGCCACCTTCCAATGGGAAGGCCGAGGTCGGGTGAGTGCAGACGGCTGCAAGACCCCCGGCGGCTGCAGGGCAGAGCGGGACTGGGGACCCCCGAGTCGGGGCTGTGGGGCGGGGGCTGCACTCACGTTCCACTCTGCACGCGCACGGACGACACCTTCTCCTGGTAGCCGTGGGCGTGGAAGCTGGGCACGTCGTCGTCGGTGACCTCCATCTTCTTCCCCGTGAAGTTGGGGTTCTCATAGAGGATGATCCTGTGCTCTTGGCTGTCCTATGGGGGGGGGGCGCGGAGGCATGGGTGTGGGTGAGGCACCCGGGGTGCCATCGGTGTACCCCACCCAGGACACCCACCGCGGAGGGTCTGTGACAACCGCTGTCCGCCAAGAGCCGTTGGCTGAGTGCCTTCTGGACTATTTTTTATATAAAACAGATTCCCAGAATAAAGGTTAAAATAAATTGAGTAGATTGAAATAGTAGTGTTCGGTGAGCGGGAGGGGTAAGGCGTGTGGCATGCACTGAGTTTTTTCTTTTTTCTTTCTTTTGCTGGAGTGATGCAAATGTTCAAAAAAATGATCGTGGTGATGAATGCACAACTATGTGATGATATTGTAAGTCACTGATTGCACACCATGTATGATATTTGTATTTCAACAATGATTGTATGTCAAGAATGTTGGTATGTTGGTTTGTTGTATATAATAAAAATATATATATATTTTTTTTAAAAAGAGACTCCCAGAATCTGTGCTTTGGGGAATATTTGATTTTGAAAGCTCATTTCCCATCACACAGCCTGAATTTCCTTTATAAATGGTGGCCATGATACACACACTCACACTCACAACACACACACACATATGGGTTTATTATATAATTTACCTGGTTGCATTCAGCCCTGGGCCCTGCCTCTAGTAAGCACTTGAGATGTTTTGGTTTTCCTTCGTCTCATCTCTTCCCAGCCTTCTGTCTTTGGGTGCCAGACTTTTTTCTTACCTCACTTAGTCCTTTAGACAACCCTTATCCCATTTGACATACAAGGAAACTGAGGCTCAGAGAGGGAAAGTGATTTCCCTGAATCCACACAGCAGGCAGCGACGGGGCCAGGCTGGGAACCCAGGTCTGTGGAGTGCTAAGCCCAGTGTTCTCCAATCTTCCATGAAGCTCTTGCAAGAGGTGGTGCACGCTTGGGAGGTCTGAGGGCGTAACTGGGCATGGCTGGGCCCTCTGCCCTCCCTGGGAGTTTACACACTGGCCAGAATCAGGGCCAGAGAAGCACAGGAATCTCACATGGGCTTGAGTTTCAGAGAAGAGCTAAACCATCTTCTCCCCCGTCTCCAGAACCCAGACTTTCTTTCCATATTTATGATAGCCACCGTTTATTGAGCAATTACTCAGTGACAGGAGGTGCAAATCCCAGTGGGGCACCATTCACACAGACTAGAACCTGAAGAATGCCCCCCCTGGAGCATGAAGTCCTGTGAGTGGCACCCCCTGGCATTGTGCAGCGTGGCATCCTCGGGCTAAGCACACTGGAATCTCAGGACAGTGAGGGCTGATGTTCCCATTTCACAGATGAGAAAAACTGAGGCTCAGGGAGGTGAAGTGACTCGTGCAGGGTCACAAAGCAGGGGATACCCCCACCAGGCAGGAGGGGTTTAATGCTAGAGGAGAAGGTGCCTTCCTGGTCCTCAGGCCTCTGACACCAAAGGTGGTAAGGAGAGGAGGGAGGGTGAAAGGAAGGGACTTACCACTTTGATGGGTCTCAGGGAGCCGAGGGAGTCCGTCCTCCGGCTGCTGGTCCACGAGTCCCAGCGGGGGTATTCCCCTTTCTCAAAAACAAACTGCTCGCCTTTGCAGTTGGCTTGTTCAAAGCCCACCCAGCTGTGGTTGAGACACACACACACACACACACACACACACAGACACAAACAGAGCAAGTCAGGACCACGCCAAGCTTCCCTTGGCAGGACTCTGGCTACTTGCTCAGGCCCCAGGACTCACCGCCGTCCATCCCAGCAAGGAATTGGAGCCACGTCTAACCCAGACACAGCGAAGCCAAGTGAAGAATCACCTCCGTTGTCAAGAACTCAGCATTGTGCCGTCGTTAGCCCACTAGGACAGGGCCAAGAGGAACGAAGGAGGCCCAAAGGATCGCCCAGCAACAAATACAGAGCTATGGAACCCAGGCCCTAAAGCCAACGGGACACAGTCTTTGCCAGTTCCCTGGGTGCAGGCCCACCAGCCCTGGTTTCAAGCTACCACCGTCACATCACTGGATGTAGCACTGGGAAGAGAGCTAGAAAACCACTGTATCTAGAGCTCCAGAGCTTTATTCCTACAAGGCCCTCTCTTTCCATCTATTTCCTCCTTCATTCTTGCTGTTAGTCTATTGACTCATACTTTACACAGAACTCTCAAAGTATTCCATATTTGCAGCGCAAGATATAGAGTGTGCTAAAGGGTGTAGGATTATCTTCAGGTGGGGCATTGCTAAAGGAGGAGAGGGGAGACCAGGAAAAAGAAGTCCCAACTCTCTAAGTGCCTGGCATTGGGGCCATTCAATGGGGGGTCAAACCCTTTAGCATGGTGCAATGATGACTGATTAGAACCACATGCTAAGTCATTCTGGAAGGGGGAATCACATTGATTGCCCTGTTCTAGGAAAGGAGATACCCTTGATCCAGAAAACCTGCTTTAGGGTCCTGAGAAAGTTACCAGGTGCTCCCAGCCACAGGGATGTCCCTCATGGTGTTGTTTATAATACTAATAACCGAAACAATGTAAACATCCAACAGCCCGGACCTGGTTAAATAAAATAAATTATGGCACATCCAGTAATGGAATGCTACAAAACCATGAGAGGTAATGAGGTGGGACACTGGTTCTCAGACTTAACCGGGCATAAAGATCACCACGAGAGATTGTTAAATGCAGACCCCTGGGTCCAGACCCGCGAGTTTGATGGGGGGGAGCTGGAGCGGGGCCCAGGACCCTGCACTGCCCTTCTGATGCTGATTTATTTCAAGCCAACTCTGAAAAACACCAAAGTCAATGCTATCTAGTGGCATGGAGCGAATTCACAATAATAACATGGGCAGAAATCGCCGTTTTTCAAAAAATGAGTTATAAAATATTATGTGTACTGCCATGCAGGAGACCCGGGTTCGAGTTCCGGCCCAGGTACTCACCACCACCACCAAAAAACAAAAATAGCAAATGGTGCTGCAATCATGGGACGGTCACATGGAAAAGGAATGATATATGACCCCCACCATACAGCATTCAAAAAAACATACCATTATGTGTAACGTGGTCCAATTTTGGTAAAAATAATAAATAGATGCACAGAGAAGAATCTAAATTTATACCAAAATGTTAACAATGATTGCTCCTGAATGGTAATATTAGGATGACATTGTTTTGTTCTTTGTTTCTCCTAAACGTTATTTTCTCAATTTTAAACAATGAGCATGCATTGCTTATTTATAAATGGTATGTAAGGTATATTTTTAAAAAGAAAGCTGAGGAGTGTAAGATCCACTTGGGGAATTCTTCCATCACATATAACAAAACTGAGAATCAGACGTGGTGCTTACATGGTCATAACTTAGTTATTCAGAAAGGAGGCTCTCAGGCACAGCAGACCCCCCGAGGGTCAGCTAGCTCAGGCTTCGCAGGGCCGTTCCTTTGGCTCTGTTCCACATGTCCCCAGACCCTGGTTCCTGGGAACTCCTGCACTCTGGAAAAATCTGTGAGATGCAAATCCCCCGAGAGCCCCCGGCTAGCCCAGACGCACTGACCTGTGAGGTGGGGTCACCAGTTGGTCACCCTGATTCCTGAGCCTGCTATAGACAAGGGGTTCACAGGAAACCACAGAGAGAGTCCCTGCACCAAAGGTTGTGCCTGGGGCTGACTGCTCAGCTATGTGACATGGGCAGGGCAGAGTCAGTTTACATCAGCTCCTCCCTTCCTCTCTCAGGAGAGACTGAGTCAGGGGTCCTGGGCCTGCCCCATGTGCCAGACCCAGTATTGCTGGGACTTGGGAAGGAAGGGGAGTGACACAGACCTGGCTCATTCAATCTTAAACTTCTCAGGAAGGTAAGGACACTCCCAGGCCAGAGGTGGCTAGATCTGCAAAGATCCATAAGAGGTCACCATGTCCATCCCCCTGCCTCGAGGAAGTGGTTTTTCACAGGGCTTCTCTCCCATTATCCTCAGGAGGACATCATTATCCTCACTCTATGGAGGAGGAGACTGAGGCTCAGAGAGGGAAGTTCCAGGCCCAAGGTCACACAGCCAAGAAATGGTAGAGCCAGAATTCGAACGCAGCTCTTTCAGACTCCCAAATTCAAATTCTCGCCTTAAGCTGTCAGCTCCCAGATCCTGGTCCCCTGATGGCAAGGTGTAGAGGTACAAGGAGGCCAGACCCTCCCAACCTCACAGTCCGATTGCTGCTGCCCCAGCCCCCCAGGTACATACGGTCCAGCCTGCACCAGGACAGAGCCTGCCTTCTCCATGCCAGTGTCCTTCAGGTTGGGACAGGGCCCGCTGAGCTCATGTGAGTGGCCCTGGAAGTTCTCTTGCTCAAAGATGATGATCTGTAACAGGAGAAAAGAGTCAGACTTTGTCATGCTGGGGAGGAGTGTGAGCAGGGCAGTGGGGGTGTGGGGGGAGCTCAGAGAGCCTCAAAGGAGGCTCAAGGACTCTACTCTTCAGAGTCTAACTACACCTAAAATCCAGCAAGTCTGGCTTTGCCATTTACCAGCTGTGAGAACTTGAGTCAGTGCTTTGCCTCTCTTTGCCCCAGTTTCCCAAGCTGTGAAATGGAAAATAAACCCCCATCTAAGGGATTGTTAGAAAGAATTGCGGGAGCATAACGAGCCAGTAGATTGCCTCTCTGAGCCTCAGTTTCCCCATCTGTAAAATGGGAACTAAACCTCCTACTTAAAGCTTTGTTGGAAAGATTCAGGAGTGCATAATGGTGAGCCCACAGGATTTATTCTGTGTGTTTATGTGGGGTAATTATATTCACTAAGGATACAGACTGCAAGTGGGTACGTGGCAGAGCTGAAATTGGAGCCCAGGCTACCGTGATGCTGTTTCCACTAGAGCAGCACTTCTCAAACTCTAATGTGCACACAAAGCACCAGGGATCTTGATAAAATGCAGTTTTTGTTGTAGTAGGTCCTGGGTGCAGCCCCAGATTCTGCATTTCACCCCTCTCTCAGGTGATGCTGATGACACTATTCCATGGACCACATTAGGGCTTGCAAGATTCTGGACCACATTGCTTAATGTCTCCTGCTCCCATTAGAGCTGAGTCAGCGCCCTCCAAACATGTTCCTCACCCCCATTTCACCGGTAAAACCACACATATCTGGGCTGTTTCTTCAAGCCCCTACAGGACTTACCAGGTCTCCCTTATGACCTCCCCACTGGGATACTTCCTGGGGGGACTTCACTCCCTTGGTCTCACCTGGTCCTCTCACCAGCCCGAGGGACTGGCTGGAGCCCACCAGGGAGACCGAAGCTCTACAGTGTGGAGGGACCCACCCAAGGTCTCACAGTCAAGTGTTAACTGGGAGGCCAGCTGCCACCTTCCACGATTCTCGTGAGAATTCCAAGCAGGTTGCCCAGCCCCTTGTTTCTGGATGAAGAGGTGGGCTTAGGGCAGTGGACACCCAGGAGGAGCAGCTCCTGGGTGCTGACCATTTGGATTCTGGGCCACATGGTCAGTACCAGGCTGGGTAAACAGGTCGTTCTCTCCCAGGCCAGGGATTGGCTTGATAAAGGCAGGGAAGGGGGCAGGGGACCCAACAAGACTCAGAGATAAATTCCATGGACTCAAGTTAGCCTTCACGGTCACTGACCCTGCCACAGATGGGATCAGGAGATATGGGTTCTGACATCTCTACTGCATTCGGCTGAGCTGCCCTAGGAAGTGACCTACTTCATTGCTCTGTTCATTGGCCCTAAAATTGGGCATCATGCTAACTTTGCAAAGAGTCAAGGCTATGGAAGTGAGGGGCTATTTATTATTACCTGGCCTGGAAGACAAAGGAGGGTAAGGAAGGCTGGCCTCTCCCTGCATTTGGAAGGCCTCAAAAAGCCCAGGAAATCACATGTTATGGTGATTATTGTTTTATTATTATCCATCAGCATAACGAGGCAAAATTCCATACATGTCACATATGTGACATTTTAAATATGGTTACATATGGCTATTGAGCATGCGCAACTAGTTTGAATTCAGATCTGCTATAAGGATAAAAGTCTTTCATATTTTGAAATTTTAGTATGAAAAAAGGAATGTAAAGTATCTCACCAACAGTTTTTATATTGGTTATATGTTCAAATGTTCATACTTTTGCTATGCTAGGTGAAGTAAAATATAATATGAAAATCCATGTCCTCTGTTTCTTTTGCCTTTTTGCATGTGGCTACTAGAACGTTCTAAATTACACATGAGGCTTACATTGTGTTTCTACTGGACAGCACTGCTCCGTGCCACGTTACGCTCACTTTCTGGCTGTTCCTCAAATTCGTGCCCCTTGTTCCTGACTCTGGGCCTTTGCACGTGCTGTTCCTCTGCCTGGAATGCTCTCCCCACCCCCACCCCACCCCACCCCTTTTCACACGGCTGCTCCCTCACTTGATCCAGGTCTCTGCTCCAATGCCACCTCCTCAGGAAGGCCCTCCCTGACTACCTTAGCTAACACAGCCCTTCCTTGTACACGCTTACTCTCATGAACCCCCAACCCTACTTACTTCACATTTCTTCGCAGCACTACTCATTACTTTAACGCATATATTTATTTGTTTGTGATCTGTCTTTCCTCTAGAAAATAAGTCCCGGGAGGGACGGAATGGGGGTGAGGGCGTGACAAATGGAGAAATGGGCCTGGGGCTCCGGGCAGAGGAGGCAGCCAGGTGGCAGGTTGGAGGCTTGGGTACAAATCAGTGTGATGAGGCCCTGATGTTGAGTTAAGATCCCACGGCCCTGAGGGGGCGAGGACAATGAGAAAGCAAAGAAGACGCTGGGCTAGGGGTGATGCTGAGCCAGGTTTCTTTGCCTCTTCATAGCCACCCTAGGCCATAAATCCCACGACTCTCCCCATTTTATGGAAAAGAGACATGAGGTTCAGAGAGGTCTAGTGGCTGACCTCAGGTCACACAGCAGGTGCAGGGCTGGGATTCACACACATCCCCCCCTATCCACAAGCCCATCTCGGACAGAGACTGAGGGTTCATGCCAGCCTTGAAGAGCTCCCATGGGTAATGGGATGCAGGGGATGGGCACAGCAGACAAAATGCCTCTGGCCTGGGACTCTCAGCAGCCAGTTCTGGGTTGGAGGTGGGCAACCAGAATCAGCCCAACCACACGCAGGTGGGAGAGACCAAGGCCTAGGGAGGAGCAGAGGTGCAGAGGGGAGCCCCAGGAAGGAAGACATGAACCCCACTTTGCAGAAGAGGAAACTGAGGCTGGGAGAGGGGCACCACCCGGCCTGCCCTCTGAGGTACCCACCTTGGGGTTGAAGGGCTGAGGCTTGCTGGCCTGGGTCTGGTGATCTGAGGCCATGGCGGACTTTCCCAGGCAGGAATCACCTGGAAGATGTGGGAGAGGCGGCGGTTAGGATCCTCGGCCCAGGGGTGAGGGGTTCTCGGGGGTACCCTGCTGCAGTCCCAAACCCTGTCCTCTCTCCCTGGTTTCAGTTCATCCTAGAGCTGAGGGGTCTGCAGGTGGGCGCCTGAACGCCCACCATCAGCTCCACTTCTTTGCATCGAGGTCAGCTCCAGGAGAAAAATAATGGGGCCCCCACCAGAGCAGTGTGATAAACTGGAGCTCAGGCAGGATCCTGAGCAGACCCAGCCACGCAGCTCCAGCCAATGGAGGTTACCCAGAATGCAGAGTAACGAGACCAGAACTTCTGCCCTGATGCAGAATTTCTTGATTAAAATAAAACGTAGGTGCTCACAAAACCCACTCACACGCCTCCTGCGGCTTGTGGCTCCCAGTTTGCAATCACAGTCAGCACCCCCGCACCTTGCCCCCACAACCTCCTCCCCCAGGCCCCACTCCCCATTCCCAGTTCCCAGAATTCCCCTCTCCACCATCGGTCTCAGCCTCCCATCAGCGTGGGCATCTGTTATGGAAATCTCCATTACAAGAAAGCTTCAGGAAGCAAAGGGATTGGGTAACAGTGGAAGTTCAGGCATGGGAGAGAATTTCTTAGTTCTTGAGAACATCAGAAAAGTTTGGAACATTATCAGCCTCTTCTCACTTCCCCTGGGAGGGGCAGTCAAGGCAGGCTGCAATTTCCCAGAGGAAAGAGGGGAAACCTGGCTTCCTTCTCCATAAATAGCGCCCAGCTTCCAGAATCCCTTTCCCCATTAAAGGTCAGCACTGGATGTCCCCCAGAAGAAAGAAATTCAGCTGGGCTGCTTGGGGGGGGCCAAGCCTTCTCCCCCAAGAAACCCGTTCCCCAGGCCTACCCTATGGCTCGCCCCAGTCACCGGCATTCTTAGACTAAAGATTAAGCTCAGTGGGTTCAGCTCAGGTGCGAGCTCTGCTGCTTTCCAGCATCGAGGCCTCCTGCTGTTTCTGAGCCTTGATTTCCTGTTCTATAAAATGGGGAGAATAATGGTGCCTGCTAATACCTGGGCACAGGTTGCAAGGATTCAATGACATGAACTGGGAAATGCATGCACTTAGCCCAGCTCCCGCTTGGCTCTAAGGAAGGCATTTTTAGGGACATTTCTATCAGGCATTTGTGGCCCTGAAATCACCTGTCGCTGGGAGCTCCCTGAGAGCAGAAGCCGCTTCCCATCCCCCGAGGCTCCCCCAAGCCTGGGCACAGAGTGGGTGCTGGGTAGTATTTGTGCCTATGGAAGGAGCGGCCTCACTGCCCTAGAAATGAGGCTGAACCTTCGTCTGATGGATTCCTTCCACTTGTGAACCTCCGAAGTCAGTCTCCTCCCCAATTCCCAGTAAAATGAAGATGCAAAAGTTCTGTTCACTAATAATAAAGAGCATCACCCAAGCACGCGCTCTGTGCCAGGCAGCGTGCCGTTATATGTAATCCCCATGACAAGGGAGGCTTTCAACCCCTCTCCCCATTTAACAGAAAAGAAAACTGAGGCTTAAGTCATCGAAAGGTCACCTTGTGCGAAAGCAGTGGCACCGGCTTTGCACCCAGCGTTCCCACACTTCCCATCAGGGGTGAGACTGAGAGAAGAAGTCAAACAAGCAAGAGAGGCTTTCTTACCAGCGATCCCAGAGCCCGCGAGTGGCCGTGAGGACCGCCTGGCGGGAGGTGGCATTTATACCTTCTCCGGGGGTACCAGTGCCAAGACGGGTGACAGCCGCACCCCCGTGGAAAGCAGAGCAGAGAGAATGTGGGATTAAGCTCACACCAAAAGCCTGGGTCAGCGTTTGCCCACAGACATTGCGTCTCTGCACAATAATGTCATTAGCTTTCAGATTCGGTCGCGCCAGGGTGGTCAGGCGGCTGGGAAAGGAGGTGCCCGTTTTGCATGCATCAGCCATCCGGCTGCCAGGACTGGGGGCGCGCGGGGTTCACGGGCGCAGCCAGACGGGGCCCTGGGGCAGGTCAGGGATGGTGGTTTGGGAGGACCTGGTTTTCATTCTTCCATTCCTTCATGTCTTCAACAAATAGGCATCAGGCACCTGCTAGGAGACAGTGTCTACCCCACCTGGGCCATCGGGCAGCTCCTGGGGGGTCAGGGGAGTCAGCCTGCGGAGACAGGTGGAAGAGAGTTCCAGCTCAAGAAAGGGACACATGCAAGGGCCTGGCCTGTGAGGTCAAAAGGAGACCTGGAAAGAGCTTAATGTAGCTGACGTGTGGCCTGTGGCACAGGGGGACAGGGGCTTGACTGTGCAGGCCAGGCAGGTCGGTTGAGAAGGGGGACTTCAGGGGCCGTGGCTGACCTGGCACCAGCCGTCCCTCAGCACGAGTTTCCTAAGATCGAGAGAAAGTGCTTAGCTCCTTGCTGCCAGCCCGTCGCCTTCACTCACGCTCCTCCAGATGCCCCGTGTATGTTTCGGCTAAATCCAAGATCAGGCAGGAGAGAGAGGAGAGTGCTGGGGTTAGAAACTGGATTTGAGGGTACCCATTTCCCCCACTTTCCATTCCCCCTATTGCAAACACACACACACGCGTGTGCAAACACACACACACACAGAGTGCTCTAGGTAGGAGGTATCTCTCTGCAGCTCTTCTCACCACCTGACAGCATATTACATGTTTATCTTCCTTCCTTCCAATTGGAAGATAAGGACCGTGAGGGCAGTTATGTTGTCTGCCTGACATAGTAGGTCCTCAATTAACATCTGTTCGATGAGTGAATGCACTCAAGACCTGTGTCTCCTAATAGCAATAATTATAAAAAAGAATTCCTGGCATTCAGAAAGTGCTAGAGCTTGCCGTGAACCAGTCGCTTTCCATTCTTAATTCTTTTCACCTTCCTGACAAGTCCAAGAGATCCGGTCATCCCATTTCACAGATGAGAGAAAAGTTGAGGCTCAGAGAAATTAAGTAACTTGGCCAAGGTTGCACAGCCAGCGAGTGATAGAGGGTGTCATGGCTTCCCACGGGACCTTTTATTGGTCTCTCACTTAATTCAATCCTCACAACCACGGTTGAGGTAAGTGTTGTTAGCATTCACCTGACACAGGTAATGAAGCTAAGGCTCAGAAAGCCTGGAAGTGACGGGACCAGGACTTGAGATCAGTCTGACTTCAAGGTCAACGTATGTGTTCTTAACTCCTAAACACTTCCCACTAAGCTGTGCAGGACGGGGGTCAAGGCCGCTCCTTCTCCAGACCTCAGTTTCCCCATCAGAAATGAGGTTCATGTCCCTGAACCCTTAATTATTCCCATAGATAAAGCATTGTTAGGGCTCCCATCAGCTGATGAAAGTAGCAAAACAAACAAACAAACAAACAAACCACTAGAGAGTTTGGTCATTATTTCTATTTTTAAAGATAAGGAAACTGATGCTCAGAGAGGGACAATTTCCTCCCAAGAAAACACAACAAGAAGCAGTGGCGTTGGGACTTGAATTTAGAACTCAGGACTCACTGATTTCAAAGATTTCAACCCACGCTCCTTCCCACCTCTTGCCAAAGTTTTCTTACCTGAAAAATGAAGCCTCCTTCTCCTTCGTGCTAGAGAGGATCTAAATATTTTAGTCCGCAGATACTAAGGCATTCTTTGTCATTTTAATTACATTCTTTGTAACACGAGTCAATCTGTGGGAAGTCCTCAATAGAGTTTCTAACCCATAGACAGAACTCAGTAACTGCAGCTTGTCTCTTGTTACTCATACATCTGCGTGACTGTGATATTTTAAAAACCTTTTCTATTTCTTTCTTTGTCATCCCCTCACTCAAAGAAGGTGCCAGACTAGGGAGAGAGAGAGTCATCTAGGTGTTTCTCTACACTGTTCATTAATTTATTTCTCCATCCAGCAAATATGTCCTGGGCATCTACTGTCAGCTGGAGGCTCAGGGCTGAGTGACACAGGCAGGGTCCCTGACCCACAGACAGGGTGGGGCCGCCAGCCTATGCGCTGTTAAGATCTCAGAGGTCTCCCCTTTGGGGTGTGGTCGGGGCAATCCCTTATCTAGACAGTGACCTCCGGGAGGGGTGGACCAAGACTCACACATCTCTGTATCCCCAGAGACAGCTCAGGGTCCTGCCTAGAGCATGTTTGCTGGCTGATGGAATTAATTAATGAAGAAGAAAGGAAGAGAAGGTGAGGCTATCTTAGTTCGGGCTCTACCAGAAGCAGACCCGAAGACAAAGGTTGAAGTGCAGGTGTATTTGGGAGGTGATCCCAGGAAGCATCCACAGAGAGTGGGAAGGAAGACAGGGAAGGGAAGGGAGCTGCACAGGGTGAATTATAAGCAGCTTCCTACTGGCTCATTCAGGTTTATGGATGCCAAGCAGATGTGACAGGTGGAATTTCCAGGTTGAAGCATTTTACTGCAGGAGACAGACTTTTGGGGCTCTCTTCTCTTCCCTTGTGCTTAGATGGCAGAGATGGCAGGTGAGGCGAGGACGCCTCCAGCAGGCTGGGTCCCTGAGTCACTATGTGGAGAAGAGCCCCTGCCGAACTAGAATTACACATGTGCCATGAGTGAAAAACGAAGCTCTGTTGTTTCAGACCACTAAGACTCAGTGGGTGTGGTGCTGTTTGTTACTGCAGCATAGCCTGACAGATACAGAGAGACAAGGGGTTCAGATCTTTCTCTCCACCTCACCTTCCCACATAAGCCTTGGTGTCCCCTTGGCCAAACAGAGTTTAGTCCTTAGACATAAAGGAGCCAGAGCTGGGAGGAGCCTCTGAGTTCACCAAGTGGGAGAGGTTACCAGCTCTATCAGAACCAATGCTCCCTTCTTATGATAATTCTTCCTGACAGCTTATTTTATTTTTCTAGCTGCTAAAACAAATACCATATGACAGGTTAGCGTAAATGATGGGAATTTATTGGCTCGGAGTTTTGGGACTAGGAGGTGCCCCACATCAAAGTGTCAGCAAGGGGACACTTCTTCCCCAAAGCTGTGGTGTTTGGGGGCTGCCTGCAGGCCATCGTAGGTTCTTGGCTTTTCTGTGACGTGACAGTGCCATGTGGCAGCATCTTCTCCTTTTTCTTCCTGGTTCTGTTGATCTCTCTGGCTACTCCCCGTGACTTCTCTCTCTCTCTCTCTTTGAATTTCATTCTGCTTATAAAGGACTCCAGCCATCTGGATGAAAGTCCAAGATGATCCAGGTGGGACATAGCTTAACCGAAAGAACACCTAGAAGAGATCTTATTTACAATGGGCTCATACCCACCGGGATGCAGGACGAGACCAAGGACACATTTGAACTAAGGTGTACAATTTAATCCAGGGCACAGCCTTTTTACTCTCAAAACAAAATTGATAATATAATCCACCATTTTGGCTTATAGTGCTCCCCCCCCCCCCCAAAAAGAAGATATGTGGACGTCCTCATGCCTGAGAACTGTGAATGTGAACCTTATTTAGAAATAGGATCTCTGCAGATGCCATCAAATTAAAATGCGGTTGTTCTGGGGTGCACGGTGGGTCCGTGGTAGAAAGCTCACCTTCCATGCGGGAGACCCGGGTTCGATTTCCAGACCATGCACCCCTTCCTCCCAAAAAAGAAGTTGTTCTGGATTACGGTGGGTCCTAAATCCAGTGAGCAGCGACCTCATAAGGAGAGGGGGGATTTGGAGACATCAAGACACAGAGAACGCACAGGGAATAAAGATTGGCTTGATGCTGCTACAAGCCACCTAACATGAAGAATTGCTGCTAGGATGAGGCCAGGAAAGAATCTTCTCTAGAGGCTTCAGAGGCAGCCTGGCCCTGCTGACACCTTGATTTCCTCTTCTATCCTGAAGAACTGTGCAAGAATACATTGTTGCCATTTTAAGCCACCAAATGTGTGGTACTTTGTTACGGCAGCCCCAGGAATCTAATATATCCACCTGCATACATGTTTGCAAGATAAATTAATAATAAAATGCCTTAATGATAATATCTAACAGTAATATAAAGGAATAACAAAAGGAAACATGTAATAATAGGTATCTTAATATGAAAGGCTTAAATACAATAATACCAGATGATGGAAGGGTCATCTGTGCCTGTATATACTGGACAACTTTGCATAGGAAGCTAATATGCAAATGAATGTGTGTCTGCAGCTTTCATTCTTCTAGCCAGAATCACCTTGAACTTAATACAACTACGCGTGTAGACTGGCACAGAGGCGATGTGTTGCTAAACCTGTAAAGCGATTTCCTAGCCCAGAGCCTTGCCCTCCTCTAATTGAGAAAAGCTCTTGCTTTACTGTCATCTCAGGCTCTGTCCCTGCAGACCGAGTCAGTACCTAAGCAGGGGCTGAAAGCAGGGTTTTGGGTGAGACAGGCCTGAGGTCATAGCCCAGCTCTGCCCTTCCTGGCTGTGTGACCTTAGCCATCAGCATTCCCTCTCTGAGCCTCCTGGGGCGCTGAGAGGATGGAATGAGATAATACATGCTGAGCATTTGCAGAGAGAAAGAGATCCCTAATATGGACAATTATTACGGAGCTGAGGCTTTGGACAGCCCCTTGGTTGTCACTGTCTGTGTGGGTCAGTGCTAGATCTGGAGGCCAGTGGAACCTCTGCCTAGGGTCGGTGCAGTGCCAGACCTGGGAACAGATTTTGGCCCAAGGGAGGGAGGGGACCCTGCGCTGGCTGGGAGTCAGTGCCTTCCCTTGATCTGGGCTACCCAGAGGCCGGTAATGGACTTTCCTTGTGTTAACTAAAATCAGGAGCCTTGGCCCAGTGCCTGGAACATAGTAGATACTCAAGAAATGGTGGCAGTCACTGCTGCCACCAGCACCATCAGCAGCGGGTGCAGTAGGTTGGCCGGCACGGTGACAGCAGCCTGCAAATGAGGGGGTGAATGGCTGGGCATGGGTTTGGGAGCCAGACCTGAAACTGAGTCGTGGTCCCACCTCTGACAAGCTGGGACTCTGGGGGACAATTTACTTTAGCTCTCTGGGCCTCAGTTTCTTCATCTGAAAACAAGCATCGCTATTACCTGGATTTGAAGATAATGCTGTAGAGCACACAGTAGCATGTTTAGCACCCCACAAAGGATTTAGGATGGTTGGCTATTACTATTATTTTTCTTATTTTATTATTGATTTCCGTGGTCAGTTCCTATCCTGAACGGATCGATCTGGGTGCATGAGGCTAAGGAATAGATGTTCTAGAGTTGGCATGCAGGATTCAAATCTCAGCTACCACTTTGTATCTGTGGGACCTTGGGAAGGTGAGGCTGCACTCTGAACCTCCGTTTCTTCATCTAGGAAATAGGATTAATATCCGAGCCCACCTCCCAAGGCCATGCTTAGGATGCAATGAGACAATGTACAGAAGGGAAGCTGTTAGCACTGAGTCTGGCATTCAGTAAGCAGTGACTTATAGAGCAGAACAGGGAGGAGGGGATGGGTGCTGGAGGGAGGAAGGGGTGGGGAACTGGGGCTTATAGTCTGCCAGACCTGCTGCCCCTACACGGACCAAGTCACCTCTGCCTTACCCCTGCCTCGCTGCTGGGCGCCTCTCACCCACCCGGCTCCAGGCACTGCCCCACCCGTATGCCAAGGTAAAAATAATTCAAGATGATTTCTCAGCAGTGCATGCATTTTTTTAATTAAATATGCACGTTGAAGTGTCTAATTGCCATATTCTTTTCAACGTCTTCCTGAGTTCCCCGCACACCTCCCACACAGCAGCCATAGCAGCCGCCTGGGGAGGCTGCAGGTAGCTGGGGTGGGTTCCCAGGATGAAGGGGAGGGGGTGGGGACAAAGTCAGGGAAACGATGTGGGGACTGTGTGTGGAAGTAGGAAGGGTGGGGACAGGTCACTGGTGGCCAGGCCTGTGGGAAGCCAGTTGTCACCCTCTCCTCTTTGTGCTGAAGGGCAGAGGGGTTGCACATTTATGCCCCACCCTGCCGTGAAATCCCTATTGACTTTCCAACAGCCCCCAGTGCTCAGATGACGCCACGGAGGCTGAGGGCACTGATGGTCAGGGTTGGGAGGTGAGACGGGGCTCACTCCCTAGCTAAGGCTGTGTCTGCACCAGGAACAGAGACACTAATACATGGAAGGGAGAAGGTCAAGGGGAACCCACGTTGCCCATCGGATCACTGCAGTAGCCCCCGACTGGTCTCCCCGTTCCCCCTGGATCCCCGTGTCTGTTCTCTGCACCACAGCCAGAGCCATGCTTTATACCCTAAGGCGGATCACGTCTCTCCACCCCCCAAAGTCCCCCACCTCCCTTGGAAAAGTGCCAGAGTTTCCCACATTGGCAAGAACCTAAAAGACCCGCCCCCCCAGTGCTCTCTGAGCCCCTCCCCTGCACTTCTCTGCCTCTCACTTCCTCCATCCCCAAACCTGGCCTTCTCGCTGCTTCTCCATCACCAGAGCACATTCCTGCTTCGGAGTCTTCACGCCTGCTCTTCCAGAGCCTGGGGTCGTCTCATGTCGCATTCAGGCCTCGGCCGCAGTGTCACCTCCTGAGAGCAGCTGTCCCTGGCCTGCCGCCCCGGTCCCCTCCAACCCCCTTTCCCCACTTTATTGTCCTTCTTAGCACATAGCATTATGTGCCATTATACACAAAATCTGCTGGTTTCTGTCTTTTCTTGTCTCTTCCATAGAAGGTGACCTCCTTGAGGGCCGGACTTTGTTTCGTCTTCTGTTGTGTCCTCAGGACTTGTACATTTGTTGAATGAATTAATGGAAAGAGACTGATGGGTGGATGGACAGAGTGGGAAACAGACACGATAATGGATGGGTGGGGGGAGGGAGGGGATTATGGAGGGAGTGAGAGAGAATCAATGGATAGCTGGAAGGACTGACAGACGGAGAGACAGACAGAAAGAAAATCAGGACAGGAGGCATGCGCGGCTCCACGGGAAAGAAGTAGCGCCTGCAGAATGGACACAGCTCTCAACCCTCTCTTGGGGCTCTCAGAGCCCCCCAAGCCCCAGAATCCTTGAGCCCCCCTCCCAGCAGCCCCCCACCAGTCCCCGCCCCACCCCGACACTGAGTGACTCAGAAGAGCATGGCAGGTGTGGGACTGACCCCAGGCTTTATTGGGCAGATTCCAGGGAAGGGGGGACAGGCCGCTTGTCGCCCCAGGCCTGGAGACTCCTCTTGTCCGAGCTGACCCCGGGGGGTGGGGCCGGACCACCGTCGCCCTTCAGTTGCTCAGGAAGCAGCCTCGCTTGTGCCACTTCTGGTCACGGACACGGCGCACGGACTGCAGCCGTGGCTGGCTGGCATCCCACTCGTTCCAGTGGCGATACTCTCCCCGTTCCAACACGAACTGGCGCCCGCGGTATCCGGGGAACTCATAGCCGACCCACCTGCCGGAGGTGCCAAGCTCAGGGTGAGTTTGGTGAGCCTGCCTCCAGCTACACTCTTTCCCCTGCCTGAATTCCTCCTTGGCTCCCCAGTGCCCTCAGGATGAGTCCAGGCTCCTCGCCCTGCTCATAAGATATTTCCCAAAACATGGCTAACTTCACCTCTCACTTCTTCTCCTTCACACCCTGTGCTCAAGGCACTTTCATCCTGCTTTCTTCGAAACTGCTAGGTCTCTGAGCCTTTGCACACACGGTTCCTTCTTCCTGGAATCCTCTTCCCAACCTCATCGTCATCCCTCCCCCATTTTCACTCCCATTTTTTACACCTCAATCAGAGGGCTTCTCTTCCAGGCTGCCTCAAGCATCTCTTCTGGGCTCCCAGAGACCCTTGTGCATCTCTCATTACAACCTTGCTCACAGTGAATTGGAACACCTATTTCCTTGTCTGTCTCCCTGCCAGACTTGAGGGAAGGGGCTTGCACTCTACTATATCCCCGACGTAGATGCTCAGTAAAAATCTGTTGAATAAATTATCATCAGGGGGAGTTGGTGCCTCTCAAAATTCAATCCCAGATCACAAGCCCCCAGGTGAGATGAAGCCACTCACAAAGGGAAAATGAACCTAAGGTTGCATTAACAATGATATTAAACCTAGAAGGAAGGAGGTGATGAACTTGCTCTCTTATTTACCATCAGGCCATGCCTAAAGAACTACATACATCTTGGACCCCCCAGTAAAACAGAGCAGGATTGCGAAGGGACCAAGCCCAAACAAACCCCACCCCCACCCCCAGAATCAGTTCAAGGGCCTGGGGGTGTTCAGAAAATGAGTGAAGGCTCAGGTAGGGACAAGCATGGAGAACAGATTTCAGTTGATAAAAAAAAAAGAAATAAAAAATTAAAAACTTTCTACAAGGCAAGGCTGCCTGGAACTCCTGATGGCCCAGGAGTGCAAACAATGGGACATCCTCATCCTGGGGGCTGGGGGGTAGGGATGGGTGGAGGGGCAGCTGACTCAATGGTCCCTCTGGGTCTGGAGGAGCCGCAGACACCAGCCATGTAAGAAACTGTGGATGGAGAGGGTCTGGAGCCAGAGGCAGGACAGGGGCAAGGCTGGGCTGTGTCCCTTACGTCCCGTGGATGGCCTGGATGCTCGCCACGCGGTCCTGGAAGCCATGAGCCCAGAGGCTGGGCACGTCGCCCTCCACTATCTCCATCTTACGGCCGCTGAAAGCTGGGTTCTCAAACAGATGCAGCCTGTGATCTGGACCATCCTGGGAGCAACATCAGTGGGGTGAACCGGCTGCTCCTGAACCCCGAATGGGGGCTCAAGGAGGCTCCAGATGCAGGAAAGAATCAGTGAGCCACCCCGAAGTCCAACAAACAAATCACCCCCACCCCCAAACCTGCTAACTGAGTGATGCAGAGACCCAGGAAACTCCTCCATCCCCAACATGCTGCCAGAGTGATGGGGCCTCGGGAGTTTCTGCCTGAGCTGGTTGAATCAGGAATCCTAGAGCCACAGAGTATGAAACCAGGAGGGGGGCTTTCGGGTCTCCTTCAAGCCCATTATTTAACAGTTGAGGAAACTGAGGCCCACAGCGGGTGGAAGGAAGCCAAAACTGTTCGTGCCTGAGCATCCCTCCTTTCTAAGGTGGATTCTGATTTAAGGTGGACTCAGCTTCCCTCTTCCACTGCCCTCAAGTGGGAGTCGGCTACAGGGATGCAAACAAAGGGCTGGAGCAGCTGGCTGGGGGCCCCGTAGGTGGGAGAGAAGAGGTAAAGCTTCCCTGTGCAGTGTGCCCCTTCCAGGTGTTTGCAAAATGCAAGTGAAGCATTTGAGCTATTTCAAACTTATTTTTTTAAGCTATTTTCTGGACTCAATTTCTTTGACCCACAACTGGACTGTGAGGTTCGGGGTTGCAATAGTTACAAAGGGAAGCTCCGGGGTGGTTCATGCAAGATGTGAACCTGACCCCAAGCCCGGCGCAACCTCTTGTCCCACATCATCATTTAGGTTGGAAATAGGAAGGCCCCTCCCAGGCCAAGTCCTCAGGGGTCACGCCCTTGGCCGAGCTGGTAAAAGAGCTTGGCTGAGCAGCCCCCGGCATGCCCTGCTTCTCGGAGCTCCCTGAAGGGGCGGGGGCTGCACTCACAATGTGCAGAGGCCGGAGGGACAGGAGGCTGTCGCTGTGGCGGCTGTTGGACCAGGCATCCCAGCGGGGATAATCCCCCTTCTCCAGGACAAACTGCTCCCCACGGAAGGCCCGGCGCTCAAATGCCAGCCACCTGGGGGAGGCAAGAGGCTGGGGTCATCTCAGCTGCAGCTGAGACAGGACCCAGGACTAGTGAGGGGTTGGCCCGCGAACTGCTGGTCTTTGACTTCGCACCCTTCCCTGCCACAGGTCCTGCGCTTGTTACTGAACGAGCCCCTGGGACATCCTGGGAACCGTCTGAGCGTCTGGGTCAGAAAAGGTCCCTGAGAAACTATTGTCTGTCCAGCCTCTGGATACAGGCTCAGAAAAGCCCTGAGCATAAGGCCTGGCACACCTTCTCTTCATCTTCCTTTCCTTCCTCATATTGTTATTGTTATGATTATTTTGTTATCTGTTTACATAAAACGCTGAGGCAGGTACCACTATTATCCCCATTTTACAGATGAGCAGACAAAGGCCTCGAGTGTGAAGCACCCTGCCTGCCATCACCCAGATGGCCAGTGCCAGAGCCCAGACGTTCAGTCTGAAGGTGACAATCAAGAGCCATCCCCCAGCCCCCAGCCCTGGCCATCTGCTGGCCGTGTGGACCTGGACAGAACAATTAACCACCGGGCCTCAGTTTTCTCACCTGTGAAATGAGGCTAATAAGAACGGGCCTCTTCCCTGGGGCTATTGTGAAGGCTCAATGATTCAGTGCATATTAAATGTTCACTACGCTAAGTTTTAGCTGTTATGATTGTTATTTATCCTATTCTATTTATTTATTTTTATCTTTTTTTTTTTTTTTTGCAGGCTGTATGGCAGGGTCACATTTCATTCTTTTTCCATGTGAGTATCCCATTATTGCAGCACCATTTGTTGAATTTCTGTTTGCTTGTTTTTTGATTGCTTGTTTGTGTTTTGGGAAGAGCTTGGACCAGGAATTGAACCCGGATCTCTCATATGATAGGCAGGAATTCTACCACGGAACTACCCTTGCACACTCTATTTGTTTTTAAATAAACGCAGTATTTATTTAATTTTGGCAGTCAGAAACTTGTTTTCTATTAATAAACACTGAATATCTAGATTCTAAATAAGGGACTTATTCCGTAAACAAATGTAACGCACCATTTGACTTGATCCTAACTGTTATTTATATTTTTAAGTACCATTTATCAGGCACGGGGCTGGGTGCGGGGTTGGTCAGCCTTGTTCCCTTTCCACGGAACCCTGCTCTTCACTACAGAAATGTACAGCACTAGAGGATTCTCTGGAATCCTTCAAGTCCCTCCTTTTACAGATGGGGAAACTGAGGCGAGAGACGGGAAGAGAGTTTCCATAAGACCCCACAGCCAATGGAGAGCGCAAGCCTGACCCTCCTAACTCAGGGCTGGGAGGCGGGGCTGGGCTGCAGGTACTCACGGCCCCGACTCCACCTGGATGGATCCCACCTTCTCCAGCAGGCTGTCCGTCAGGTCGGAGCACTCAGCAGAGAGCTCACACCGCTTGCCCTGGAAGTTCTCCAGCTCGTACACGGTCACCTGCAAGGCCAGCGTCCTGAGCATCCCGCCCGGGACCGGCCCCCAGTCCCAGCCCTTGCCTCTGCCGGGTGGAGTCTTCCCTGGGGCGGTAGAGGAGGTACCAGCTTCTCCGTCTGGTCTGCTTTGAAGTTAGCACGCTGCAGGCCTGCACTGCCACCTGGTGGCCATTGTGGGGATGCCTCCCTCCCCAACCAATTAATCCATGGGAACTTCCAACCAATTAATCCAGGGGTTGCAACTCAGGCAACTGCAGGGGCCAGCCGGAAACCTCATAGGGTTAAGTGACCCAAGAGTGGACTGTGGGGAAATGGAATCATTTCTGGTCATAAGGGAACACGGACCCCATTTCAAAATGTTTAAGAGACGCCAGAACTGCGTCTTTTCCTTAAGATTCCGTTTCCCCATTAAAATAAAACTTTGTGCAGGACAATTGAAACATCGATTTGCACCCTCTGGGTTGAGCCTTCCACCTGCCCCAGGCTTGGGAGAAACGGGCCTGAAAGCACAAACTGTCATTGTACAAGGGCCCAGGAGAAATCTGCATTGATTGTTTTATATGAACCAGAGAGGATCAGAAAAGGTAAGTCACTTGCCCCAGGCCACACAGCAAATTAAATGGAGGACCTGGGATTCACTCTTTTTCACTAGCTCTTTTCTCTCGCCCATTGAAGCCCATAGATGACAAAAGGAGGCAGCAAGGGACAGTAGGAACACCTTCCCAGTGGGCAGCTGCCTCTGGGATTTGCCACCTCCTAGCACACCAGTAGTGGCCTTAGAAGCCACTACTCTGACCCTGCGGTGTTCCTACAAGGAAATCAGGGGGCAGGCAGGGCAAGGCTTGCCCAAGTCACTGGAGAATCATGCTCAGAGCCAGGCAGTCCTCTTCGCTGCCCTTGCCCTCAGCCTCCTGCCTGGCCTCATCCATTCTCATTGAAGGCACCAGAACATTCTGAGAAAATGCCCCTGCCCCTATTTGTCCCCTTAAGTCCACCTATCCTCAGATCCTGTCTCAAATTCAGGCCCCCAGGGATGCTTTCAAAAGAGCAAAGCCAACAAATTCGAAGTAGAACTCAATTTCTTGAGCACCTCCCTGTGTTAGCTGGCCACGTGAATAGCATTTTCATTCAGCTCTCACATCAGCTTTGGGGCCATAAAGATGAGGCTGCTGAGGCCTTTGTAGGAGGGCAAGGAACTGGACCGAGGTCAGAGCTTGAAGCCACAGCTCCGGAAACTCCAGAGCCTCCATGCTCCTGTTGAGGCAGACAGGGTGCTTGTGAACAGTCTCCTTTTGCAGATAAGGGGAGAGAGGAGGGATGATGCACAGCGGGGGAGGGACCCAGCCAGAGCCGTTTTCTGTTCTCCAGGCCTGGCTGGAAGGGCTGCTGTTCCCTTCCTAAGCGGCTGCTCTTGGCCGTGAAGCTGTGCTCTCAGGTTCAAGGGCAGCCTGGCCCTGGTGCCCCTGGCTCCACCCTGACCAGTACCTTGTAGCCGCCCCCAAGGCCTCCATGGCTCTTGCCAGCTGCAGCCTGCTCCGGCGCTCCGTGCTGCTCCGCCATCTCCTAGGAGCACCTCTGCCTTCGAATCAAAGGAAATGCGTCGCCAGGTCCGCCCCGGGAGAAGCCCGGTGGATCTGGAGTTGAGGAAGGGCTATAGGACCTTGCTGTCTGTGGGACACGGTTGGACCTCACCACTTACGGTTGGTCAGTCATTCAGCAAACACCCACTGCACACCCAGCATGAACCACGTGGACTGGGGCTGCCACTGCAAGACCCCCATTTGACAGAAGGGAACCCAGAGGTCCTGCGAAAGAAAGCCACTTCCCCGAGGCATGCAGGGAAGAAGCAGCTGGGGCTGGACCTGACTCCAAAGTCCTTTCCTCCCTACCTGGCTGCAACTGCAAACAGGGTTCTGAGAGCTCTATGCGGACACGCCCGCTCTGGGCCCTGGTCAGAGAGGGGCTCCGGGGGCCTCATCTATGAGGCCACTCCCACCTCACGTTCCAGCAGTTCCAGTTTGGTTCATTTATCCCATCACTCACCAAAGATTCATGAGCACCATCTCGGGCCCAGGCCCTGCGCTGGGTAATGGGACGAACCAGGAGACCACAGATGGTGGGGGATGGACAGACAGACAGACAGCTAGAGAAAGCATGACACAGAACCAGGTCCTCAGGTACCTGTTCCAGCCCAGTTTCCATGCACTCAGTTATTCATTCCATAAGCACGTGTTGAGCACTTACTATGCACCAGACATTTAGAGGCACAGACAGTCACCCGTCCTTGTCACGGAGATGTGACACACGTACCAGGCTCCTGCAGTCACGCCTGAGGATTCTCATGATGGTTGCATGGGCAGACACATGAGGATGGTTCTCCAGTTTATCAGCATGCACACACATAGACACACACAAACACACCTGCCCATTCCAGACATCTGCAGTTGTCCAAAAGGCACCACGTTTATGCCCCCGAACACCCCGTTACACACACGGCTCTCTGGCACGCGCTTCTGCTCTGCACAGCCATGGCCCATGCAGGAGGTGTGACATCTGCATGCATGAAAAGCCTGTGGGATGTCTGTGCCTCCGCAGGCGACAGGGCTTGCTCCAGCTCATGGAGGGCTCTTGGGGGAACTAGGCTGCCCCCAATTTCCCCTCTTCTTTCTCATGCATGATGTCTTCAGAGACCCCGGCCCCAAGCACATGCCTAAGCATTCACAGACCATGCTAGTCCCCAGCTCCTCCACCCCACGCTGGGCTCAGAGACCATCTCGGGTCCTCTCGCTCAGCTTCAACTCTTACGTGAATCCCAGCATTTGCAGCGAGCCAGCAGGGCATGCCCCATTGACGCTCGCCCAGGTCTGGGTAACTCCTGCCTCCCCACCAAACCACCCATCCTGGAATGAACCTGCTGCTGTGGCCTCAGGAAGAAGAACAGAGCGACCAGGACCGTCAGGAGACTCAGCCTACCCCTGGAAGGAGCGTCCTATTTATGGGTGCTTTCTGACAGCCCAGCACATCCTGGCCTGCTGAGGCAGCACCCTGTCCTCCCGATCCTCTCCGGATCATTTCACTCCAATAGCAGCTTCAGGGCGGCCTCAGAGCCCCTTTTCCTCAGCCACGGCCCCTGGTGACTCCCTGGGGACAGATGGACCTCATCAGCTTTGTGGGAAGCTGGATGATGCTGGGTGGCGGGGGGGGCATTGGGGTGCACGGCTCTCCTGTAGCCCCCCAAATCCATCCTGCGGTTTCTCGGTGCCACCATCTTCCTGCCGGAGTGCACAACACCCTTAGCAAAGCTCCAGTTCTCCTAATGAGGGGGCCCCAGAATCCCTCAAAGTGAGTTTTCCATGTGCCACGTGGCCTAAATTTTAAGTCAAACACATCACCTCCAAATTGGGTGTAAATCTAGCCAGGCATTTCCACGGGATGCTGGTACAGATGCCCAGCTTTAGTTCTTCCCCACGGAAGGCAGGTAAGAATAACAGCTGCAGTTTATTGAAGACCGGCTACATGCGAGCCGCTGTGCCAGCTGTGCGGGCTGTGTTTCACCCTCCCAGCCCCCTTTAAGGGAGGAATTCAGATCCCTCTTTTGTAGATGGTGAAACCAAACTCACAGAGATGGAGTCACTCACCCAGGGTCATGCAACGGAGAGGAGGATGGTGTGGCCTGCTCCACGGCCCTGCACTTAGCCACAATAGAAATAAAGGTGATTGCCACCGTCAGCTTACTCACGGCCAAGGGAAAAAGGATTCATGCATATTTATTTATTATTTTGGTTTATTTATTTGGGGGGCATGTTCCAGGAATCGAACCGGGTCTCTGGCACGGCAGGCGAGAATTCTGCCCCCGAGCCCCCATTGTACTATTCAATTCATGCATTTTTAAAGTGTCAAGCAATGTATAATTTTGCCTGGGATGGGTACTTAATAAATAATCACTGAATGAATAAAGTAGTGAGGGAGTAAAGGAATGAACCATTCAAGCAACAGGTGTTTTTTTGGTTGTTGTTGCTGTTTGTTTTTGGCTAAAAAAAATCCTTAAGTTGACCTAAAACCCAGGGATCCCACATCTACCAGGGGCAGGGTTTTGGGGGCGACAGCTGAACGCTGGCCTCAGACTGACCTGTATGATGTCTTGGGGGAGGTTCCTGGAGATGTCCGAGCCATGTTCTCTTCGTTCGTAAATGGAGAAACTTCTCTCCAGGCGAGTTATAGAGAGATGCTGAAGGCATCTCAGCACAGTGTCTGTTACTTTATTATTTTGATTCCCTGTGGAATCTAGTGAACATCAAGGAATGGACCACTTTCTGTGGAGGTCATGGGAAGCAGAGTTGGTTTTGACCCCTTACGTTGTGGTGAAGATGCCACCTGCCAGGAGTATCGGAAGGAAGATGGAGGTGGGGACAGCATAGCAGGTAGAGTCTCTCCCACCGGATTCTGGGCACATTCCCTCAAACCACGGTTCCCAACCTTGGTTCCACTGACGTCTGGGGCAGGACAAGTCTCTGTTGTGGGGGGGTTGTCCTGTGCATTGTAGGATGTTGTGTGGCATCCCTGCCCCGTGGCAACCAGTAGAACCCACCCCCTTTGTGACAACCAAAAAGCTTTTCTAGACAATGCCTCTAGTCCCATTTGAAAACCACTACCTTAAACTCTTGCCCAGTGTGGTAGTTAGATTCAGTTGTCAACTTGGCCAGGTGACGACACCTAGTTCTGTTGCTGTGGACATGAGCCAATGGTACGTGAACCTCATCTGTTGCTAATTACATCTGCAGTCGGCTAGGAGGCATGCCTGCTGCAGTGAATGATGTTTGACTTAATTGGCTGGTGCTTAAATGAGAGCCCAATGTAGCACAGCCCAAGCAGCTCAGCATTCCTCATCTCAGCACTCGCAGCTCTGCCCAGGCCTTTGGGGATGCAGCAAGGAATCACCCCGGGGAAAGTTGTTGGAACCCAGAGGCCTGGAGAGAAGGCCAGCAGAGATCACCCTGTGCCTTCCCACATAAGAAAGAACCTCAGTTCAAAGTTAGCTGCCTTTCCTGTGAAGAACTAACAAAGTAAATCCCCTTTTATTAAAAGCCAATCCGTCTCTGGTGTGTTGCATTCCAGCAGCTAGCAAACTAGAACACCCAGTAATGTCCATATCCCAATACGTTTTTGGTTGAGAACCAGGGCTCTGAGCTACCACACAGCCAGGAAGTGCTGGAATGAGGACCCAACCCCGCGTCAGAGTAAACTGAAATTCTGCCATGATTTCACAGTTTCCCATTGTGGTGGGGCATTCTCTCCCAGGGCACAGCCGCCCCTTCCTGCTTCCCCACCCGGGGCTCGGCAGGGACAAGGGTTGACTCAGCCGGCCAGGGGCTGTGCCTGTGGGCAGTCAGCCACACATTGATACACCAACGCCTCTGGTGCAATTTGCATCAAAGCTTTATTTGCTATTTTCATAGTCTGAATGCAAACACTTGTTCATGCAAAGGTCATCTTGTTTCCTTGTGGCCGACCAGCTTTCCTATTGCACCTCTGAGCATATGAAACCTTTTTACAGTTATAAAATATAAAAGCACTTGTAGACATCCAATACTCTGTGGGGTCCAGGAAGCTCCCTTTCCTTTTAACATGAAAAATATAGGCTTTTATAGATGAGTCCTCAGTCACAATTCTTGGTGGGGTTGGATAAAGTGCTTCTTGTCTGCCTTCCATTCAAACTTCGAGAGCTTGAGAGTTCATAAGGCAATTCCAAGAACACCAGCAGGCAGGAGGCTTAGCTTTCTTACGCAAAGAACTTGAGTTCATTTTCTACCCTGACTCAGATATCTGAGGAAGGAACCCAGAATAATGATTAGGAAAATATATACTCTCTTTATATATATATTTCCCATCTTACAAAGCATTTTCAGGGTCACAATCATCTGAGAAGTATGTAACTTCTAGGATATTGGTCTGATTTAGGAAACAACATAGTATAAAATTATCTTCCATAACACAATATATTACTTTTGTGAGTCCCTTATTTACAGGATCTCTAAGGCTATGTGGAGTGAGATCATTAAAAAGCTCAGGTTCGTCTTTAGACAGCAGAATCGTTAGTGGACGAGATGCTGCCAGATGCCGCCAGGGATTGTCAAGAAAGGGCCGGCCTAAGTCATGGGAAAAAGTGTCCGGCACCAGGTGTGAAGTTAGCTATGTTAGGAAGCGGGTTCTGGGAGGGCCAAGGGGAGAGGCTCAGAGGAGTCCATTTCCATCCAGGGCTAACTTGCTAGACACTTCAGCCTGCCTTTCCCCAGCAGAGAGCCTGGATTCTTGCCTCTGTCCTCCTACCCTCTGGCAGAGATCAACCCATGAAATAAAGAAGACTCTGGAGAGGTGATGGGGCCATAGGCGACGCAGCCTGGCTGAGACCCTGCATACGATGTCTACTTGCCTTATCGGTGGCTTTATGAGCCCAGAACGCCAGTGAGTGACTCTCAGGAGCTTCTGGGCACAGAAGCTTGGCTCCCTCATGCCCTAAGGGGATGGAGCCCAAGGCAGGTTCCCTTCCGGGTGAAGAGTGGGGGTCCTGTCCGCTTCACCAGCCTCCCTCCACCTCAATACTGCCCCTCCTACCCCAAGGAATCCCGAGACCATGGGACTTTGTTTTAACACATGGTGGAATGAGAGGGGAAGTGGGGAGGGAGAAGGCACATTCAGAGGCCAGAAGATTTCTCGATTGCCGTGGTGACCTGCCACCGTGTTAGCTTTTAAATTAGGGGACGAGGATCATTTCTCAGTGGTTGGAGCCTATCCCCCACTTCTGCTGTTCCTCTCAAAGCTCGCCCCGAATCCCACTTTACACGAAGGCAACAGTGATTCTGGCTTCCTGTGTTAAGGGACAGGGTTGCGTGGGTCCGAGGGGCGACAAGCAGTGAAGGAGAGGCTAACTGCCTTCCGTGAAGGCCGAATCACCTTTAAGAAAGTGTTTCGTTTTGGAGGTGATCAGATGGCACATGTGTGGATTTTCAGCTTTGAAATTATGCCTGACTCCCAGAGCAATGAAAATCTTGGCAGAATAAACCAGCAAGGCAGCTCTCGGCACGCTAAGGGATTTTCCAAACCTCTAGCTCAGCATCTAAGGTTTTGTGCCTCAGGCTTCTGCCCACGTCTAGCCTCTCTCCTTAGCTAGGCCCTGCAGCCTGCCTCACATCTTGGGATGCACAAAGGAAAAGACATTTGTCTGAAAGCATGTGACCTAACTCACAGCCCATGGAAAACACCTCCACCTGATTGTCGTTTCCCTGAATCCTGGACAACCTGAGGCTGTCAGGTCAACTTCACTTGCAACTTCCAACATTCTAGACACCGTGATTTCTCATACCAGGACTTCTCCGGCAGAACTGAGGGATTCTCCACAACAATGATTTTCAATTCCTTGCCACGGAATTTCACAGCCCAAAAGGCTCTGTTTCATCAGGCAAGATGAAGAAGGATATTTACTGGAGGGGTAAATGAAACAGATTTACGAAATGACAAGTGGCCAAAATGCTGATGAGCAAAGAGGAGAGAGAGAGAAGAGAGAGAGAGATGGTACATGGGTGGGAGTTTGCATTCTGTAAGACTCTCATTTAAGGAGACCAAAGGCCCAGGGAAGGAGAGTTGGGGGCGGGGGGCAGTGCTGGGAGCAGGTGACTTATGATTGCACACAAATGATTAAGGCATATTAAGTTAGTTTAGGAGACAATAGATTTCCAAAGAAGGCTCCAGGCATACTCAAGAAATCAGCACATGACACCTTGCTTAGTTCTTTAGAGCTCACCCAGTTTAGGAAGAGGAGAAGAAATAGGTAAGCTGCATACCAGCAAAGGTCCCTGGTATCAGTTACCTCTAACTTCATTGCACTTATCATAAGGGGGATTCCGAGGTCATAGAAAGCACCAAAGGGGTTGCTCCTAACCCATTTGATTTGCAGTACTGGAGGAGATGATGCTGCTAAAAATAAAAGGAGGGGCAAGGACTTCCAGGGCTTGCCCCAGTCAGTTTCAAGAAAATTAAATGGAGTTTAATTTCTAATCAAGGTGTGAGCGGTTAGGCAAAGGGTCACTAGGTCAGTCTCATTTCCAAGTGTCCTTTCCTGTCAGAGATGCTTGGGCTAAGACAGGACTAATTAAGAATGCACACGTTTGCATGAAGAGTCTCAATGCATTCACCAAACGGAACAGGTCCTTTACCATGGCCTTCCCACCTGAAGGAAAGAAAGAAGCAGCCAAGAAAAGAATTTGGAGTTGAAATACTAGGAGAGTGTCTTTGAAAGGGGGCTTATTGATTTCGAAAACCACCACATGAAAATTGTTATAAAGCATGAACTAGAACTTAAAAAAAAAATCAACTAAAGCAGTCCTTGGAGCATTTAAAACCCCAGTGGCCACCGAGAACGTATTACTAACTTAGGGAATGATCAAAATACAAACGATTATCAGTGTCCAAACGCAGATGCCTGAGGTGTCCGGCTGCAAAAGCTGAGCTAATGACAGGTTGTAAGGGCAACAGGGCTCAGTGGGAAACACCCGGCAGCCGCTGTCCGTGGTGCTGAACCGCTCTCCCCACTACCACCCACGGCACAGCGTTTTGGCAAAACTGGAGATTGCTGCTGACTCCAGCCTCTCAACTCCAAGAAGGTGAAAATGTGGAGAAGGGAGATAACAGAGGGGGAGAAGAGACAGGAGGACACATGGAGACTCTTGGAGAGGTGACCAGGAAGAACAAAACCATAGTTTGATGCCATTTGCAAATAATGGAATTTATCATGAAAGACTCTCCCCTTTGGGAAGTTGGGTGGAGGAGGAGTGACCCCCATCCAGCCAGTGCTGTGCCTGTGTCTGTTAGGAAATTCATCGCCGGGACCCCTCAGCAGTTATGAGCTTCCCCGTGAACTGCCTAGGCATATTTCTCACCTATGGCAGTCTCCCAGGCAAGGTTGGCACAGAGTATAGGACAAACTACAGGCATGGTGGGGGGCCAGTCAAGCAAGTCGGGGGGTGTTTGCTGGAGCCTTGGACATCAGAGGTGGAGGAGGCTGGTGTTGCGGATTTTCCAAAAGAAGGACAGTGTAGAGAGTGCCTGGAGGCCACAGGAGGTCTCAGAGATTCCTAGGAATGAGTTTATAGCTAGCAAGGAAAAAAAAGAAGACAAAGGCAAGTTTACCCTTCATCATCTAGCAGCTGGCACTTCTCCCCAGAGCGTCTGATCTGAAGCTACCCTCTTACCTGAATCTGAACCCCAAAAAGCATTTGGCCAGGTGGAGTTACAGGAATAGAAGAAAGAGGTGAGAAGAAAGAGAAAATACCCTTTACTCATGCATTTGTTCTGAGGCCAATTTGGAGTCTGCAGCCCAGGTGGGTGTTTTAAAAAAGACCCTGGTAGAAGAGAGAGATTGTCTGGGTGGGTCTAGTGAACCTATGAGGCCAGGGGGCAAAGGTCACCTCATAGAAACCAGAGTTCAAATGAAAAGAAATTGGGAAATATATACAAGGGTGACAAACGAGCCTTTTGTAAAAAACTAGGGATAAGATAACCTGAGGTGATTGGATACTTCAAAACAAACGATTCACACTTCTCCCCTCCCATCCCTTAACATAAAAACATATAAACATATCAAGTTTCAAAGGAAATTGGCTGAATTATTGCTTTATCACCTTCTAAAGCAAACAAAAATGATTTACAATGAAACAGGCCAAGGATGCCAGCAGCCCCACCAAAAGGATAAATAGGAGAATGAAGATGGGATGTTTAAAAAAAAAAATCAGAACTGCTGATTCTTTGAGGGGGAGGAAGCAACTTGCCAAAAAAACAAAAAAAAGCAATCAGAAACTCCGATCCGGGGGTGTTGCCTTGGTCTGAGGGTACAGCAGGAAACATTTGAATGGTTTGATCTTCCTTGGAAATGGCCTTTCAAGGGAGACCTGCCCCGGGATGTGGGGGCAGAGGCGCGATCCCAATTTGGGCTGTTTTTCAGAACCCAGAGAGGCAGTGCAGCTTTGCACTGATTTTCCAGGAACTGCTGACAACGTCTACGGTGGTTAGAATTGCAGCTTTTTGCTTCAAGTACACAACCACCAGCATGGACGTTCCGGGGAGCCTGGCTGCTCTCTGGGGGAGAGTCCAAGTGCTTGTGGCAGGGTGGCCTTCCTTTCCTGATCTGGAAGAATCTGTCAGGGGTGGGGGTTGCGGGGCAGCGCCCCCACCCCCCGCCGGCAGGTGGGCGGCCCCCAGGCAGATAAGCACTGTGCAGGTAGGGACAGCAGCGGCGCGGCCTCCTCTCCGGGGTCTGTCGGTTAAGGCTTCTGTTAATTGGACGTGGGCAGCGTGCCCTGTCTGCAGAGAAAGGGACAGTCTTCGTTCAGCAGTGAGAACATTTGGCCCCACCTCTTTCAAAGATTCGGCCTCAAAACCTTTTCTGATATTCTCCTTGAAAGCCAAACCCATCAGCGATGGTCTGGGGGCTGGGGGGAGGAGGTGTTCTGGGGAGGGTTTGGGAGAGGAAGGTGATGGGAACCCCGATACAGGGGACTGAACGTGCAGTTTAGGGTGAAATCAGGGTTCCAGACCTGGTCCTGACCTTAAGTTTCCTCAAATGGATTGCTGGAGACATATGAGCTCTCACTCCTGCAGAATACAGGATAAACAGAGGTCTATGAATCTTGATCAGAAACCCTTGAGAAGTGATTTGTTTGGGAATTTAGAATTTTTTTGGAGTTTTATCTATATCTATCTAAATCTCTATATCTCTATCCATCTCTCTCTCTCTCTCTATATATATATATATATGTATATACATACACACACATACACATACCTATTATATATATGCATACACATACACACACATATATAAAGCAACATACGAATAGATACACGTATATTATGCGAAACCTCACAGTCAGCTCATTATGAACCTGCAGTATACTCTGTGAATATTCATATAAAGTGCGGGAAGGGAAAAGAGTACAAATAGCATTATGTCCGTCCAGGTCATGTTGGACTGAGTTATAAAGCTGTTTTCAGAGCTTTTTGCATTTCAGGATTGAGGATAAGGGACAGTGGGTCTCTGGCGCTAATCATGTCCAAGCTGATATTTACAGAGCCTGCACCATGTGCCCTTATTCTGAGGACTGCCAGCACGACACTCGGCCCCACAGTTCACATGCATTCACACTGAACCCTCACAATCACTCGGTGACATGGGCACTGTCACCCCATTTTACAGATGAGGAAACTGAGGTTCAAGGTCATTTGGAACCTAAACCAGGGAGTATCTAAAATGTTTGATGTCTCAATAATAGTTATTCACAAATTAATTTCTAGTTACACAGGCTCTACATGAATACATTGCCCACATAAGCATTTGAATATATATGGATTAAATGAAAACTCCTGTAGATGCCCCTGCCCTTTCATTTTATAGAAGGGGATTGAGACACAGGGCTGGGCAAGTGGATGAGCCCAGAGCCTGAGTTATTTAATTTTCCCATTCAGGGCCTTTGATCTATCCCAGGCTACCCAACTTTGTTTTTTTCCCTAAATGGAAACAGATTATCGCCCCCTCTCCCCTTTCTGTAGCTTCTCTGTCTAGGACAAAATCACTGAAGCTTTGCCTCCTGCCTAGGCTCCCTGCTCCCTGGATGGCAGGCTCTGCACAGGTTTCCTCACCAGAGCCCCTTCTCACCTCGTCAAGCTTGATTCTCATACAGGCTTTGCCTCTTCTTGGATTTCAGCTCCTTTAGCCACTGGGGAGAGGGCTCTTCTGACCTGAAACCACAAATCCAGGGAGCATCAGGCATGAGCTAGACTGAGGGCTTCTTGTGGGTAGGGCTTTGCGGTGCCAGACTCGCCATCCTCTGTGACGAGCCTGCCCCACCCCACACCCCAAGTCCAGGTACTCACAGGTGGCCACGATGCTCACCTTAACAGGAAGGAAGGATTAACCAAGGTGCCCAGCAATGGGGGATGTTGAATAAATCATGGTACATCATTCTATGAAATATTCTGCAGCTATTAAAAATCACATTTATATAAAACTATTCCCATCTATCTCTCTGTCACCCAAACAGTCACCCTTCCATTGCCCTATCCATGTAAATGCCCATAAGACACTGAGGGATAGCATGCTTACCAAATGTTCATGCTGATTATTTTGGGGAGGTGAGGTCATCTTAAACTTATAAAATCAAAGTACAACATAAACACGCAGAAAAGTACTCAAATCCTATGTGCACAGCTCAATGAAGTCTCTCTAAGTGAATGCTCTTGGGTCACCACCATCTAAATGGTAACATTTTTGAGTGTCTTTTTTTTACTTTTCTTTTGATTTTCTATGTTGTCAGAATTTCTTGTAGTAAGAATGTATCATTTTAATAAAAATAAAACAATAAAATCATTATTCTTAAGATTTTTTTCCAAGGAAAAAATCATGCTTACAAAGACTGTTTAGTGGGATGAGAAAATGTTCACATGCAACATGAAACGTAATAAGGAAAAAGCACAGAGACATTGTGATATCAACTATGTCACAAACAAATGGAAAGCAAGCAAATAGAGCGGAAGGAATGATACCCAACATCAACAGTGGTGGTCTTTGGGTGTAGGAGTATGGATTTTTTTCCTGCTTTAATTTTTAAAATATTTTCTAGATAGGTTCTACTTTTGCAGTCAAAAACAATCATACAGCAGGCCACAGTGGCTCAGCAGGCAGAGTTCTCACCTGCCATGCCGGAGACCCGGGTTGGTTTCCCGGTGCCTGCCCATGCAAACAAAAAGAAGCATACACAGGTCCGGACTTATTTTGATCTCAGAGAAAGTTCCCAAGGCTGCAGACCTGGAGGGCTCAGGGATGGGCTGGCCGGTTGCAGAGGGGTGGTGGGGTGGTGGGAAGTGGTGACTACAGCCTGGGGGCCCAGGAGGCCTTGGGAATGAGGATGTGTAGGAGAGACCCCCTGGGCAGACAGGGGTCTAGGGTGCCCCAGACTTCAGCCAAGCCTTGCCTGAGGGTGAAGTCACAGGCCAGGCCTTCAAGGTGCCTCTGGGACTCTGGCCTGGGAGCTTCTCCAGCGGGGGAGGAACGCAGAGCACCCCAGGACTCTGGAGCTGGCCTTGCAATTGTGGCATTCCCGGAACAAGGGTGGTACCATCTCAGATGTGGCCCCAGCTCTCTCTCCCCTCCTGTCCCACTGCTTCTCCCAGCCTGTCCCATGCCCTGGGAATGTGCAATGCCTACGGCTCCCAGGCATACCAGGCCTCGTGCCCTGGGAACCTTCACGCTGCCCCTTCGCCCAGCCAAAGCCGACTGGCCCATCGTGACTCAGCTTGGGCAGCTCCTTCTCTGCAAAGCCTTTTTTTTTTTTTGCTTTTTAATAAAATGGATTTACTATAAACATATTTAGTTAAGGCAGCATATAGACTGAAAAATACAATTCACCATCATACATTTCACACAAAGGTATAAAAATAACTAAGTTCAATAGTTCAGGAAAAATAAACATCACGTAAACTACATCATGAAAAATGTCCAAGGAGTTCTGATCCATTAAAATACTCTATTTTTAGTCATTATTATATATATATAAAGGGGATCAAAGTTGGGCAGTTATATAGTCCTAGCGACAGGTCTCCTTCTTTCTTCATCTTTCTTCTCAGAATTCCTCCACCCTCAAAACCTCAACCCTGAGAGCCACTTTCAAAACTCCTATGACTCCACTGCATCTTGTGTTTTTGCTGTCCACACTTGGCAAAGCTTCTGCAAAGCCTTTTTGACATTGTGTTTGATGTTCTCAAGTCTGGGTGAGGAGTCTTTCCTCTATAACCGGGGTCAGCAAGTTTTTTTCTTGAAAGGCCAGATAGTAAATTCTTTTGCCTTTGCAAGTCATACGGTCTCTGCTGCAACTTCTCAACTCGGACGTGTGGTATGAAAGGAGCTACAGTTGTAGTGTGAAAGGCAGTATGAAAATGAACACATGTGGGTGTGTTATAGTAAGATTCTATTTACAAAAACAGACTTAGGCCAAATTTGAGGTGCAGGCTGCAGTGTGTCAACCTATCACAGCACTTACCCTATTGCAACACTAGCATCATGATTAAATGCTAAATTTTACACATGAAGAGGTAAATCATAATAAGAATCCCAGCTATCCTTCAGTGAGCACTTTCCCGTGTCAACCCCACTGCCAAAGACTTTACACACACTACCTCGTTTCATCTTTACAACGACCCTGGGAAGTCAGGATGGTTAGCAAGACCCATTTTACAGGTGAGATAACTGAGGCTCAAAGAGGTCAAGTGACTTTTTTTTTAAGGTTATGTAACTTTTAGGTGGCACAGCTAGGATTAAACCCCAGTAGTCAGATTTTAGGGCCCAGCTCTTAACCTCCACCCTAAGTTGCTGAAATGACCTGGTCTGAGAGCCCCAATGGGGCAATAACGCTGCTATGCTCATCTCTGCATCTAACAGGCCAAGCTTGAGGGCACCTGAACTGAACTAAGCTTGTGCAACCTCGCTGTGCCCTTCCATCCACCTTCCCACATCTCCGGGTTCTCTGGAGACAAAGTTGCTTTCCTGGAGAGGAAGATGAGAGAGAACACTTTAGCTTCACCTCTCTCTTGAGAGGCTTGGATCTCTCAGTCAATTTCCCAACAGCAGGGCTCTGGATTTCCATGCGGGTGGAATCAGGGAGGATGGAGGAAGTGATTCCTAGCCCCCTTTCCCCACCCCCACTGTATTCTTTAGATATTAGAGTATGGAGAGTTCATTTTGAACAAGGCTTCTGCAGCTAGAGAAGAAAAAAAGTTGAAATTCCCCTTCCATTCAGCTCTAAAACCTACTCAAACACGTTTGCCACAAATACATCCTGAGTTTGGGAGGGGAGGGGCCTTCCTGCCTTAAGCTCCCTCACCTCTCGTCTTTCTCCATGCTGGACGGCAGGACGCGGCTGCCCAGCACCCCAGGCTGGAAGGGGGACTTGGGGCTCTTGGGCTGGGAGTTCCAACTGGGGGTCTCTCCAGGACTGTCTGCTTCGTGCCTCTTGTGCAGCTGAGCCTGGGGAGAGAAGAGAGGCGAGTCTGTAGACTGGTCTGGGAAAGGGGCCCATGCATAGGACTGTCACTGCACGGCAAGCCCTCTGAAAAGGAGCAGGCCCCAGAGTCATTATAGACTAGGCAGAAAACAGGGGAAGTGGGGTGGGGAGATGCCGTCTGACCTCAGGGGCTGAGAAAAATGGGAGTCAGGCTCCCGTTCTAAGCAGCCACCCTTGAACACTGAGCTCAAATAATAACAACCCCCTGGAAATGTGACACACAAATGGAGACAGTTATCTTTTGCCAAAAAGTCACTATTTATGGTGTTCTGGCACTTGCCATGCCATCTCATTTAATTTCATTAGAATCCCGAGATGGAGAGAGTGGACTCATCTCAGAGATGAGGTCCAGAAATATTTTTACTTTTTCCTATATCCACATAAATGAAATGAAGGTTTTGACCATGCTACATTCCCATAGGAAAATGGATTTTCACCCATTTATGGAGGGTGTTTGGGGAATGAAATAACTTAAAGTGGTAGACACAAAATTCCATTTGGTGCTTACAACTCAACAACAAAAAGACAAACAATTCAATTAAAAATGGGCAAAGGACTTGAATAGACATTTCTCCAAAGAAGACATACAAATAACCAAAAAGCATGTGAAAAGATGCTCAACATCATTAGCCATCAGGGAAATGCATATAAAAACCACAATGATTTACCACTTCACGTCTTCTAGGATGGCTATTATAAAAAAAAAATGAGGTGGAGAAAATGTATTGTTGGTGGGAAAGCAAAATGATTACCTTTGCGGTAGAAAAAAGGTTTGGTGATTTCTCAAAAAATTAAATAAAGAATTTCCATATGAGTCAACAATTCCACTCTTAGGTATATCCCCCAAAGAACTGAAAGCAGGGACTCAAATACATACTTGGACACCAGTGTTTCCAACAGCATTAGTCACAATAGCCAAAAGGTGGAAACAACCCAAACGCCCATCAACAGATGAATGGATAAACAACATGTGGTATATCCACAGCAAATGAAATATTATTCAGCCATAAAAAGGAGCAGAGTTCTGATACATGCTACAATATGGATCAACCTTGATGATATGCTCAATGAAATAGGCCAGGCACAGAATGATAACACTTTTATGAAATACCTAGCATAGGTAAAGTCAGAGACAGAAAGTAGATTAGAGGTTACCAGGGGCCAGGGGAGGGGGAAAGAGGAGTTATTACTTAATGAGTACACAGTTTTGGTTTTGGGGTGATGAAAAAGCTTTGGTATTAGTTGACAGTGATGGTTGTATAGTGAAATACTTAATGTCACTAAACTGTACATTTAAACATGGTTAAAGAGGCAAATTTTATATTATATATATACATGTTACCATAATAAAAAGAAATGAAAGGAAAGGAAATTCGCTTGTGGGGGGGATCTGGAGAGCTAGGGTGGCAGCAATTCTGGCAATGCTGGGTTGGCCCCAGAGATAATAGAAATTTTCATCATCATCACAAACCTGACATCTCCATGTGCCCAACGTCCATTATTCATACTCTACTGGATGCTTGGCATTTGTTAGCTCATTTTTACATGCAAAAGACTCCTCTCAGGGTAGATACTGGTTCTCCCCATTTTACGGAGCAGTATGCTGAGGCTCAGAGGTTGATCAAAGTCACACAGCTTTCAAGAAGTGGGATTTGTACCAGGCCCGAAGGACTCCAAACCCAGGGTTCTTCCCAATACAACCTCGGCCAGCACCCTTCCACTGTTAACAAGTGCCCAGTGCTGCCAGGTGCTGCCTGCGGCAGAGAACAACCTGAGCAGACATGGCTATTTGGAGGAGAGGAGTGAGTAGGGACGAATGGACATCAAAAGCCTCATTTTCATAGAGGGCAGTGTATTTCAAGCTGCATTCAGGGATGCAGGGAGCTGCCTCAGGAGCTACCTTGGGGAGTCCAGATGGGAGCCCCAGGGCCCCTGTTCCCCCTATAACCAGGACTTTTTCTTTGTCTTCTAAGCTAAGCTGTCTTGTACGATTTCATTTCAAAGTCAGAGAACCTCTGGCTTAGTGGTTCCAGCATGCTTGGTATCGAGGGTCTGTATAATAAATTACAGAGACAAGCACTTTTTATTGACTTCTTATTCTTGCAAGAAAAAGACCTGAAAAACAATACTCCTATCTACTAAAGAAGCTATAAACTCGTGACCCTAACACAGGAGGTTTACACTGCCTGCATAGAATTTTAAGACTTGAGAAATTTCACAAACAACCCAGATTTCTCCACCTTAATTTCTTCCTCAATAAAATGGGAGGAAAGAACGACCTTTTGCAGGGTTCCTGGGGGCATAATGTGAGTTTGCAAATGCACAGTACCTGGCATAGAATATGGGGGCAAAGAGTCCCCTTCCTTGCTAAAATTAAATGCCATTTCCTTTCCAGGTATGTGGGAGATGCTTGGCAGAGCTGGGGGTGGGAAGGAGAGGACCAGCCCAGCCCATTCCACAAGGATTCTAAAATACAGTTGGGATTCTTATATAATTCAAGAGAGAGTCGAATCATGAGACTCTGGTGCTGACTTATGTCCTTCTTGGTATTGAAATGGTCTTTTTATGTGCCAGCCTCTCTGTTGCCCAGCAGGTGGAAATTCCTTCAGGCAAGGGCAGGAGGCTGGCCTTGTTCACTATTGCGTCCCTGATGCCCAGCTCAGGTGGGTGCCATATTATCAGCCCACTTTATGGATGAGCTAAACTGAGGCTTGGCCATGAGACCAATCAAGCAGCAGATTTGGGGGCTGAGGAGAGACAGGAGAGTGGAAGTTAAGGAACACAGAGCCACTGGTGAAATCCACGTAAATTAACAGTGTTGTTCATAGTTTGGCACCAGGGCCAGTTTTCTGGCTTTGACAAGGGACTGGGCTTGTGTGAGATATTCTCAATGGGGGAAGCAGGGGGAAGGGTACATAAGAGCTGTCTATGTCTTTGCAAACTCTTGTGACTCTTGCAGAAATAAGACACAGAAAAAGAGACAGAGAGAAAGTAAGAAAGACAAAAAGAAAGAAAGGAAGGAGGGAGGGAAGGAGGAAGGAAAAGAGGGAAAGAAAGAAGGCAGAAGGAAGGAGGGAGGGAGGGAAAGAAGCATGGGGTCATTCTCTTTGCTGCTGGGTGGCTCTGGACAAGAGGTCAGTACCTTCAGCACAGCCGGATCCACGCCGGGGAACACGGGCATCCTCTGTGGATGGCTGCTGGGTGTCCTCTCAACCCGGGACGGCTTCTCCTCTTCGTCGGACTCTTCCCTCCTGGGGGATTTCTCTTCTGTTGCAAAGAAAAGGGCACTGAAGTCATTGAGTGCTTCTCTTTACGGAGGGCCTACTATGTGCCAGATGCTTGGCACTGCATCCCCCCTGCCATCCTCCCAGCAGCCCTGTAGGGACGCAATTGTGACCCCAACATACGATGAGCATGAATCTGGGTCTGCCTACTTTCAGGCTCTCTCCATTTCACAACTCTGTCTCTTGCCAGAAGATACTGGCAGTAAGGCAGGGCAGGGTTTTCTCCTGGGAGAGGGCACGAACAGACCCACCTCCTGGGCTCCTGACTCGTGCCAAGTCAGGGAAATAGAAGCAAACCTTTGGCAGAGAGAGGCAGGAAACAGACTGAGATGCTTTCAGTTAACAATGCTTTGGGGGTAGTGCTCTCAGAAGAGAGTGGAGAGAGCTCTGTGTGTTTTGTAGAAGGGCTGCCCCAAAACTGAGTGGGGAAGCCATTTTTCTTACCCCCACTGAATTCCCCTCTCAGGACTCAACCCCATCACCATGCCTCAGTTTCATGGGTGAGCTGGGCTGTCCCAGAAAGAGACTTTGGGGCACTGGATTGTCCCTTCCCAGTGGCCCAGGAGTTAATGGTGTGGGGTTTCAACCACCCTGAGACCTGGATACCAGCGGGGACACTATGGAGTGGACAGGGGTGTGTATGGAATGGACAAGGCGAGGCCTGATCCTCTGGAGACCCCCAGCTCATCAAGGAGCTGGGCTGTGTTCAGGAAGTGCTCACCTCCGCAGGATGGGAAATGACAGTCTGCCATGGGATTCTGTTCTGATATCCTACAGCCTTCAGAGCCAGGAAGGTCTTCCCAGTATTTAAGCCAAAGCTCCTGCTGGTCAATGGAGGAGCAAGGGTGGGGCGTACCTGTTGAGTCCTTGAACATCCACCTGCTGCTGGCCTCCTCCGCCCAAGGGGACCTGCTCTCGGACTCGCTGAGTCGGCTGCGCCGGAGGGAGTGGGAGATGGGGGCCCGGCGGCGGCTCCTCTTGCTGAGTTGCACACGGGTCTTGAGGGCACTTGAGTCGAGGACTGAGGTTTGCTTTGGGGGCAGTGGGGAGAAGGAAGGACAAAGTAAGGGGACCATCCATTAGGGGAGGTCTACACAGCCTCTTCGATCCACCAGATACCTTTAAGGAGATCCATGGGCCAACATCTCCATATTTTAATGGTAATCTAATCATCCTAAACGCGGGTTTCTCCATGGAACATGCCATGCGGGCTGACTGCAAGGGTTGAATGGGACCGTGAAGCTGGGTTGTCCCCAGCATATAGGCGGTACATGATGAATGGAAATGCCTTCCCTGTCTCTCACTCAGCACAGGGTCCGTGAGCTGAGAGGCTCTCACCCTCCTCTACCCACAACAATTTAAGGCGCACGTGGGATAAGTGAAGCAAAGTCCTACCAAGCACCAGGCATTCATTTCCTAGCCTCCCAGATGACCCACACTCTGAGAAGAGGCAGGTGGAGTCAAAGTGACGGTTTCTCCAGTGATAGGGCTGAGATCACAAATGTCCCTGGAGGTGTGGGGGGGGGGGGGGTAGGGTTGGAGTTAGAGCTCTGAAACTATGCAAGTCAGCAGTACCCCATACAGGAACTGCTGAAAAAGCTGTAAAACTGATCAGATTGAGTAGAGATACGAATGAAGCTGATGCAGATAGGACTAAAGCAGACCAGAATGCAGGGTAAAGGATGATATCATCCATACTTCAAAGCTTCAACTTCTGTGTGAAACTAAAGGGAGAGATGTTTATTGGGTGTGAAATTTAAAATTTGGGTAGTGCATTTCCTAATTTAATTGTATGGTCAGTTTAGCTGAACACAGTAAGTACAGGGAATCTTGAATAGGGCGTGAGATTTTGTTGGTTTGTCCAGGTTAGTGTGATGCTCCAGTGAATCCCAGAGTAATTTGGGCAGTGAATAAAGAAGTATTTGCCAAGTCCCCTTGGGGGAATGGGGAGAAAGGAGGAAATATTCAATTTCGCCATTTGGGGAATTTCTGATATTCGCACAAGCAGTGGGAACAACCAAATCAACAGGCCGAGCCCTCTATCTTGGGGCTTACCACCTTGAAGCTTAATCTTGCAAAGGATAGGTGAAGCCTACTTAAAATGAGGCACCCAGAGAACCGCTTTTGTTACTCATATGTGGCCTCTCTAAGCCTACAAAGCCAATGAACTCATTGCCTCCCCCCTACGTGGGACGTGACTCCCAGGGATGTACATCTCCCTGGCAACATGGGACAGAAATCCTGGGATGAGCCAGGACCTAGCATCAAGGGATTGAGAAAACCTTCTTGATCAAAAGGGGGAAAAGAGAAATAACACAAGATAAAGTTTCAGTGGCTGAGAGATTTCAGAGTCGAGGGGTTATCATGGAGGTTATTCTTATGCATTATATAGCTATCTCTTTTTAGTTTATGGTGTATCGGAGTGGCTGGAGGGAAGCACCTGAAACTGTTGTGCTGTGTTCCAGCAGTCTTGATTCTTAAAGATGATTGTATAAAGATAAAACTTTTACAATGTGACTGTGTGATTGTGAAAACCTTGTGTCTGATGGGCCTTTTTTCCACGGTGTGGACAGATAAGTAAAAAATGTAGATAAAAATATAAGTCGATAATAGGGGGGATAAGGAGTAAAATAAATTGGGTAGATGGAAATACTAGTGGTCAATGAGAGGGAGGGGTAAGGGCCATGGTATGTATGAGTTTTTTCTTTTTTATTTCTTTTTCTGGAGTGATACAAATGTTCTAAAAAATGATTATGGCGATGAACACCATATGTGATGATACTGTGAGCCACTGATTGTGCACTATGTATGGACTGTATGTGTGTGAAGATTTTTCAATAAAAATATTTAAAAAAACAAATCCTGCTCAATTTGCATCCTAGCTGTGAGCACTCGAGCATTGGAGGTCAATGACCTGGCTTGGGTGACCTTGTTTGTAAAAAGGGGATAATGACAGAATTCACCTCATAGAGTAGTTGAGAAAATTCAGCAAGCTTGGGGATCGGAAGGCCTTGTTTCAGATAATACCTGACTAAGGCTCAAAACCCCAAGCTGTGACTATTCTTCCCAGCAAGCTCCTGTTCCATCTCAGGGCCACTTTCGAGAAATTGCATCACCCAAGGCCTTTTAAATTAGCAGTAATGGGCTAATTTCAGTGAATCATCTCCTAGCATTGGTAAGTGACAGACAGTGGGGGCCGGGAAAGGGAGCTGATATTTGCAAGCTGTTTCCCAAACACCTTGCCCCAGGGGAGTCCAGGGTGGGGACGTGCATGGGACCCGGGGAAGTGGGACACAGCCATGCATCATGAAGGGTCTGCTGCCCCGAAGAGGGGGCCATGCTTCTCTGACAACTTAGTAGAGTCAGCTTTTCAGGGTTAGAGCGTGGGAGTGAGCCCTGTCAGCCGAGGGTCTGGCTTGGGTCCTCCTAGCTGACGCGAGGGGGAAATGGATCCATCTCCACAAGACCAGCCCTGCAGCCTCAGCCTGGTACAGGGAGTGGATTCCTCAGTGCCTTGCCTCCTCTTTCAAGCCCACACCCTCCAAACAGTTCCCACGGGAAACCCAAATCATGGTGAGCATTACCCGAAAGCCTAGGTATTGCTAAATAAGCAGCAAGTCCCAGGCTTAGGGTCAGTGGCACTTGGAATCACTCGAGGCCCACTTCAGTTTCCTAATCTGCACAATGGGGTGGTGAGCTTTGCCTCTCGGGGCTGCTAAGCAGGTTCGTGGGCCAGGGGCTGATGCTCGAGGTGGATGGCTATTTACTGCTCTAACGAACACTGCGAAGGTGCAGTTTCAGGGTCTGGTGGTGGTGAGGCGGGGAGCCTAGCACGCTATGGCACAGTAACATCATTTGGGCATGTAAGGTGGAGCGACACCCAGCACATGTGGGAGCTCCATAATGTTTGTTGAATGAATATAACTGGACCCAGCACATACAGGAGCTCCATAATGTTTGTTGAATGAATATAACTGGGCACATCATCTCACTCAATCCTTACAATAACCCAGAGAGATGGGCATGTCTGTGCCCATGTTATAAAGCAGCTGGGTTCTTCATGCTTGAAGTTGTAAAACTTAGCCCAAAATCCCAGGGAGAGGAGGCCAGACTTCCTGCTTGCCTGGCAGGTGAGGACTCACACAGTTTTAATTTGAAAACACGACTGTTTTTGAGGGTGTGGAGCCCAGGCTCAGAGAGGGGAAGACATCTTCCCTAAGACACACAGCAGGTCCAAGATACATGTGCAAGGCAGTCTTGGCTCAAAGATACTCTGTCCCCTTTTCACCTGTGATAGGGATCCCTGACATATGCACTGCACCCCCAAAGGGGATATTTCCCCAGATTCAGGGCTTCCCTTTAAGAAGAAATCACTGTTTTCATTCTCAGCCAGCAACTTACATCGATGAAGGAGAAGTCGTCTGCTTTCTCTGGAGGGCAGGTGTCCAGTGGGGGCAGCCCCTCCGCTCCGTCCATAGACTCCTGGTCAGTGCTAGAGTGGCCCAGGCTGGTGCTCCGCTGGTCCCTGGCACTGTCATACTGACCCCCAGCAGAGGCGGGCTCCGTTTGGGAGGACAGGGAAGACAAGCGGCTGTTTGGGTGCTGTCTTCGCACGGAGGTGGTACTGCTGTCTGGAGATGGGGACTCGGGAGCTAAGCTAAGAGAAAGAGAGGGACGAAAAGACATGGTCGTGTTTAGAGAAATGCATTTTAGTAATGGCAGCAACAGGAAGCATCGTGTGCTTTTTACTCCAGGAAGCAACAGATAGATCATCCTGGCTAGAGAACCTCTCTGGAGACAGCACAAGCCAGGCCAGGCAGGCGCAGCCGGGCCGGGCACAAGTCAGCCTGGCTCGAGAGCCTGGTTCTCTCCATTGTGCCCTGCAGAGCGGTGTGGACTGGTGTGGAATGGGGGGGGGGGGGGTGAGTCCCGCCACCTTGCAGTAGCCCCTAACGCTGTGCTGTCCACCAAGGAGCCTCTGGCCACAAAAGTCTATTGAACCCATGCCATGCAGCTTGCTGAGCTTGCAAGTGGGAGCTGTACCCAATGGATTTCCAAGACTTTGAACGAAAAGAAGAAGGTAAAATGTCTCATCAATAACATTTTATATTGATTATATGTTGAAATGATACTTTGGATCCATTGGGTTCGATAAAATATACCGTGTAAACTAATTTCACCAATTTTTACTCCTGTAACGTGGGTGCTAGAATTTTAAAATTAGATGTATGTCTGACATTTGCAGCTTGCGTGGTATTTCTGTTGCATATGCTGCCGTAGAACAAATGATTACCTGGGGCGGGAGGATGGTGTGCATTGTTTTCATTCATTCACTCATTCATTTAATAGATATTTATTGAGCACTTACTATGTTCCAGGCACTTTGTTAAAACCATGTCACTTAATCCTCTCCATGACCTTATAGGGAGTACCCTATCATCCCTCAAATTCTATGAAATAGGATTAACCTTATTTTAAATATTAACCTCATTAAAGATGAGGCAACTGAGGCACAGAGATGGGAAGTAGCCAACTCGAAGGGGCAGAGCTGGACTCAAATCCATGCAGTCACGCTCCAGAAGGCATGTCGCTGCCCCACCCTACCTCTGCAATGTGTTGCCAACATAATGTGTTCAGGCTCCTCTTGGAAAACTGAACCCGCCAAAGACAAAATTTTTAAGAAGTAAGTCATTACCTGACATCCCACCCGTTCAAACATGCAGACATAGAAAAGACATAGAAGTTCAGGGCACAGAGCAGCCTCAGGGACTAGGAAACCTGTATTCTGAGTGAGGTTAAGGGGCATGCCAGCCACTACCTCCCTAGCAGGTGGGCCTGCCCTAAAAGGCCCCCGAGATGGACCTTTGAGCAGATCCTTCAACCGTTGTGTAAGGCAGTAATGCCTTTTTACAGCTTGAGGATGGTTTTATTAGCTGCAATGGGTGGGGTTTTGGGGTCGTAGGGTGGGATAGAGCCAAACCCAGCTGAGGATGAGGGAAGTACCGCAAGAGGTCAACAGATGGCGCCACTGGCCCAGGACTGGGCGCATAGAGGCTCCTTGAAGGTGAGCTGGTGGGGTGGCTGCAGGGCTTCTGGAAGACACGAGGGGGCGCCTACCCACGGGGAAGTCCTGGGTCTGAGTAGCCAGGTCCCACCAGGGCCCAGAGAGAAGAAGGAACTGGGTTTCCAGACTTGTAGTCCAGAGCTCTTGCAGGGCGTTCTTATGAAATTTAAGAAACCTCATTAACCACTTATATTTCAAAGGTGGTGGGCAGGGGCTTTCCCAGTACTACCAGAAACTGCTTCTTCCCTTTCTCTTTTGCTAGCCCACTTTCAATTCCATCAGTCTCAACTCAATTTCAGTATCTGCAATTCTCTGCGATGTAATCCAGTGGAGGGGTGTGGCCACTCCGGAATAAAGAGGGCCTGGGTTCAAATCAAGAACAGCTGTGGACGTGCTGTGTGACCAGGAATCCCTACCTTTCCATGAGGACACTGAGTCACAGGGTGACACGGCTTGCAAGTGGCCATGTTGTAGGTCCAGGCCAGCTCTCCCTGACTGCAAACATCACACGCCTCACTCTGCAACGCTGCAGCCATCAGCTGGGGAGGCGTGAGCTAGAAGCACAGGCAACGTCCCCCTGTTCACAAGGGAGGGTCTTGCCAGGTATCTAAACCACAATAGGCACATTGCATAAGGAACTATGCAATCACAACATGGATATCCTCCTAACAACCCCCTCTGGTGGGGTATCTCGGTTTTCTCCTCTGCCAAATGGATCAACAGGACTAAATGAGTTAACACATTCATGGGCTGAGAACACTGCCTGGCACACAGGCTCAATAAGCATCAGCTATTTTTATAAGCATCATTTCCTTTCTCTAGGGAGGAGGAAAATATAAGTAATTTACCCAACATCCCATAGCCAGTGAGGGTGGGGCTGGGATTCAATCTCCGACCTGCCTGTTTCCTGAATCTGGGTTACAATCAATGACCTTCAGGCTTCCACGGTAGATGTACTCTTCCCTCCTTGCTAAGCTGACATTTGAGGGTTCTAAAAGTCGCTGACGGTGGTGATGTCAAATGCAGATACAGCTTATAAAGCAACATGCATACTATGTTCCTGCATTTGTATGTGTGTGTTGTGTGTGTGTGTCTACCTGCTACACACAAATACAGACAAAAAATCTAGAAAGACAACAGGAAAGCTTAACAAAGGTATGTCTGCACGCTGGGTTAGAGGTGGCTGTCATTTTCTTTATTTTTTTTTTTTTTTTTACTTTTTAAATTCCTTTTTTACAACAAGAATGATTATGAACGCACAACTATATGATGATACTGTGAACCACTAATTGCACACTTTGGATGATTATATGGTATGTAAATATATCTCAGTAGAATTGCATTTAGAAAAACATATCGGGAAGAATAGAATGGCTTACTCTTATAATTGTGAACAGAAGAGGTTCTAATAATATAGAAATCAGGAGGTGGGGAGCCACACTGCTTCCCGCTCCGATGCCCCTTCCCGCAGCCGGGGTTCCTGCCACCTACCTCTCCCCGTTCTGGTGCTGGTCCGTCCAAGTTCCATACTGGCTGTCAGCCTCCTGCACTAGGGTGTCAGTGTCCTTGGCTTCGGGGGGCCGCCTGGAGAAACACTGCTTCAGCTGGTCCTACAAGGACAAGCCAAACGAGAGGTTTCTATGGGGGATACTTGGAACTCGAGATTTGGCTCACACAGATCACATAGTATCAGCCCCAGCTCCTACTGTTCCCAGAAGGGGGTCTAAACATCTTGGCTGGGCACCAGAATGACCCACCCAGTTTGTCTAAGACTGAGGTGCTTCAGAGGGTGCAGGCCTTTCAATCCTGAAACCAGGCTAACGGTCACCCAGCCAGCCCACAGGGCCTGGTTGGTGCTGCCCCCGCCCCTTCACTAAGTGCAAGCAGGCCACACTTCTTTCAGTCTCCAACCCTGGCCAGCAACGCTGCCCAGACTCATCCATCTGATGTGGGCACCCCTCACCCCACCAGGTTTACCACCGGCCTTTCCCTCAGCACCCCGAACATCCGTGGAGCATTTAACTTGTAATCTGGCCAGGTGTCAGGCTAAGCCATCCACACAAATCACCCCGCTCAACTCTGGTCCCACCACAGCCCCATGAGGTGGACCTTACCGCAATCCCATTTTACAGATGAGAAAACTGAGGCTTAGAGAGGAGAAGTGAGGCATCTCAGAGCAACAGTGAGTCAATGGTGGGTGGAGGCCAAACCTAAGCAGGGGGCTTGGACTCTGAGCCCAGGTAGCACTGCTGTCAGAGCAGCCCCCGCCTGTCTAGTTGTGGGTCTCGTCCTCGCAGGGGGACGGGTGGGCAGTGGGCAAGTGTCTTGGCTACCACAGAACTGGCCACAGGGCCCAGCCATGGCCTGGCTCACTGTGGGCAACCCATAAATCTCCATTAAATGACTGTCCTGCTTGCTTCCCTAACTCATCTGCTCAGCAAATTAAAGGCCCATTCCATGTGACGTAATCACGGAACCGGCTACCACTCAGGCCCTTATCTTATAGAGTGGGGAGAAGCTGGGGCACATGAGGCCATCACCCAACAACCAATATAGAACCAATCTTCACCATCTTCATCACCAATCTTCACCATCCTCATCTTTAATGGCTGACAAGCACGACCCTGTACAGGTCACAGCATCTTCCATTTAATTTATCCCCAAGTGTTGGACATTTAGGTTGCTGAATTTTTTCACAGTTATAATCAACCACAGGATGAGTATCTCAGAGGCCAAATTGTCTCACCTCTGTGATTATTCCTACAGGAGGAATTCCTATGAATCATGGGGCCCAAGGGCAGTACATTTCTTTAGGCTTTGGATCCTAATGAGGAAGCCAGCCTTGGAACAATCTGCCTCGTTTCCAAGTCCACGGGCAGACTGTGGGGTGGGTGTTAGCATGTTTCAAGGATGAAGTCAGTTCCCATTTGGGGAACCATTTTTTTTTTTCTTTTTTCTTAACCTCAGAAGGTCAGTTGATACATGAGGGCACCACACCCTTGACAGAATTTCCTGGGACCCAGGATTGGAAGTGGCCGTCTGAACGTGGTCTCAGCTGCTCACTGCTTTCAAAGCTGGGATGGGATCGGCCGTTCTCTAACTTAATTCCTTCCAGGGGTCAGAGTCAGAGGCCAGAGGTGGGCGCCTCAGGGGTTGGTTCGGGCAGTTGAAGGGGGGTGCATGTGGGATACTGGGCTGCTCCCAGGGTGAGCTAACTCAGTGGGGAGCAAAGGGCTGGGGGCTCCGGGACAGGTGTACCTGTCACTGCCCCGCCCTAGCTGTGTGGCCTGGGCAAGTGACCCCGCCCCTCTGAGCCTCAGTTTCCTCATTGGAAAAATGGGAGCTGCTTTGAGGCTTCCATGGGAAAATCTTTGGAACACGCTAAGTTCAGTGCCTGTCACGTACGGGTTTTCAGGAGACACGAGCCACTGGGATCGAAGCTATGATCATGGCCCTCTCCAGAGGCAGGCAGCGAAACGGGCCCTGGCAAAGCCAAGCCTGATCTCCTCCCAGGTCTTCAACACCCTGGAAATCCAGGGATTCCTCTCAGAGCGCAGTGAAAGGAAGGAATTTGTAGGTGTGGCTTTTGGAATTAGGAATGGCAGTTCTGCAGGATGCTGAGGGTGAGCTGCTTCCTGAGCTCCTGTGGACGGCGCCAGGTGGAAAAGGTGTTCAGCAGAAGTATGTTGGCTTCAACCCATTTCCTGTGGTTGGGTGGGTCCACCGCAGAGGTTTGTGATTCAAGCTGGGATCTGAAACCCCCACAGGCGCAGGTGTGTCTTCTCCCTCAGCAGCCTAACACTAGACTCAAGATTCCTGAGCATGGCCTCCTTGATGCCTCTCTTGCCCTTACCCTCTCACCAATCTGATCCCCAAGTTCTCAGAAGATTCCTTCCGCAACATTCCATCCAGCCCTGGCCAGCACTCCATCCATTCCGTGCAGCTTCTGGGTCTCCCAGCTTCCCTGACCCTCTGGCTCCCTCCCATATGCTCTCTTCCCATTCTGCTTCCTAAGACCCAAATCAAAGCCTGCAAGTTCCCACGGCCCTTGGGGTAAAACCTGAACCCCTTCAGGATGGCCTGCAGGACCTTCATGAGTGGGGGCCCTGCTGAAGTCTGCAAGCTCCTTTGACAGCACCCCCCTCCTCTACTGTACCTCCATCCCCAGGTCCCTCATAGGCCCTCCCACCAGCTGCTCCAGACCCTCTTTCCTCCCCTTTCCTCAGGTCCCTTGACTCATCTCCAGACCTGCTGGAGCAGCTGACACTTCCTACTTGTCCTTCAGGGTTCGGTTTTGTTAGCTTCTCCTCCAGGAAGCCTTCCCTGAATCCCTATCACCACTACCACCAACACACTGGCTCAGGAGCCCTCAGGCTCCCACAGTCTCCTAAACATGCATTACCCAATAGGTAGCCTCTAGTCACATGTGGCCATTTAAATTTAATTTAAATTTAACATTTAATTTATAACATTAAGAATTCAGTTCTTCACTCACACTAGCCACATATCAAAGGGTCCATAACCACCTGTGACCAGTAGCTACCTTACTGGACAGCGTAGATTCAGAACATTTCCATCAGCATACAAATTTCTATAGACAGCCCTGCTCCAGAACTTCCCACAGTATAATAATTTTAATTATTATAATTATCCTATTCATTATCATTGTCAATCTCCCTTAGACAAGTATTGGATTTGAATTCAGGCTCCACTACAGAGTAGCTGTGTGGCCTTGGGCAAGTTTCTTCAACTCTCTGTGCTTCAATGTCTGGCAAAAGGAGAGGTGCAGTCATTACTTTTTAACACAGAACTCCTTATTTGGTAGAATTTAGGGATTAAGGTTGTCTAAGGGAATTCATCTTATAAATGAGGCTTAAGAAAGGAAGTTGTTTATCTGAACTTTTCCCAGTTAGCATCCTGGTAATCTTGTGTGCATTACAAATTATTCAGGTCTCAGCACCCCAGCAGACCTTAGTAGCCTTTCAGATTGGCAATGCTTTGGCTTAGCTCCCAGGACAACAAGGCCTGGAGATCAAAAACCAAAAATATGCCTAAAAATCTTCTAGAAGTTGCTAAAAGTCAGTTCTTCTATTAGATTTAAGGGGAGCTGTTCTTCTAATTCGGTATCAGATCACAGCCTGCTCATAAAACCCTCATCGCCTACCTGGATTTACAAGGTTCTCTGAAAATGCAAATGATGAGCCATAAGGAATGCAGAAGAGCTGCTTAAGAAACACCCCATTTGGGCCACCTGCTGATATTTTTGGACATGCATCTTTGATCTGTATAAGCCGGCCCTAATCCAGCTTTCAGTTCTGTGGTTTGTCCTGTGACAATAATTGAATCGTATAATTTAGAGCCGAAAGGACCTTTGTTTTTGCATGGGCAGGAACCAGGAATCGAACCTGGGTCTCCGCCATGGCAGGTCAGAACTCTGCCTGCTGAGCCACCGAGGCCTGCCCTGAGAGGGCCTTTTGAGTCCCGTTCATCAGCTCTTCCTCTCCAGATGAGGAAACTGACACCCAGAGGTGACACTAGCTGTGTGGCTCTCCGACTTCACAGCCAATGAATGGCAGAGCTAGGGCGGCCGGGAACCAGTGCCCTTCCCAGTCCCCAACATCCTACCTGCCCCTGCCTTTTTGATGATGCTTCAGGAGGCTTTGATGGGGAAATGCATGTAAAAAGGCTCTTAAATCCCAATGAATGTGGCAGGTTTCAAAACCACTTGCTTAGACTAGCTCACCAAGCCCCAAAGCCACTGGTGGGTGAAAACTCTGATCCCTTGTTTGATTGAGTCTTGCAGGCAAAGACACCTGTCTTGGCCTGCAGCCTACAATGGACAGCTTCGTGACACCCGTGCTAGCTGGAGCCTTTAAGAATTGTGTTCAAACAAGCCTTAACACATGTCCTGAAATTTAAAATGTATACTCCCTTTGTTCAGCAAGTTCGTTCCAGAAATTTATCTCAAGGAAATCATTAAATATACTTGCCAAAACCTAAGAACACAGATGCTCCCTGTGGGATTGGTTATCATTGCAAAGTATTGGAAATAACCTGAATATCCAATAACAGGGGATTGGTGAAATCCAGTATAGTATATCCCCACAATGGAATAAATGTAGTCAATTAAAATGAGGTTCAGAAAGAATATTTCCCGTCACAGAAGGATGCCCGCCGTGTATTAGCAAATGTAAAAAGAAAAGGCAATGAAACAGTGTCTTTGGGTTATGATACCAGTTTTGTTAAAAAAATGCATATAAGTAAAAAACACCAGCTGGAAGTTCCCATAGTAAATTGTTGGCAGTGGTGCCTTCCAGAGGTGAGATGGGCTCTCTTTTCGTGTTGGATGATGATTTTATTTTTTGATACACTTGGACTTTATAGTTCCATATAATCAGATGATAAAACGAAATAAAGTTAATTAAATCATACTTTCTAGGACTACCTTGTAGTATTCAACATGAATTAAGAACAAACCTGAGGGGGTTCTTTATTTGTTTATCTATACCAGGCACCAGCAAATTTTCTCTAACCCCAGCACTCAGAACGATGCCTGGCCTATAGCAGTTGCTCCATAAATATTTGTCATATATGTTTCTGACATTGTGGTTGTGTTTTCGTCTGCAACGAGCAGGAATTAGCTATCTAACCAGAAAAGCCAACAGTAATGAAGAGGGTAGAGGAAGGTGAAAACCATTACGCCTGAGTGTATTTCGGGGTGTTTAACACAGCTCCCTAAGAGAGAACCCTGAGTCAGACCAGGCTCAGGGGCCCAGGGCTGACAGAGCAATTCTGAGCAATTCAAGAAGGGTGCCCCACCCCACCCCCACTCGGCAACTCTATCCTGCTGGCCCAGGCTGCTGTGGGAGACACCGGCTGCGTCTCAGGGCCCATACCACGAGGCACCTTCCATCCTGTGCCAGGGTTAGACCCACCCAGTGGCCAAGCAATAACAATATAATATTGAGGGCTAACCTTATTGAAGGCTGACTATGCCACTTAAGGCTCCCAACAGCCCTGTGGAATAGGAAGCATTGTGGACCCGTTTTTACAGAGCAGGAAACTAAGACCAGAGAGGCAACCTGCCCTGACCAAGGTCACGGAGAAAGGGGTGGAGCTGGGGTTTGAACCCAGATTTTCCTGATGCCCAAATGCAAGCCCTTCTGAGCTGCCCTTTCTCTTGGCTCTGACTTAATGAGAGCATGTCCCTCAGGGACCATTTTACAGGTGAGAAAACCAAGGTGCAGGAGGGGAAGGGATGCTGGACCAGGCCTAGAATCCCCTGACTCTCTGGCCACTCTCTGGTCACAGCGCATCCCTAAATTGGGGCCAGGGAGGGGAGCAGGGAAGGGGGGCAGCAGGCAAAGGATTGGCGGTGTCCCCAGGTCTGTCTCACATCCACCCTGCACCCCTCAATCCAGTCTTTCCCAGCTGTCAGGATGGTCTTTTCAAAAGTCAAGATGACCTCATCAGCCATCTCTGGAGGAAAGAGCTCCCTTCCCAGGGTCCTCAAGAGGAAGTCCAGTCTCCTTGCTGCAGCCTGTAGGGTCAGTGGTCCAGTGCCTGATCTCTTCTCCACCTCATCTTACCCTTACTCCCCCTCACCCCTTCTGCTCCAGCCACATTCACCCCTAAACACACGGGGCAGCTTCATACCTTCAGATCAGTTTGAGTACTGCCTCTTCCGAGAAGCCTTCCCAGACCCCAATTCAGGCCAGATGCACCCCTTTCAGAGCCCTGACCCCCGTCTGCGGTTCTAAGATCATTTGTGTGATTTGCTGAATGCCTGTCCCTCCCAGGACACATAACTTTCAATCTGTCACCACTGGATCCTCAGTGCTTAGTTACACTGCCTGGTGAACAATAAGTGTTCAACAAGTAGGAAGGAAGGAAGGGAGGGAGGAAGGCAGACGGGCTGGAAAGAAACAGCCGGGGAACAGGGCTGGCAAGGCTCTCTCCCAAATCTGCCAGCAAAGACTCGCATGACGTCATCTTCCTGTGGACTTGGGCCCCATCTAGGAGAGCAGTCAGGGCACTGGATAGCGTCTGGCTACAGTACAATCCAGGCCCTGCCCCTGCCCCGTCCTGGGGGCTGGGGGTGCTTCCCAGGGAAAGCTGGTGGGACAGCAATTCCTGAGCCCTCTCACTGGGCCCCAAGAACATGAACGCAGGTGTAGCCAGGTGTGGCTGGGCCACCTGGGCTAGTCGCCTGGTTGGAATCAGCTCGGGATGTGCCATTGATCAGCTTGAGGTCGTCTCTGAGGTTGGAGGAGAGCTTGGGGTGCAGAAGGGAGGGTAGAGAAGGAGAGATAGAGAGAAAGGTGGGCAAACCAAGGCAGAGAGAGAAGGAGCAAGAACAAGGCAGGAGAGACAAAGAGAGTGAAGCAGAAACTGAAAGGATGAGCCCAAGACTGTGAAACATAAAAACGGACCCAGCAATGGCTCAGAGAGAGGGAGAGGGGGGAAGAGACGGTGAAAGAGATGGAGAGGGACATGGAAAAGGGATGGAGAGAGACATGTTCAGTGCATGAGGGACAGAGAAAGGTGAAGGAGGAGGGTGACCCGCTCAGACGGGTGAGGCTGGCCAGCCCACCGGGATGGTGGCTCTGTGACTCTGCCCACAGAAACACACCTGCATCCACCTATGCATGAGGCTGGACTCCCTCTCCTTAACCAGGAGACTATGTCCGAGCACAGGTACTAGTCCCAGCTCTGCTCCACTCCCCGGGGGGCCTCTGGCAAAGTCCTTTCCTCTCCTGATATGTTAGTAGCCTGGGTTCCAAGGCTTCAGTGCCCTTTGCAGCACAAAAGCTCACCTTTGGCTGCTGGCTAATGTTCACTGTGGACAAAGCATGCCTGCTTTGTTGTTTCCAGTGGGAAAGGGCCTGGCTCAGCTCTGGAAACAAGAGAATGTTTGGACCATCTAACACTGCTTGCCCATCTAACTGATGATAGAATAATGGTGTTTACTCTTTGGGGCTTGAATAAAATCAATTTTTTAAAAAATACACTATGGCTAAGCTAACAGCTCCTAATGAAGCCACCTGAAGATGAGCAGCTAAAACCACAAACTTTCAGGTCACAGATGCAAAATGAACCTACGCAGAGCCTCCAACACACTGGAGCTCTGAGCAAGGGTTCTGCAGTCGGGCAGGCCGAGGCAAATCCAGTTCTGCCATTTGCTAGTTGTGGCTGAAACCTCTTTAATCTCTGATTTCACCATCTGCAAAATGGGGGGGGGGGGGGGGGGAATACTGAGAGGTGTCGGGAGGACGCTGTAAAATGCCTGGCAAAAGATTGCACATGCCCGTTTAATTCCCAATTTTAACGAATACTGTAATGAGATGCTAACACACCCCGAGAAGCGCAGCAGTCCCGCAGCCTGGCTGAGAGCCCAAAGGCTGCCTAAACCGGAGATTCATGAGTATATCTCTTTGACCTGGACATCAGTCGGAGTCTGATCAAAGAGCACCCAGAGGAAGGCCCCACAGCATAAGATGGTTCTGGGCCCCCAGCTCTGCTGGGCAGACTTGTCTCATCCAGGCCGGAGTCACCATCAGGGCCCACAGGCTGCCAAAATGATGGCTCTGGCAGACATGCTGTCTCCATGGGGCAACCATTACCCAAAGTGACGGGATACACATTTGCCGCTGGTCTGCAGAAGTCATGTTTGGATTCACAATGTTAGATGCTGGCTGGGGGCACCCGACCAGGCTGGGGTGAGGGACAGCTCTGGAGTGGGGCTTGCTCCCTCTTCTGACAGCCTCAGATGCTATAAACAGAAACGACAGCTGGACGGGACACCTTGGCTCCTTGGGCCTCAGAGGCTGGGCTCTCTCAGGACCAAGAAACCTAGTAGGCACGCTGGGGCCTGTGCTCTGGTGTCAGAGGTAGGCGAGAAGGTGCTAGGAATAGCAGTAACAGTGAACACTTATGGAGCACCAACTGTGTGCCTAGTATCTCATCAAATTCCTTACGTAGACCATCTTGTTCAGTTCCCATAAGAGGTACTATTAATACCTCCATTTCACAGACGAGGGAGCTGAAGCTCTGAGAAGTTAAATCATGAAACCAATAATAGACACTTATATAGCATTTATGGTGTGCCAAGCATGCCACACCGAGTTCTCCCCCAAACCCTAAGAGGTAGGTACTGCTATTATTCCTCTTTCCAGAGGAGAAGACTGAGGCACAGAGAGGTGAAATAATTTGCCTAGGGTCTCGCTAGGAAGTAGAGCAGACTGGGTTCCAAATCCAGGAGTCAGGCTCGGAGCCTGCAGTTTGTAACCCCCCACTCCACAAACTCCTACTGCTCTTTCTTCCAGGAAGTGTTCCTCTGGGATGCTTCCTGTCGGCCAGCCACTGTCAATGCTGGCCCCTGGCCTGCTTTGTACTTGTCCTTGAAGCATATCATAAGCATCACCTCCTCCAGGAAGTCTCTCCTGATTGTCCCAATGCTGGGCTCATCAAGGTCTCTCCTAGGGACCACCAGAGAGCCGCCTGGGCCCACCCCATCTAGAACTTATCACGCTGGCATGTGATTATTGTTTGTCTCCTCCAAACTGGGAGCTTCCTGAGGGCTGGTACTGATGTCTCTTCACCCTCAAATTCCAATGCCAAGTTTAGACAACCACAGAGGGGTCAGGAAGCCATTGAGAATGAATGAATGAACAAATCCATAAATAATCCCTTCCAACTTTCTAATGTCTACAAATGATTCTGCTGTTCACTCAAACCCTCTTGATAGTGCAGTTGCCATGGTTTTTTTTTTTTTTCGCATGGGCAGGTACCAGGAATCGAAGCCGGGTCTCCAGCATGGCAGGCGAGAACTCTGCCACTGAGCCACCATCACACCACCCATTGCCATGTGTTTTTACATATACTTTTAATACTTACTTTAAAAAAAAAAAAGTTAACCCATTTTTTCTTCAAATGCTATATTCAGTGTGCTCACAAGCAGTAAACACTAGCGTGGCCCGTGCGAATTTTTTTTTTTTCCTCTGGGGGGTGCATGGTCCGGGAATTGAACCCGGGTCTCCCACATGAAAGGCGGGCATTCTAACCACTAAACTACCCATGCACCCCCGTGTGATTTATTTTTTTCAGGTGCAAACAGAAGAGATTAATTATTAGGAAAGAGGGACTCTCCCCCAAATAATCAGGAGCCTTCATGCAGGGAGAGGGGACAGGTTTAGAACATTCCAGAAACATACTCTAGTATGGAAACAGAAAAACTCAATTTTCCTTTTAACTCCAAAGTTCTATTAGCAGAAGGAGTTCTACGTTTGTGAGGTTAAAATGAGCCAAGAGAGGAAGGAATTGTGTGGATTTTAAAATATATTTAACTTAAATTACAGAACCATAATGTGGAATCTGGTTTGTTAAAAGGAATCATTGAAAGGAATGAACCAGATATATATGTTTTGATAGGGAATAACCTCCAGGACATACTGGCAAGAGAATAAAGCAAGGTGCAAAACAATGGATGGAGTGCGTGACCATTTGTCTGTGAAGGAAAAAAGACGTTAATATTTGGAAATGCATAAAATATCGGAGAAGTTTCCAAGAAAACTGTAATGACTCTGTTTTCAGGGAGGGAAATGAATGGCCAGAAGGGGGGAGAGAGGGAGACATAATTTTTACTCAGTTGCCTTTTGTATTTTTGTAACATTTGCTATTCATAATTTAAAAAAAATAAAAATTAAAAATGTGCGATTAGAATTACACATGTTGCCACCCAGTTCATTCTAACATGCTTTCCAGCATCTCCTCTCGGTGGGATCCCTCTGACCCTGAAAGGGCTGCTCTGGGAGGGATTCTTTAAAACAGCCCAAGCCAAACTTGACTTTCTTTTTGGAAACATCATATGTCAGGACATCACTCTCACAGTTTATTTCAGGCAAGGGCTCAAAGCTGTCAGGTGGCAGAGCTGCGGCCCTGAAGCTTAAGTGTGAACTGGTGAGCAGGCAGGGAGCTGGGTGGGTCTCTCTGCAGACGCAGATCCTGGACCTTCCAGAGCGAGGCCTGGCGCCGTTTCCAGGCAGGACACGGCCACAGTCTCGGCCGCGATTGGTGGGAGTTCCCACATGCAAAGTCACAACATGGTCCACACACCCTGCTTCTGGTAATTCATCCAGCAGAAAAATGTACACACACACACTCAGATATACACACATACAAATAAAAAGACATACATGCACACAAAACACACAATACATACACCATTATACACGCATAGAAATGCACGCCCGTAAAAAACGCACAATACACAAAAATACAGGTATGCACACAAATATAGATACACAAGACACTACTTATACACAAACGCAAATATAAACACATACAAATGCATGCACACACAAATACATATACATATGCCAAATACAAAACACACACAAATACACATGCACACGAATAGACACACATACACACAATTACACACATACACATACATAAATACACACAAATGCACACACAGGGATGTTCACGGCAGCACCATTTTTGTGATGGCACAAATGACCCAACTGCCTTTCACCGGGGCATCTGATCATTAACCCGTGCTTTACCTCTGCAAGGGAATACCTTTAGTGTCTCTACGAAAACAACCAAGGAGAACTGATGTTGATGTGCTGATGTGGAAAGATGTGTTTAGGAAGAGCAAGGAGAAAAAAACTGCCTTAAATCCACCCCCATGCCCATCTCCCCCGAGCTCCCCTGATGAATGAACATTTCCTCTCTCAAGGCTCCAAGGACACGGTCTGGCAGAAGAGGGAGTGGGCACAAGGGGCTTGCAGCGACGGTGATGGGGGGCTCCGTGGAGGGCATGTCCCACGAGTAGGCTTGCCAAGTGGGTCAGGTTCGGGCAGGTGAGGAAAGCAGGGAAGGCAACACAGGCCTGGGTGAAGGAGATGGGGCGGACGGGGTGTGTCGTATTTATTAAGAGCCTGCCCGGTTGCGGGTGCCAAGCTAAGCACCTGCCAGTCCCTGACCCACCCACCCTGCAGGGCAGCCTGCGAGGCGGGCACCTGACCCCACCTGGTGGGTCAGGAGACTGATGTGCAGAGATGGGGCCTCTCTAGACAGGCCGGGCAGAAGCACAGGAGGCAAGAATTCGGGGCGCCTGAACACTGCGCCTCTTCCCTGGGTGGGGCCCCCCTGCCTGGCTGGAAGCTCACAGGTTCAGTAAGCATGGTGGCTCCTTTGGGGACTAATGCCCAACCCAGGGAAAGGAGGAAAACAAAACTGGTCGGTCGTGCTGACATTCCAGTGTCTGAGACAGAGCCAAGGGCTCCGTTTCCTTCTGCGCCCAGCCGGCTGGCAGCTCTGTTAGAATACCCTGCCCAGGGCCCAGGGAGGTGTCTGTTCTAACTCACAGATGCACCCTCCTTTCTTCCCAGGCCACCCCTCATAAACCAGAGAGGCTCCTGGTAAACACCGTGTGGATGGGGTCTCCTTTGGCTGACTTTTAGCACCCAGGCGGGTAGAACTGCCCTCTCTCAATGGTTGCCGTCCGTCCAAGGGAGGACGGCTCACTGGATCATAATTTGGTCACTGCACTCCACGGAGCCTTTGGAAACCCCAAGTCTGAGCTCCAGGAGGCGGGACCAGGCCCCACTGTGTCCCCAGGCCCTGCCCTGCTTATCAACCCAGAGCTCCATTTACATAGAAACCTACAAACGCGACAGTAGATCCACGTACAAGGATGTGTAGCTCACGCAAGCTTTGGGGAAGGTGGAGAAGCCCCAGGGGTTCTCAGGGGCCACTTCTTACTTGCTGGGGCTTCGGGGTCAGACCGAGGTGGCTCTGAAAGTCAGCCAAAGCTGCTGGATGCTGCAGATGGGACACCCAGGAGCCCGGGGAGTGTAGGTGCCGGGTGCTTGGGCATTTTGGTTTCACTTGTGCGACCTGCACCAGTCTCTAATGGGCCCCTCCCCAACCCTGCCAAGTGGGTCTGAGTGTCACAGCTGGACGCTAGATTGAAGCGCCGGGGCCAGGTGGCCTGATTAAAACTCTGGGGCCAGATACATCTGAAACTTGAAACTTTTCAGATCTTAGAAAGGCAGTAAGTGGACAGGCTGTACATGGAGAGAAACCCTGGGTGGAGGGGGTAGGGGGTGGGCAGGTGGGGCGGGGTTTCTCAGCTCTGTCATGGGGACTGTTCTGGGCATTGTAGGATGGTCAGCTGCAGCCCAGGTCTCTGTCCACTAGGGGCCAGTAGCACACCCCTCCCCCACCCCCAGCTGTGGCCACCCAAATCGTCCCCAAACACAGTCAAATGTTGCCTGGGGGCAAAAATCAGCTCTGCTTGAAAACTACTGGTCCACATCATGCTTTCTCTACAGGAGTGATATTGTCCCCAAGGGGATGCAAATTAGTTCTTGGAGGATGAAAAAAAATCTTACTCTCTTTGGGTCTAAAGCACAGTTACATACACAGCACTTAAATAGTCTATCTGTGGCAGTAAAATTTTCTGGTAGGGAGCAATTAGAAAGGAAAAAAAGTTTAAAAGTTTCCTGGTGGGGGGTGATAGGGAGAAAAGAGTTGGTCACCCAGCTATATGGCCCTCCCCACAAGCAAACACGTTACTATTTCTGCAGCGACATGTTCTCGAACAGTCACATCTTGTGGGATGAACAAATACCCCAAATAACCTCGCATCTGTACAGGGAAGTTCTGCCTCAATGAGAGCTCTGGATTTCTGAATGGTGGACAGAAAAGGGAATGCGAGACTGGGGCTCCACTTTGAAATAGAGGAGCAAACAGAGCAGAGAAGTTAAATAACTGGCCTCTGTGTATATGCCTGGCTATGTGTTGGGAAGTCAAATAATGTTTTTCTCTTCTTCTTTCTCATCTACAATGCCATATTTCTCTACAATGAGCATGTTTCCTTTGTGTAATTGTTTTAAAGCAAGAAAAAAAGAAAAGATCCAAAATGCACCCCCATACCCAGTTAGGCATGTACCTGGGGTCAGGGGAGCTAATATTGCTTGTGTGCCGTGCCCATGAGTGTGAGCTGGTGCTGGGCCTCTCCCAGACTCAGACCTGCTCCCACCCAGGTGTGCAACTGCAGTTGGGCTCTTTTCTCAGGCCTTGGTGTCACATGAGACCTAGTTAGGCAAGGGCTGACAAGCTGCGTTGGGGGGGAGGAGAAGACAGACTAGGCCTCAGAGAAGGCGGTGGGTGGCAGAGGGGCGTTGGGTGGGCAGTGTCTCCTGAGAATTTCCACTGCCCAGTGCAGCCAGGCCTGCCCTGCACCCCTGCCCCACCTTGGGTTGGAGAAGGGGCTTGGGGGTCAGCCAGACCTTGCTTTCCTGGCTATGCTTCTTATGAGCTGTGTGCCTTTGGGTAAGTCACTGCACTTCTCAGGGCCTCAGTTCTACCCCACACCTACCGTAAAATGGGGTCATCCCTCGGTAGCGGGGGGCCTTGCTGTCAGGCAGGGAGCAGCAACTCTTTCACACCAAGTGTTGTTGCTCCCAGTGGGACCCTATGGTCTACAATACAATACAGACAATACAATACATACAACACAACACATGGGTGTGCCTGGAGAAAGAGAATGTCACATAATCACACTGGAGACTTTGGAGCAGAAAGGGAGCTTGGAGGTCACCTGGAGGTATACCCGAATAATGAGCACTTATTGAGCACTTACTGTATGCCACAATTGTGCTAAGGGTGTTGAGATACCTCAGACATCTGCCCTGGGGAAGCTTTGAGTTGGGGAGATGGACCTATAAGCACATGATTCCAACAGACACGGGAAGGACACTGCAGAGAAGGGGATGGAGGTGGTTAGGGAAGGCTTCCTGGAAGAGGTGACTGTTGAGTCTTTTAAAGAGTGGGAGTTAGCCAGGAGCTGGAAAGAGGTGGTTACGGCAAAGGCAGAGGGAGTGAAATTATAAGGAAGCTACATATAGGCTAATGTTCATGAGCACTGAGCGAGAGATGGGGGAGAAAAAGGCAGGCACTGGGCCAGACAGATTTGGACTTAATCCTGGGGGTGATAGAAACCACTGGTGAGTTTAAGTAGGGAAGGGATAAGGTATAATTTTTATGGAAGAACTATTATTCCAAGGGCACGAAAACTGACACTCTAGCTGCTGGAGGGATAAGATAGGCCCTTGGGTGGCCAGTGGGGAGGCCACTGCCATTGTCCAGGTGAGAGATGACAAAGAGGCAAAGGGATAGAGAGAAACAGATGCATTTAAGAAAATGTAGGGATATAAAACTGGAAGGACTTGGGGCAAAGGAAGCAGGAGAGATGAGCCCAGGCTTCCAGCTTCAGCAACAAGGTGGAAGCTGGTACCAGCGGGGCTGGAGAGTGTCAGCAGGGCCTCCAGAGGCCAATGTTAGGGGAGGGGCAAAGCCGAAGGTCGTGGAGGAGGGAGGAGATGAGAGGGTAGACGCCAGGGCAGGAAAGAGAGCTCAAGGCAGGGGAGGTGACAGGGTTCAAGGCAGAGATGGTGACCAGCTCCTGGAAGAGTAAAGCCCGACCTTCCCCCTCCCATAAGCTTGTCTGCACCACTGATGAATTCCTGAAGGAGGGAAGAGGGACGGACAGCTGGTTCAACCTATGCTGGGATGCCAACTGCACGTCACAGGGACCCCGAGACAGAAGACAACAGGCTGGCAAACTCCAATCCTGGCTCTGCTGGACTTGGAAGCTGTGTGGCCTTGGGCAAGTCCCTTTGCCTCTCTGAGCCGCAGTGTAGCATAGAGTTGCAGCAGTGGCCAGGAGTGAGGCCAGCACTGCATGAGTTAATATAAAGGGCAGGCATTTAGGAAGTGACTCTTAAGTCAGAATCACAATGCCCAAAAGGGAGAATGACACAAGGCCTGGGGGTGGGGGGGAGTATTCAGAATTCTTGGTATATAGCTCACCCCAGAGCCACCTCCCGGGGCCGGGGTCGAGTCGGCACTCCCGTCAGAGGGGCCGGCAGGACTTAAAGGAATTGAAAGAATCAATGCAGGCTGACTGCACTCGGCTTCCAGAAACTCAAGTCTGAGTGATAAACGAAGTTCTCTGGAGGATAGACCAGAGCAATTGCGGGAGCTAAGATGCAATCAAGACAACACGAAGAGGCAGAATCCTGGAAGGGCAGAAACCTTGAGAGCCTTTGCTTAGCCCCTCCTTTTACAAGGTTCCAAGGGGCAAAAATCCCAGGCAAGTCCTAAACTCCTGGGCTTACATCATCCCCCAGTGACCGCATGCAGAGACAAGCAGTGTTGCATCGTGTCGCTGGGCCCTTCTGTCAGAATCCCCTTCCTTTCCTCATCTGCTGGGGGACTCCTACTTTACCGTCAAAACCCAGCAGTCCATAGCACAGTGGCATAGGCTCTCTTTCCTCACAACTGCCAATGCACTTGGGACCCTGGACAGCCAGGTTTGAGCTCAGCTCTGACAGCCCCCCCCACTCCCCGACTTAGTGCCTCTGAGGACCAGGGTCTCCTGTTTATCTTCCAAGGGCCAAACCCAGGGCCCAGCAAAATGGAGATGCTCCGTGAATGTTTGAGGAGGGAGAGACAGAGGGGTGGAGAATGGAGAGAGGTAAAGGAAGGGAGGAAGGAAGAGAGAAAACGAGTGAGTGAATGTGGACGGGAGGGAAAGAGAAAAGAGGAAGATAAGGATGAAAAAACAGAGGGAGGAAGAAAGAAGGGAAAGAAGAGAGAAGGAAAAGAGAAGGGGAGAGAAAAAAGGAGGGAAGGAGGAAAGGAAAAAAGAAGGGAAAAAGGGAGGGAAGGAAGGACTGCCATGCCCCTGGCTGTGGATGACATAAAGGTATAAGGACAATTTTCAGTGCCCTCATCTGCAAAATGGGGACAACAGAACTCACCTCTCCAGATATTACAAGTGAAAGGAAACACTCAGTGCAAAGCCTGTGAAACAAAGGAAGCCCTTCTTTTTTTCGCTCATTCATTTGAGCACCTACTGTGTGTCAGGCACTGTTCCAGGCACTGGGGAGAAAGCAGGGAGCAGCAGGGCAGGTAAGTCCTCCCTCTTGGGGAATTGACATTCTATGGGATAAAGAGAAGAAATTCACAACAGTGTAAATTACAAAGTGGGCTGCCAGGAGATAAAGGCTATGGAGAAAAACAAAGTAGGGAGGGGCAGAGCTGGACTCCAGTGAGGCCACGATTTTAAACAGGGCCATCAGGAGAAGTCTCTCTGGGAAGGTAACATTTGAGCAAAGACCTGAAGGGGGTGAGACCATAGCCAGAAGCTGGTATCCAGGAGGAAGGCACCGCAAGAGCGGGGAGCAGCCAGGGCAAAGGTCTTGGGGACCGGAGCTAGGGTTACAAAATGCACCATTTTTCATATTTGGCAAGCAGCGTGGTCCTGCCCACCCTTTCCGCTTTCCATCCCCCTGTCCCAAAGTCACATTCTAAACCTAGCATTCATTCCCTTGGCTGACTCTTAAACATGGAGCTTTCCAAATAAAATCATGGCTTCAGCTCACACAAGTGTTAGTTGCAGGGCAAAAGATAATCCACCAAAGAGGAGGCGGGGCGGGTCCCAGCAAGAAGAAGGCAGGAAGGAGGCCAGGGACGAGCTCTGCCCGGGTCACCCAGGTCCCTGGTTTCCACTCAAGTTCCCACTGCACTTTGTTTTCTAAACACGATTGGCATCTGGTCTACATGTCAGACCCTTTGCTTGGTGCATTCATAAACGTGGTCTCTAATCTCTTGGTTATTCCAAAACCAAATTAGGGCACTTTAGACATTCTGCTCCCCATGGGGTGGTGGAGCACATCATTCCACTGCCAGTACCCCATTTTCCAGATGAGGTTCTAAGGGAAGTGACCTGCCCAGGGCCATGGCTGGCTGAGCTGGGAGTCAAACCCAGACAAGCCCAGTCTCAACCATCACCCTGCTTCCTGTTGCCCCTTACATGCTTCTGCTTATTCTAAATAGCTCCCAGCCTGGCTTGAGCCAGCTTTGCCATGGAACTGCTATTGTTTCCAATATAAGTAACATTTCAATGACCTGCCGATAAGGCCTTTTCCCCGGGTTGGGAAAGGCAGGGTGACTTTTTATTTTAAACAAAGAATTGCAGGCAAGGGATTTGTTTGAACAACATGACAAAGGCTACGTGATGTGGAAGTCTGGAGCCAGAAGGATGTGGGTTCAAGTTCCGGCTCTGCTGGGTACCAGCTGTGTGACCTTAGGGAACTGGCTTCCTCTCTCTGAGCCCCATAAATGGGAGCAACTACTAGAACTTTTATTATGGTTGTTTCTGTGATTCTTAGTAGATTCTACCATTGGTGAGAAGTTGACTTTCCGCACAGGTAACTTCACAGGTAACTTGGAAAGTAAGTCATGCATGCGTATGTGCACACTTTCACACGCTCACTAGCAAAAGGTGTCTCTACTCTGCAGCCTGGGCTTTCCACTGAGTGCCTTGGAGCTGGTTGGGACCTCATTTTAGAGACAAGACTCCAAGGCCCAGAGAGGAAGAACGTCTGCACAGGTGACACAGACTGAGCAGCAGTGTTAAAAGGGGATGCTGGAGGCTGCTTCCTGCTGCCTCCCCCTCCTGAAGGGAGCACAGGTCTGTGTCGAGAGGATGAGTTCCTCCTAACCCCAGTTTTATGCCATGTGCCCCGGGGGTATGGCAGGCATGGCCAAACCAGGGCCACAGCAGGCCCTTGGGGAAATCATAATCACCATCATGTCCCAAGGGGCAGGTGATAGAAGGACTCTCATCTCCAAAATCCAGTTTTGCAGCCGGTGCTGCTGATGGCAATGGAAACGATGGATAACCTGGCCATGCCCGGGGCCACTCTGAAGTTTCAGATGCTGTGGCCATCTTGCCCTTTGGAGATTCCCAACTCTGTGATGCTGATATCCTGATCATTTTTTTCAATTCAACCCACCCCCACTGGGGAAAAGAGCCGGTGGCTATTTTTCTTCTTCCTCCAGCTTCCTATTTATAGTGTGTTGACAAGGCAAGAGACGGTTTCCAGCAATAATTAGGGAACCCACACTGGGTCCCAGGATTCAGGTGGGCCCTGCAGCTGGCAGGTGGCTCTGAGGACCACCAGGACCCAGTGTCCCTAAAGGAAAGGGATTCCCAGCAGCACCTGGGCAGAGGTGGGTCACACACTGTGAGAGCAACAAGGCGACCTCCCTGAATGGGGGGAGGGTGACTACTTTTCCTGACTACTTTTCCATTCTTGCACGGAAACATCCTCGGATGCTAACATGCAGGGACCCTGGCAAGGTCGGGGTTAAGACCGGTGCTGGAGGTTTGTGTGGGGATTCCCAGAAGAGCTAGGTTCAGAGTGGGATCCCCTGGTGTGGACAGGTCTGTATTCCAAGCCCTGCTCTGCCCATGCCCGGTTCCCTTAGTCCCTTCACCTCACCAGGCCTCAGTTTCCTCATCTATACAAAAGGGATAATAATCGTACTCGCTTCATTCAGCTTTTGGGAAGCTGGGGCAGATATTTGTTTTAGGTTTGGCAAGATTGACTCTCCTTATATGGGAGGAGGGGTGCCATGTGACTCTGAAAAGTGCTCCAGCCTAAAAGTCCACTCTCTGTTTTGCCAAAGCCTGCAACTGCTCTGAGTTTGCCCAGTGACCTCAGGGGGAAACATCACCTGTTGAGCTGGGCCCAGTGGAAGGGCAGTAGGGCCCTGGACTTTACAGGGAGCTGGGGGCTGCCAGCTGACGCAATGTTTACCAAGCAGGACACTGCCCCCTTCCAAGGTGCGTCAGCGGAGTGGGATGCATCAGCAAACCACTAGAGCCTGAATTACATGTAGTGAGTGCATTTGCTTGAGGGAGGGAGGAGCAAAGCAGGGAAGGCTACCTGGAGAAGGAGGTATGTGAACTGGACTTCAAAGGATAGGACATATGGGGGGTAGCAAAGGCGCTCAGGTAAAAGGATCAGTTGGCAAAATGATGATGTAGTAACACTTGAAGCATTAAAAGACTAGCTCAGACTACTTTATGAGAGAGAAAGACAGAGCATGACTGCACCTATGGACTGTTTTCTATATTCCTGTCAAGTCTTTCATAAGAATCCCCTCAAAAACCCTATGAGGCAAATACTATTATTATCTTTGCTAATTTACAGATGAGAAAACGGTGGTTCAGAGTAGTTAATTCATGTGCCCAAGGTCACACAGCATGTAAACGGCAAAAATAAGATAAACTTAGTTCATTTGAAACCCAACCAAGTTTTCTAGACTACCAGGCTTTCCTGTACAGACAGGGCTTGGGTCAATTTTGGCTCAAGAACAGAGAAAATGGGACAGATGATGGTTACAGGGGTGGGTGTGACAGTGGCTACAGTATGACCCATTAGAGGCAGATGTGACTGTCCCACCTTGGGGCTTCGGGGAACCCTGTCCCCCACTTTAGGCTTGGCTGGCTCCTTCCCATGTACAAAGCTTCTTCCTTAACATCTGGGAATTAGCTAGGACCCACCCATCTGTTTCCTTTCTAGGACCTTGCTGGAATTGTTTGGTGGGTTTTCTTGTTTCAAGGCTTTCCCCCTGGTCAACTGGAAATTTCGTAAAGCAGAGATTATGTCTACTCCACTCACCACTATCTCGGGGCACCCTACCTGGTGCCTGGTGGAGGGGAGGAGTGTGAAAAATATTCATTAAATGGATGGATGTTGGAGGAGAGTGGAGGGTCCGTAAAGAGGCCATCTCACACCTCACCCGGCCGGGCACTGGGCTTTGGAAACCATTTGCTCACATGACTTTAACAAAGCCCCTCCCATTGGAGGATTCCGCTGGCTGGGTCTGCTCCCCTCCCATACCCCACTTCAAAATTTTATTGTGGCAACACATTTACAACCATATTTATCAGTTTAACTATTTGTTAAGTGTACAGTTCAGCGGCATTAATTACATTCACCAGCACCACCATCCATTACCAAAACTTTTTCATCATCCAAAACAGAAACTTTGCAGCCATTAAGCAAAAACTCCCCCACGTTCTCCGTTCTCCACAGCCTCCAGTACCCTCTAATCTACTTTCTGTTTCCATGATGTACTTTCCTAGATATTTAATAAGTGGAATCAGACAGTATTTGCTCTTTTGTGCCCGGCTTCTTTCACTGACCATGTTTCCAAGTTCCATCTGTGTTGTAGCATGTATCAGGGCTCCATTCCTTTTTATGGCTGCATAATATTCCATTCTACAGACATAGCATATTTTGTTTATCCGTCCATCTGCTGATGGGCACCTGGATTGTTTCCACCTTTTTGGCTATTGTGAATAATGTTTCCCTGAACATAAAATACATACAAATATCGGTTGGTGTTGGCTGGGTCTGCTTTGGAAGGGCTGTTCCCCACCTGGTTTCCAGGTAAAGCATTGGGGGCACGTTGGGTGTCATCCCCAGTTTAACCCAAACACGGACAGATCAACGTCAACAACACCCTGTTCATCTCAGACCCTGTGGGCCCTAAAAAACCATTTCCAAGCCAGACCCAAGAACACAAACCTCTAAGGATTTCTCACTGCCAGGCAACCAGTGGCCTCTGCCACTGTATACATCCCGCCTGCCAGTATTTTAGCATGGCTTCTCGGGGTGTTACCGATGCTAAAGGTCTGTTGTAGAAACGCCTGATAGAGAAATGCGCAGCTCATTAATTCCTAACCTTGAACAAATAACAACCATGGCTTGTGGTGTTTTATAGCTTACATGGTGCTTCTCCTTGACTCATCCATCCCATCCATTTTCCCCCTGCCTCTATGAGGTAGGGGCTGTAATTACTCCCATGTTACAGCCAGGGGAAACTGAAGCTTGGAGAGGGAAAGGGGCATGCCCGAGGCAACCCAGCTCATACACGGTGGAGCTAGGGCTCAAATTCATGTCTACTGAAATCCTAAGTCTTGGAAGATGTCAGACACTTGAGCCTGTCGTTTAAATCAGAACCACTAGACCTCAGCTTCAGGACACTAGAGAATGCAAATCCAGCTTAGTGGACCATCCCTTTAGATGAGATATATGTAGGAAGACAGGTAGCCCCTAAACAGTTATACCCAGAAGGCTGGGGTAGAACAGGTAGAAAAGGGGTATGCCACCAAAAACGCTCTGGCACATAGGGTTCTTTTTCTTCCTGATTAGAGAAGTTATACATGTTCACTGTAAATTATAAATATAGATATAAAGAGTCATAGAATAAAGTCAGAAATTTATAAAGAAGAAATTAAAACTCACCTACAATCTCACTATCATGAGAAAAGCACTGTTAAAATGAGGGTTAATTTATTCTCCATAGGTTTTCTACACATTTTACAAAACAGAGATCAAACTGTAGGGGCAGTTTACTAGTGTGCTTATTTGTTGAGTGTTTGAGCTTCCCAGTAAGCTGAGGACCTACTATGTGCTAAAATAAGCTCTGTTCTCATCTTTTTACAGTCCCCATGGTCCAGATGAGGGATGGAGGCTCAGAGAGGTGAGGGTCTTACAGGAAGATCACACAGCAAGTCCCAGGAAGATCCTGAAACAGACAACTGGCTGCCCTTGGCTCCTCCACTGCAAGGAACTGAATTCTGCCAACAACTAAGTCTTGGAAATAAGTGTAGCAGCAGCTTCTTCCCCAACTGGGGCCTCCATAAAACACAGCCCAGCTGATATCTTGGTTGCAAACAGATAAGATCCTAAGCAGGGAAACCGTTAAGCTGTGCTGGATTCCTGATGTACAAAAACTGTGAAATAATACATGTATATTGTTTTAAGCCACTAAGTTTGTGGTAATTTGTTATGTGGCAACAGTAACTAATACACAGCCCCCCGCCCCTCATTCTCTAACTCTCCCTCTCATTCGCTGTTCCCCCAGCTACACAGGCCTCCATGTGATTTCTCAGGTGAGCCAAGCACATCCCTGACCTCTGGGCCTTCATACTTGCTGTTCCGTATTCCAGAATGTTTTTCCTCCAGATATCTGCATGGTCCCTTCCTTCACTCTATTTAGGTCTCTATTTGTATGTCTGTTCTTGAAAAGGGTTCTGGGCTGACCCTGCGTAAAGTGCACATATGCCGCCCATGCCTCTCTACACCCCAATCTCCCTTTATGTTCTCCGTAGCGCTTACTGCCACGTGACACTAGATATCATTCGTGATTGTGGCTTATTGTCTGCCGTCTCCATCCCAGCTACAAAGCAGACTGCATGAGAGCAGGGACCATGCCGGAAGTGCTCTCTGAGGTATCCCCAGCATGTAGGCGGCTCACTGCGGCCATTTGCTGAATGGATGAATGGTCTCATGAAGTCCTTTCAACACCTTTGATGATCAGAGCGTGCCAATGTTGCTCTTTTAAAGGGAGGAAACAGGCTCAGAGAGGCAAAGTGATTTACCCAAGGTCACACAGCAAGTAGGTTAGCAGAGACAGGATTCAAATCCAAAGGTGTCAGACAACCCCCTTCCGACCATAGCACCCGCCCTGCCACTTTGTAGGGCCTCCCCCGGTACTCCTCACTAGAGCAGGGCTTGAGGCAGCAGGAAGAAGCCTCCATCTTCCCGTAGCCTCTCAGGGTGAGCCATATTGAGGGCTCCCCCTCGTTCCTATGTAACTGCTCTGAGTACCCCAGGGAATGCATGTTTCTTTTATAGATATCTTCCAAGCAGCATCCTCAGAATCCCCAACTGAAAAAAGAGGAGCATAAATACACAGGAGATCCTTTAAAGACTCTGTCTAAAACCCATGTTACTTCTTCCTTAACTGCTTGGTAGGGGGGCTGGGGGAACAGCTGGCTGATGCTTCTCCCTGCTGAAGCACTAAAGCTGGCTTTCTTTTTCTCTTAGAGGAGAGAACAGGCAGGGGGTGGGACTTCTAAGTCCCCACAGACATCCCTGAGCTCTCAGGAGCCCTCCCAGAGCAGCTGTGTAACCACTGACACGCTCGTTCCGGCACGGAAGCATCTGGCACACAGCAGGCAGGCAGTAATTAACACCGTCCACCTGGACTGACATGGGCCCCAAGGGCCACTCGGCAGCACTTCACATGGTGGAGAGGTACAGGACTGCATTGCTTTAAGAACCCTGGTATTTGAAGGCCTTTCACCACTTCAGGTTGGCAGCCCACCTCTAGGTTGAACAAAAAGATGAATAAACAAAGTGAAGATAGTGCTGTCCTGAGAATGGGTTCACGTTCGACTCATGACTCCTTGATAAACCCAAGAAACAAGGGCAGAATTAATCCAATAGGGTGGCTCGTACTAGAGGGGAAAACAGGTAGACTCGTGCAAGCTCATTTGTACACGTGATTCCACATAGGGCCCAGAGGGACTGCGGGAGCAGTATAAAGGGACATACACATTCGCTGCCTCTCCCTATGGAAGGATTTATGCCCCTGTTGAGCTCTGACATGGTCGTGTGACTTGTCCTAGTCAATGAGACGTGAGTGGAAGTGACGTGGGTGATTTTCAGGCATGGTGAGCCATGTTCCATTGGCATGTGGCACATGGATGGCCATGTACCAGGCAGGCTGCTTCACTGGCCTGGGTCCCAGAGTGAAAATGACTTGGAATCTAGAACTAGCCAATGTCAGTGAACATATAAGCGTGCTTGAGAAATACATCTTTTTTTTTTTTCCTCTTTTAAGCCACTGAGATTTTGGGGTTTATTTGTTACTGCGGCATAACCTAGCCTATCCTGATAGACACAATATTTGAGACAGTTGCATGAAAAACGAACTTTCATGTACTGGACATCTACGGTGAGAGGGCCACATGCCTGGCCTAGTGACAGCAGGAGCTTCTGACTCCCCACTCTGTCACTTCCAAGCCGTGTGATCTAAGGGCACAAGTTACTTAGCCTCTCTGGGTCCCAGTCTCCCTCTCTGTGAACTGTTTACTTGCTACAGGAGGACAAACTCTCCCAGAAGTATTGGGAAACTTTCATTTTGCTTTGAAAGGAAATCATTTGATAAGGTTCGGCGGCTGATAACAGTAATTGAGCAGAAAGAGAAAAACAGACTTAAAGAAGTTGAAAACTACACCCTCCTTGACCCCACGATTCATACCCAGTTCTCCTATAACCAGTAATACACTCTGAAAATGAGGCAGCTTTAGAACAGTGCCTGTCAAGACACAGTAGAGGTTGATCTTAAATGTTCTTGTTTATTGCCTGCTTCTGTTAACTTCATCAAATGGCTCTTGTCAAATTCTCCCAAACTGAGAGAAACGAAGGACGGGTTTCATAAAAATAATGACAGTTCCATGATTCCATGTCTCTTTCCTAAAGCCTCTGCCTTCTGAAGAGAGGCCCTGTAGGCCTGGTAATGTGGGAAGCTGGTGGCTACTACGGTTGCTGACACGCATGCCCTCTCATACTGTGATTTAAAAAGAAAAAGAGTCATAATTTTGTGTTGGAAATACAAAAGATTACTTTTTAGAAAATAGCAAAGATAAAAGCAGAAAGTTAATAACTACACTTCCGTGCCCGTGGCAGACATCAGTAATCAGTTACAGAACTGAGCCCAGACAAGCCCTGAGAATCCCACACACAGCACCCCAGGCAGCCACTCACTGTTACTTGGAGTTAGCAAGTGGGTAGAAACATATTTGATCCCCTGCTAGAGGTTCACAAGGTGGTTATCTTTGATCAGAATCACACGGCTACAGAGCTGAAAGTTACTTGAGAGGACATTCTAAGTCAGCCTTGCATCTAGAGCATTGCCTATACTTGCTTACCTCCAGAGATAGGAGACTCACCACTTAACATTCTCTAAAGTTGGTAGTACCTATATAACCATGGATGGCCATAGTTTCAAAACTGTATCCCAGTGATGAGACAGTTACCACCTGTCTACTCCACCACTGGAGGAAAGTTTTTCTTTTGTTGATAAGTAAAACAAGTAAGTTGTGGTCAATCTAGGTTCTGCCTTAGGAGACAAACAGAACCTTCATCCTTCCCAGCCCAGGGACAACCTTTCAGAGGTCTGTATGTCTGCTCTGAGCTTCACCTTCTCCAGGACACACATATAGACATCTTTTGATATAATCAGGATACACATGAAATGTTAGCATGGGGTAGAAAAGGGGACAACCAGTCCCCTTCTTGCACAAATGGGTCAATGGAGATGGATAATAGGGACAGGATTTTCTCCACCTGAGATTCTGCTACAACCAGGACAAAGGGCCATGCTTCCTGAACCCTGATCTAGGGTTGTTTCCATGATGCCAAGCTCCTGAGTCACAATATTCCTCCCTCCTTTGTGGGGGCAAGATCATAAATACCATTGGAAAAAAACATGAGCTTCTTTGGAGAAAGCATGGGCTTGGAAATCAGCCAGACCCCGTACAAATTCTAAACAGAGACAGAGAGAGAGAAAGAGAAGGAGAGAGAATATACGGAAGAGGATGAAATATGAGAATATAGGTAAAGGGTAAGTGAAGCACAGAACAGTACACGAGGAGTCTCAGCTCCCTCGCCTTCTTCTTCCTCTTTAAATAAGGCCAGTGCAGTTTCCAATTTCAAGTAGGGTTAGCTGCAGAGTCTGCACCACCCACTCGGATAACATCCTGGTTATGCTCCTGGGTTCAAGTCCAACGCCCCCGCTCAAATCCTGATTCGGTGTCCTTCCAGCTGTGTGACCTTGGGCAGGTCATTTCACCGCCCTGACCCTCAGTCCTCATAGCTGTAAAGTGGGGTAATAATACCCATTCCATAGGGAGGTTTTGAGGATTCACGGCATTAAAGAAGCGCTAGAAACAGTACCCACCACGGGGTGGGCACTCAGTAAATGCAAGCCACCATTGCTGGGGGTGGCTGTTGTTGGGGGTGGCTGCTACTGGGGGGACGCTGCTGTCAGGGGGCAGCTGCTGTTGGGGGATGGCTGCTGCTGGGGGGGCCAATGCTGCTGGGGGCTGGCTGTAACTGCGTGGTGGCTGCTGCTGGGGGGTGGTTACTACTGGGGGGTGGCTGCTGCTGGGGGGTGGCTGCTACTGGGAGGTGACTGCTGTCGGGGTGGCTGCTGTCGAGGTGGCTGCTGTCGGGGTGGCTGCTGTCGGGGTGGCTGCTGTCGAGGTGGCTGCTGTCGGGGTGGCTGCTGTCGGGGTGGCTGCTGTCGAGGTGGCTGCTGTCGGGGTGGCTGCTATCGGGGGTGGCTGCTGTCAGGGGTGGCTGCTGTCTCACTGGGAGACATGAGACCTGAGAGGACATCCAGGAAGGGAGTGCTCTCATCGTCCATTTCCAGGGCTGCCATTTTAATGACATCTAAAAGGTCATATTTCCCCAATTAAGAGGCGTAATTAGTCACACATCTGCCTTCGGTTCTTTAGATTTAAAGAGTGGGAAGGAAATTTCAGAAGTGTGAATGTAGAGGAAAAAAACAAGCAGCGACTACAACTAAAAGCACATAAAATCCATGACAACCCCAAATGCCAACTATCCCTCAAGTCTTTGCAAATATAAAGGAAATGAGAAGGGGGGAGGGGTGGAATTGTAGCAAGTATCTAATCATAATGCTCTGCTAATCCTTTGGCGGGTTTCTGAGTGCTCCTAGGACTCAGAAGCCACACCTATAAAATAGAACGTATGCCAAGACAACTGCAATTATGACTAACATTTGCAAAGTATTTGCCATGACACTCTGCTAGGTGTTTTACCTGAATTATCTCACTTAATCGTCCAATTAAGACTGTAATGTATATATCTTATCCTGATCTTACCCAAGAAGAAACTGAGATTCAGAGAAATTGGGTGCACCCAAGGTTAGGGAGCTGGGATTTCAACGTCAGTCTGTCCAACTCCAAGCCTTGTATTTAGTCTATGCATCCCCCCACCCCCGCCAACACCACCTCCCCTCCCTACGTCCTACACACCAGCTTTATCTCAGCTTTACTGCTCCTCTCACGACCCCAATCTGGTTTTACAGTGCCGGACAAAAGAACAGATGACAGAACTTCTACTTAGGTCTGCCCACATCAGAGACACTTAATTCTATTTGCAGGGTCTCAGAGGGACTATTTTGTTTCGACAAGTTGATAAAGAATGCTAAAAACAAAACGCCGGCACTTTTAAAAACAAGAAAGGAAACCTTATGCAGTCACAAGGCTGAAAAAGGGAGAGGGGAATTAGATTTCAGGTAGTTCACATACACACACACACACACACACACACACACACACACACACACACACACACAAACAGAGCAGGGGTGGGGAGATGGGCCCAACCCCCTCCCTGTTCTTCCTGAACCGCCTGCCAGCCTTGCCCATGGTAAACACAAGAATTCAGCGGCCAAGCCCTCTGGCACACGGATTAATTAAACTCCACGGATTTGCTCTGTTCCCGGAAACCTTCACTCATTTCAACAATAACTGGAGGCCAAGCAGGCTCAAGCTGAGAAAACAGCATGTGAGGTTCTCAGCGATAGAAGGGAGAGGCAAAAGCAGCCAGGGCTGGGTGAGGTCCTGGGGCTGGGTCCTTGGCCAAGTCATCTCCTCCTCTAGGTCTCATCTCGCGTCTCTGAATAAAGGAAGGGTCTGTCTAGAGCAGACGGCAAGCTCTTCTTCTACAATCCTGGGGCCCCCTTTGCCTCTGGAGAGGACATCAGTGCCCCCACTGGGACTGACTTAATCTATACACAAATCTCCCTCTTTGACCAATAAAAACAGAAGAGGGAAAGAACTCCTGCTTAACTTTAGAAAAGCAGTTTTTGAAAAACAGTTTTTTGAAGGAAGCCGATCTGTAGCCATTTAAAGGGGAGAAAAAGTGGCCGGGCACATTTCCCCAAGTGTGTTATGCAAGCCATCAATTGGGGGAAATGCTTTGTGAATTCTACAGTCAACACATGCCACTGAATTCCTTTATTTGGAGGCATATTTTCTTTTTTCCAGATCTTTCATTTCTGAACGTGGATGTCTTACAGTTGGCGTGTACATTTATTATGGTGAGATATCTCCCAGGAAATCCACAGCACTTGTCTTCATTGAGCCCTCAGAAATACATCTCTGGAGGGTCATAATACAAATCTGCATAACACAAGAAAGGCTCTGACAAGTCCTGCATTAAAAACATTGTTGGACTTTGTTTAATCAAGGAACTCTTAAATGCATTGTCACTGATAGTCTTAATTCATGGAGTAGCCATCAATATGCCAAGTGTCCCAACAAAGATTTCTGAGAAACTCCCAGACTATAAAAGTGAGAAGGAAAACCAATAATACGTATCCTTAGAAGAGATAACGTGGGGCTCACTGGCAGGCTGGGTATGTGTAAGGTCCCTTCTCAGTGCTAGTATCCGGAGAACAGATCTGGAAGATGTCCACCTTTTGACCCATCACCCTTCTAAGATTTGCCTTTTTTTTTTTTTAACATGGGCAGGCACCAGGAATTGAACCCGGGTCCTCTGGCATGGCAGGCAAACATTCTTGCCTGCTGAGCCACCGTGGCCCACCCCTAAGATTTGCCATTTACATCAATCTCATGTGCCTCCCGACAGCCTTCTGAAATAACTTACAGATAAGGAAACTGAGGACCTGAGAGGCGTCGGTAGAGACACCCACTCACCAGGAGGTAAGTGGTAGATCTGGGATTTGATCCTGGCTCCGTCTTCCTCTGAAGCTGGTGCTCTCCTGGTGACGCTGCCTAATACTGGGCTCTTGCTTCTCTCTCTAGCCCAGTGGTCTCGTTAGAATCACCTGGGGAACTTTTAAACCATCAGATTCCTGGACCATATCTCAGATCAATTGTTTCTGACTCTCTGGAGGGGGAGCCTGAGCCTGGGGGCACCTGCATTTTTTGAGAATCTCCATTCTCTAACAGTGGTCTGCAAATTGGGAGGTGGGAAGGGGGTGCTTTACCAGAGTGAATGTTTTGGAAGCTACCTGAGCCCCTACTTGCAGATTATATGTACATGGTTTGAGTAACACTGGTTTAAATCAAGTGGGGAATCCAAGAAGGACCAAACGTGTACATTTTTTAAAAGTTTGACAAATCAGCTCTGGGAATGATAAAAACAACATCGGTAACCATCTCTTCCCCTGTAATAATACCCAGACTCATCAACAACAATGGCTAGCAGGCTGGCAGGTAGAGAGGGCTTCCTGAGGGCAGTTGACCTGCTAAGTAATTTCACACTGTCACCTCATTTCATTCATGAGTTGTCACCTGCCCGTGGCCACTGGGCCAGGCAGGACATGGCCCATTGGGAAGTGAAGCTAGGCCCAAAACCTGCAACCAGTCTGCTTGACAGCCTGAGATGCTTCTGTGGAAGAGGGGATGGTGTCACTCTGTTCTTGGTGGAGAGGAGGCCGTGAGTTCACCAACCACAGGGCCCCTCCCCATGCCCGCCCCACATAACAAACAAAACAGGGCACAGGCAGGCGGCAGGTGGGCGGGAGGCCAGGGCCAAAGGCAGCCCCCAGCCCCCACCCAAATGACTCTCTGGGTTACATCAGCCTCAAGCCGACACAAATGGCCCCTTCACCTGACTGGCCACGTGGCCGGGACCTGGAGGTGATTTCATCGCCAACTGCCCCATGGGAATGAGCAGCTCTGTGCTGCTTGCCAGGCCCTGGAGGGAGAAGAAACACCAGCCAAAGACCCTGGTCTGTTCAGAAGCAGTGGGAACCTGCTTCCACCTCCACTCAGGGCCTGGGGAGCGGCCGCTGTGTGTGGGCACATGCTGGACACCTTGTGCACATAAAATCCCCAAAACCACAGCACCACTCCAGCTCTGCAGAGGGTAAATCCCAGGGCCTGAAAACCTGTCTCTGTCACCTGGGCAGGGGTGTAGATGGGGAGAAGGAATCTGTTGTGGCCACAGGCATGCCTGCAGGTCTTGGCTCTCAATGGCTGGAAAACGCCTGGCCTGGGACCGTCATCGGCAGAAACACCTTGGGGATTTCAGAGCTCTGGGTGGAAAACCCAGACGGGGACAGTGGCTGTGCAACCAGGGGCAAGGCCCTCACCCCGTTTGAACCCCACCTCGTCTCTAATTGAGGGCAGGAGAATGCACCACGGGTAGTTTTCCACTTCATTTTTAGCTTTAGAAAAATCTCTTTAAGCAAAATCACAGAAATCTGATGTACTAAAAAGATGGAACCCTTGGTTTGGGGGTGTGGTGCGTAGAGCATGGGCTCGGAGCCCTAGAATCCCACCTCCTACCTCCTGGTCCCCAGTAAATAAAATGTCCTCTGGAAGCCTCTCTGCCTCCCACATTTGGCAGGTCTTGGACTCTAAGTTCCTATTTGCCTTGGAAGGGACAGATTTGGAGGGAAGTGGGGAGAGGGGCTCCAGGTGACAGGAGTGAGCTCTGAGGGGAGGTCCAGACATTTGGGGAACCCTGGCCTGCAGAAGGCATCTATCTATTTCTGATATTTCACCCCAATCTTTCACAGTCTCCTCCACCCTAATATGACAGTAATTCTTATTTTTTTAGCAATTCACCTTTATGGAACCCTTTCAAAGCATTTAATTAAGTTTTCATAGTATATGACAACTCTCATTTTGCCCTATTATCTCAAACATTTACATAACAGCTAATCAAGTTATGTAATGACAATTACAAGCACAACTTGCATAAAAGAGGTTTGGGATCAAACATATTGGATTCTTGGTAAGCATTCACTCATTCATTCATTCATTCAAGAAGCATTTATCAGTGCTGGGAGAGAGTCTGGGGGATGGGGGGCAGGGACAAGTGATGGTCATGAGGGAACTTTCTAGAATAATGGGAATATTCTAGATCTTGATAGAAATGTGGGTTACACTGCATTTCTCAAAATTCATCAAGCTGTATGTTTAAGATCTCTACATTTTACTGTATATAATTTCTTCCAAACCTTTATTTATAATGTTTTATATATTTATTTATAATACTGTTATAATATGGCAGCAGATATAACATTGATAACACTGATAATAAGCACTTCTGGGAACTCACCCTGTACCAGGGACTGTTCAAAGGTGCTTTACATACGGCAATGGGCATAATCTTCGCAATCACCCTAGGCAGTGCTATTAGAAACAGAAATAAGGAAACTGAGGCACACAGCCAGGAAGCAGCTTGCCTGAGTCACACAACCAGTAGGGTGCCAAGCCAGGATCCAAAGGCAGGCTGTCTGGCTCCAGAATCTGTGCTCTCAGCCCCTAGTACTCGCTGACCCTGCAACACCGAGAGAGGGCCCTGTCCTCATGGCACTTATGTTCCTGGGGGAAAGACAGAAAACACAGCACCTCCACAACTTGGCCAGCAGGAGCAGAAGTGCACAGCTGCGGCAGGGAGAAGCCCCCTGCCTAGGAGCCCCAGTGCCCTCCCTGTCCACTAAGGACGGCCACCTCCTTCCTCTCGGCCCCTTGGGGTCATTAAGAGGGTGATGTGATGTCAGGCCCGAGAACGCAGTGGTACCCATGCCTGCTCAGGGTGGCTCCTCAACAAAGGCTGGCTGAATAAATAAATGTACAGGGGCAGAATCCACACCAGCCAGTGAACCTCAGATTAGTTCCAACAGGATTCCAGATTAGCTCTCGGGAAGGGAGGCTGAAAAATCCATGCATACACAAAGATCTGTGAGCTTAGCAGAGCTGTGAGAATCTTGGGGTCCAGAGTGCTGGCTCATTGGTGGGGGAGGCATAGAAATGGGGGTGGGGGTGGGGAAGCAGTCAAGGAAACCCAAGTGGCCTGGAGGGGGTCAGATAGGGGAGTGAGAACAAAGCCGGACTTTCTCAGTTTGGTCAAGACAAGGACTGACCATCAAGTTCTTGAGTCTTGACCACGGCAGGCCCTGAGTCACCTTGACCTGTGCGGACAGTGTGCTGCTGAACAGGGAACTCTGGATTTATGATCGTGAGCCTCTCCAAACCAAGATCATAGCAAGAAAGCACTGCACTCCCTGCCCCGCCCCCATCTGAGCTCAAGTCATCCACCAACAAATCTGGCTGGTGGCCGCCCAGGGGCTTTGCGTGAACTGGCCCGTGCATTCCTTCGCCCATCGGGTATCAACGGAGCGTCATGGATGTGCCAGGTGCTGCTGGGCTCTCGGGACATAATACAGGAAACGTGGCTCAGTATTGCTTCGTTGGGAAACTGAGGTTTAGATAGAATTTGGGAGAAGGTGCAGAGGCACATCTACAATCAGAAACAGAAGAAGGGCTGCCCCATTCCCATGAGAGTATTAATGATTCACTCATTCATTCATTCATTCAACTGCAAGATGCTCGTGAGAGACTTTGCATCTGTAACGACAGTGTCCATGAGGGATGGCACCATCCCTGACTTGTTTCCCTGATGGAACACCAGGGCCTCGAATAGTGTCTGGCACACAGTAGGTGTTCAATAAATACTTACTGAGTGGACTGCTTTAAAGGACTGTTTCTCAAGGTGGTGGTGCCTGTGTAATTGCTTTCATCAAAATCACCAGAACAAAGGTAAATCTCAGATGCAGCCTCCTGGGACTCTTCTTGCTGAACCAGGACTGAAAGCATGCCTGACGCCTGTCAAAGTTTGAGATGGAGCCCCGTGTTTGCAGCAGGTGGGTGCTTTTAGTTCTTTTTTGGACCCAAGGGCGTCATGCCTTAGAGGTCAACTAAGATTCCAGAGACAGGAAGTGGCAGTGTCAGGATTCGAACCCGTCAAGTCAAGCCTGCCTGACTGCCCCGAGCCTGCTACTCTTTCCGCCCCTGCCTTGGCAGACAGATGCCACTGAACTGACACACTCCCCGCGATTCAGCTCAGAGACGTGGAAGAATTACATTTTCATACGATGGCACTGAGTATAAAATCCACGGGTCTCCACGTTATATGAAAAGATCAGGAAACTCGTTAAATGAGCTCTAACAAACTCCACTCTCCTTTTTTTTTTCTTCCTATCCATCCCCCAAAAGGGCTCATATTTACTCACGGGAAAAGTAAAAAAAAAAAAATTTCCAATGAAGGATATGAAAAATCTCCAAATGTTCTGCCTTCCCTTCTCCCACTGTCAGCAGAATGCCTCCTTACTGATCACGAACTGTTGGTTCTTTCCTAATTAGCGGTGGCTGTTAATGACCCCCCAATACTCTTTGATCATCAAGTAGCAACTAGGGGCAGGGCAGGGCAGGGGATCAGAGTGGTACATCTTGGGAGTTGCGTGGGGAGGGGCGGGGGCGGCAGGGTAGAGAACAAAGGAGGCGAGGAGGGTGAGCAGAAGCCAGGTCCGCAGGTTCTCCTTTCTTCTCCTCACTCCCTTCTCCTGACTCGAAACACCTGGGGCAAATGTGGGCGTCATTCCAGCAGCAAAGCAGAACAGTTTAGCTACTGAGCACTCACCTACAAGCCAGGTGCTCGGCCCAGAGTTTTACATTTGTTCTTACATGGGATTCTCCCCATCATGAGAAAAGTCTTAGGGTTCCCCTTTTATAGATGGAAAAACTGAGGCTTAGAGAGGAGGGTGGTTTGTCCAAAAGCCCACAGCTAGTAGAGAGTGGAGCAGGGATCTGAGTCCAGGCCGATGTCACTGCAAAGGCCAGAAGAGATCACACCAGACCCGTCGCCTGCAAAGGGGGAAACAGAGGCCCAGAGAGAAGAGATTGGGTTCAAGGCTGCACAGCTGGGATATGAACCCTACTATAGTTCACTTCTAAGCCTAGATCTTAACCACGCTGCTGAAAATTTCAGCAGGAATTGGGTCTCACTCATCTTCAAACACCTCACACCGCTGGCTGAGGAGTTGTGCAAACAGTAGGAGCTCAAGAAATGCCTGTTGCTCTATTCTGAGGGATATCACGGTGAAGAATCGCTTGGTCTCTGAATGCCCCAACTTCGAATTCAGAAACCCAAATTCCAGGTCCAGTTCTGTTTCCAACTTGCTGTGTGACTTTGTGTAGTGCAGGTCTCTTTCCCTCTCTGGGCCTCAAGTTCCCCACTTGTAACATGAAAGGGCTGGACCGGAATGATGCAGATGTTCTTACAATTGAGGCTCAAGAATTCCTCCGGGAAGAGGAGGGCAAGCTCCTGCCCCTCAGCTACCTGTTTACACTTGCTACCAGGGCCCATAAAAAAAAACTTTTATGGATAACGAAGTTGTTTTTACCCATCATCCACCAGGGCAGCTACTTTTGTACACTCCTCGAACCCAGCACCAGAAGGCCGAGAACCCTCCAGGCTGTTCCTGCCAGGATGTCCACAGAGGGCAGGGAAGGCAGCTGCCTCAACAAGGCCCCTACACCCACCCACACCCACCCACACCCACCCCTGAATCTCCCCAGAGCAGAAGGCAATTACCAAGAAGAAAAAAAACAGGCTTCCAGCTACTAATTGAGGAATTACGGATGCTAAATTATAGGTGTGCCCAGGGAAGAGACGTTTCTAGAAATGAAGCTGGTGAGTGATAGGAATGTAGGCTGCAGGTAATTTCTGGCTTTGGCAGAAAGCAAATATTTGGATTCAGAGCCCTGTGACATGAGACTGGGGAGTCAGTGCATCATGGGGGAGTACTCCAAATGTTAGAAAATATCCCTCCAACTCTCCCATTCAACAGGCAGTCACTAGAATGCCAATAACAGCAGCAGTTCATAAAGCACGGACAAGGTGCCAAGGACAGAGCTGACCCAGTTGACAATCACCTCGTTTCAATTTCATGACTCCAAGGGTAGACATCATTTCCTCCATTTTGTGGCTGGGGGAAAAGGCTTTATCAGAGTGGAAGGACTTGCCTGAAATTGTACCAGGAGTCAAAGGTCATTTTACCTAAAGTTGGGAAGTTCCAAAGCCCTACTACTAAAGTTCTGACATCCCTTGGGACTTGTCACAGCCTGGCAGAGACCTGAAAGCCATCTATACCAGGGGTTACCCACTGGCCCCCAGGACCAAGGTCAATGTCTGGAGATATTTTGTTTGTCCTGGTTAGGGTTTGCTACTGGTATTGAGTGAATGGAGGACAGGATGACACTAAACAACCTACGTGCATAGGGCTGCCCCTTACCACAAAGAATTACCAAGCCCCAAATGTCAATGGTGCACAGCCCTGTTCTGCAACACAATGCCTCTCAGAAAGTCACACCGGAACCCCCAATTCATTGCTCCAATCGGAGGGACAAGGAATCCAACATAAGCAGACCTCATATCCAAACCCTGGATTTGAGTCCAGGGTTTGCTGACTGTGAACCAGGCAACTCTGGGCAAGCCAGGTCTTCTCCCTGGCGGAGGGAGATAATAAAACAAACAAACTAAAAATAATACCTCTGGGGGTTGTTGTAGGAATTTAATAATATAATCTGCTTACTTCAGTGCCTGGCATGCGGTAAGTGCCTGAGCTGCATTTTTAAGCCTTCGCTTCCCCATCTGTAAAATGGGACAATAGCCTCGGTGTGACCTGCAGCTTTCTTCCTCTGACACTGCCACACAGAGGTCACTCTTCTCCCAGGTGTCCAGATGCTAACAACCTGGGGAAGTGGCCTTAGAAAGCCACTGGTCCAGGAGAAGATTTTTTTTTTAAACAAAACCATGTCATTTAGTTAGACAGGCCAATGTGGGCACTGGGGGAAGGGAGAAAGGGAAGGTCCTCTCAACTGCTTGGGATCCTTTCCCATTTGCAGCAAAATTCTACTCTTCTTTGCATGGTCCTAGCTATGTCCTCCAGGCAACTGGGCCAAGGAACACAGAGAGGAAGGGAAGAGAGTTTCCTCTGTGCTGCAAAATAGTGACGACCAATTCCAAACCAACCCCCCTCCCCTCCAATAGAACTTTGTGGACTGGAAGAAAATGGAAAAGAATTGAAAGAGTCAGGGCTAGAAAGCTAACGGCGAGGGACTCCGGTGGAAAGACCCCCTTTCTGTTTCCCCCAAGAACTTACTAGAGTGAGGGGTGGTAAGTGTGCTGGCCGCTGCCAAGGGGTTTCCCACACTACCTTTGGGTTTCCTACACCGGCAGGCCCAAAGGACCTAGCTTTCCTAGCTGTATCCACTTCTGCTCTAGACTGGCCCTTTTTGTCCATGCCTCTCTAGGCGAGAGAGCTCTGAACCAGGAATTCACAAAGAATCCATGCCACCCCTACCTTCACACATACACACTTTCCCACTGCTGAAATAGACACCAATTCCCCTTCAGGCCTTTTAAGACTTTTGACGGGGGGCAAAGAAGGGAAGAGGACACCAAATCACTGGTGCCTAGGAGCACAGATCCAGGGTTCACGGAAATGTGTTTGTGCATGTAGAAGTACGTGTGTTTGAGGAAAGAAGGCTAAAAAGACCTCTCGGGAGCTGCATCTCTTCGTTTCCTGAGCCCCTTCTTTAACTCAAATTCCATCGGCAGCTCTTCGTCTCCTCTGCCATGCCTGGGCCTGGACTAACCCATCTAAAAGAGCTGTTAGTGTTCCCCTTCCTTAACTGTCAATTCCGGCTTGCAAGCTTTTACTCAAGCTGTCTCCATCCTCGTCCTCCAAAACTCCTCTTTTCCTCCGTTAGGCTGGACAGGGGCTGGCGTCTTGTCCACAGGGCTGTCCCAGCGCCCTCGTCATACATGGAGACTGGGCATCGTTCTCCTTCCCCGGAAGTCCCAAGAACGCCCGGGAAGAAGTGCTGGAGAAAGTGACCAGAGCTGGGGGTGAGGAGGAGGGAAACCACAAACCACCTGTTTCACCGGCCCTCCTTCAGAATGGACATTCTTAGAACAGCTTTTTTTCTTAGCAAAGCGTGGCGGGTACGACAAGCAAAACCCCTGTGGTAGATGGCAGACCCTGTCCCAGGGAACTGTCCTACTGGGCCCTAACCCTCTGGGAGACTTCTCTGAACACCTTGACAAGTCTCAATTCTAATCATAACTTCCTTCTTGTCCTTGGTGGTTTTGTGGGTGACCCGAATGGGGGGAGCCTCATCTCAGCCCCACTCTACTCTGCCCTGTTGCTATACCACTACCACCTGACCACCTGCCTCCCCTCCCGGGCTCCTCCTCCTTCTCCCTGCTTGCCAGGTCGGCCTGACTTGGCCCCTGTGCTTCTAAAACTCCCTTCTCCCCTTCCCTCTCCAAGTCTTCACTGCCTTCTCCAGACCAGCCACTGCCACATTGTCCTGGGAGGACTGTTGGGAGGGTGGGGGTGGGGAGGGGGGAGGGGGGAGGGTCACTGCACCAGAGTCTGCCCATGGCCAAGTCCAGAGCCTGGGCAGGGCCTCTGCAGGTGGTGGGCCCTGGAGGGACCCCAGCAGCAAATTTTGCAAGAGCAAGAAATAAACATTTTGGGACAAGCCACTAAGAATTGGGGGTTCTTTACTTCAGTGTAACAAACTCTAACTTAATGCACCAAGGTTTTAAGAATAGCAGCAGCTAATATTTACCATACACTTTCTAGGTGCCCCACACTGCACTAGGTACTTTTTAAGAAAACAGGCTCAGGTGGAGTTAGCTGCCCTAAATGTCATAGCTAGTTAGTGGCAAAGCTGGGACTCAAACTCAGATCTGTCTGAGGGGAGAGCCAAGCTGTTATCTGCAATCAGCTAATTCTACCTGTACCCCTTTCTTTCTTGATCCAGAAAGCACAGTGGATGGTATCGAATCTATACTTAAAAGCAAAAATAAATCACTCACAAACTTTGCAATTTTTAACCTTTAACCTTATATTAGAGCAGGAGAATCCAAACGGGCAACTCGGGCCAAGAAATTGATGCTAAAGGGAAGCTACTTTTGTATGCCATACTCTCAAATCCATGTGTAGTTTATAGCGTTCACTGCCGTTTATAGCCCAGCTCTTAGGATGAATGTTTGATGAGTCAAATGGGGGTAATGAGCACTTAGGATACAGGAAATGGATCCCATCCCATGCCAGGAGATTCATGCCAACTCCTAAAAGGGTGAATTTGCTCAAAAGTCCCCAGGACCCCAGCCGAGCAGACCCCTTTATGAGCAAGAATCCACAGGACAAAGAAAGGCCTTCACTGAGGTCACTAACAGCTTGAGTTTCTTCCCTCTCAGTTTACTCATCTGCGACAGGAGGGACTGGATAATACCCCCTGACCTCCCTCATACTGTTTGGGGATATATGAGACAGTTAGTTATCTTGTGCTGTGTAACAAATGAGCCCAAAACTTAAGGGCTTAAAATAGCAGACATGATTCTTTCCACAGAGTTTCTGGAATTCAGAGATCTGGGCATTTCTGAACTCTTTTTGGAGTGGTTCTGGCTCAGGCGGCTTCATGAGGTTGGCGGTTGGAGCTGTCAGCTGGAGATGCAGACCTCATCTGAAAGCTGGAGGGCCTACCTCTAAGTGCATCCTCACAGTCTGGAGGCTGTGGTCTCTCCAGAGGGCTGCCTGGGTGTCCAAAAGGCATGGCTGCTGGCTTCTCCCAGAGCAAGTGACCAAAAGGCCTGCTCCAGTGTCTTTTATAACCTCATCACAGAAATGGCATCATCTCCCTGCTGTATTTTACTGGGTCACCACAGACCAAACAGGGACAACATAGAAGGAGATGACAAAAGGGTGTGGCTCCCAGAAAGCGAAAGTCCTTGGAGACTTGGGGACTGCCCACCACGCTACTTGAATGTGCTTTGTTAACTATTAATTGCCAAACAAATAATGATGAGGATGATCACAATCCTATCATGTGCCAAATGTGATATTATGTTTTCCATGTACACTACCTCAGCCACAGAGGGGGATAATATTACTAGTCCCATTTCACAAGAAAGGAACTGAGGCCCAGAGAGAGTAAGTAACTTACCCAAGGTCACACAGCAAGTGAGAAGCAGCATCGGGATTCAAACCCACAACTCTTTGACTTCATAACTCACTCTCTTAACCAACAATGGTGAACTAGCGTTGGCCTGAACGGAATGTTTATGGACTAGTTGTTAAGTAGAGCCATTATTAAAAATCAAATCATATAAACTTACAATTAAATGACTCATTAAAAACAAGGTAACAAACATTCAAAACTCATCACTTCCTAATTACTACACTGTACTATTGTCTATTATCTTAAGATCATTTACGTTTATTGTATCCAAATGGTGAAAACACTAAATAATAGCGGTCTAACGGAGCATCTCCTCCTAGCTCCACATTCAGTGACTTCTTGAAATTGGCCATGAGGGATTAGTTATACCATGGAAATGGTGAAATATCACAAATCATGGCTTTTCCCCCAAAGACTCAATTGTTAAAACATTTACCAGAGCACCATTATCACTAAAAACCCAATACATTATTTCCAATTGAAGGAATTATCATGATTACTTCTTGTTAAATACCCCATTTGTCATGAAATCCAAAAACACCACATTCCATGTGATAAATATCAATCCAGATGATTTCCTTCCTGAAGTTTCTGACTTTCGGATGGGGAGCATGAGGCATTTGAACAAAACTTCCAAGAGTAGGAAATGCTGAAAGAGGGAGAGATAGTGAGAGGAACAAAGGGGCCTTGGGTCAGAAAGAGGGAAACGAGCATATTTAACCCTCACAGACCTCTCAGAAATCCAGACAAAGAAGAGACTGCCCCCTGAGATCCAAAAATGGGGAAGGACCCAAATGTCCAACCAGAGGGCTTAACAAATTGTGGCTAATACAAACAGCAGCATGTTGCATAGGCATTAAAAAGGGTGTTTACTAAAGACATATAATACTGTTTTTTAAAAAATACTGACAGAAAACTGTTTAATACTGTTTAGGGGATACAGGGAGACATCAGGCTGGCAATGCTTGGGAGAGGTAGGAAAAAAGACAGGAAGGAAATGCATTTGAATGACGAGTAGTTTTAATCTTCGTTATCCACTTGAAGTTTTTATTTTTCAAATATAAAATGAGCACATCCTACTTTTTTAGTTAGGGGGAGGGGAGAAGAGGTTAAAGTTATTTAGGCAAGCAGACCCCATGGAGCAGCCAGGCCCTTTGCTGGCTGTGTCCTACCAGGCGTCCCACTCCAGGTCTCCCCCAGGGGCACCTATGCTGGGCAAGCCTTTGGCCCCATTTGGATCCATAAAGGGACTATTGTTCTCTGGGTGATATCATCCTGCCGCCACCCGAGTGAAAAGGAGACCTGAAATTGGGCGTGGCCTGCCTCAGAGAAACTGGGCCATTCTGCCTGCCCATCCAACTGGCAGGAGAGGATGCAGGAACTTCACACTGGCCTTTAGGGCTGGTTTAAGTCCAGCATCCCAACTTTATGCTCTGAGGTGCGACCTGAGAGGCCTGGGGCCCTGGCTGGGCTCCGGATGGGCAATGGCAGCATTTGGCCCAGATGGCAGGAGATGGAGGAGGGGACCATGGCCACTTGACACACCTTCTCCAAAGTTGGGGTCTCCAGGAGAAATGTGGGGACCAATGCCTGGCACGCAGTAGGTGTTAAATAAATGATAGCAAGAGTTATTATTCCATGCTTCCTTCCCCACACCCCATCCTCCAGACAGTGGCCAAAGGGCAGTTTAAAAAACGCAAATACGATGTGATCACTCCCTTGCTCAAAACCCTTCAACACTAAAATCTAAAGATCTTTCCAGGATCTCCTGCCCACTCTGTGAACTCATCTCCTACTTTCTTCCACTCACTTGCTCTAGAGAGGCTCCCAGGCCTCCTTGCTGTTGCTCAAACACAGCAGGCCAGTGCTGCCCCAGGGCCTTTGTACTCACTGTTCCTCCTGCCAAGATGTTCTTCCCTTTCTCAAGACTCATTCCCTTGCTCCAGTTAGGTCCCTGCTGAAATGTCACCTCCTGAGAGGACTTCCCTCCTGGCCACTTTCCCAAAATAGACTCCTGTCAGTCTCTGCACATTTTTCTTCAGAGCCCTAATAATTATCTGAGAATATCTATTCATGCATAGTTTATTTATTTGTTTAATGCGTCTCCCTGTTCCAGTGAACCCTGGGAGGGCAGAGACCATGTCTGGTTCATCCTCTACCTAGTACAGTGCTTGGAACAAGGAGGTACTTGATAAAAAAAATTCTTTGTGGATACATACATGTTTTTTATTCCCACTATATCTCATATTTTCCATTCTGCCTTCCCATGAGAAAAGAGTCCCAGGTGACCCTGGGTTGGAATCCTGACGGCAGCCTTTAGATGGTGTTCCTGGGCAAAATCATACATCCTCTCTGGGCCTCAGTTTACCCATCTATGAAATGGAGCTGGTGGCTGTAAGAATAAAGGGGACAGTGGATTTCAGGATGCAGATGGCAAAACCTCAGTGTCCAATGCCCTGGACCTTGTCCCAGGCATAACCAGGCAGCAGAAATCCCCAGCGATCACACACCTGAATTTCTAGTACAGGGGACAGAGAATAAACAATAAACAAGCCAAATGAAAGAAGTATGGACTGAGATAAGTGCCAGGAAGAAATGCACAGGGGCCTGGAAAGGAGGGATATGGGAGACTGGCCTTAGCTGGGCTGTCAGGGAGCCGTTCCTGCCGAGATGATGAGGCACGCCAGGGGAAAAGAGGGGGAAGGGCTTCCGGGCAGAGGGATCAGTGAGGGCAAAGGCTCCCAGCCTGGGAGGAGAATGGGGTGACCGACAAAGATAAGGAAGCCGGGGGGCTGCAGCAGGTGAGCAGGGTAGGAACAGTGGTAGGGGCTGAGGGCTGGAGCTCCCAGGGGGTTGGCGAGAACTCAGGCTTGAGCCATGCAGAGTGGGCCAGGGAATGACCTGACTGCTCCGCCGCTGTGGGGAGAATGGACCACAGGGGCAGGGGCCAGGGTGGAAGCTGGAAGACCGCTAAGTTGAATGGTGTCCCCCCAAAAGACATGTCCATGTGCTAATTCCCGGGACCCATAAGTGTGACCTCATTTGGACTTTATCCTCATTAAGCCAAGAATAAAGATAAGAGGAATCTGGATTGTCCACGTGGGCCCTGAATCAATCACAGGTGTGCTTATAAGGCACAGGAGACGCAGACACAGAGGGCAAGTCCGGGCAAAGATGGAGGCAGAGGCTGGAAATGATGCAGCCACAAGCCAAGGGACACCTGGAGCTGCCAGATGCTAGAAGAGGCAAGGAAGGGCCCTCCCCGGGAGCCTCGGGAGGGAGTGTGATTTTGTGGACAGCTTGACACCGGGCTTCTCTTCTCCAGAACGGTAAGCCAAAACATTTCTATTGTTTTCAGTCACGCGGTTTGTAGTCATTTGTTACAGCAACCCTAGGACATGGCTTCAGAGAGGGCAGTAACTGAGAACGGGACTTCCGAATGAACATCCTTTCCTTTAAAATTCTCTCCCACCTGTTCAAAAAGGTGAGGAGGGAAGATGCTGAGCTGCTGAATATTTTAAGCATCCATTTCAACCCATCATTGAATCAGAACCAAACACTCCCACTCAGTCTGCAGCTAAAGGGTTGAACGCCCGGCTTCGGCGCCAATGCTTAGATGGTGAACCCCCAGATGTGGGGAGTGATTGCGGTCTCCGCGTGGCAGATTCAGGCGTGAGTCCCAGCTGTGTGGCCCTGGGATTGTTGCTCCACCTCTCTGGGCTTCAGATTTCTCCTCCAAGAAATGGGTTATAGCGAAGAGACCAGATCCTCCACTGATGTCAATGAGAACGGCCCAGCTACAGTGGTCACCTCAAACCAAGCGACATGCAGCAGTGGTTCTCAGCTCAGGGCGTATCAGACACCCCCACCCCACCATAAGGGGACGCTGGCCATGTTGGAAGACATTTTCGGTTGTCACAGCTTGGGGTATGGGGCATCTACTACATAGAGTCCAAGGATTCTGCTCAACATCCTACAGTGCCCTGGATGGCCTTCCATCCCCACAGAGGACTATCCAGGCCAAAGTGTCCACCGTGCTGAGACTGAGGAACCCTGATATTCAGCAATTGATATTTAAGGCAGGCCCTTGATACAAATACATTACACATTAATGTGCTGACACATTTTATTCTCTGCCCATTAGAGGGCAGCTAGTTCTGCAAAGGCAGGGAGCTGTGTCCCCGGTACTAGACCCTCAGTATGTGGGAAAATATTTATTTTATGCAATAAGTATGGGTTGACTGAAAAGAGGAGAGAGTGAATGAAGATGCACATGTAACATCTATTTCGCGCTAAATGCACACTGGAGGTTAGCCAGGTTCTTCCTCTCCCTTCCTAAGGCACCAGCCTGAAAGTGATGTGGAATGGACACTCATCAAGCACCGCCTGTATGCTGGCAGGTGCACAGTTGACTGCACCCTGTTGAATCCTCACAACCACCGATGACTTGCCACGAATCCTCATTTAACAGATGAGGACACTGAGGCCAGAAGAGGAAATTTAGTATTGCCCAGCATCTGGTGGAGCCGAAACTCGAACCCAGCTCTATCCGACTCCAAGCCCCTTTTGCACAGCATCCTGTGACCCAGGAGAACTGGACGGCTCCCACTTCCTGCTTTTATTGCAACCTCAAGCCTCAGTGGAATCACAGTTGTTCCCAGATAATGCAATTCTCGCTCTGGCCCCCAGTTGGAGTCTACTTAGTTTGCACAGCCAAACTGAGCCTACAAGGTTTCTTTCTCAGGCACACACAGGTTTGCAGCACAAACCTGCCTCTTCCTGCCTTTGTAACTCACAGACAATGCATTTGTTTTCCCTTTTTCCCCCTTTTTATTCCTTGGACACAGAGGCAGGCCATTAGCAAATTATTTCAAGGTTAGCTTTAGAAAACATTTCAGGGCATGCCTTTGTGGGTGATTTTCTGCCCGCGATAGATTCTTCCACTGTGCTTTGAATAAATACAAGCCCGCGGCAGGATTCGGGGTGGAGTGGATTATTTAGATAAATTACGTACATGTACAAGGTTGTACAGTTTTGCCCCCTTCCAGTCCCAGCCCCAGATGTTGCAGCTGTACTTGTCTGTAGTTTTAAAGAGTTTCCTCCCATAAAGCAAATATTGAAGTGAAGTTCTCCAGTCAAAGGGGTGTGTGTGGATTTTGCAGTTCATTGGGAATCTGGGAGGGAATGGTTTCAGAGAAAAGGTTTAGTTGTCTCCGTAATGACAATAACTAAGTCTTAGGGCACGCAAACCACATGCTAAGTACAACTGCTTGCATCATGTCATCATCAGTGGTGCGATTATCCCCATTTGAGAGACAAGGAAATTGAGGCACAGAGAGGCAAAGGAGTTCACCTGAGGTCACACAGCTAGAAGGTGGCAGAGCCAGGATTCACACCCAGGCAAGCAGGTCCACAGTCCTGTGTCTCCATCTCTGTAATAAACTAGGGTTCACATCCAACTCTGCCCCTTGGACCTGCAGAGGAAGAGGAGCACAGCAACCACAGGGGGAAGGGGTGGAGATGTGCCCAGCCTCGCCCTGTGCTTGTTTCAACCTTACAACCCCATGGTTCTTCCCACCAGACAGAGGGGGAAACTGAGGCTGGAGAACAGGTCAAGGTCCCTCAGCCAGACGTGGTAGAATCTGATTCAAGACCTCAACCCCAAAGCCAGCTGGTGCCCAGAACACAGTGGGCGCCAAATAGGGGCTTGTTGAGCTAAATGAGAGGGAACTGGAAGCCTAAATTTATGTACCACCTATTTTATATTGTTCTAGGTGGTGCAACAGCTGGCAAAGGAGACAACGACCCGGCACACACAACTTCATTTATCAAATGGGAGCACAGGTCCTGTCAACGACGGAGAACGAGGACCAGGGGAATTCAAGCCAATGCCCAAAGTGACACATCTTCTGTGGGGGCAGACAGGGAACAGAGCCTGGGTGTCACCAAATCCCATGCCTTTAACTGCTCTACCATGAGAAAGTGCAAGAGTGCAATAGAAAAAGCCAGAGAGAGGCAGAGAAACACAGAGAAACAGAAAGACAGAGAGAGACAGGATTAGGGGGACAAAAAGAAACAGGAAGAGGGAGACAGAGAAAGATACACATACACGGACAGAGGGACAGAAAGGAGACAGGGAAAGACAGAGACAAAGAGAGAAAGAGGGAGACAGAGAGACATACACAAAAAGAGACCAAGAGAGAGAGAATGAGACACACAGGCAGGTACAGAAAGGGAGAGAGACCAAGAGAAGGAAAGAATGAATGAGAGGCATGCTCTCCCTGGGCCACAGGCTCATAAATTCTGGCCCCACTAACTTGTCTAGACTACAGAGGAGCAGAAATACGCAAGGGAAGGAGGGATTGTGCTATTGAGACATGCACTCAGCTTCTGACTTGGGTTTGTAACTGACTGCTCTGGTTGCTGTGTGACCTGAGGTGAGTCACAGCCCTCTCTGGGCCAGCAAGGGGATATCAAGTCCCTGCACCTTGCAGGGCCACCAGGAGCTTTCAGTGACCAGCTCAGAGCCTGGGCTTACTTCCTAAATGTTGGGGTCCCTAAATGGCCATCAATCCTCATGGCAAATCTAAACTCAGAGAAGGACTGGCTTAGCCCTTTGCCTATCCTCAGACGGTCCCTGCATATTGGGCCAACATAGTCAGGTAGCAGAAGTCTCCTATGTGAAAACGTCGAGCCCTCTTTTTTTTTTCCCTGAGGCTAGAAGGAGGAAATCCTTTTCCCTAGAGCTGGGCTGGAAAAAGCCGTGAATGGGAGAAAGAGCCTGGGGTTCTGGCTGCAGCTCTGCCCCTTCTCACTGTGCTTCCTCTGGGAGGTGCCTTTCCTTCTCTGAGCCCAATGCCACGGCTCCCCATAACATGGGTTTGGAATCATTAGCTATGGTTCCACCCGTACCTCCTGGGCCCCATCCAGCCTACCTAAATGAGAGACAGCGGAACCCCCAGGGCTCAACCAGGTTTCCCATCTTGGCCCAGGCACATCACACCCAGCCCCATGGTTCCTGGGGCCAGCGGGCTAACAAGGCCTCCACCTCAGGATTCCTAAGGCCCTTTCCTCTGGCAATCAGACAAGATCTTGCTTTTGCTAAGCCACAAAACTACTGAAAGCCACAGCCCCACAAACCCATGACAGACATCCTTGGTCACCCCAGCAGGGTGGGAGAAGGTGAAGCAGGTGCCGACTAATCCTCCCTAAAAATAGGGGAGGACGAGCACTTGTGTCAGAGGCTGGAGTCTGCACACTTAAAGATAAGTCAACCAGCACAGCCAGCCCAAGGCATGCGCCAGCCCTGCTGATACGGACGTGGAATCCGGTATGAATTTCCTGACCAACTTCGGGAGACAGTAATTTCACTGTCAGGGGAATCACCACTCCGTGCTCCCTCTTACTCGGCCCCGGGGAACGGAAACAGATGAGTTTCTATCTCCAATTATTCTGGAAGAGGTGGCTTCCCTGGCTTGATGTGGTGGGATCCCCTCCCCTGGGAAGCCCTGGAGGGGAGGAGTCACTCCTGTTGTTTCAATATTTTAAAAACATAATCAGCTTACACTATCCGCTGGCTCGGAATCCGTCTGCCTCTTCCTCAGAGAAGAAAATCTCTGCTGGCTGCGGGCGGAGAAGCGCCGGAAAGACTCCCGGCTCCGGGACGCCAGGTGGCGGAAGGAGGAGGCGCGCTTGAACGGGGCCCGTCCTGCGGGCGCCCCGCTCGTCCGGTCGTGGGCCACCGTTGTGGTCACTAAATTGAGGGCCTCCTGGAAGGACCGTCTCATGGTCCCCATCCATTGAGCCATGTGGGTCTGGGCTACTGTGAGTTTGTCTCCGAGGTAATCCATGGGGAAGAAGAAGGAGGTGAGAGAGGGAGCGAGGCAATTAGAAGGCCAGAGTCGTCTCCTCTCTTTCTCCCACTTTGCGATCCTGGAAGTTCAGGGTTTGCTTAGGGAGGAAAACCAGCAGCCCTTTTCAGCCAAACCAAGGGCGCATAACAACCATCGCTGGGCCAGCAGCCGGCAAGGATCCGCGGGGCGGCCCTCGAGCGCAGGGTCAGCCTCGGGGTCCACCGGGAGTTGTAAAGTAAACACACCGGGAGGTCGGGTTTCCAGTTCCAGGCGCTGGGTAGGCGGTGCGGAGGGCGGCGAGAACCAGGCAGCCGCGCTCGCTCACCCCAGGGCGTGACAGTGGACGCGCGGCGGCGGGGGAGGCGGAGGCTTCCCCTCAGGTAGGCAGCCTCTCCAAAGCGCGCTCCGCCGGGACGCTGCGGGCTGGCCCCCGCCCCACTGCCCACCGCCGGGCCCCGCTCACCTGGCCCCTGCAGGTTCTCTGTCCTCTGGCCGGAGCTTCCAAACCTGTCGGCTGCAGGCAGCTAGCTCATTTCCGGAGGCAGCCGCCAGGGCCCCCCGGGTCCCCCGGCTGAGCGGCGGGGATGACATCAGCCCCCGGCTTAGCGAGGGGCTTCACGGCCCAGGAATGCGGGAGGGGCCTCGGGGAGGCGGCTGTCCCACGACCTGACGTCGGCCCCCATTTTTTTTTCTTTTCCCCAAGTCCGGACACGCTCGCGGTCCTGCGAGAATGAGGGTGACTTCACGTGCCCGACGGCCCACCCACCCCGGTGCCCTCGCCGCAGGCGCAGGAGGAAACGCGCGCTTGTGTGCGTGTGTGCGCGTGCGTGTGCATGTGTGTCGGAGGCCCGGCAGGGCTGGGGAAGGTTCAAATTGTTGGGAAACTGCGTCTGTCTCTTGGGGTACAGGCGGCGGCATCTGAGGACCCCTGGCTGCTATCTGTCTCCCTCTGGTGGCCTTTTTCTCTGCCACTTTCTCAGCACTCCTTCCCTGTGTCTCAGTTTCCACTTGCTTGTCTCTAAGCTGGTCTCTCTTCCCTCTCTGAATCTATGTCTTTCTCTCCTCTGCAAGGCAACACTGGGCTAGGTGAAACAGTCCTGAGGCCCCCCAAGTTTCCCCAAGGAAGGATCTGCCGTGGGGTGTAGCTCAGCATGGGCAAGGTTGCCATGGTAACCCAGACACAGCATCTGCTCCATCCTGGGTAGGCAGGCACCACACAGGAGTTAGGGGAGTGATTTATGATTTACACTGGGTCTTGTGAGCTCACAGGGTTTTAACCCGCTTGGAGCTGGAGTAGAGGGGGTGGGGAGGTGGCATGGTTGGCATAACCATAGCACCTAAAGGCTGAGAGAGGGAGTGGTCTAAAGGGGGCAACAGTGGCATCCATCCTGGAGGGAAGGTATACTCATTGAATTCCCACAGAGACGCTTTCTCCTTCCAGCAGGGATCTGTGCTCCTATTTTACAGATGAGGAAAAGCAAACTCAGAGAGTTTGCCCACGGTCACCCAGCAAAAACAGCTCCAGGGCATGGGCCATTGCTGTTGGCTCTCTGTTGAGTTCCCTGGGTCTGATGTAGTGCCTGAAGCTCTGTAAATATTTATTGTTCAAATGCATGGTCCAAAACTGAAGACCAGATTGGGCTGACTGTATCCCATGTGCTTTGACCATCTCCACGCCTCAGTTTGAACAAATAGTTGCGCCCCCAGATACAAGTCCAAGGGCCTCCATTGAGACAGTTTTTCATGAAGCCTTCTCTACTGTGTGGCTAACATAGATCTCTTCCTTCTCTGGATTCCTGGCCCTTGTGGCTGTTCACTCACTCACTCATTCATTCATTCATTCATTCACTCTTTCATTTAATAAACATTCAGTGACGCCTGCTCTGGGCCAGACACTGGATACAGACCCCAACAACAGCAAGTGGTTACAGCCCATCAGGAGACTACAATGCTGTCTGAGTTTATTGAGCGTGTGAGTGTGCAAGGATGTGCTAAGTGTTCAAAGAAATTAACTCATGAATCTTAACATGAACCCATTCGACAGATGAGACTGAGGCCCACAGGGGTGAAGTAATCTGCCCAGGTTACCCTACATGGTAGGCAGCCTCCTAAAAGGCTCCCAAGGATTCTTGCCCCCTGTTATTCACAATCTTGTGTAGTCCCCACCCACAAGGAATTAGGGTTGGTCTGTGTGCTCAAGAGGTGGAGTGGGATGAAGCTAAGCCATTAAAGAATCACGGCTTCCAACCTGCCTTCGTAGAGGATGCTGGGGAAAGCCAGACGCCATGTTGTAAGGATGATCAAGGAGCCTTATGGAATGACCCATGTGGAAAGAATCCAACTGGTCAGCCATGTGAATGAGCCACTTTGGAAGCAGATGTCTAATCCTAGTCACGCCTTCAGATGATGGTAGCCTTGGCCAACTGCAACCTCATGAGAGGTCCTGGGTCACAGCCATCCAGTCAAGCTGCTCCCAAATACCTGACCCATAGAAATCCCAAGAAATGAAAAGACCCAGGGGTAGGACAGAACCTACCTGGCAGGAAACCAAGGGCTGGAGCAGAGTGGGGGCAGCAGGGGTGGGGCATTATCTCAACATGCAAATGAGAAAACATGCTGGGTGTCCCAGACCCCACCCTCACAGTTCTGTCTGGTCCTGGCCACCACCCATGCAGTCTCCCAGGTCAGGGAGCTTCTGGCCCCCAAGTTTCCTCCATGGCATATCCACTGTAAGCCTCTGCAGAAGAGAGGGTACACCACTTCCCAGTCCTTCTGCCTCACCTGGCAGGGCAGGGACTCCCAGGTGGGGGTGGACATGAGGGGTGGACGTGAGGAAGAGACACAGCCTCCCTACTGGGCCCCAGGAAAGCCGCATAAGGCAACACCTAGGGATCTGGAAGGAGCTGTGGCTTTTCAACAAACCATCTGGAGGCAGAGGTGGGAAATCTACTGGCAACAATTCTACCCCTTAGGAGGAAGAAAGTTAAATCAAAGCAGGAAGGAAAACCTTGTTAAAATGGCAATGCCTGGTGTTGCCAAGGCTATGGTGAAACAGACACATACAGCAGCAGCAAATGGAAATGTAAGTCAGAAGACCCCTGGAAGGAATTCAGACCCTAGATCAAATGTCTTAAGAGTGACCTGCCAGTTAACGCCATGCATGCTGAAGCACAGGGCTGATAGGTACTGAAGCTGGCAAAGGACTTTGAAATGCATTGAAAAAATAAGATAAAAGAGGTACTGAGAAATGGATAGGATGCTTAGATTTTTATAAAGAAAATATAGCAAACTGTTAGCAATTGGAGATTTCCTTATACGATTTTTCTGTGTTTGAAAATTTCCATAATGAAGTATCCGGGGAAGGAGACATGCCTACCTTTCGACTGGGCAGTTATCCAATTTCATATCACAAACATGTTGATGGGTATTTACCACAACTATAGAAATAAAACTGAAAAATTAGTATGAACCTAATTACCCAACAAAAGGGGACTTGCTCAGAACTGTACTAAGCCACGTTACAGCTAGTGGCTAAAAGAAAAATCAGTAGAGCTGACCTTGTCTTTAAATGTCTTTAAATGTAAAATGTTGACACCTTGCTTCTCATTGATTTTTTGCACTGATTATTTTAAAAAATAATGCATTCAAATACTGTTTATCTTCATTATCTTCTATTTGTGTCCCCTTAAATTTTGTTCCTGAGGTAAGTGCTTCATTTGTCTCACCCTAGTCCTGATGCTGGGCTTGCTTAAAAAAACATATGGCTAACTGATATGGAGCATATGGAGAACTGCTTCCAGCTCTGATTAGCTGTGTGATGTTGAGCAAGTTATTTAACCTCTCTGATTTTCAGAGATGAAATCATCAAACTCATCATTGTCATTGATCCCCTTTTCTGAGAAGTACAATGATCCTTCAGCTGCTGTGAATTTGGGATACTAAAAGTTCCCAGTTGTACCTTCTCTAGAGAACTTCCTTCCCTCCAGGTGAGGGGCCACATCCAGATGCCAACAGCCAATGACTAACTGATACAGTATCTAAAAGCCCCATTCCCTTGCCTCAAGACAGGACCAACTCAGTGGTGTAATTCATACTTCAGAGTTTCCCATGGGATCAGGCTGGGGCTAGACCTCAGCTGAAACCATACCTGGGCTTTACTTTCTTTTCTGCCCTAATCTGTTTCCTTCATTTTCTTACAAGTTTCTCTTGAGCGCTTTCCTTCAATCAATCACTCGCACAAGAATCTCTGTGTCAGTTTCTACCTCTAGGGAATCCAGCCTAAGACCACCACACCTATAGTTACTGAGCACTTAATGTGTAACAGATGGTGTTCTAAGTATTACCTGTATTATATCACTGGATCTGCCTAGCAATGAAATTATATTCATACTATGATTATTATTCCCATTTATCAGATGGGAAAAGCAAGGCAGAGAAAAGTTGTGACCAGTCCAAGGTCACATGGCTATTAAGTGATGGAGTTTGCCACCCACAGCCTCACACCTTCAACAGACAGAACGTGCCCTAGCCCATGCCAACTCATCCTGCATGGAAGACACGTGCCGAGCAAATCAAAGCTCAGATGGCAGGCAGGGTCACACAGTTCTGTTTCTTTCCACAAGACGAGGGAGGGGGTACAGACGTGGGTTCAGAAGTCAGATGTTTGCTGGCTCCCTCCTGGCTGCCTTTAAGTACAACATGGTCTGCAAGTATGACTATAAAAAGCGATGCTCCCTGAAAACTGGGGCAGCACAAGAGTTTTCCTCCCAGAGGACTTTTTCCGCAAACTCTTCTGTACTCTCCAGGAAACTCTTGGGATGTTGCTGGACATCAAAAAAGATAGAAACCCCCCTCTTTCTTACATAATTACTCCAAAAAATGTTGGAGAAGCTGCTGACATCCAGAAACAAACAGGGTTTTATCCACAATGTGAGGTAGGGCACAGAGATCAACATTCCCAGACAAGCATGTGCAGTTACAGAAATCAGAACATTTTAGTCATTCATTAATTCAACAACATTTCCTGCAACTCTGTGCTAGCTCCAAGGGGACCAAGAGTCTCTAAGGAGCTCAGCATGCTTTCTGATTTTCAGCCATTTGAGGTGGAGGGGGAGGTGGCAACAGACCAACTTAACCTCGGGTTATATCATTTTCTGCCAAAAGTCTGATAGAAACAAGCACACTCTTGAGAATCTCTGATCCAGTGGAAGAAACAGCCAGAAAAAAAAAATATGAACAAGTGCAATACTAATGCAAAGAACTATGATGAAAAAGTGAATAACTTGTTACGGAAACAGAGAGAGGGAAGTGAAATCTAACCAAGAGAGGAAGTGGAGGCAAGGAGAGCAAAGGGAAGACAATCATTTATTGAGGACTAGGATGGGGTTTTGGAGGATGAATAGGAGTACTCCAAAAGAACAGACAGTGGGAACAGCATATGCGAAGGCTAGAAGGTTTGCCCATACTCAGTCTTGCCTCTGAGCTTTGGCACATGCTATGTCCCTGCCTGGAGCTGCCTTTCCCTTCTCTTCCATATTTCCTGGATCCCCCTCCCAACTCCACCTCTGTCAATTTCAGCCTTTTCCAAATCTTCCCCCAGGAGGTCTCAATTATATGACACTCTTTAGGTCCTACTTCCTAATGGCATTCAGAGTGTATATCCTGGAACTATAAATATATTAATAGTATAGTGATGAGGAAGACGGCGCAGTGGAAATCATAACCACTAGTTGAGCATTTTTGTGTACCAGGAACTGGTACCTCATTTAATCTTCGCAACAATCCAGTTGGGTGAGTCCTATTATTAATTATGCCCATTTTGTAGAGAAGGACACTGAGGTTTGAAGAGCCAAAGAAACACGCCCAAGGTCACTGAGCTAATAAGGGCAGTGGGCATGGAGGTGGACGCCAGACTTGAACCTTGTTGTGTCCGATTCAGGGCTGGAAGCCTTAACTACCTCATTCCCTCCTCCTTCCAGGGCAGAAGTCAGATTCCACCTCTAGGACTCCATAAAATGGCAAATTCTGCCCCAAGCATAAGGGTGGCAGCTGTTTTGTTGGGTTCTCTGGGTCACCTCCTGTGAGGGTCGGGAAATGCCTTCTGAAGGACCTGGTGAGTTTGTAAAGCAGCCAGTTTAGTTTCCTTTTCCACCAGCTAGAGCCTAGAGATTAATTCCTGGGACCACAGGTGGGGAGGGCTGACTTGTGGATCCAGCTTAAGCCTGTTTTCTCTCCCTCCTCAATGGAGTGACCCTCTGGGAGGGCTGGCTGAAGGCTCGAGGTCTGCCCCCTCCACGGCCAGCATCCTTTATCCCCTGCTTCGCAGCCTCCTTGTCATAAAGAGGAGATAATAAAGCCTGTCCACTTGGAAAGGCGTGGTGAAGCAACAACTGAGGTCATTCCAGCCTGGCACGTGGTAAACACTCAGTAAATGGCAGCTACCAAGAATAATCATTTTCTGCTGTATTTCAAAGAATTTCATTGTTCAGACCAATCACAAAATCCAGGACTGTCAGGACGTGAGCAGCCAGCAGGGATAGCCCTAGGTCAGTCTTTTCATTTAACAGGCCAGGTCTTGAAGAGATGTCCCACGACTCCATGGTAAGTTTGTGGCAGGCTCTCTATGATTCCCCAGAAGAGTCACTCATGATTTGGCCTTGGACGGTCTCTTTGGCTTCGTTTCTCTCCTGTGCCCTCAGGTTCCCTTCACCCCAGACAGATGGAACAAAGTGCCAGCCAGGCATGTACCGCACTGTCTCTCATCCAGCCTTTCATGAGAACATGCTGTTCCCCTGTCTAGAACACCATTCTACCCCTTCCTCACCTGGTCAGCAGCTATGATCTTATGGCGCTCAGTTTAGATCCTCCCTTCTCTGAGAAGCCTCCCCTGGATCCCTGTGCCCAAGGGGAGTCACCCCGGGGCCCCCATGCTGCTTATATAACCCCTGTTCAATTTCTTCACATCCTGGGCTTGAGCTCTTGGTTTGCCCACCAGTCTCTCCTACTAGACTGTGAGCATGTGGGCGGCAGAGACGTGTCCCATTCGTCCTTGATTTTCTGCATCCAGCACTCGGCATCACTCAGCATGCCTACCAGGTGGAATGAAGAGCTCCTGAGGCTTGAACTCTAGTCACAAAGCTTTCAACATCCCTATCTCTAGGACTGTTTCCAAGGCAACAGGAAAAATAATTCTGATGGTGGGGGGGGGGGGGGGGAGTGCCCAGAAACGACTTGATCTTACAAGTCAATGCCATATTATTTATAAACTGAGCCCAAGACTATTTCCTCTTGTTCATTTAGCACATTCTTATTCAAAATAGTCATTTTAATGACCTAAGATGTCCCGAATTCACCTTGGGGAGGGAAAAACCATCTGGAAAGGAAATCTTTCTAGAAGCAGCCAGAAACCCATTGCCCTTCTTTATCAGGAATCACTCTTAACTCAAGTGAAAAGCAGCATTTTCCATCCAGGGGACAATCTGCCGTGTGGCCTCACCTGGCATGGCAAGGCCAGTTTGTAATTACAGTCCCTCTTCTGAAGGCTGAGGACCTAACACAGCTGCAGGTTTTGACCTCTGCCGAATAGAGACGGGGCTGCAGGAGGCCCTGCTTGATCCATCCCGGCTGGTGCCCGGTGGTTCCGGGGGCACCTGGCTTCTAGGAAGCTGCCACCCTGTCCTCAGGCTTGCTGGACGAAGAGGGGTGATCTGCTGGCTGACCTTTGTCCCACCACCTGCCTGGTGTTGGACGACACGCGTCTTTCCACTACGGCAGCTGAATTCCCATGTTTTTGGATCAGTGAACGAGAGCAAGATGTTCCCGGGGAACCACAAATTAGAACTGGGACTAGGCATATGTGATGTCCCCTAAGGAATGCATTTCTGAGCAGCAAGCTTGCTATACTTGGCTTCACTGCCTCCTAAGCAGCACCACCAAATTTTAAGGATGTCGGTGCGGATAATAAAAGATTGAAAGAACAAGTAGGAGGCTTTTCTTTCCCTGCTCCTTCTCTTCCTTCCTTCCACAAGCATTGACAGAGCACCTACTATCGACAAGGCACTCGGAACATCCCTGGCCTTCAGAGATGCTTTATTATGTCTCGTTTTTTTTTTCTTGTAACTATAATAACAAAAAAACCAAAACAAAACAGAGTTATCATTTGCTGGAAAGTTCTAATTACTTGTCCATAGGAGGAAATGGAGAGTCAGAATGATGTCATGGCTGCTAAGGGTGGAGACATGATTTGAACCCCAAACCCCTGCTTGGAATCACCAGACCCCTCTGCCCCTCTGCACACTCCTAGTTGCATCTCACTGAGGCTGAATTGTGGGGTACAGAACACCTGGACACGGGGGCAAAGGCCTCACCCCACATTCCTCTTTCACTCTCTCCACTCATCTCCTCCTCCTCGGACCCAGGCCAGCTGTGAACCCCAACTGCGACCTGACCATGAAGACCACAGGGGTGCTGCGATGCCCTTGGGGACCCCTCCCATCCTCAGTTCTGGCAAAGGCTCCGCTGTGTGGGCAGCTCCAGCAACCAGCAGAACTGGGGGACCTCAGGGGACCCCCTCGCATCCCATCCCTCTGTCCCAGGCTGAACTGAGGGGGTAATGGGCGGTCCTCAGACTGGAGACTCTAGTCCAAGGCCTGCCAAGTTCTGTCCCCAGCTGCTGTGGAGCCTGAGGCAATGCACCCCTCCTCTCTGGGCCTTGATTCCCCAGGAGGGCTGCACAGAAATATCTCCAGGAGAAAGTCCAACTCAAAACCCCAGCCTCCATCTCTCAAAGATGCCTGAGGGGTAGAAAGAGTCCCACAGAACAAGGTTCAAATATTACATGGCCTCAGGACTTGCTTTGCCCGAGGTGCCTCATCTCCAAAAACAAAGTCATGACACTTACTTCCCAGGTAATGAATGCTGCAAGCAGGAAGCACATAGTTGGCCCCAGCAATGGCCAGCAGACAGAGGCACATTCCAATGGGTGGAATTCCAATGGGTGTGAGAGCTTTAGCTCATGACTAAAGTGCTCACATTTTGAAAACAAATCAATAAAGCAAAACTGCCTCCCCAAAGGCCAAATCAACATTTGTTTAAACTCTGCTAGGAAGTGGTTAATATTTACTAAGTACTGACAATGTGCCAGGTCCAGCCTCAGAAGCACTGGTTAAGGTGCTTGAGTTCTCCCACTCCTCATTCGCTGTGTGACTCCCGGCAAGTGACTTGCATTCTCTGAGTCTCCATCTCCTTGTCTGTAAAGTGGGATAAAAAGGGTCCCCTCATTACAAGGTGGGGCTGAAGGTTATACAGTGTGTCCTGACCATCTCATGAGAGCAGAACAACTATCCCCATCTTACATTTGATGAAACAGGCTGCTAGAGGGAAGGCCAGGGGTTGCGTAGCAAGTTATTGACAAAGTCTGACTGAGAGGCCTGTGCTTGAGACACTGTGGGCAAGGGCTTGGAGGGCACTGAGGAATGGGAGCCTCTGACTTCCCATGCCCACCCCCTGCATTTCCTTCACTTAGCTCACCAGCCCCTACCCCCCAGCTCATCCAAAGTTACTGTGAGTAACGGTCCCCAGTGCCAACACCTCCACACACAAGTAGCTTTCTCTGGACCCGGCTGGAGGTCTATTGTGCTTGTACTTTCCTTCTCTGCCACCCAGAGAGCCCCTTCTCTCTGTGCTGCCCACGCTGTTCCAGGAGCCACGCTGTGCCAGGCAGGGAGGGCTAGGAAAAGGTGGCCAGGCAGCCTTGACACTTCAGCAGAGGGGCTTCAGCCCCTAAGTCCCCACGGCTGCCTTTGGGCACCAGGCACCGGCATGTCCTGTGGCTTCAGAGCCCTGGACCTCCGGCTCACCTGGACTTAAATCCTTCGGGATCCCCATCGCTGGGGTAATGGAGGTAAGACCCCAGCCTCCCGCTAGCCAGATGCTTCCTGCTGCAAAGATTACCCCAACCCCCACTCCAACAATACCAAAATGTCTGCAGCTCCCCACAGGCAGACATGATTCTTGTCCCCAGGTCTTGGTTCAAATGTCACTTGCACAGATAAACCCTCCTTGGCCACCCAACACAAAGGAGCCCCCAGACCCTCTCTATCCTAGCACCCTTCCACCTGCACTCCAATAATTACCATTACTTGGTATTTTCCTGACTATTTATTTATTTATTTATATCTCTCTCTCTAAGGAAGTCACACAAAACAGGAATCTTCAGTGTCATATTCTCTGCTTCACTTAGCACACAGGGGGCACTCAGTGTTTCCTGAATGAACGTGTGGATGGACAGATGGATGGATGAGTAAATGAAAGGATCAGGGGAAGGATAGGGGGAAGGGATGAAGAACAACTTTTCATGATGCAATCAGTCGATGCCTTCCCCTCCCCACCTTCACCTGGCCAATTCCTACTCACTTGTAACACTTCATGCCATGTCCCCGCCTCCAGGAAGCCTTCCCTGCTAGAATCCTTCAAATGAAGAGGGTCAATTTCTACACACCCTCTGCCCACCGGCTGTGAAAGTTAGGGCAACACCAATTTCATTCTGTGCCCCAGTGCCCAGGCTCCCCAAGCATATGGCAGATGGCTCAGTGATACAGCAGCAGCTTATCAACCTTACTGAAGCAGCATAAAATAGGACAACTGCAAGTCCCTGGTTTCCTATGCAGCTCTGAAAGAGTTAACAGACAACTGCAAGTCCCTCGTTTCTTATCTATCTCCAAAGAAACTAATACAGAGCTGTAAAGCTTCCTGGGACAAAAATTTCCCTCAAGCCCCCAAACCTCCCCAAACCATAAGAGTCTGTAAAATTCTGGGCCCAAAGCAAATGCTTAATGATGGGAAGCACTGAGTCATAAAGATTGCTAACCATTTGCCCAAAGACAAATTTTAGGTATGTGATAACAAACCACCTATCTCCTCCTAGAACAAAGTAGACACCTAGTATTCAAGGATCAATATGGAAACCGACCTGCTACCAACAAAATTTTCCTATAAAAAAGCTAGCCCACTCCACTGAGGATGTGTCTCTCCCTCGGGCATGTCTGTGTTAACTTCCTTTAACATGTTTTCTCTCTTTTTAATAAACTTTACTATTTATTCCTACTGGCCCTCTCGTTTCTAAATTCTTTTAGTTTTGAGATGAATGAAACTGGATCAGGGCTTAGCTGGCACCATTGCAGAGACCAGGCACAGGCTGAACGTTTATCAGATAATCAGATAAGGCATGGAATCTTCAGCTCTCCCTTGTAAGAAGGGCAGCATTTTTATCCCCATTTCACTACCAAGGAAAGTGAGGCTCAGAGAAGGCAAGCCACTACAGAGGGTCACACAGCAAGAACCCTGTGTGACCATGACACCACACCACCTTCCAGCCCAGTGGTTCAGGGCCTCACTTGACGGTGGGGGCTGGAAGGGGGTTGGGGGGGATGGCATCAACTCCAGAACAGGAACACCTAGTAGCGCTGGGACCTCTCTAGATGTCAGTAGATGCCTTTCTTCCTCCCCAGTACACCCCTCTTCCTTGACTGGATGTTTCACCTCTCCCTAGGATGGCTGGAACTGAGGCAGCCATTTGGGGACCATGAGGGAGACAAGATGCTGAAGAGAGAGAGAAAGATAGAAAGAACCTGGGTTGATTTACAAAACCAGGACCTTGCAAATAGTGTCTATTAAGGGCCAGACAGTAAAATTTTAGGCTTTCTGAACCACCTGTGGTCTCTGTCCCATATTCCTTTTTTTTTTCTTTTTCTAGCCACTCTTTTAAAACATAAAATGGATTCTTACCTCATGGGCCATAGTTTTTCTGAATGCTGTACTATACTCCCTGAACACACAAGTTAATTGTGAGGTAATATATGTCCTTACTGTTTAATTCATCTGTGCTGGTTTGAAAGGATGTATGTACCCTAGAAAAGCCATGTTTTAATCCTAATCCCATTTTGTAAAGGCAGCCGATGCTTCTAATCCCTATTCAGTATTGTATGTTTGAATCTGTAATTAGATCATCTCCCTGGAATGTGACTCAGTCAAGAGTGGTTGTTAAACTGGATTACGGGAGATGTGTCTCCACCCATTTGGGTGGGTTTTGAGAAGTTTCTGGAGTCCTATAAAAGAGGAGACATTTTGGAGAATGCGAGACATTCGGAGAGAGCAGAGAATGCTGCAGCACCACAAAGCAGAAAGTCCACCAGCCAGCACTTTGGAGATGAAGAATGAAAACATCTCCCGGGCAGCTTCATGAAGCAGGAAGCCAGGAAAAGAAGCTAGCTGATGACTCCGTGCTCACCATGCCCCTTTCAGTTGAGAGAGAAGCCCTGACTGTGTCCGCCATGTGCCTTCTCACTTAAGAGAGAAACCCTGAACTTCATCGGCCTTCTTGAACCAAGGTATCTTTCTCTGGATGCCTTAGATTGGACATTTCTATAGACTTGTTTTAATTGGACATTTCTCAGCCTTACAACTGTAAACTAGCAACTTATTAAATTCCCCTTTTTAAAAGCCATTCTGTTTCTGGTATATTGCATTCCAGCAGCTAGCAAACTAGAACATCATCTTTAGGAAGTCTTGTTAACTCACAATGACAGTGGCGTAATATGTGTTGGCAAGGATGTAGAGCAACTGGAATTCTCAAACTCAACTTGGGGTGGGGTGGGGGGAATGCAAAATGGCACAGCCACTTTGGAAAATGGTCCACCAGTTTCTTAAAAGCTAAACATACACCTACCATATGCTCCAGGCATTCTATTTCTAGTAGTTACCAGGGAAAAAGGAAAGCCTATGTCTATACAAAGCCCTACACAAATAATCACAGAAACTTTACCCTTAATTGACAAATGTCTATCAAAAGGTGAATGGATAAACCATGATATATCCACACAATGGAATATGACTCAGCAGTAAACAAGAATGGATTATGATATATACTACGACATGGATGAATCTCAGAATTGTCTGGCTGAGATCAAGTAGCCAGATTCAATGGCTCCATTTATATAAAAGTCTAGAAAATGCAAAACAATCAATAGTGACAGAAAGCAGAACCGGTTGCTTGAGGACAGAAATGGAGGAAGGGATGGATTACAAAGGAGGGCGGGGAAATTTGGGGGAGTGATGGATCTGTTCATTAGTTTCGTTGTGATGATGGTTTCACAGTATACCCATAGGTCAACCTCATCAAATTAAATATGTTAAATGTGTGCAGTTTAGCGTACATCAACTACGCTGCTAGAAAAAAATAACATTGGTGGTGCTCATAAGAAGCAGCACATGGAATGGGTACGTTTTGATCAAATAGGAAACCTCGAAGGACTAGGAGCCAAGCAGGGGGAAGGGAAAGTGGAAACCTAAGAAGCCAGAGGCCCCACAAGACATTGTCTGTCTCGTGTGAATGCAGGAGATGGGCTCTGCCACTTACAAGATGGACCTGAGGACCAGGGAGGCTGAGCCCGTAAACTCTTCTCAAGCTGGCACATGGGACACACAGAGGCAGCCCTCAGAGCCAGCTGGTGGGCAGGTGGCCTTAACTGCCACTCCAGGCCAAACTGGACCGAGGAGCCTCCACCCCCTCTCTGGGCTGTGTCGAGCACACAGGTTCACTCTGGAACCCCCCCAACACTGGAGCTGGTGCGTGGGGTGCCAGGTTCGCCGAGTTCCCCACAGATGGTCTCTTCTCGGCGGATGAGGCCCAGAGCACACGCCAGAGTACCCTGGAATCTCTAGATCTTTTTCCACCCATCGCCGAGAGGACAGGAAGAGCTTCCAGCCCGGCTTTCCAGCTGCCATCTGCACCAGGCAGGGAACAAGTCTGGCTCTGCAGTTCCAAATCCTCCCTCTCCATCTGATGCAGGGGACAGTTTTCTCTTGGTCTGACAGCAACAGGACCAGAGACAAGGGAGGAGAAAGCGAAAGGCTAATCAGAGAGCTCAGGTCAAGCCAAATGATAAAGAGCCAGGGAAGAGACAGAATCACAAAAGGAGAGAAAACAGGGTTTACCAACTTGGGTGTGCAAGGATGAGTTTAGTGAATTTCCAATTCACCTGTATTTCTGTGGCTCTTCACTTTCCTGTTCTTTAACGTTCTTTTAGAGACACAAGGAAGATTAGTTTTGGGTTTGAGTGTGTGATCTGTGGTTATTTTTGCTCCCAGATGCTAGGAAGTGATTCTATGCAGAGAATGAGCTGCATGGAGGTCTGCCTTTTATACGAACCACACATACCTTTTCTCATAGAATCTCCGAAACCTCACAGTGAGGTGGGCACTACCTCTGCCTTTTTACCGAGGAGGAAACTGAGGCTCAAAGATAACCAGCATTTGTGGTCAAGGTTACTCAGCTGGGAAGTGGCAGAGCTGGGACTTGAACCCAGGTCTGTCTGACATGTTCTCCTGTGCACATATCCTGGAGTGAGCATCTAAAAAGGCTTGAGATACCCCCAATAAGACTCAGCACTCTCACAGCTGTCTGTCTTGTTTTCCACAGCATTCCAGCCCCTAAGCGCCTCAATGAAGTGCTGCTGAATGAGTGGATGGATCTAGCAGAGGGCCAGGCATGGAGCAGGTGCTCAGTTAAGGTTTTCAGGAGGGAGGAAGGGAGAGGAGAGAAGGAAGAGCTGGATCTCCACAGCTCCAGACCCACCCAGGACACAGACTGTGGCCATTAAAACACCAAGTCATTGTTCAGAGAATAGGACGCAAACTTGGCCAAGGCTCAGAGGGTGACATATCTCTTCAAGTGTTCATTTTCACAGTTGCCTTTCTCAAGACACGGGTGCGTTTTCTAACAACAGGGCCCTTTGCTTTGATCCTACCTCCCTGAGTCCTTCTAGAAAGGGAGGGAGACCTGGAGAGGCCACAGGGAACGGGGGACATGTTGCATAAGCCTACACTAAAATAAACACCCAGAGGGTCTGCTCCTACTTATTGTCCCCTTGAGATGTGCTTTCATCCTTCTCACCTCTCACCGCCCACCTATGGGCTGGGGGGCAGGAGCCTGGGCTGGCCCAGCTCCACCCCTAAGGTGCTGAGTGGCCTTGGGCAGGTCTAGGGGCAGCCTGGGCCTCCCTCCCACCCTGCAAGGAAAGGGAGGCCACTGACAAGCTGCAAGGGCCCTTCAGGTCTAAAGCACCTCCACCCCGTCTCCAGAGGATGTGCCTGCACCAGCCACTGCAAGCTGCCTGGTGCCTCCGGAAAATGCTGCATTCTGGATTACACTGCCCAAGCCAGTGTTTAAGGAGTGGACATCCCTGCCCCTGTTTAATGGACCCATCCCTAGTCTCACTGCAGCAATAGAAAACACCCTGTTGGGAGCTTCCGCAAACAACCTCTTTTCTCCAGAAGGTCTGAGCTGACGGTTGGTTGGCTTTTCTCAAAACCAGGACTGAGGTTGTAATGTGGGATGTGCCTCTTATTTTCATGTTCAGATGCAAAAAATGCCATGGCAGGGTCCTCGAGGTGGCCAGCGGGGCTCTCCCACCTCCCTCCCATGTGGGGTGGAACTACTCAGGGGAGAGAGTGGAGGTTGACAAGGCACCTGCAAACCAGCGTCTCTGTCAGAAGCAGACAGGCACTGGGGGCAGTGAGAATGGGTGGGAGGGCAAGAGGGTCAGAGAAGATTCCGGTACTTCTCCATTCTTACCAAAACAAGTTCGTTTCAGGGTATAGTAAGAACTGCTCTCCCCACCCCTCCAAGTGTTCTCTCATATGGGAAATAGGACGGGGGCGGCAGGGATAAAGGGGATGCATCCATCATTTACACAACTACTATGCACCTAGCTCAATGTTAGGTGCTCTAAAGGTGCCACTGTCTATTATTTCATTGCTATTCCACCAACCATCCTACAAGACTGCATTTTCTCTTGAAAGATGAGAAACCTGAGTCTCAGATTTGGTTTCCAGAAGGTAAAGCATAGTCAGGCTACCTGGGCTCAACAACTGACCCCTTGGCCAATGAGCTGTGTGACTTTGGGTGACTCACTGCCCCTCTCTGAGCCATAGTCTCCTCATCTGTAAACGTGATAATAATAGTACCTGCCTTTAAGGGTTCTTGTAGGATTTGATGAGGCAATGCCTGGAGATGGCTTAGCAGGTAGTGAGTGCTCAGTGAGCATTAGTGCTTATTAACTTGTCAGTGGTCACAGAGCTGGATTTGACCAGGCCTGTGAGCTTCCAAAGCTTAGTTGATTCCCTCTTTCCATTAATCTACAACTCCCCCTTATCCCACCCCTTCCCCACTCAGCTGATGGCCTCACACCTCACTTCCTGGAAAGAAATCAAGGGCATCTGTGGCAGATGATTCCAGCTCCCTTGTCCCTGTATCTGGGAGTCTCCCTGCCCCCTCCAGCTGCAGTGGAAGAAACAGCTGTGCTCATCACCCTGGTCAGCTCCTCCTCCTTGCTCCAGCTGTCACCCGCTCACTGACTCAGTCATCCCTGCATCTCACTGTTCCTCTTCCCCTCAGCGGCATCCCTGTCACCCATCTGCTGGGCCGACCCTATCAGGGAAGCCTCAACATCACCCATCTTTAAAAGCCAGACAAGCACCTCCCTTGACCCCACCTCTCACCCACGTAGAATCTGCTTCCTCCCAACTCTCCTCCATTGTGCAAAGGGGGCACCACCCAGCCCTGAGACCCTCCTGAGTTACCCGTTTTCCCTTAACTTCCATGTCCAGTCAGGTTGGCTTGTCCTCAAAACTGTAGTCTGAACCCCATACCTTCTTCCCACTCCCCATCTCATATCATACCTGGATCCAAGTTCCCATCACCACTGACTGGACAACGTCACTGCCTCCCCACTTTACCTGCTAGCCCTCCGGCCCAACCTCCCCCAGCACGCTAGATGAGTTTTATACTCCTCCATAAATCATGCCTCCCCCACCCCCATCCCCGTTGAAAGCACTTCCCCAGCTCTTCATTACAACCAGAATTAACTTCAAATATTCTGCCCTGGCCTGTGGGAACCTTGCATGCCTCCTGCCTCACTCACTATTAGGCCAGTCACATTGGCCTTACTCTGCCACAGACTGTCTAAGCTGGTTCCTACCTCGGGGCCTTTGCACTTGCTATTCCGTCTGTCCAATTCCCCATGGCCGGCTCCTTCTATCCTTCAGGTCTCCAGTCAAAGGATACTTCCTCTAAGAGGTCTTTCCAGCTGGCCCTCCCTGAGTTTCTCTCCACCACTTTCATTGTTTTATTGCCTTCAGAGCATTTATCAGTGTTTGGAATTACTCTGTCTATTTACTTTATATATATTATCTTTCTTACAAGAATATATATTCTGTTAGGGCAGAGACTGTTTTGTTTACTTCCCACTGATGTTCGGTGCCTAGAACAGGGTCTGGCACAGAGAAGGGGCTCAATAAATATTTGTCCAGTGGATAAACAAATGCATAAATGAACGTATGAACAAATGAATGAAAACCCAATCTCAGAAGTCAAACTCAATGGGGCTCCATTATGAAATGGAGGTGGCGATTCCAATACCCATAAGACTGAGACAAAGACTGACCCCCTAAGGAAGGGACAGGAGCCCAGAAGTGATGCTTAATAAACACGGTGCCTTGGCCAGCAGGGATTGGGGACCTGGGACCTCCTCTTAGCCCCTCGCCGCATATGCTGTATTTAAAAACCAGAACTCTGTAATTGAGACACAACAGTTGAAGACCTAACGGAGCTCATGTGTGAGAACACTGCACTGCCTGGTAGCCATGGCAACTGAAATCTTCAAGTATAATCCTGTCTCACTTTAACTTTTTATGCAGAAATTTCTGGAGAAAATGTTCCAATTTCCTTCTCCGGTGACAATCTACAGAACAGAGATCCTCATCTGGCTCTGAGAGGAAAAATGCAAAATGTCAGATTCCTATGAGATAAAACCCATTTGCAAAGAAAGAAGAGTCTCATTTTAAAAAATGAGACTAGGAACGAAAAATGTTGCAGCTACTGCTGCTGATAAACAAACACCTTTTTTTGTAATGGAATGGACCAGTACGTTATTTAACCTTCACCACTTGTTCAGTTAGTCATTCAACAAACAATCATTGAATGTTTACTGTGAGCCAGGCCTTGGGCTGGGCTCCAGGGATTCAGAAGTGAACGAGACAGATGAAGATCCCACCCAATGGGATCGATGTTCAGTGGAAGAGCATCTCAGCAAGAACATCAGCTAGCGGGATTTTCTCCTTTAGCATGGAGCAACATGGTAGAAGAGAAAGGGTAGGCCTGTGGGATCATGCAGATCTACCATTCATTAGCTGTGTGACCCTGGGCAAGACACTTGACCTCTCTGAGCCCACTTCCTCATCATGAAATGGTGATAACAGTGCTGCCTGATGCAGGCGTTATGCCAATTCAATGAGATGACATACAAGGAGTACCTTTCATGGTGTCTGGTATACATCAAGAGCTCAGCAGCTGGTCATTTCTTTTGCCTAACAGAAGAAGAGGCCAGCCCTGGGCTGTCTCTCCCAACTGGGCCTTGGAAAAGTTCTCTGGGTACAGGTTTTCTCAAATGAATGTGCATGTTGTAAAGGATTGAGGGAGCTGGAGAAATATTTGGGATTTCAATATTCAAAACAAATGTGGGGGAAAGACTGGGAAAGAAGAAATGGGGTTTTGCCAGGTCTTTAGCCAACCTAATCTAAAAGCTGCCCAGGGAGCCAAATGGGGCTGTAGTTCTGGCCCTGGGAATGTTTCGGGTTGGGAGCCAGGCTGAATGGGCCAAAAGATGAGAACAGGGTGGTGCCAAGAGTTTCTGCCACTGTGATCCCCTCTCCAAACCAGCCATGCATTTGGTAAGACGAGGAACTAGGAGACTAAAGAGAAAAATCAATGTCAAGATTCAGACAGTGTTAGAGCTGAGGGACTCCAGAGCTCACCACTTCAGAGGCAAACCCTGAGCTCCAGAGTGCGGGAGGGTGCCACTGAGCAGACCCCCTTACAAGGGGCCACTTGTACCCCCTGGATCTTCACCGCTGGGGCAAAACCCTGGCAGGCCACGTGGCATTTGCTCATCGGGCCACAGCCTAGGGTGTGAGCGATCAAACCTTGTGTCTGAGAGAAGGCCACATTTTTCTCAGCTTTTAGCTTCTGTATCAGCACAAGTGGGGCCTTATACCTGAACACAGCTCCCTATCCCCTCCCCCACCTGAAAAACCCCTATTCCACCTTCGGATGACTGGGCAAGTCCACAGTGAGGGATTTCTCCTGCAGGCACACTGCATGAAAGTGTCTACTGCAGTATTGTTGAACGGTACACAAAACTGGAAACATCCTACATGTCAACCTAGAGGGGACGGATCAACGAAATATAGAAAAAACATGCAGCCATCAGAAAGAATGAGACAGACCTATATGTAGTGATAGGGAAAGATTTTTGTCATTATGAGAAAAAGAGAAGCCAGGGTATTGAACACCACGCACAGCGAAATGTGATTTGTATTGAAAATATGTATATATATGGAAGGATACAGATACATGTACAGATACAGTTTATGCATGCATACTTCTGGAAGGAGATCATGAATCTGTCACCAGCTTCTGGGGAGGAGAACTGCAGGTTGGAGGTGGCAGAGAGACTAATTTTTCTTTAGAAGACTGTTTTGCACCATTGGAAATGTTTACCATGTCTGTGTGGTACTTTCTCCATTACAAAAAAAAAAATGAGTTGATTGTTTGTAATGTTTGGCTGTCATCCATCTGGCTAAGTTTCCTTTCCCTACAATCTGGCCCCATCACCCCTTCTACGTAAGGAAATATTTTCTGCCATCCCTCCATGGGGCTAGGGATAGGCAGTGGCTGAGTCTGGCACCCCACGTGCAATTTGGAAGTGCTCCAGGAACAAAAGACACCCCAAATCCACTTCCTTCTTCTTTGGGAGCTTTTCATTTTTATCGTGTTACTATTAATTAGGGAGTGACTACTGCATGCCAGCCAATTTATACCCAGCATCTCATCTGGCCCTGCCCAAATGCCCGAGACCTGTCCCCAGACACTGGAGCTACTGGCTGCTCCAGCTTACAGCTGCCTCTTCTCCGAACAACGGGTCTTGGCCAGTGGAGGAAAAATCCCAGGCCCTGGCCTCAAGGTGGGGCATATATCAAGGTGCTGCTCACCTTCCTGAGTTCCTACTGCAGGAATCAGGCTGCGCTGCGAGTGGTCCCTTCATAAACCTAACGTGCACGTGAATCCCCATCTCAGGCTCTGCTTCTTGGGAACCCGGCCTGACACACTCCCCTCACTCAAAAGCAACTGGAGATTTTATATACATATATATAAACACAGTTGTTGGAAATCTACTGAATCTGGAATGGGCAGCCTCGGCATGGGGAGTTTGAAAAAGCAAAAGGCATAGTGGCAAGGTCGCAAAACAGCATCCCTAGAGAAAGGTTTTATTATACCCACTTGCAGATGAGAAAAACCGAGGCTCAAATAAGCAGCTTTGCTGTTGATGTTGTCTTTAAAGGCACAGAGGTAGATTTGAAGCCTGCTCAGTCAGACACCAATGCCTGGGCTCGGAGCCTTTCTGCTCAGCTGCTAGGGGTTAACAGGCCTGGCCAGGGTTGGAACATGGTGATCTTAGGGTTGGCTCTGAGTAGAACATTCCTCCTGCCTTTGCTTGCCCCTTGCACACTGCTCGGCGACTCTAAAATTAGAACCACTAACATGGTCAGGAAGAGGGGTCTCTGGGGTGTACTGTTCCACAGCCAGACGGCGCTGGGGCTTGGTGTGGCGCCTTGGTCCCACTCAAGGCCAGCCCGGCAGGAAGAAAATATGGGAAGCAGCTCTCGGGCAGGCCTTCAGGGATTTCCTGTCCACCTGTGCAGACCGGAACACTAGGAAAAGTCTGCAGTGGGGCCGGGAGGATGGGGCAGGGGGCAAAGCAAGGAGGATGAGGTCCATGTAGCCAGGTTCCCCTTCTGAATCCATTCACGGGGAAGGCTATGCCTACACAGGTCAGAGCAGTACACAGAGCATTTGCTAAGTGCCTGCTGTATGCCTGGCCTTGTGTTAAGATTTAAGGAAAGAGCCGAACAAGGCCCAAGTCCTACCTCCAAGAAGTTTCATTTATTCCTTCTCTCATTCATTCATGCATTTGGTTCAACATACATTTATTTTGCACCTACTGTGTTCTTAGAACTAGGGAAACAAATGAACAAGGTATGGCTCTACCCTCAATAAGTTTCATTTTTTCAATGATTCATTCATTCATTTTAACATTTAATAAGCACGTAGTGTGTGCAAGACCTTCTGATAGGAACTGGAGAGATGAATAAGATCTTGCCCTAGTGGGGAAAAGTTTTATTTACTCATTGATTCTTTTCATTCACTCTTTCTTTCATTCAGTTCTATAAACAGTTATTGAGCACTTGCTGTATATCTGGTCCTCAGCTAGGCATTATGGGTATAGATGTGAAATAAGGCATGGCCACTACTAGTGAAGACCTCACTTCATTCATTCATTTATTCATTCATTCAGGTTAGATTCATTGATGAAAATTCCTGGGCACCAAGCACCAAATTATGTGACAAGGATACAAAGATACAAAGATAAGACGGTCACTGTTCTCAAATGGTGTCACCCATCCATTCACTCCTTCATTCATTCAAGGCAACGAGCATTTATTGAGTGCTTACTGTGTGTCAGGGACACAGATGAGCATAAGAGAGAATCTCTGCCCTTGAATGGCCAGCCAGCCAGCCTTTCTTCCCCTTCATCATTTATTGGATCAGTTCACCAAACATATATTGGGCACCTACTGTATTATCAGGCCCAGGAGAGGCAGAAGAATGTACTTGGGACCTACCCCAGAAGAAGTCACCGAAAAATTGGTGCACCACTGGGCTCTTGTGTCAGGGCTGCATGGCCCCACCCAATGGCTCCTCAAAAGCTCCGAGAGCAGGTGGTTGGGAAGTCGGCTGCGAGCAGGAAGCAGCACGGTCTTCCCACGGAGCTGCAGGGTAGAGAAGGGGTTGCCGGGAGCAGAGGAACGGGAGGCATTTGGCTCACAGGGAGAAAGAAACAGCTCAAAATATACACAAAAGGGAGGACTGGGTGAGTGAGGAGGAGATGAATCAGCAGCCAAGTGAGGATTTTCAAGAACTCAAGGAATATTCTAAGTTTAGGGGAGGAAGGAAGAAAACAAGCCCAGCTCTTCCAACTACGGCATATTCAACAGCAAACCACCTGCGGCACTGCTGAACCCCCTTGGGTCTTCCATCCTCTCGGGTCAAACACTTGTCAGCAAAACAACAGGCTTTGAATCCACCACCCCCAGCCGCTCTTTGCTCATCTATTGCGATGTCCTCCTGTAAATTTATATTGATATATTTTTATTTACTGCTGTAATTTATTAACTGGCTTCATGTCCCAGGCCATGGGTTACACAAGGAATCCTAGCCTGAATTTCTCCCGTAGTGAATATTGGAATATGACCTAAAGCGACAATGATTCAACCAGTATGGTCCTGGAATAAAGAGAAACGGTCGGCAGGAAGACAGAGAAAAGACGGGGATGCAAAGATGAGACACAGTGCTGCTCCCAAAGGCATCACCCATCTATTTCTTCCTTCGTGTATTCATTGCAATGAGCATTTATGAAGTGCCTACTGTGTACAAGGGACACAGACAGGCCTAAGAAATAATCTCTGCCCTTGAATAGCCATCATCATCATTTGTTGGTGGAAGCACAGAAAAAGGCCTTAAAGTGGGACATTCAGGCCAGGGGCTGACCCCGTGTTGGCCAAGGGGGAGAGAGGGTGGGTCATGCCAGTCACACCCAGGGGAAACCCTACTCCGAGCCTTCAGGCATGGAGACAAGAAGCGCAAAGGGCATTTGACCACCTCATTCCCCGGCTGAAACTGCCCGAGGAGGAAGGTCCCGTTCTGCTCCCTGGTTATGGACGAGGAAGCTGAGGCTCGGGGAGGTCAAACCACCTGCCCAGAGCCACCGGGGGTCCTGCGCTCTACTGCGCACACAGCGCCCTCAACCAGGTCGTTAACGGGGACTTCTATGGGGATCCCTTCTGGGTTGGGGTAAAGGACGGAGCATCGATTCGGAAGAAAGAGCCACAGAGGCTGCTCAACTGTGAGGGCCTCAGACGATGAAATAATATCGGAAACAACAGTGGTTTGGAGTTATTGAGTGGTTACTGTGTGCCCGGCCTGCTGCTCACCACAAGGCTTCCTGACGGCTGGGGGGCAGCGCCGCTGGGCCAGGGGCAGGCGCTGGGGCAGCCAGACTCAGGGCAAACTCATCTTCAGACAGCTCGAAATGCCTGTGGATGGCGCCTGCCCGCGGGGACTCGCTGGCACTGGAAATCACACAAGACAGGGCACGTTCCCCAGGCAGTCTTCAAAGGTGGCGTCTCCTCGGACTGGAGAAGGGGAGAAGCCAACACGACCACCTTCCAGGAGGCGCCACCCCTTCACATGCATTATTTATGCATCTCTTCCTTCCTTCATTTAGTCATCTGTCCACCTGTGCATTCATTCATCCAACAAACAGGTACTGGTCTCCAGCTCCAGGCTTTGCCCTGTGCCAGGGCCCAGGTTATAGCAGAGAACATAATAATCTCATGAAGATAGCAAACCCTTGATCCTACCTACAATCCTGACAGGTGGCTGTCATTACCCCAATTCCTAGATGAGGAAACTGAGGCTCGGAGCTGGTGAGAGTCCACAGCGGATGGGGGGTAGGAGACCCAAAACCTAACATCTCCCTGCACCTCTCACTGCCTCCCAGAAAACCCACAACCAGAGCCAAGGTCCTTCCAAGGAGCTCTGAGATGCCGTCCTGCTCTTCCTTGGTTTCATGAGCAAAACGGTGATTTTCAATCCTCTTGGGACAGGAGACCCTAGCAGCTGCTGCTAGCAGGGCTTCAGAAGGGGCACCAGGTGCTTCTGAGAGGAAACAGATATGAAACGGCTGCTGTCCTAATTCCTGCTTCCCCTCTTCAAGGGAGAAGGGGTCTATGGGCAACTCACTGAGCATCTAAGGGCAAAGTTAGAGCAATTCTGATTGCTATCTCCCAGCTAGCTGTGTGGCCTTGGAGCAGTCAATGCCCCTCTCTGGGCCTCTGCTTCCTCATCTTTAGAATGGGAGGAATATAATAGTCACCTTGCTTTCATGAGATGAGATAGTCTAGGGGGCACTGAGATAATAGTAAAGGTTGCCTATTATTTTGTTTTAACTGAGGACTTTTTGCTGTCATCCTCCCTGTTGGATTTTAGGGGAGGAAGTACAGTAGAAAAGAAAGAGGGTGTGTCTAAAAATCGGGTCCAGGCTTAAATTCTGGCCCTGCTACTGACCAGAAGGATGACCTTGGGCGAGGATCTTCCCCTCTCTGGGTTTTGGTTTCTCCACCAGTAAAATGGGATGCTGCCGCCTGCGCCCTGCTGGGGCTGGGAGGACCAGGTGAGCTTCTAGAAACTGAAATGCTGTCCATACCTTCGGCAGCGTGGTTTTGAACCCACTTTTCAGCCATGACAAGCTCAGGAGAGAGAAGGAAATTGGGTCTTGCTTGACTCACCCTGCAAAACTCAAATTCAACTTTCAGAAACCTTCATCTTCCTGGCCAGGACACAGAGGTGAACGAGTAAGTGGTGATGGCTGAAACAGCTGTGGCTGGAACCCGACTTAAGCCTTTTAGCCAAGGTGCAGGGACAAGAGGTTCCCAGGCCAACAATGGCTTTGGGAAGTGGGGTTCTGATTTCCCGAGGTTCTGTAGTCTAACAGAACCCTCCTGAGAACATCCATATAAAATGAAGCCTCTCTGCATTATGCACATAACCACCCCCAAGAATCAACCCCAGAGAGGGGTGCGGAAATGACTACATTGTTGAAAACAGACCCAGGTCCCTGGCCCAGGCTGCCTCCCTACTCATCAGCTCTGTTCTCCAACATGGAAACCATGGAAACGATGTTGTCTCCTCCGCTCCAAGCCTGCGTCCCTTTTCAGCTCTGGAAAAAAAATCTCTCTGTTTGCCTGTGACAAAAGTGAGGGGCTGAGAAAGCGTCCGCCTGCATCCAGTTTTTCACCCCTCCATTTCCAGTGCTCTGAAGCCAGGTCTGTACTTCCCACCACACCCCCTTCCCTGACCTAGACGCTTCCCAGCTGCAACCGAACGCCAGGGGCTCGCCTGGGACACCCCACCAGGGCTAATCCCAGTAACCGTGCTGCTTTCAGGACTCCTGAACCGTGCTGGGTCAGCCTTGGGACTCAGGCAGCACAGGAGAGACCTCGGGGCTAGAACATGAAAAGCTCGTTCCTAGAAACCAGACTCTGGCTCTTCCTCCTTGTGCGACACTGGGCAAGCCATGTTTTGCTTGGTCCCCTCATCTGTTGGGACTGTCACATTGCCTGCCTAGCTGGGGTAGTGAGAGGGTTAAATGGTTAAATGTGCTCAGGGGTGTAAAAGGTGCTTAAATGGCAGCTGCTGGGCAGGCCACGGTGGCTCAGGAGGCAGAGTTCTCGCCTGCCATGCCAGAAACCTGGGTTCAACTCCCAGTGCCTGCCTATGCAAAAAAAAAAAAAAAAAAAAAAAGGCAGCTGCTGATCAGGGTGATTTATCAGAACGGGGCGCCCCCTAGTGTCTCAATCTGGAAACCATTCTGCTGGGGAGATAGTGTCTTATACAGTGTGGGTTCAGATAAAACTGTTGAGAATGGAATAATAATTTTTAAAAAGATAGCAGTTTCCACATAGTAGATGCCTACTATGCATTAGATGCTTTCTCTGCCTGTCTACACTCACGATATGCGGACATAATCTCCATTTTACAGAGAGGAAACTCAGGGTCAGAGACATGAAGTTGTCTGCCCACGGCCACACAGCAAAGATGGGCCAGTCTGGATTCGAAACCAGGTCTGTCTGATCCCAAAGCTCCTGCTCTTTACCAGATCCCAAGAAATTGGGGGTGGGGGGGGTTGAGCACAGGAAGAAACCTTAAGGATAATCCAGTCCCAACCTTTACTTGGTCCACAGAGAAACTGAGGCCCAGAGAGAGCAAGCAATTGCCTCAGGGTCCCACAGCAATCACATCCCAGACTTCTGGCTCCCACAAGCATACCCCTCCACAGCCTCCACCCTGCATCTGTTGTTCCTTTCAGCAGTCACAGGATTGACATGTCCCTTCTATCTGCTCCAGGCCCTAGAATGTCCGAAACCCAGTGACGGCTCCTTAGGGACAGCAAGGGCTGCCGGCCTGAAAGACCACCCTCTGAGAGTGAGGCCCATTTTAGCCAGTCAGCACAAAGTGCCCAACAGCTTGGGAGGGTGGCCAAGGCCCACCAAGGACCAGGAAGTGGCCTTTCAGCCTGTGGAACTGTTCTCTTCTCATTTTTTTTTGGTCAGGGGTAAACATGTTTTAGACATCAAGGATCCCGTGACCGCTGCTACGAGGGGCCATGATGGGCCATTAAAGAGGAATCTGGGATGGGTTCCACAAACCATGTGCCAAGGGGCCCTGGTTCAGCTGAATTCTCATAACCCCACAATGGAAACAGTGGCCTTGCTTGTGCTTCAGAGGCTTTGGATGTCTCCTCCTGGGGACTCAGAAGTGCTGGGATATCCAAGGAGCTAAAGAATCTTGTGGCTTGGACCTGAGGTTTTACTCCTTGGGGTGGGCCCTTTAAAGATCCCACCTGAGCATCCCAACCATCCGTAGACATGGGCAGGGCAGGCATCATCCTACCCATTGCACAGATGGGCAAAGCAAGGCAGGGGACGGGGTGGGGAGCTTATGTTGACACCAGGTGTTTAACAGACATTTCTACTCACCGAGGGCAAAAAATTGAGTCCTGATCTTCTCCCAGAAAACCCTGCCCCGTGCAAGTTTCCTAATGGAAGCTGATGGACACGCTATCCTTTCAGTTGTCAGGCCAGCAACCACAGCATCATCGTGATTTCCCTCCTTCTCTCCATCAGCACATCCCGGGGCTCCACCTCTAAAACAGACCCAGAACTCTCCCACTTCTTGCCAGCTCCTTCGCCATCCTCAGTCAGAGCCCCCACTAGCCCCCACCTGGACAAGTGTGGCTCTCATGAGCTTCCCAACCCCACCTTTTGCCTCTTTTTTGTCTCTACCCGGCATGATGTTCACAGGGATCCTTTCAAAGCCAAAGGCAAAAACAAACAAACAAAAAACCAAAAAAGCCTGAGGCAGATTGTGTCCCCAACGCAAACCCTCCTTATCTCCATTGCCCTCAGAGCACAAAGTCTCCCGAGTAGCCGCAGGCTCAGGCCCTTCACCTCCCTGACTTACCACCTACTCCCCTCCCCTTGCCTCTCTACTCCAGCCACGCTGGCCTCCGTGCTGCTCCACAAATGCATCTGCACGCACTCAGGCCTCAGGGCCTCTGTACAGGCTGTTCCCTCTGCCTCGAATACTCTTCCCTCCAAACCCTCTGGCTCTTCCCTCCCCTTGGTCAAAGTTTCTCTTCAAATGTCCCCTTTTTGGGCTCCCTGCCCTGTCCGTCCAAGTCCCCCAGGCCTCCAATCTGCTTCCTTTCCTTCTTTCCAAAGCACTCCGCAATTCTGACATACTGGAAATGCTCTTTTTTATCACTTATTGCTTGAACGTCACTCTGCCTGCCCACCCCAAACACGAGTCCCCACGGTAGGGTCTCTGACCATGTTGTTGGCTGGTACATCCCGAGACCCTAGACCAGGGCCTGGCCCAGAGAGGTACCGCTATAAGTCTGTGTTTAGCTGAATGGAATCGAGGGCCCACTGGGCATCCAGCACAGGCGTCAGCTGCTGGGGCGTATCCAGCACCTACCGTGTGCCTGGCTTTGTATGTACTGAGTCCTCAGGGTGGACCACGAGGGACATGCTCTCCTTATTCTAAAGGAAGCAAAGCCGGATTTCTGGAAGGCCAAGAGGTTTCCTTGGGAATTAGAAGGCAGGGGAGCTTGAGTCCCAGACCCTCGTCTTCCCGGCTCTGCAACGGACCCTAAAGGGAAACCCCTCCCCCACCCCAAGTCAGATATAAATTCTTATGACATAGTCCCGTGGCCCAAACCTCAAGCCCAACTCCAACAGCACAAAAATAGCCAGTTCTTCTATTTCAGCCACAGACACAGCAAAGCCAAACCAGATCCTTAGCACAAACTGAAGGTGCTGCCAAGACCCAAGACCTACTAATCACACTTACAGCCACGACAGTCATTTTCGGAGCACATATGGGCTCCAGGCACCATTCAAGTTCAAAGCCATTTAATCCCCACAAGGGTCCTGGCCAAGCACCAACCGACAACTATTACATGCCAGGCCCTGCGCCAGGGGTAAGGGATGCGGTGGAGGATGGGACAGGAGCCCCTCCTGCCCGGGGGAAGCTGAGCATAGAAACCAAGCATGCCAGCCTCGGAGCTGGACATCTCAAGCTCGGACCTGGCTCTGCTCCTTCACAGCCCTTTCGTGTCAGGGAGCTACTTCACCTCTCAGCACCTTGGCTTACCCATCTGTAAAACGGGAATAATATCTACCTCTTGGCTTGTCAAGGGGGCTAATCAGATACTACCTGTTGAAGTGATGAGAGTACAGCGAACAAGGCAGGTGGTTGCATTATTATAGTAATTATTGTTATTATACACTGAGGCAGTGAGAGACAGAGTGACGGATATAGCTGAGTAAGCAAGTAGCAAAAAACCGTAGGGATGGAGAGGAAGGACAGACTGATATTTAGATGTCTTCTAAGAAAAAGCCTGGTCATGGAGTCAAACAAACTCCATGGAAGGGTGATCTTAGAACACATGAAAAACAAAGTGCTTTTTCTCCATTGTTCCATGGAGACTGAGCCTCTCGAACTACAGACCTGGCAAGGAGGTGTCTGAAAGGGGCAGGCGAGGGACACGTGACCAGCCACATGGGGAGACAGTCCTGTGCCTCCAGGCCCCACATCTGGTGGTATCGTCCTGGAGAAGCTGCCAGAAGCCCCTGCGGGAGCTCACAGCCCACAGGCCACCACAGCTTCACAGCCCCTGGATGCGTTTGTGACACCTCGGTGGCCGTCTGCTGTGCTCTGAACAACTCCCTCTGCTGTGGGCGTTGTGGTGGGGGGAGTTGGCCGCAGGTCAGCCTCACGGGATCTCGGGGGGGGCAGAGCCAGGGGTGGGGTGGGCTCTCTGCCTTTATAAGATTATACCAGAGCCCACCTACCTCCAATCTAGATACTGAGATCCATTCTGAGTTCAGCCCGGTGCTAAGGACATTAGTCCCCCTTATCTTAATCCTTACATAGTCCTGCAGATGGAGAAACTGAGGCTTGGGGCAGTGACATGACTTGCCAAAACCACCCAGCCAGTGAGAAGTGGAGCTGGGATTCCAAGTCGGAGACCCCTCCCTCCAGAACCCAGCTTGGCCCAGTGCAGCACCCTCTATAGTCCTCCACCTTGACACAAAAAAAGAGTCTCCTGTTGACTAGCACGTCGCCTCAACCCTGTGGGCCTCAGTTTCCCTGCCTGAGAAATGAGGTTAGACTCAGCGGTATAGAGAGGGGCCCAGGTTCAAACACAGGCTCTGGCACTTCCTTGCTGGGGGAACTTGGACGAACTGCTTAACCTCTCTGGGCCTCAGTTTCCCTGCTGACAAAATGGGGATAACCTCCCCATAGGTTCTTGGGGGATACAGTGAGACACCGATGAGCAGCACTTAGCACAGGTACTGGATGCAGTCAGCACCCGGTGAGAAGGGCGGCGGCGGTGGCCGTATTTATTATTATCACTCTCATTGTAATTGAAAATGGTAAACCACCACTCAAGGCTGACAACCCAACGAGGCCAGAGAGGCCTTGGGATGGCCCAGCTGGGTGATCTCAGCAGCAAAGAAATTAAGTAACTCAAAACAGACATGGCAGCAGCCATCATCAGCTCCAATTACTAATGATGTGAAACAGAAACTTCATCTCCCCCCACCCAGCCCCCAGCTGACAGGGGACTGGCAGCAAGCAGGGCTTCACAGGGAGGACAGGTTTTCCCCCCGGGAGCAAACTGCAGCTACACGGAGCGCTCAGGCCGTGAACGGAAAGCTACCACATCCCACCAATAAACGACGGCTTTAAAGAAAGCTGCTGCAGTCCACGCTTGGCCCCGCTTCTAAGGAGCCGAGTTAGGAAGTACCTGAAATGACCAAAGAGGTGTGAGCCTGACGGCGTATCACTAAGTGACACATGATTGTGAAGACCTGGAAGCAACCTATGTGTCCAACCACAGGGGATTGGTTTAATAAATCCAGGTCGACGGCAAGCAGAAATATTGGGAGGCCATTAAATGCCATGTCCACATGGTGTTTTTAGGTGGTGTGGGTGGATGCTCGTGCTATTGATCGGTGGGCATGCACAAAATGGGTGTATCCGGCTGTCATGGTTAGGGACAGGTGTCAACTTGGCCAAGTTGTGGTACCTGTTCATCTGATTGGGCAAGCGCTGGCCTGTCTGTTGCAATGAGGACATTTCATAGGATTAGGTCATGATCACGTCAGCTACATCCACAGCTGATTCCATTTGTAATCAGCCAAAGGGGAGTGTCTTCTGCAATTAGTGATGCTAAATCCAATCATGGGAAGCCTTTTAAGGAGGACTCAGAGGAGACAGGTTGCATTCCTGCTTTGGCTGGTGAGCCTTTCCTGTGGAGTTCATCCAGGCCATCCATTGGAGTCATCGGCTTCGCAGCCTGCCCTGTGGATTTTGGACTCTGCGTTCCTACGGTCACGTGAGACACTTTCATAAATTTTATATTTGCAAGTGTTCCCTGTTGGTTCTGTTTCTCTAGAGAACCCTAACTAATACACCGGCATTCATTCACTTGTTCATCCTAGTGAGGCTCCGCTGGGGATAAAAGTTAGGGTGGCAAAATGCAATGAGGATCCTGGAAGAGGCAGAGAACACGTGTAGAGAAATGAGATGAAATCTGGATAAAGCAGGGTCTCTCAACCTTGGGGCTGTTGGCATTTTGGGCAGGACTGCTCTTTGTTGTGGGGGGGGCATCCTGTGCACTGTGGGATGTGCAGCAGCATCCCCCACCCACAAGATGCCAGTGGCACCCCCTGGTTGTGACAACCAGACACGGCCCCCTGGGGGAGGGCACACTGCCCCTTGGACGAGAACCTCGGGAATAAAGAGTGGTGTTTAGTACCCAGCAATGCACTAAGGTTAATCATCCCTTCCTTTGGACAAATGTACACGGTTATGGTAAGATGTTAGGGGACATCAGGGGAAACTAGGAGAAAAATATACAGGCATTCTCGCTCTGCAACTTTTTTTGAAATCTAGCAGTGGTTCTAAAATAAAAATGCTTGTTAAACAAATTTGCTAAAAACAAATTTTATTTTAGCAATCCTCCTCCTGGGACAAAGGAGGTTGGCAGGTGCTCTGTTTGAGACAGTGGTCAGGGAAGACCTCAAGACGAGGGGACATTAAGCAAAAACCTGAGGGAAGTGCTGAATTAATGGTAAGATGAATGAATGAATGATGCTCAACCACTTGAAGATAAAATGATGCTCAACAGCCCTACTTGCACCCACGCGAAAGTCCAGGTTTAGCCCTTCACTCTAAACCTGACAGTGTCTTTATGGGAAAGAGGAAGAGCTGACATTTGTTGAGCAGCTTCTAGGTTTCAGAAATAGGTAAAGGTTTCACACGAACGGTCCCAGCAAGTGAATGGGGAAGGTGGTGTCTTTCCATTCTGCAGAAGGGTAAGCTGAGGTTCAGGAAGGGAAAGTGTCCTACCCAAGGCTACCCAGCCTCGTTGCAATTCAGGTCCAAAGCTAGCGGTTGTTCCACATTCCCAAGCTTTCCTGGGAGCTTAACGAGCAAGAGTTTCTGGCTTAACGCACCAGACACAAAGGGCTAATCCAGGACCCTGGTCTGGTTACATGTGCCAGGCTGTAATTGGCGACTTGGAGGGGCAGAGGAATTGTGGGTAGCTGGCGAAGCCGGGGTGAGCCCATGTAACATCTCAATACTCCAGGACATGGTCACCCACGGGGGACTGTGTGGCCAAGTGGAAATCTCTCTTCGCAGCACATCTGGAAAAGACCTTCTAAATGGCTTCCCATCCCACCTCCTCAGGATCCACATGGGGAAGCCAAGGCCCAAGGTTACATGGAAAGTTGGGGCAAAGCCGGGTGAGGAGCTGTCCACCACACAAAGCTGCCCCCAAGGCTAAGCACCTCCTCTGCCCCCTCCATCTCACTGTTAACCAGTTCCTTGAACCCACCACAGACCTGCTGTGTGCCTTGCTCTTTCTCATGCCCACCCCAGCCCTTTGCACATGCTGTTCCCTCTGCCTGGCACACCCTTCCCTGGACCCTTCTCAAGCACCATCTGCCAGCTCCTACTTACCATCCAAGGCTCGGCCTCCTTAGAGAGGCTCTCCTGGACCCCAAATCATCCTGGATGAGACATGTCTCCCATACCACTGCACCACCCTATCACACCACCCTATTACAGCGTGCACATGTCTTTTCTTCCAATTATTCAGGCAAGATCTGTGTACCACAGGACCAGGAGCTCCACAAGTTTAGGGAACTGAGTGTGTCTTGCTCACCCCTGTATTCAAATATCTGAGGCTACTTCGCAATTGCTTCTCACTAAGTGTTGGTTGAATGAGTGTGGGATTGTTGCCATTCGTTGGCCCACACCAAGCTATGGGTTTGGGAGGCTGCAGACTGGATCTGAGTCACCTCTGTACCCCCAGCGGTGAGCCCAGAGCCCAGCACACAGCCGGACCTCAAGGACACCAGGTCCCTGCAGACGGCAACATTCAAAACTATGAAGGATTATGGGTGGTTCATTTTCTTCTTTGTGCTCCCCTGGATTTTCCAAGTGTTCTACTATGCCCATATATGATCTGGTCATGAAAAAAATACAAAACCATGAAACTAAAGCAAATCAGGAAACACTGCACATTAAAAACATGAAAATGTTCAAATGTCAGAAAGCAAAGGATGTGGACCAGGAGAGGTTGCTGGAAGAAAGAAGGCTGCAGGCACTAAAGTCTTATTTTTAGAGCTGCGGAATACTCCCTGGGTAAGAAGGCATCTGAAGTATTTGCAAACATTCACAGGGGGGAAAATAATATTTCCCAAGATTTTTCCCTTCTGGGCATTCTCAGTCCAGTGCAAATGTTCTGGAAAACTCCAAGATTCCTACCCCCACCCCCATGACAATGATCTAACAAGCCCCTCTGTTCACAGGGCCCTGATGAGTGTCACATGGCCCACGGTCACCGGCACCCACCCTCGGCTGCACAGAGGAGGGGGTGGAGGACCCAGAGAGGGGAAGTGACTTGCCCAGGAACAAACAGTAGGTTAGCCTAAGGGCCAGGAGTCAAAACCAGACCCGAAAAGCACTTCTGCGTGGGTTCCCAACTTTGGCATTTCACCAGGAAAAGTTTTGGGTTTTTTTCCCCCCATTAAAGGAGGTAGGAACTCAGTGGGAGGGTGCTCTCTTTTAAAGTTTGCATAGTTAAGTTCGTTGAAAAGACAACAAAATTAGCTTTTGCTTTCATCTCACAGAAGAAAGGACATTGTCATGCACACACAGAGGCAGGGCGGGTAGAACTTCCAAAGAAAAAAGGGTCCTTTAAATCAAAGAAATTTCACTTTCTGAAAAACTCGCTAATGCTCATCTCGCTTTCCTTCCCTGAGGACAGAAGGAAAATCCGCTTCTGTCTGGGAACTGTGCGCTGCGTTTGGGTTCAACACCCCATGCTTTCCGCAGCCCTGCTCTGACTCCCCCGCAAAGCCCCTTTCCCCCAACACGCCCTCCGCCTGGAGCGACCCCCGACCCCCGCGTCTTGGAGGAAACGGGACCACGGCTCACAGAGGGCGGCGGACGCAGGTGCAGGAGGAGGAGGGGACCGCGGACAGGCGGTTCGGGCGCCCGCACTCACCCAGAGGTACCGCAGCAGTTTCAGCAAGCTGGGGCAGTAGTAGAACTCCATGTCTGGCAGCCAGGCGTTCTGCCGCGAGACCTCTGCACGCCTCCAGTTTTCCTCCGGAGGGGGCGGCTCTTATTCCCGCGCCGCCTGCCCGACACGGCTGGAGGAATCAAGTTCAGGGCGGCATGAATCATTCAGAGGCAGGCTCCCGGCCAGGCGGCCGGATGGATGGCCCCGCTGACCGCTGCGGCTGCCTCCGGGGCGGAGACACGGCTGCTCAGTCACCTGAGCCCTGCCTGGACCATTTCTGGAGGCTCCTCTGGCCCGTGTGTGTGTGTGTGTGTGTGTGTGTGTGTGTGTGTGTGTGTGTGTGTGCGAGCCTGAGTCCACGTGTGTGTGTGTGTGCGCGCAAGTTTGCATCAGTGTATGGTGTATGTGTGTGAGCATGTATTTTAGTGTGTGTGTGTATGGCATGTGTGTGGTGCATTTATGTGTTGTGGCATGTGAGTGTGTGTGAGTGTGTATGTGTGAGTGCAAGTATGTGTGGTTCCTCCCCCAAACCACATGCCAAGAGGAAGTCCGCATCACTTCTTACAGGGAAAGAGAATAAATCAACTCAGGGTCCTCTCTGTTCACACAGTCCCTCCTGACATTAATCAAGTTCTTTCTGCCCCCAGCTAAGCTTCTGAGCAACCCCAGAAGGAGGGCTTGGTGGTCCTCATTTTTTAGAGGGGGGAACCAAGGCCCAGAGAGGGCAAGAGACTTGGCCAAGGTCACACAGTGAGATTTTAACTGAGCCAAGACTGGAACCCAGGCCTCCTAGCCATGAGTCCTGGGTTCTATCTAATCCTGTGGGTGGCCTGTGCAGTATAGGGGCAGGGGGTACGGAGGGAAGGACAGGGGAGAGAGGCTCGCAGAGACACCATCTGACAGCTACATGGCATGGGCTGGGGATGGGAACACCAGTTTTCAGGGACTAAAATGGCAAGTTACAGCGTCCCTATGCACCTAACGCCAATCCAAGACCAATCCAAGACTTTCTAGGCTGTTTTCTTCAAAAGAGCACGACATTGGCAATTCACTCCACTTCTCTCAGCTTCAGTCAACACTTCTGAAAACAGGATTGATTATCCTGCATTTCAGAGTTTAAGGATTCCATGAAGTAGGATAATGCCAATGCATCCGGTTTAGGACTCATGATATTATCATGGAGAGGCATGATTATCTCCACTGTCCAGACAAGGGAACGGAAGCTCAGAGTGCAAAGAGATGCCTGAGGTTACCCAGATACAAAACAGCGAGGCTGTGATTCAAGCCCAGGCTTGTTGGACGCCCCCCCCCCAATACCCCTCCCCATAAGCCAAGGTCATAATTCAGAGACCGGACTGGGTTTCCCACTCCTGGGAGAGCAGGAAAGAAGCAGGGAGGGGGCACGGCAGGACGGGGCTTGCTGGCTGGGGCTGGGGGTGGGGATCCCACCTTCCAGCTCAAGCTCTGCCCTCCAGAGTCACCCACCCAGACACCCCAGGCCCATCTGTGCTGCACAGACCAACTCTCGGGGGCTAGTCGAGCAGCAAGCAGGAAACCCAGCTGAACAGCAGTTGTGGGGAGAGCTGAGCTCAGCAGCCCAGGAAGCCACAGGGTGAACTTCAAAGCTCTCCAAAGCCGGCCTGGGGCTTTGTCACCTCTCAGAGCCCACATCCGGCAGGCACTGGTTCCCAGCTGCCGGCTGACTGATGATGGTCAGTGGAGGATTGGTCCCAGCTGATGGCACAGCTGACGGGACAGCCAGGGGCGCAGCTCACTGACTGGCCGGTTGTACAGGTGGAAGGCGGGGCCCCCCGACCGTGTAACTGGGGTTCTGGACCCCGCTGAGTGGCTGGGTGACAGTAATGTCCGGGACTCAGGCCCTGCTACCTGGGGACTCACAGAGCGGCTGGAGAGCAGGGCCGCACTGACCCACGCGCTGGCTGCCCAGCAGGAGGGGCAGAGGTTGGAATAAGCAATAGCTTCCCACCTATGCCTGCAGACAGGGGGCCTCCTGGGCCTTGTTCTTAGCTGGCGGGGGCCAACGTGAGCGAGGAGGCTGCTGGGGGTTGATGATTCAGCCTTCCATGGGCCTGAGAAGAAGGGAACGGGATGGGAGGATCGGAGAGAGCGAGAAGGCAGGGTGGGGAGGGATGGAAGAGATGCAGGACAGAGGGGCGGCGGGGAGGGGCAGAGGGGTCCAGGGTGAGCGGACATGGGGAATATGGAGAAAGCAGGACAGAGTGAAAAAGAGAAAGAGAGGGTCAAGAGAGAGGGAGAGAGGGGAGGGGCGGGGAAGGGAGAAGAGAAGAATGGGCGCTGAGAGGGAGGCATCCAGCACACGGAGCCAAGATGGAGAGAGGAACAGGCAGGAAAAGGAACGGACACAAAGGAAGTCGGAGAGAGCGAGTGAGACAGAGGGCGTGCAAGGAGGTCAGGATGAGGAGAAGCTGGGGGGAGGTGGCGTGGAGGGGAGACTGAGAGCCAGAGAGGCGGTGATGGAGCCGGGGCAGGGGTGCCGAGAACAAAGAGAAAATAGCCAGATGGGGCAGATCCAAGATGAAGGCAGGGCAGACCCAAGATGAGGAGGGTGAAGTGGGCAGGGGCAAAGATGGGAACTCAGGAGCCCTGTCTCCCAGCCCCAAGATGACCTGGGACTCGCCCACCCCAGGCCTGGAGCGAACCCCACCCAGTCCCTGTCTGCCCTCCACAACCCTGCCCTGTGGCCCAGGTAGCAAAGCCTGGGAGGTGGGGAAAGATGGAGAGGGGGGAGCTGACAGAGGAACAGCTGCCCCTCCCTGCAGCTGGTCTGGCTCTGCAAGCGTGGGCACAAGTCCTCGCAGGCCTCGCTGTACACCACGGCCCACAACAGAGGCTGGGAGACTGACCAGGTGCACCCCATGGAACCCTGCTCTGCCGGGTAGGGAACTGTCATGCCTGGCTCCCCATCACTCTTGGGAGAAAGTCCAAACTGCTCCAAGGCCCCTGAGGCCCCGCCCACCTCCCCTCCACCCCAGCCCCTCTGGGCGTTTCAGAGTTGGGCCCATGCCTCAGGCTCCTGCCTACCACAGGGCCTTTGCCCTTGCAGCAACTCCTCGGTCCCGAGTGGACTTCCCCTCTGGAGGGGGTGCAACGGTATGTGCATGACCTGGGATCTACACGTGTGGCCTTAAAAGGGTCTTTGTGAGGGTGCACGAGTGGTTCAGTGGTAGAATGCCTGCCTTTTGTGTGGGAGACCCCACGGGTTCAATTCCTGGACCATGCACACACACAAAAAAAAAGGTCTTTGTGGATGCAATTAAGTCAAAGATACTGAGTGAGATCATCCTGGGTCACCAGGTGGGGCCTAAATTCAGGTATGAGCAGCCTTCTCAGAGACAGTAGGGAGACAGGCACAGAGGAGAAAGCTGGGTGGATAAGGAGATGAGTTTGGAGCACTGTGGCCACAAGCCCCCGGAAGCTGGAAGAAGCATAGAACGATTATTCCTTGGACCCCACGGAGGGAGCCTGGCCCTGCCGACAGCTTGATTTTGGATTTCTGCCCTTTAGGACAATGAGAGAATACATTTCTGTTGCTTGAAGCCAGGAGATAGTGTTTGTTACAGCGGCCAAAACAGATAGCCCCCTCCTCTTCCCCTTTACCTGGTTAATTCCCGTCCCCGTTGGTGTCTCTAGCCGAGACCTAACACCGCTGCCCCCTCCAGCCACACAGCCCAGGCTAAAGCAAGACCTCCAGGCTCAAGGGGCCCCAAGCACCTGGGCGGTGGAATACCCCTCATCTCTGCAATCCTCTTCCATCCCTCACTCACACCTGACCACACGAGGTCCTCGGGCAATTTGTACTGATGTCATTCATTCATTAAAAAAGGACCAATGCACAAAGTACAATGCGAATCCACCGGGAGTGCTTAGCTTGTAGCAGAAACCTCTCAAAGGCAAAAAAAGATTGGGGTTCTTACAACTCACATCAGCATTCAAGGAAAGCAAGCCTGAATTTGGTTGTTTGGGTTGTCCGGGTTTTGGGGGCTGGGAGGGGAGAGGACAGGTGTACTATTTTATTTATTTTAATTCATTGCCCACATCAGAGGAATTTCACATAATAATGAAGATTTCTGGCTTCTCGAGAGAAATCGGGATGCCTTGTCCCACAGGCCTGCATTCCTGTTGGGGAAGGGCGGGGGCTGCGTGGAGGTTTCTGGGGACGGGCTCGGCCACATTCCCCCAGCTCTCCAAGGTCCAGGCAGAGATTCTGCTCTGGCTCTGGTGGGCTTCGGAATTTATGACCCTCTAGGAACCCAGGCAGATCACCTGTTCATCACACACACACGGCACACCTTCTGTGGTAGGGCTGGCAAAGACGGGGTCTACCCAGCTCCACGTGAGAAAGCAGGAGAGCCTGCTCAACCCCTGCATGCCCATTGGCCATCAGGGTCCCCCTGTGGTCAGTAGCCTCACTTCTTGCTTTGGCCTTCAATGCCCTGCACCTTATGGCCTCAACCTTTGGGCCAAATGCAGTCCTCCACCAGACGTGAGTCCTCATCTCCCTGCTCTCTGCCTGCAATGCCCTTTCCCTCTGTAGAAATTCAACCATCCTTCAAGCCCAATGCAAACGGCACCTCTTCCAGGAAGCCCTCCAAGCCAGGCACCTTTGATTCCATCTCAGGGGTGGGGCCAACCCACAGGGGCCTGAGGGACGTTATCAACTGTAGGATGATTGAAATCACTTAAAACACACAACTGGGAAGAAAAAAAAAAGCAGGGTATTTTCCATCCCCTCAGTTCCCAGCCTGACCTGGCATCGGCCTCCCAGGCCTCACTGGTTCTGCATATGACATGTAGAGGGGCAGACGGAAGGTTGAGTCTGGGAAGCAGGATCAAATGGCAGGAAGGAGCCAGCCCAACACAAAGGACTAAAGTACTGATGCATGCTATAAGGCAAGGGAAGTAAAAAACAGGTTCAGGGAAAGAGGCCAGACACCAAAAACACATATCATATTTACTGAAATGTATAGGACATGTATATGCAATATCCAGTAAAGGCAAATTTATGAGTCAGAAAGTAGATTAGCGGTTGCCAGGGGCTGAAGGTGACTGCTAACAGGTACAGATTTCTTTATAGGGTGATAAAAATACTCTGGAATTAAGGCAGTGGTGAAGGTTGCACAGTTCTGTAAATTTACTAAAAATTATTAAATTGTACCCTTAAATTCGCACACAGGTGAGTTTTAGAGTATGTAAGCTATGCCTCAATGAACTATCAAAGAAGGAGAGAAGGAGGGAGAAAAAAAGTAGACAAGGAGGAAGAGAGAAGAAAGGGGAGGAAGGGCCAGCCATATGGAAACCAAGGGAGGAAGGAGCCCAGCAGGAGAAAGAGCCACACACTGGGAATGCATGCGGCCTGTAGACCCTGAGCCCCACCGCAGCACTCTCTCCCCACTCATTTAGCAAACCTCAGTTGAACTCTGTAGAGTGTGGAGCGGTTCCCCCCACCCAGAGATGTGTCTACTTGGAACATATGGATATGATCTTATTTGGAAAAGGGGGCTTTGCAGATGTCATTAAGGACCCCAAGAAAATCCTAATTATCCAGGTGGGCTCTAAACCCAAGGAAGTGTGTCCTATGACAGGAGAGAAGACACAGAGACAGGGAGAGGCCATGTGAAGACGGAGGCAGAGCCTGGAGTGACACAGCCACAAACCAAGGACGGACGGCCACCCCCAGAAGCTGGGAGAGGGGCAAGAAAGATCCCCTGGGGGCCTCCAGGAGGAGCCCACCCTGCCTTCACCTGGATTTCAGACCTCTGGCCTCAAGAACTGTGAGAGAATGAACTCCCTTTGTTTTCGGCCACCCGGTTGGTGGTCATGTGTTATGGCAGCCCTAGGAAATGAATGTAGGCAGCTGCAAGGATTGGGCAGTGAAGCAGGTGAGAGTAGGTGAGAGCAGGGGTTCAACTCAGTCCTGGGTTCACACCCCCACTCTGGTCCCGCCTCAAGGTGTCACCATGGACAACATGCTTCTCTCTGAGCCTCAGTTTCTTCAGATGTCAAATGAGCCTGCTAACAACAACAACAACAAATCCATCCCTTCCAGGGCTGACTGTAAGTGCTCAATCAATAAAAGCCTGGAGCACTGAGTGCTGAGCACTGGGGACACTGGGTGAGGCTCCGTGTGGCAGGATTCTTGCCTCAAGGAGTGCACAGACTATGGGAAAAAGCACTTGGGAGTGAATTAGAGCACCGGAGGCTGCACGGCATGAATGGAGTGCTCACAGGAAAGGGTGCAACCCCGGAAGGCTTCTTAGAGGAGGTGTCATGGAGCTGAGGCTTGAGATATGCCAAAAAGTTCTTGTTTCCAATGGATCTTGAGTTCAAGCAGAAGAGTCAGTGTCTCTGTAAATACATCTGCTTAAGTCAGAAATGCTGTTTCTATATTCACAGGGGTTTCATTACAGGCTACCACCCCCCACCACACATGCCCCAAAAATAATTTGTTCAGAGAAGAAACATAATCAAGGAGTATAAATGGGGCAGTTGGAACAGCAGACGAATGTCCCAACCTCATCCCGTCAGCTCTGATGTCAGGCTCCTGAAATGGAAACTGACCCGGGGTCTGAAGGGGAATGGAGCTGAGTGAAATAAGTACCAGAATCAATAAACGGTCACGGCAAACTTGGCTTTTTCCAAGTTGAGAGTGCAGAAGTAAGTTAAAAATAATATTTAAGTAAATGTTGAAAAGAGACTGCCTCTATCCTGCCCTCTGGTGGTCACTTTTGAGCATTGCATGCAGGAAGCTTTACCTTCATTAATCTGGAAGGTGGATGGGGGAAAGATAGGGAAACTTGTTAGAACTGCCCGCCTCAAAGAGGCATGATCATTTCTGATGCCAGGGGAATGTGGAGGCTTCCAAAAGGGCCTGACTGCCCTGGGTTGAGGGTCTACACCTGGCACCTGCCAACTATGGCTGTCAGTTCACTTCCCCAAGCCTCAGTTTCCCCATGGGAGTTGTGGCAGAGATTCAGAGAGATGATGTATGTGAAACAAGATCTCCAATACCTGTTGTGTTCACTGAAGGCATCTCGGTGTGGTCTAACCCACACACCTTCCCTCACCAGTGTTTAAATCGTAAAACAATTTTTTTTGCAAACATATACAAATTGTGAGATTTCACATTAAAATCACGATTTTCAGTTTCACTTGAAAAAATTGATGATCCCATTATTTCAGGTAAGGGTGGGCCAGAATACAGGGGTGCTGACCCTCCCCATCCCTCTCTGGCCTCTGGGGTCCACAAATCTGGATTCAAAAACCTTGCTGTGGCCTGGATACATTTGTCTGAGGCCGAGCATTCAGGGAGATTCAGAGTGCAGTCTGGAACTGGTTTCTGGGTCCCTGAAGTCTTTTCCTTCAACAACATTATCCATTTACCCTCCGAGTCTTCCTCTTCACCCTGTGATGTGGTGCCACCTGGAAAGCATGGGGGTGGGGAGGGGGCAGAGGGGCCCGGGGCAGAGGGGAGGTCAGATTCCAAGCAATCATCTGGCAAGGACAACAAACCACTGCTGCAATACCAGCTATGAAGGTTCCCGGTGGTTGCTTGGGCTGGTGGTCCCTCTGCATGGATGCCTTCTCTGCCTCTCTTTACTTGGTGAACGTCTCCCCACCCGTCAAGCCCGTGTTAAACGGTACCTTGAGCTTCCCTTGCTGCCCCGCAACCAAGCCAAAGGAGAACTAACCAGTAACGCCCCCCCTCCATCGGGTGAATTAGCTGTGCACATGCCTGCCTTCCCTACTCAGCTGTTGACTTGCTCACTCATCCAACATATACTTATGTTGAAGTGATGGAGGATCTTCTCTGCGTCACTGTTCTAAGTACTGACAACACAGAAGTGAGCAAAAGAGTCAAGAATCCTGCAGTTCTACATTCTTGGAAGAGACAAGAAATCAGAAAAGAAAGGAAGTTAGAATGGTGAAGAAATCTAAGCAGTGGAACGGGATTATGAAAATGACAGGGGTATTCATGATACCCAAAAGTGTAAGAACCCAAATGTCCATCAAGAGATGAACAAAGTAGTATTGTCCTGTATCTACACAATGGAATATAATTCAGCAAAAAAAATGTTAATGAACTTTTGATACATGCTACAGCATGGATAAACCTTGAAATCATTACGCTAAGTGAAAGAAGCCAGATACAAGAGCCACTTAGCAAATGATTCCATTTATATATGAAATGTCCAGAATAAGAAAAAGAAGGTAGATTAGTAGTTGCCTAGGGCTGGATGGACAGGGGTGGTGAGTGGGCAGACCAGAAAAACCATACATTGCTGAGTGTCAGTTAGCAGGCTTTATTTATTTATCATTCCAAAAATATGGTTCCCAAACTGTTATAGTGGAATCACCTGGGGATCTATGAAAACTCCTGATGCCCATACAAATTCCAATAGTGGAGCATCCTGCAAAATACCTACCCAGTTCTCAAAACTGTCAAGCTCATCAAAAACAAGGACAGTCTGAGAAACTGTCACGGCTAAGAGGAGGCTAAGGAGATATGACGACTAAATGTACTAATGGTCTCCTAGATGAGCTCCTGGAACAGAAAATGGACATTAGACAAAAAAACAAAAGAAATCTGTATACAATATGAATTTCTATAGGATAATAATATATCAATTTTGACTCATTGATTATAGCAAATGTACCATACTAATGTAAGATGTTATTAATAATAGAGGAAACTGGGTGTGGGGTATTTGGGACCTCTTTGTACTATCTTCTCAAAATCTAAATTTGTTCTAAAAAATAAAGCCAACTTAAAAAAAAACAATTGATGCCCCCTCCCACCTGCAGACATTCTGATTTAATTGGTCTGGAGTCCAATCTGGGTGTCAGGGTTTTTGAAAAGCTCCAGAAGTGATTCTAATGTGAAGGAAATTCTGGGAACCACCACTCTAGAGGAAAAGCAGTACTTCAAGAGCTAGGAAAATAATTGGAAAGATCCAAGAGGATATTTAGATATAGCTTTTTAAAGAAAGGCCTTGGGCTGAACCAAATATATAATGCAGTCTGGAGCAAGAGCTCTTGGAATATTTCTGTGATTTAGAAAATCATAAATAAAAGAAGTGAGAGAGAGAGAGTCAATACATGCCTCTAAACCATGGTTGGCTAATATAGGACTCATATTCCATCCTTCCTGACCCATGGTCATGGCAGACATCACTAATCAATTACAGCACCACCTCTCCCAGAACTCACAAATATGCTGCTGCTGAAGAAAGCCAGACCCATAAGAGAACAAGCAGTGTGGTTCCATTTAAATGATGTTCCAGAACAAACAAAACTCATCATAGGGTGAGAGAACCGGAGGGTGAGTACGAGGGGGGCTTGAACTTCCCAAGAGGGCCTGGGACTGTTCACAGCTTGTTGTGAAGTTGGGTGGTGATGTGTATGTAAAAACACTTCAAGCTGTAGATTTAGGGTTGCTGTACTTACTGCAAAAAATTATACCTCAGTAAGAAGGAAATGCGTAAAGGGCCCCGATTTGGGAAGCACTATATGATGTCAACCTGAACACGTTTTCTTTGCCATGGGACTGCTTAGAGCCTTCAAAATACCTAAAAATACCCTGAATCCTGAATTATTTGACGGGAGCCCACACCTCGACCACCTTTTCTCCATCTCTTTTGCCTGTAACCAGTCCTGGAAGAGTTTCCCAGGCACACGGATCTGACGAGATATTAATGGCCTCATGGTATCCGTGAGTGGTTGATGCCACGCTGACCGGCAGCATCTCCTCCCTTATCAACTTCTCCTTGTCTGATCAGGTTTCCATTAAGGGTGCCAGGAGCCCACCTGGTGCATGTGACGTCACCCCTCTGGGCCCTGCCTCCTCACCTGTGAAATGGGGGCAATGCACGGCAGGGGATTCAGTGGGTAGCACATGGAGAGGGCGGTGGCTGAGCCGGCGCCCGCGATCCCGTACAGCTACCCCAGGGCGCGCGTGCACAGGTTGGCGGTGCGGCACCCCAGGGGCCACTTTGCACTGGGCGGGGGTGTTCTGGTCAGTCCGTTTGCCTCTACCCCGCAGGGTCGGCACCCAAAGGGGAGCTCACCGCGCCTCGGTCCTGGGGTACCCACCGAGCCCTGGGAGCGCCGGGCTGCGCTGGTGAAACCGAATCTAACTCGGCATATCGCCGTTCTTCTCCGGGCCCAAATCTCGCCCCTGCGTTGCTGTTTCTTCGTGGTGCGTCCTTAGGTTAGTCCCCTCCGGCCTCTGAGCCTCAGTTTCTTTAAAATACCATCTTCCTGGACCGGTGAGGTCAGTTAGGGAAAAAGTGCTGGCGGGGTAGGGGCCAGGAAACGGGGCTCAGCTAGTCTCATAAGGGAACTAGTTGGACAGTGAACACCCATCTCTTGGAGGATTGAATGGATCTTGTCTGTAGAATGCTTCCTTAGCACAGTGCCTGCCACTTGGAAAGCTCAATTCAAGGTCATATTAATTACAGCCCACACTTATAAAGCACCTACTAGGTGGCAGGCACTGCGCCTCCTGCCTTCCGTGCCTCACATGGTCTCTATCAGGTAGGGTCTATTATTATCCCCATTTTACAGATGGGGACACAAAAGGACAGAGATGTTAACTCACTCAAGGTCGCATGGCTGGGTAAGTGGCAGAATTGGGAGTCGAACCCAGGTCACGTGGCTAAGGATCTGTGCTCCTTTCCTCTTTTCTGCATGTACATTATATTGCAATTTAAAAAAAAAAAGAGTTTTTGTTTTTTGAAATAGTCCTGCTCAGAGGGCTGCAGCAGCTTCCTAAACGCCTCCCAGCCTCCAGCTCACATAGCCCCTCTCCCCAGTGTCCGCCAGAGGGCGCTCCTCGCCACGCGTGACTCTAAGGGTGTTTCTGTCCCAGATCTTTCAGTGTCCCAGGCTTAAAACCGAGCCTTGTGGACTTGGCCTGGCCTCACCCGTGCCACTGCCCAGGTGACCCCCTCGCGTCCCACCAGGCCCCTCTGTATATGCACATGCAAAATGATGCCCTTGCCTGCAGTGGTCATCCCATTTCAAGTCCTGGTATTTAAAGAGGGAATTCATACAAACCTTAGGAGTCCTAACTTCAGGCTTCTATTTTTATTTTTCTTTATTTTTATTAATAAAACCAATCAACATACAATATAAATATGAACATTCTTTTTTTCTTCATCACATACTTGTATATACATCATCACGATCATTTCTTAGAACATGTGCATCAGTTCAGAAAAAGAAATAAAAAGAAAACAGAAAAAGATCATACATACCATACCCCTTCTAACTTCAGGCTTTAAAGAATAGGGAGTAAGTCATTTTAAGAGATTGATGATAACATTGTCACCTATATTTGAAATTTTTTTTTAATAAAGATTATTGTCAATTCTGTGAAATCTCTTTTCCCCTACCCTCTCAAATGTACCCTAGGAATTTTGCCTAAAAGCAAAACATTTCTGGATTAAGATTTCTCTCAGTCTGGCAACTCTTTACCTTACATTGAGTGCTGCAGGTTCCATCATTTTTAAAGGACAGACATAAATGATAAATAATAGTATATAAAATTATATATAATTTATATATACCTAGTATATACTAGGTATATACAATCTACCACCTCAAAAAAAATACTGTTATGGAGTTTGGAGCCTGGAGATGCGAATATTGACTGCAGTTTTATTTTGAAAAGAATGCAACAACCTATGGTAGTTTTCCTTTCTCATGTTTATATTAAAAGAAAAGCTAATAAACTCTATTTTAATTTTTTTTTAATGATGCCCTTCCCTTTGGCAAATGCCTTCTTGTACTGAGTCGCGCTCTGACCTTATCCCGGATTCCTTTCAATGCTGTGGCGCCTCCCTTCTCTGTGCTCGCCACAGCACCCTGCACTTAGCCCAAAACAACCTCCTCACCCGTGGTCAGCAAGGCCCAGTGTGATCTGACCCCTGCCAGCTCTCTCAAGCCTTACTCTGTCCACTCCAGTCCCAATGACCTGCTTATTATAACAGCAATAATAAAAATTGTTTTCATTCAGCACACAAAGCCCCAGGACCTTTGCACTCACTATTCCGTCTGCCTGATACTCTCCCATTGATGCTTCCACCTGGCCAGTTCCTCAGTCTTCAGGTATCAGCTCAAAGAAACCTTCCTTGACCACCTAACATGACAGAGCCTCCAACCGTCCTCTCCCCATTTGCTTTTGATCTCAACAGCCCATTTTATTTTCTTCATAGCACTTGGTAGCATCTGGCAGCCTCTCTTATTTATTTTTTGTCTGGCTACTTGTTTAGTGTCTGTTCCCGATACTGGAGATCCAGCAGGGCAGGAACCATGCATGTCTTGTTCACTGCTGTATGGGAAGGGCCACATAGTAGCCTACTATTTGGATCTATGTGCATGGCACATAGTAGGTGCTCAATAAATATCTGTTGAATGACTTAATGGGTGGATAAATGAATGACTAGCACTTTATCATCCAGGCTTATGTTATTGCTTGATTACAGTCTATGAATGTCTGTAATTTGAGGACAGGAATAGATTTACCCATCTTTATATCCTGAGTATTTTGCATGTACAAATAAAAACTGGAAAGAAGATGGATGGATGGATGGATGGATGGATGGGTAGGTGGATGGGTGGATGGGTGAGTGGGTAGATGGTTAGAGAAAGAGATGGGTAAATAAGTGATTATAAAATACCTCAATGGATCTCAGGCACAATGGCCCATTTATATTTACGACCTAGAAAACAAAAGCTTTGGGGTCTAGCTGTCTTAATCAGCTGAGATAAAAGTAAAAGACTAGAAGCAATTAACACATGGAATTAGCATGTGTCAGTGAATTCCTGGGTGTCATAAGAGCCCAGAGCCCTGCCCAGACTCTGACCTCTAAACTCCCCACTCACACTCCTTAACCTGATGTGTCATCCTCACTCACCCAGGCAGAGAGGGTCACTCTGGCCTTTGGGCCAGCTCCCACCCGGCCTATACCTTCTACCTCAGCCTTCTTTGCTTCTCTGAACCCTGCTCCCAACAAACTGGGAGCCTTTAAGGCTGAGACTTGTGTCTTCTGTCTCTGCAACTTAGTACTCAGCAGGCATCTCATGTTCCAGCAGACAATCGCTTTGCATCTTTTCTCTCTTGGCTCTTATCCTGGTTTGGAGGTCCAAAGCTTCCTTGTCAAAGAAAGGAATCTAAGTAATAAACATATCATACTATATAATAAACAATGCTAGTTGAATGACCAATGGCCATTTCCAACTTGGTCAAATTCCATGGCAGTCTGGGAGATATAAGCATTCACTTCCCCAGACTCTCTTGCACGGTAAGCATGGCCACGTAAACCAGTTCCAGCCTACAGTATGAAAGTTGAAGTCTGCTAGAGGGTGTGTGCTGGTGTGAAAGGATGGGTGTCCCCTACAAAAGCCATGTTTTAATCCTAATCCCATTTTGTAAAGGCAGACGTTTCTTCTAATCCCTATTCAGCACTGTATGTTTCAAATTGTAATTAGATCATTCCCTGCAGATGTGATTTAATCAAGAGTGGTTGTTAAGCTGGATTAGTGACAACATGTCTCCACCCATTCGAGTGGGTCTTGATTAGTTTCTGGAGTCCTATAAAAGAGGAAACATTTTGGAGACAAGAGATTTGGGGAGAGCAGAGAATGCTGCAGCACCATGAAGCAGAGAGTCCAAAAGCCAGCAACCTTTGGAGATGAAGAAGGAAAATGCGTCCCGGGGAGCTTCATGAAACAGGAAGCCAGAAGGGAAAGTTAGCAGATGACACCGTGTCCGCCAGCCCTTCCAGCTGAGAGAGAAGCCCTGACTGTGTTCGCCATGTGCCTTCTCACTTGAGAGAGAAACCCTGAACTTCATCGGCCTTCTTGAACCAAGGTATCTTCCCCTGGATGCCTTTGATTGGACATTTCTATAGACTTGTTTTAATTGGGACATCTTCTCAGTCTTAGAACTATAAACTAGTAACTTATTAAATTTCCCTTTTTAAAAGCCATTCCATTTCTGATATATTGCATTCTGGCAGCTAGCAAACTAGAACAGGGTACTCTTGGGAAAGCTTTTGCTTTTTTGATTAAAGGGCAGACCTAGCTGACATGGCCCTTCTGGCTTCCTACTTACTCCTACCTGAAAGTGGACTGAATGCCTGGAATAGTGGCAGTCATCTTGGGACCATGAGGCACAAGACCTGGGGGAAATGCCAAGAGGGTCTCAACGATGCTGAACCGAGCCCGCATCTGCCCACCTCTGGGTATCCTGCTGTGGGAAGCAATTAACCTGCATCCCTGATACAGGCTCAAATCAACGTGATGTGAACATATATCCAGCATCAAACGTGGGAATACCAAACAACACACTATGGGGACAAGAGTCCGTGGGCTCGGCAAATAAAATGAAACATGAAATTCTTATTCCCAATTTGCATTTAAGCAGAATCTTTGATGATTTATGTCTAGTAACTCATATATAATCTCTCATCTTGAGCTCTCCCTTCCAGTTGGAACGCCTGAATCAACCAGCCGAAATTTAAAAGGAATCTGTACCTAAGACTAAGGATGTGTCCCTTGGAGAAGCACCTGACAAGGCCCCCCCCATCTCAAGTTGAATTACGTTCACAAGAACTACTATTTTTGTCATTAGAATCCAGACGTTTTCCCCTCCCACTTTCCACGCATTATAATAAAGTCATTGGGTCCAAATGCTCTCACACTTTGCCCTGGCAGACCCTGCACACAGAGGTTGTGGCATTGCAGCAACAGGGCTGCCACCCCTCAAAAACAAGGACCGCGATCCCATCGGCAACAGATGGGGCACGTCTGAACTCAGCAGCAAGACACACACTGGGGGCATCCGGGAACGAGTCATTCAACTCGAAACTACAGACCACGGCTTGGACTCCTGAGTCTCCATTTTTAAGGAACACAGTTTCACACCTCAAAACCTCTGCCTAAGCTCTTCCCTCTCAGGCAGGCTAGATAGGGGAGGAGGGAGGTAGGAGTGACCCTAAGACCCAGAACAAAAAGTTCCTTTTGGTGCACTCACACCTACCTAGCCCGCACACCTCTCTCGTGTCTTTATCATGCAAGGATCCTGACCTCAGATAGCTTCTCCTCCTTTGGAGAATGCCCACGCTCATCTCCCTTTAAGTGTGTACTTTCGCTATGTACTGAAGTTTTGAGCTGTACACACTGGTAGTCTTTGGATTCTTTGGCTGGACACACTGACTAGTCCTTGAGTTCTTTCCTGCAGCTGAGCCAAGAACCTTCATGGCGTCAGCCCTGGTGGAGGTCTTGACTTCTCCAAGAATTCCCAGGGCTCTGCAGCGTCCACCAGAGAATTCTCAGAGCTCTGTGGCATCCAGCCTAGAACTTGCGGGACACTCCAGCATCAAGTTTATGAAACTATTTGGCTGTATACACTGACTAGTCCTTGAGTTCTTTCCTGCCACTGAGTCAAGAAACCTCACAGCACAGGCCCTTAGTTGAGGTTTCAAATTCTCCGAGAACTCGCAGGTCTGTCCAGCATCATTCCCATCAGGGATAAACCACGTCTCTCCAGACTGCAACTATCCGGAGAACACCCACTCGTTCTTCCAGACTTAAGTCTTCCCTTCCTAGTGAGACCTCCCCACAGGGATGCACATACTCCCTCCTCTGAGAACCTTTGAATCTTGAGTGGATTAAATGAGGGAATGCATGTAAAGCATATGCTACAAGGCCTGGCACATAGTAAGTGCTCAATAAACACTAGCTGTTACATCCACTGCAAGTATTTAGCTAGGTCTTATTCATACATGCAGCCCTAAGCTTGGCCCACCATCTGGCACAGAGAAAGAGCTCAATAAATACTTGTTGAGGGAAAGACTGAAACCCTCAAACACGCCGCTCCGGCCAAACTGGTCTATTCATTGTCCTCCCAAAGTTGCCTCCTGCATCACACCCCCTCGACACCTCTGCATATGCTGTCCCATCCTTCCCATACCTTTCCTGTCCTTTTCCTTTGTCCTAAATAGATACGACCAGGCCATCTTCAGGTCCTCCCTGGATTTTGAGAGGCTGAATGAAAGAATCTACAGGGTCCACTCACCAAGTGCTTGGCACACAGTAGGCCCACACAGGAATGGACTCATGATGAAAGGAACCAACCAAATGCCACCCTGAGGACTTATGGATTTAGGGGGAAATTCTGGAGGTTACCAGAGACCTGTCTACTTGCCTCATTGCAGGGAACCTCCATAGCTGGGGAAACTTCATGATCACAGGAGGGGCTCCCAGGCTGAAATGCGACCGATGATCACAGTCCATGCCTGAGTCACAGTGTTTTATGACCCCCACGTGAGTGCTGACCAATGGCTAACTTTATGGGGGAGAGAGGGTGTGTCCACCCATGGATGAGGAGAGGCCTGGCACAGGGCTCGGGCTTGCCCCGGAGATCCAAGGTCCCCAGGTATACCGTTGAAAGGAACCAGGGAAGAGAAGCACAAGGAGCTCTGGTCAGTGAGTCAGAAGGCCAAGTTCCAGCCCCACCTCTGCCTCCAGCTGCTGCAGGACCTTGGGCAGGACACTCCCTCTCTGGGCCTCTGTGCTCTCAACTAGAATAAGTGGGTAGAGATGCTCTCCTGTCCCATCAGTCGCTCTTAAAGATAACTTAGTTGTCCAAAAGAACTAAACGCAGGTACTCGCACAGACATTTGTACACCAATTTTCATCATTCACAAAAGCCGAAAGGCAGAAGCAACCCAAGTGCCCGTCAACAGATGAATGGAAAAACAAAATGGTATATCCATTCAGTGGACTATTTTTCAACCATAAAAAGAAGTGATGTGCTGGTATATGGTATTATATGCATGGAGAGATATTAGTATGAGTTTGGGTTTGGGATGATGGAAATAGATGGTGGTGAAAGTTACACAATACCATCAATGTACGTAATGTCAAAGAATTGTGCACTTAATATGGCTAAAATGACTTTATGCTATGCATATGTTATACCACTAAAAAAGTGAATTACTGTTTTTAAAAAAGAGAACTTAGAAAAAAGAAACTGAAAAGGAAGTAATAATTAATAATGAAAGAATAGCAGCTAATATTTTTCAAGTAGTTACTCTGCCGAGTACCGCACTAAGAACTTTCTGAGCATCATTTTGCTTCAGCTCCCTCTTCCCACCACACCGCGAGTCAAGGGAATGGTAAGCTCAGCAGATGCTTAAGGGTGTGGACTCTGGACTCTGACCTTGGGAGAGGTACTCAAGGGCTCTGAGCCTCAGTTTCCCCATCTGTAAGATGGGGATAATAATAGTCCTTTCTTGGGAATTGAATTATGCCCCCTCTAAAGGCATGCTCGGGTCCCAACCCCTGTTCTGTGGGTGTGAACTCATTCCAGATAGGACCTTTGAAGAAATTATCAAAGTTTGCCCAAACTGAGTGAGGGTGGGCCTTAACCCAACATAACTGATATTGCTATCCTTATATGCAAAGGAAACTGGACAAAGAGAAGCCACAGGCAGCAGCCAGAAGCTGGAGGTTAGTGGAAGAGAAAGGAGACATTCCATGTCCACCGCCCTGTGACGGAAAAGCCAAGGAACCCCAAAGATCGCCGGCCAGCCAGAAGACACCTACCCAGAGAGGAAGAGAGCCTCCAAGCCTCTGAAACCGTGAGCCAGTACATTCCTGTCGTTTAGCCACTGGAATACCTGTGTGGTATTTGTTTTAGCAGGTGGGAAACTAAAACCGTGTCTGAGTCACACAGAAAGCACTGTAAGCATTGGGCATTGTGACTACTCAGGCCCCGTTTACGGAAGAGAGAGAAGCCCCAAGAGATACACTCACTTGTCTAGGGCTCTCGTTGCTGGCAGGGCCAGGCTGGTGTGACCTCCTGCTCGGGCCCTGACCTGCCTGGGGTCAGCTGGGTGTGGGCAGAGCCATACGAATCAGCCCTGGCAGGTCCCAGCACCCTTCGGTGGGTGGCTGCGGATGAACAGCTGGTGGCCTTTGGGATGAACAAATATCATATTCTTGGACCCAGCAGGCAGCCACGGGGCTCCGGGGTGTCTTGTTTCCTACTGCCGCCAATGCTCCCCACTCGGTGCTGCAGGCCCAAGGGGAAAGGGGGACTGGCGAGGGCCCAAAGCACTGCTCCATGGCAGGAAGGGCCCAGGCCAAGCCTGGAAATGAGACAGGCACAGTTTCTATCCCAGCTCCCCCATTCGCTAACTGTGAGGCCATGGGCAAACTAAGCCTCAGTTTCCTCCTCTGTGAAATGGGATGCGTACTCGCTAACGTGGGAAGGATTGAGACCCAGGCTCCAAGAATGGAGCTGAAGCTAAACTGGAAACCAGTAGCAAAACTCATTAATAAAAACCATGGCAGGAATAATAGGAGATGACTGTTACCGGGAGCTGGTGTCTCCATGCATGCCCTGAACTGCCTCACAGGATGTGAATGCAGGCCTGATCAACTTACCAGTGCACAGGGGCAGCCAGCAGGACCCAGCCGGCCCCAGGCCCCCAGGGCAAGTCACCTTGCCTACATCAGGCCTTCTTCCCAGGCCTCAGTTTTCCCACATATAGAAAGAGAGAGTCTGACTAGGAAAAGGGAGAGGAGAGGGATGAAAGGAGGGAAGGTGGAAGAGGAGGAAAAGTTAAAGAAAAGGTGTGAGGTTGGCGGGAGGGCTGGGGGATAAAGAAAAGCTATTACTGCAGCTAAAGCATGAATTGAGAATTTACCCTGTGCTGAGTGGTCTCATTTACTGCTCACAAAAATACTCTTGAGGCCAGATGGGGCTTTAAAGAAGAAAAAACTGAGATTCAATGAGATTCACTGAGTCACCTGCACAAGGTCACACAGGGGCGAAGCTGGGATTTGAACCTACTTCTTTCAGACTCCAGAGCTCGGTGCTATGGCCCCTCCAGTCAGCCTGCTGGAGCCACCAGGAAAGACACTGAGCCACACCTGGCCATGCCCCAGAATTGCAGGCATGAGTCCTGAAGACAGGGAACTGAGGTCTGAGCACCTCCCTTATCATATCCGGGCTAGAAGTCCCCCACCCAGCTGCCTCCGGAGGAGAGGAAATCAAGCAGGTGGTGGAGGGTGGAGCCTCAGAGGCCAGAGCAAGGAAGCCCAGGTGAGCTGCCCAAGATTCCAAGGACAGAAGCTCCTCAATGACCAAGAGGGAAAGAGGAGGAGCCGGGCAACCAGGGAGGATGCCAGCAAGCGGGGACTATAAAAAGACAGGTTTAAATGCCTTTCTCCCTGTAACCTTTGTCTTACACACACACGCACACAAAGTTTGAGTACAATCAGATAAGCTGAGCTGGTGCCACCTGAGAAGGAATGGAGAAAAGGGTAAGAAGGAAACCAGGGGAAGAGAACACGATGAACAAAACAACCGGGTGGTTGTTTTGTGGTTCCGTGACTGGGATCCAGGCACTTGCAGAACCTTCTAGGGGCTGCTCATTAGACCCCACGGTACAAATTCTTCCCCCGGCCCTGCCGTTTTACCCCAGGCACCCATGATGTCCAGGTCAGAACTCTGCAGGGGGACCTTCCTCATCCCTCTATTACAGAGGGGGAAACTGAGGTTCAGGTAAGTGAAATTCCTCACCCATGGTCATGATGCTAGAAGGCAGGATTTGAAAGCAGGATCTTATGTCTCCAAGACAGGAGGTGAGGCACAAAGCTCATGGACCCACATGGAGTTGTGCAATCAAAAACAGGACTTCGTGTGCCGAACTAGCATCACCTCGTTAAAGGAAAAGCTTGCCTTAGACGCCCTCGCACTGGCCTGAGACCCAGAGGCAAATTCATGGGTAGGCTTTAGAACTCAGCAGATCTCCAAGTACCAAGGCACTAAAATAAAAAAATTAAAAAAAAAAAAAAAATCACAAGTAATCCGAGGTGGTGAGGCCCTGAAACTCACCTGGGTAAACTGAGGCTCACAGAGGAGGTAGCTTCCCCAGGGTCCTGCTATATCATTTACCTACCTCCTTTCACAAGCAAGGACACAGGCTAAGAGTGGAGAAATGCTGGACCAAGGAGATGTAATCAAGTATAACCAAACAAAACCTGGAAAAGCAGAATACTACTGCTACACTGTAACAATAACACTCACTGCTGTGTGCCTGGGACTCATTTATGCACTGAGCCCCACATCAGCTCTGGGAAGTAGATACTTATGTCCCCATTTTATAGATGGAGAAACTGAGGTCAGAGACCTGTCCAACGATTCACGCCAAGGCGTGCAGAGCTAGGATATGAATCCAGGGGGTCTGGCTCCAGAACCAGCTTTCCACTGCTTCCCGTCATTACCACAACTATTACTTAACGAATGCATTCTTAGGCCCTGGGTCTCACACGCAATCTCAGCCCATCCTTGCAACAGCGCTAAAGAAACAGGAATCACGATCTCATGTTCCAGATGAAGAAACTAAAGCAGAGCGACATTAAATGAATTGCTGGGATTCAAACCCAAGACTTTCAGATGCCAACAGATGCTCTTTAAAGACTCCATGCTGGGCCACTGGGGTTACCTCCCGGCACTGGACCAGACGCCGAGAGGAGGGTTTCATGGTGGGGTAGGGCCTCAGACCTCATTGCCCTGCTCTCAGGCCTCACGCCTGCAATACTGGCCGAGCCACTGAATGCCCTCCATATCGTGAACCACAGCACACCTGTCAGGCAACACCGCATTCCGGGACAGCCACCTGCTGGTCCTCAGCCCCAGCACGTGGCCACAATGCCGACAACCTAGTGGGGCCCAAAGGCCAGCACTGCCCGAGCATTCGCTCTGGCCACGCCGGTGTCACTCACCACCAAATGTCCACTCCTTTTGTCCTTGCCGAAGCTGTGGCTTCTCCGGGGGCCCAGGGGTGGCTGCTCCCTGCTCTGGCGGGCACCCTCCTGCCCCAGGTCCTGCAACTGCACCTGAGGGTCAGATACAAGGGAAGAGCTGTACTGGGGTTTTTCTCAGTTGCAGGAGGAATATCACACCAAGAGAATTCATTCTGTACCAAAAGCGACAAAGAAGCAAATCAAACCACCAGAAATCCCCCCACAGACCAGCAGTCCACTTTAATGATATGGGGTAGGATTGGGTGCAGCAGGTCCGGGTGCAGCCACTTAATAACTGTGTGGCCTCAGATAGGTGCCTTAGCCTCTCTGAGCCTTGATTATCTGGGAGAAGAACAATAAGAAGAGTATCGGCTTCGGGCACTGATGGAAGAACCAAACTTGGTACAGCACATGGGAAGTGCGCGACACAGTGCCACCACCAGGGGGCGATATGGTCCAGCCCTGGGCACCCTGCGAGGGGAGCCCTCCAAACAAAGTTAGCCAGTCACATTGCTGCCACTGGTCATATGTGATGACCTCACTTTAGGTGTCTCTGCATGCATTCAAACACATGCACACACACGGAGATACACAGAGAAAATAGTTTACGAACAGGACTGTACTCAGTCATATATTCAGGATACATTCACACATCCACAAACCCAGATTCTAGAATTCTTTTGCATCCTAACCACCTCACACAGAAAGGAAGGCTCGAGAGGGAATGTGCTTAAGAACATACAGCATCAGTGAAGAGCAAGGCTTGATCTCTGACCCCTTACCTCATGGCCTCTCTTTTATTTTTTTTGATGCTGCATGAGATCCTCTGTTTTCCACCTACTTCTCTGGCTGCTCCTTCTCAGCCTCCCGCCTAAAGACACGTATGTCCCAGGCCAGTCCACAGAGCCCTTCTCTGCTCCTGTTTTGTCATCCCTTGGGGATCTTGTCATGCCCATGGTTTTAAGCAAATCCTATTTACACATGAATGGCCCCCAATTGTGTCTCTCTGCATCATGACTCCAGACCCACAGGTCTAACTGCCAACTCAGCGTCTACACCAGCTGCTAACACTCAGCTCAGACCTTACATGTCCAAAAGAGACCTCTTCTCCCACCTTGTCCTTCACCCAGCCACGCAGGCCAAGACTTCAGGGTCGCCCTCCATTCTCTTCCTTCTCTCTATCCCATCAGCAAAGCTGGGGCTGTACCTTCTAAACGTGCCACAGACCTGACTCTATATACCAAAATCAACTCAAAATGGATCAAAGACCTAACGTCAGAGCTAAAACTAAGAAATTCTTAGAACAAAACACAGGGGTAAATCTTCAGACTTTGGATTGGGCAAATGTTTCTTAGATATGATACCAAAAGCACAAGCAACAAAAGGAGAAATAGATAAACTGGCAATCATCAAAATTAAAAGCTTTTGTGCTTCAAAGGACATGCTCAAGAAAGTAAGAAGGCAACCCACAGAACGGGAGAAATTTCTGCACATTGTTTATCTGAAAAGGGACTTGAATCTAGAATACATGAAGAACAATTGCAGCTCAGTTTAAAAAGACAAAAAATCCGATTAAAAATGCACAAAGGATTTGAATACACATTTCTGTGAATAAGATATACAAATGGTCAGTAAGCACATGAAAAGTTATCTATTAAGGAAATGCAAATTAAAACCACAATGAGATACCACTTCACACAATGGCTATGATCAAATAGACAGATAACAAGTGTTCATGTGGATGCAGAGAAGTTGAAACCCTTATACATTTGGTGGGATTGTAAAATGCTGTAGCCCTTTGGAAAACCTTCTGGTGGTTCCATAAAAGGTGAGACCTAGAGTTACCATGGGAACCAGAAATTGCACTCATAGGTATAGACCCAAGAGAATTGAAAACACATGTGTACTGAAAAATTTGCACTCAAATGTTCATAGCCGCATTATTCACAATGGCCAAAAAGTTGCAACAACCCCACCATCTAGCAACTGATGAATGCATAAATAAAATGTGGTATATTCAAATAATAGAATATTATTCAACAACCAAAAAGAATGACGTTCTGACTCATGCTCCAGTAGGAATAGGCCTTGAAAACATGGTGCTAAGTGAAAGAAGCTAGACACAAAAGGTTACACATTGTATGACGGCACTTATGTGTAGTATCTGAAATAAGCAAATTCATAGAGACAGAAAGGAGATGAGTGGGTGCCGAAGGCCTGGAGTGGGGGTGTGGGTAATTGGGTTTCTTTTTGGGGTCGAGGATCTAAAACTGATTTTGGTGGTTGTTGCACAACTCTCTGAATATAGTAAACTCCAATGAATTGTACCCTTTAAATGGGTGAGTTATATGGTATGTGAATTATATCTCAATAAAGCTGCTACAAAAAAAAAAAAAAAAAGCCAGTGCCTTGAATTCCTGCACTTCTCTCCACCTCCGTGGCCAGCAGCCTGGAGCCGGCCCCACTGCCTCTCACCTCTTGTCTGAGAGCTGTGGCAGTCTCTGGGCTGGCCTCCCTGCCTTCCTTTCATCCCTCAGTCCACGCTCAATCTCTGGAAGACACAGATCACCACAGCTGTGCACAGACCCCTGGGGGGCTCCCCGGGGCCCTCTGCTGGGCCTTAGGCTCTGGCTCGTGCCCAGCTCTCTGTCTTGGCTGCAGCAGGCTGACCCTTGCTCACCTGACACCTGCCCCCTGGCCGCCTTGCTTGCCCCTCGGGCATCCACAGGCCACCTTCACCTGCTGTTTCTTTCTTTTCCCAGATTCTGGTCTGGCTGTTTCTTTCTTTTCCCAGATTCTGGTCTGGCTTTGCATCCTCATAGGGCACCCCATGGGGCACCACTTTTTTTTTTTTGCACTCACTCACTTGGCTGATGTCTGTTCAGTCCCCCCAGAGCAGCTGTTTACTAGAACTTTCTATGATGATGAAAACGTTCTAAATCACTTGCGCTGTGTCCGATGGCATCGTCCTTAAACACATGAATGCAGCAATGACAACTGAGAAAGTGCATTTTTAACCTTATTTCATTCTAATCCACGTAAATTTAAGTAGCCCCAATTGGCTAGAGGCTACTGTACTGGACAGCACGGCCAAGGCAGTGGGCTGGGCCCTCGTCTGGGTCCCTGCAGCAGCCCCAGCATGTGCAACAGGGCTGGGACAGGTTTAACACATTTATTTAATTTCTTAAGGAAATGCAAGGCTGGAGGTTAACCCTGAAGTGCTTTCCTCACATTCCCTCAACCCTCCTTCACCCCAGACCCTGTAACAAGAGGTTGGCCATACATTATCACGTTGATATTTCCTGCTCAAATCCAAGCAGGTAGGATCCCATTTCCATAGATAAAGAAACAGGTTCAATGAGGTTCGGCCAGATGTCCAGAGTCACAGAGCTAATAAATCACAAGTGAAGCCTTAAGATGCCACTTTGCAATTTGGGGCTGTTTCCAGTGAAAAGTAAAATCATAAAAGTGCAAAAGATTTCATCTCCATAATGAAGGGCTCTGAGAAATCAATGAACCAACATCCCCAAAGAAAACTGGGCAAAATGTTAGCAAACAGCTTATAGGAAGGAAATACAAATGGCTTTACATCCATAATAAGATGCTCATCTTTACTCAGACAGAGGAATGCAAACTAAACTATGTGGGGGGACAAGGGGTGCTTGTCAGGGGCCCCCAAATCCAGAAGTTGGCTATCACACTCAGCCTGGTAAGATTGAGGGCAACGGGCGCTTGCAGTTGCTGGCAAGCATGTAAACTGGTTCAGCTCTGGGGTGGCTGGCAGGGGTAACCCTGCAAAGCTACAAATGCACTTGCCCTTAAGCAGGCAATCTCCATTCTGAGCCCCAGCTATCCCTGGGCATGCATAAAATGACCTGCATGCATAAAATGACCTATATGCATGGTGCAAAATGGCAAAAGATTGGAAATAGCCCTCCACAAGAGAAGGTTAAATAAATGGTAACATACCCACAGATGACAATGCAGCCATCAAAAAGAGGATGCTGGCAGTGGGCTTAATCCAAAAAGTCCTTAAAACAACAATGTTATATGGAAAATAAATGGCAGGTGGCAAAACTGTACATATAGCACAGATGTCAGTCTGAGAATCCCCTGGTAGCTTTTTCTTTCTTTCTTTCTTTCTTTTTTCATATGGGTAGGCACTGAGATTTGTATCCAGGTCTCCAGCATGGCAGGCGAGAATTCTGCCTCTAAGCCACTGTCGCACTGCCCCCTGGTAGCTTTTTTTAAAAAAAATTGTTGTTTTAAATGTTTTTATTGAGACATCTTCATGCACAAACAATCCGTCCAAAGTATACAATCGATAGCTCACGATGTCATCACATAGTTGTGGATTCATCACCACGATCATTTTTAGAACATTTGGATCACTCCAGAAAAAGAAATAAAAAGGAAAAAGAAAAAACCCATACATCCCATACCCCATTGACGGCAATCTACCTAATTTTCTCCCTTATTCCCCCCCCCATTATGTATTTATTTTTTCTCCTTATTTTTTTATTCATCTGTTCATACCCTGGATAAAGGAAGTATCAGCCACAAAGTTTTCATAATCCCATGGTCACACTGTAAAAGCTACATGGTTATACAATCATCCTCAAGAATCCAGGCTACTCACTGGTGTTTATGGTGGCAGAGTTGATTTGTAAAGGATGGAGGTGGCCTAAGGGTACAACTGAGGAATGGAAGGGGGAACTGTGGGGTAAACATATAACCGACTACTGAGCGGCTGCAAGAAGGAATGAAGTTGTGAGGCATGCAAGTTTAAATGAGTAAACTTTGAGGATAGTGTGCTGAATGAACTGTCAGAAACAAAAAGACAAATATTATCATGCCTCATTACAGAGACTAACTATAATATACAAACTTGGAGAACTGAAGTCGAGAGCATGGGTTATCAGGTCGGGGCCCATTATAAAGGTTTCTAGATTGTGAGCTCTTACAGCAGTCACATCAATTCAGAATTTGTAACTGTTATTTCTAAATTCTGAGACACTGAACTATTTGTGCATAGCCTGGCCATTCCCTGAAACTTTGGGTATTTGGGTGACACCTGAGTCTCAGAGTTAGAGCCCTGAAGCTATGAATGTCAGAATTACCACATACAGCAACTATTAAAAAAGTTGAAAAAGCGATCAGACTTCAACTAGAGATATGAATGAAACTGATCTGGATAGAACTAAAATAAATCAGAATACTGGGTAAAGGATGATATGGTCTATATTTTAAAACCCCAACTTCTATGTGAGACCAAAAGGAGAGATGTTTATTTGGGGCAAAACTTATATTTTGGGTGGTGTATTATCTAATTTAACTTGTATGGTCAGTTTATCAGAACACCATAATTACATGTAATCTTGAATAGGGAGTGAGATCTTGTTGGTTTGTACAGGTCAGTGTGATGCCCCAATACATCACAGAGTAATTTGGGCAGAGAATGAAAAAAATATTTGCCAAATCCTCTTGGGGCACTGGGGAGAAAGGAGGAAATATTAGACTTCCCCATCTGGGGAATTCCTGACATTCTCGCAAGCAGTGGGAACAACCAATTCAATAGGCTGAGCCTTCATCTCAGGGTTCACCCCTATGAAACTTATTCCTGCAAAGAAAAAGCCAAGCCCACTTATAATTATGCCTAAGAGTCACCCCCAGAGAAACTCTTTTGTGGCTCAGATATGGCCTCTCTCTCTAAGCCACCCTGGCAGGTGAACTCACTGCCCTCCCCCCCCTACATGGGACATGACTCCCAGGTGTGTAAATTTCCCTGGTCCTTCGTGGGACATGACTCTCAGGGATGAGCCAGGGCTCAGCATCATGGGACTGAGAAAACCTTCTTGGCCAAATGGGGGAAGAGAGAAATGGGACAAAATAAAGTTTCAGTGGCTGAGAGATTTCAAACAGAGTTGAGAGGTTATCCTGGAGGTTATTCTTATGCATTATATAGATATACCTTTTTAGTTTATGGTGTATTGAAGTGGCTAGAGGGACAGACCTGAAACTGTTGAACTGTATTCCAGTAGCCGTGATTTTTGAAGGTGACTGTATAATTATATAGCTTTTACAACGGTCTCATACAGAAGTTGAAATTTTAAAATATGGATCATATCATCCTTTACCCTGTATTTTGATTTCCCTCGTGGCTTTTCAAACAAAGTCTGGGGCCCACCCCCATAAATTCCAATCTGCTTGGGTGGGGTGAGGCCCAAGCATTGGCATCTTTTAGGATTCCCCATGAGACTCCCAAATGCAGCCAAAGTTGCAACCACTTGTGTAGAAAATCCTCTGTTGTATGGAAAGGGAGGCAAAAATATAAGAATATGCATTCATATTTGCTTGGGTTCCCAGAAAGATACCCTAAAGGAATTTGGACAAAAAAGTGATTTTTGAGTAAAAAAGTTGTGAGGATCACAGATCGGGGGGTCTGAGGGGAATTTTCATTCTATGCCTTTAAGTATTTTTTGCGCCTTGTGAAACGACCATCTCTTTAAGAATTAAAATAATTAAATTAAATTAAATCCTATAATTAAGTCTGGCACAAAGTATCCATAAATGTTAGAGGAGGAAAAAAACTAATGAGTGAATGAATGGATGGATGAACAGATGAATGAAATCACCAATGACAATCATACCCCATGTGGGGTACGTGAGCAGAATAGACTGAATCAGGAAACCCTCACCCAAAGGAGCAAATATGTACAAAAACATGTTCCTTCGTTATGTCCCTGTTTCTAATGCAAAAGTTCAATACAACTGAAAATCCATCAGAAAGGGTCTAGGTAGATCAGTTGGGGCTCAGCAACATAATGAAATATTCTGCAGCCATTAAAAGTAATGAGGTGGGCGGTGCGACAGTGGCTCCGCAGCAGAATTCTCGCCTGCCATGCCGAAGACCCAGGTTCGGTTCCGGTGCCTGCCCATGTGAAAATAATAATAATGATAAGAATGAGGTGATTATGTATGTATCAACACCGTTAAAAAAGGCAAGTTGCCAGATTTTACGTAGAATGCTGCCATGTATCTATAACTATATATCTATTTACCTGCCTCCATACCTGTGTCCAGAGCAGGGTTTCTCACCCTCAACACTAGGGACATTTGGTGAAAATGATTCTTTTTTCTTTTAAGGTGTGGGGCTGTCTCCTATGCATTGCAGAAAATCAAGCAGCCTGCCCACTACAGGCCAGGAGCAACCTCTTACCCACTTGTAGACAGAAAAAAAAATGTTCCTGGACAGTGCCACTGTGTCCTGGGGGCCCAGATCACCAGGGGTTGAGTACCCACGGTCCATACACACAGCAAGAAAGCAAAACCTACCTGGGAAGGTGTGCCCTGGCTTATGTGCCAGGCTCAGGCTCATTGCTGTGCAGAGAGCCTTCGGGGAAACTCTCCTTCTAAATGATATATTTCTATATTTTGGATTTTGACGCAAGCTTTCACTATTTTTGCAATGAGGAAAAAGTGAGGTTTATAAATATTGGTTGGTAAGTGGCTGGTATAGTGTGGGGAAGTTCCAAAGGACATCAAAATTGTGACAGCAGCTGCATCTGGGAGAGGGGACAGGCAAGGAGGTTAGAGGGGGACACTCGCCTTTTATTTTATACCCTTTGTAAGGTTTGAATTTCTAGCAACCAACAGTTAGTGCTTCTGTAATGCTTCTTTTTTTTATTTTTTAAGACGAAGAACAGAGGGTCACTGGGCAAGACAGGAGAGAAAAACAGGAAGCTGGTCCAAGGCTCCCGAATCCTTTGGTGAGAAAGCGGATCCCCTGACAACCAGGCTCCTGGGGCCTGAGCGCCCCGGGCCAGCATCCAAGGCCGGGTGGGGCCCAGAGCTGAGCCCAGGCACCCCTCCCCCACTGTACGCCCCGACTCCCCCCTGCCAGTCCGCCACCGCTGCCCGAACAGATTAAGTATCACGTTTCCAGCTCATCCCTTTCCCATCTTTCCTCTCCCACGACCCACAATAGCAGCTCTGGAGGTGCCTCTGCAGAGCCCGCAGGCAGGGAGGGAGGATGAGCTGGACCTGGCCAAGAGTCACTGGGGTACCTGGTCCTTGCTAGGCACTTTATCTCAATTCCGCCAACTAGCAGTGCTTGGAGGCCTGGACTCTTGGTCACTCCAGGGAGGAAAAACTGAGGCTCGGAGAGGGGAGGTGCTCTGCTGTACGCAGCTGGTGAGTGGTGGGGGAGCCACTAAACAATCCTGACCATGGTGGTTAAATAAGTTTGGCCCCTTGGGGAAGGCACGTGGGATCCAAGATCAACTCCACTGCTTCCCCGCTCGGAGACCTTAGGCGAACCCTCATTTCACAATCTCTATTGCTATTACCATTTTCCTCTCCTATTTAGAGAAAAGGCCACTGACGCTCGGGGTGGAGAAAGGACTTGCCTCTAATCTCTCCATCAGCAGGTGGCAGAGGTGGGATCTGAGCCCTGGTTTGCTGATGACACCGATATGCTCTTACAACAACATCACACACGGGGCACTAAGCCAGCTTCCACAGTTCCCCAGAGCATGCCAGGCTTTTTCCCACCTCCAAACCCTTGCAAATGCTGTGCCCCTGCCAAGGATGCCCTCACCTCTCCTATCAGCCAATCCAAATTCATGTCCAGGCTCCAGGTGAGGCTCAAGTTCAGTAGCTCTTTTAGGACACTTCCAGGCCTCTTCTCCAGCCCTTCACTCTGCACTCTATCATTTTCTGGCCTTGGATCATTATGTTTCATCTCCCCATTGAGAGCAAAACCTCCTAAGGGTACATCCCATGCCTTAGATTTCTTCCCCACCTGCCACAGGTCCTCATTCACCACTCTAGAAAGCTTGGGCATTCGTCCAGACACGGGTTCAAACACTGGCTCTATCACTTGCTGCTGTGTGACCCAAGACAAGTTACTTAACCTCTCTTATACGGCAAACATTATCAGTACTTTGCCCAACACTCAAATATGCACCAATGGCAACAGCGTCCCACTGCATGAGGGTGTTCTCTCTACCACTGAACATGAGGCCAGACAGGATGGAAGCCTCCGAGAGTTAAAAAACCACAGGGACAGCTTCAGCCAAGGACAGATGGGAATTGGAAAATAAATACCCAGGTCCCTTGCCCCTTGGGTGGGACAACTCGGAAGATTGTTCTATGCTGCCTCCCAGAGGTATCCAGTGGGACAGTGCTTCTAGTTACCCTCAGTGACGATCTGCTTGAGGATGCATCTTTCTCACTCGCCTTTCCTATCCTACCTCACTGCTCCACTCCCACTGCAAGTTCTTCCTAGGGCCAGATCCTAAACAAACTACTTGCATCCAAACCCTTGTCTTGGGGCCTGGTTCCAGGAGGGCCCAAAGTATGACAATCACTCTCTGAAGGATTGCAGTGTGGCTCAAATAGGACCATTCATTTACTCATCCAACAAGCAGGCCTCAAATGTTCACAAAAGGTCAAGCATGATGCTGGTCAGTGGAGATGCAACAACGAACACGACAAGCATACCGGTATTCAGCAGGTGCACAATAAAGGGTACCGATAATATCATCCATTGTCCTAGGCCAGATAAGCCCACAGACTGTATGAAGCCAGCAGACAAATTTGGTTTTGCCAGACCAGCATATGTTAAATAAGTTGCCCTCATTTTATAATCGGGGGCAAGGAGGTATATATGAAAACCTGGATTTTCAGACTCTTGATAAATCAGATCAGCCTACACGGGGCCAGAATTCTTGTGTGTCAAGAATCAGTGGGACCCGAGCAGCAGTTTTCTCCTTCAGATAGGGCATGTGCTCTCCTTTTGCCACAATCCCCACCTCTCCCTAGAGTCTTACAGCCAACCTCACTCCGCTCATTTACGTGCCCTCTAACCCACACAGGATCTGAGGTTTGATGTCTCAAACTGGCCTAGATATTTGACCAAAGTGTAGCTGAACTGAGACAGCCTTTGTACTCACCTTGTGGCCGCCTTGAGTCCCCGAATCCTGCCAATAGGACCCCATGTTGGTCTCTTTGGTCTCCAAACTCCTTCCAGGGAAGCTGCGCCTCCAGTTGGGCTGCTCTTGTCTCCACTCTCTGGCTTTCTGCATGATGGACAGGCCCTCTCGGACCTGGGCTGGGGGACCCTTCTCAGAATAGGCCCTCTTGACATCCTGTGTCGCCCTTTCGGGGCCGTGTGGGTGGTTGCCCCACTGGGCCCCACTGTCCTCGTCTTCCCTCCCAGGGGATCTCCTTGGGGCCCCTTTCCTCAGGTCAGTGGGGGGTGATCTGGGTGCCACGCTGGCCTCACTGCTCAGGGCCTCCCGGCCAGGGGTCTTTGACTCAGCTGGGCGATTCTGACACTTTGAGCCATGCTGTCTAAAGACCCTTTTGTCATCCTCGGTGATTCCTGAGAAGCTTTTCCTGGAGCCCACGGGGCCAGAAGGGGTCCCCGGATATTTTTCAGGAGGAGCTGAGTACGGCAGAGCCCACAGAGGTGGGGTGACTCTGGTGTCCATTACTGCTCCGGGGCACTCTGCCGGAGGCTGGTCTGGGCTGGGGGAGGAACTGTGGCTCATGTCCGTAAAACTGGCTTGTTTCTGAAGACCCCTGGCCTGGGGTGTCTCTTTCAGACTCCTTCTACCCCGTTCCACCCCACCTGGCTGGCCTGGCCTCTCAGGAAGCGAGCTGCTGTGCTCTGCCTTGCCCTCCCCGGGGCCCTTTGCCCACTGGTCAGTGTACTCTGCCATTAGCACGTCGATATCCAGAATGCTGGATCTGTAGCCATCCTTGATTTTACCTGGGAACGTCTCGCTGACCATTTCCGTCCTCCTTCTGACCACGAAATCGCCAGCTTTCGTGTGACTTTTGAAAGTTGGGGTAGTTTGGGGGGCATTCCTGGGGGACAGCTTGATCCCACTCTCTTTCCAATCCTTCTGAAAACCGGTGACATCTTCCGGTGGCTGATCGGTCCACAATGCGTCGACATCAATGATTCTTTCGCTGGAAGGATCCAGAGGCCTGACCCTGAGAGATGACGCCCGGTGGTTTGGCTTCAGAGTCTTTGAAATGCTTAAGTTTTCACGCTCTCTGCCCTGAGCCCCGTTTTTACTGCCGAGGGTCTCCAGTGGCTTTTCGTGGTTAAGGGAGACCAAAGTAGATGCTAAAGGATGAGGAGACGGAGGGGGAGTCATCTTTCTAGAATGTTCCACCAAATCGGCAGGCCCTGGCTTGACGACACTCTTGGCTTTTTGAGTGTCAGGGATCTGATAGGTTACTGCGAAAAACGTCGCCTTGGGTTCCACAGGTGACCCTTGCTTTACCGCCACGAAAGTCCTGTCCTGTGCAACATCTGGGCTCACCTGGTGCATCTTCGCCCTACTGTGGGTTGGTTGAGGAGTTTTTTTAAAGTTATCGGCCGTCAGAATCAAATAGTCCATTCGTCTCTGCTCTACCTTCGAAGAGTCTTCTGGGGCGAGGAAGCTGAATTCATCAAACTTGACGTCGTGGGGTAACGTCCGCCGCCGCCACCGCTCCGTCCTCTGGTCCCAGCTCCCTTTCCGCATTGTGACGTCCGACGCCAGCGCCTGGACAGGCTTTGGCTCACCCTCACCGAGCGGGCCTTTCGGCATGGAGAACACGTGGGGATGCGTGCCTGCTTGCGAGGCAGAGGGCTCGTCCTTAGCCCTGGAAGGAGGATCCAGAGGGCACCCCTGGGGTGGGCCCCTTTCTCCCGTTAAAACGCTGCCTCCCGGCTGGCTCACAGCTCCTGCGTGCTGCTCCTCCTGGACAGCAGCCTTCACCGCCCGCCCAGGGGTAGCCCCCGGGGCACAGGGTCTGGCAGAGCGCTCGCTGGCTGCCACAGGACTCACCTCCAAGCCCTTCTGCTCCCTGACCACCACGGTGGCCTTATTCCAACTCGCCAACGCCCCGCCCATCCATCTGGGCGATGGGCAATTGCCACCAGGCGTATCCTTGGGTTCTCGACAGTCAGACTTTGGCCCACCGGCTTCGTGGGCCCCAAGGCCTTCCCAGATCAAACTGGCCCTTTGGATGGGCCCCACTGGGCCTTCCAGACTGCGCTCGGGGTCAGCGGGGGTAACCTCATGGGACAGCTGCCCTTCCCTCCACGAGAGCCGAGACCTGCTGCTTCGGAGCGTGACGGCCTTTCCCTCCGGGGCGGTGGAGACGGCCTCGCTGTGTGCGCGCTCCCCCACTGCGTGCAGGATGTCATACTTGGCCTCAATCCTTTGGAAGGTGGGGGGATTTTCCGAGGGCTTGAGGAAGGGGTTGCTCTGTTTTTCGCCCAGAGGGTATTTTTCCGGGAGGGGCATGTGATACCATTTTGGCTCACCGTTGGGAAAGGCTGTTGGCCCCAGGTTCTCTGCCTCGGGACTCTCCATCCACCTGGAGTTCTCCTTCTTGGGGTGAGCCTTTCCCGGCAGGACCTTCCCTGGCCAGGAGCCTCTCTCGGACCTGGGTCTGGACTCTGAGTCATGGGTCCGAGCCATCTCACCCGGGGTTGTGGCCGAGGGGCAGCGTCCAGACTGGCCGACCACAGAGTGTCTCTCCACGTGATGCTCAAACACTGTGGCCCACACAGTCCGGAAGCTTCCGTCATCCTCTGGAGTGACAGCATAAGGGCCCGGAGCCCCCACGGAGTTCTCACCCCGACCGTTTTCCGGGTCTTGGATAGAAGCATCTTTCTGCTCTGTCTGCCTGACCTCCTGCCGTGTCCAGGGTCTTCTTGGGACAGATGCCCCATCCAAACTGTGCTCTTCCTTTTGCTACGAAGAAGAAATAAATCCGATGTTAGAGGATTTAGAACGGAAAGGAAGAGGCGAGGTGACTGAAATGGCTGCTTATAAAATTAACACGGCAAGATACCATAAGCTGTTAAGGACAGAAAACAGTCAGTGTGGGGGAGGATGTGGCAAAAGGACACCCTCAGATGCCATTGGAGAGAACATGAAAGGATGTGACATCTGGGCAATTTGGCATCCTGAACAAGACTTTACAGTATTCATTTCCTTTAACCCGGCCAATTTCCTTCCAGGACTCTGCTTTTGCCCACGAGCGCAAGTCCATGGCAACAAAAGGGCAGCACCGCTTGTGAGAGCAGAAGGACACAGAGCCAGCTGAGAGGGCCATCGGAGGGCACTGATGAAATGCATTTTGAAGTCGCCAAGCAATTGCATACGATGCAACTCTGGTTTTAACATTGCCAGAATGTCCTGGTGTCAAAGGACTCTCACAAGAGATGGTGTTGGGGGAGAAAGGCAGATGCAGATTTACAATATAAGGCCATGTTAAAAAAATGTACAGGCGTCTCCGTGCATTTTCACACACATAGATAGAGTCTCAGGAAAAGACAGCAAATCAGACTATGAGCATCGGCTATGGAGGGGAGTGGGCGGAGGAGGGGAAGAACCCACTCTTAGCCTTACATGCTTCACTCCTATTTGATATTCAGGTATGACTTCGTTTTAAAATAATTTTTTTTATATTAAAAATAAGCCTACTTAGGTGAAATTTTGATCTATTTAAAGCAAGGTTTTCCTTACCAACTTTTCATTTCCTGAATGTTTTCAAACACACATAAAAGTACAGAGAAAATAATAAACCTCCATAGACCCACCCCCAGAGTCAGTGGCTGTGAACATTTTGCTTCCCTCACTTCACTGATACCTTTCTAGGACTGGTGCTGCTGCCATGGTGTTTTGTAATGTGAATATAAGGGGCTTAAATTGGACCCTCTCTCAACCATTTTCAAGGAAACAAGGTCCAGGCATAAAATGCAGGGTGGACCTCTGACCTGAGGGGTGCTGGGGCATTGGGGATGGGACAGATACCAACGGGCTTTGGAAGCCAGTTCTGGGGTTATATTTAAAACTCTGCGCAAGTATCTTAAGTCAAATACAACCATACAACCTAATCCAGCCATTTACTCCTAGGTCTTTAGGCAAGAGAAAAGAAAACAGGTGTGTGTGTGTAGTCTTGCATACAAATATCCATATAGCTTGATCTGTAAAGCCCACCTACAGAACTGGAAACAGCCCAAATGTAAATCAACAGGTGAATGGAGAAACTGTGGTCTGGCTGCATGATGGAATACTATGCGGCAATTAAAAAGGAGCAAACTATTGACATATGCAACAATGTGGATGAATCTCAACACAAACATGCTGAGTAAAAGAAGCCAGACAAAAGGGAACACATGCTGTTTGATTCCATTTGTAAAGAAAATGCTAACTCATCTATCCTGAGGGACTGCAGGTCAGTGGCTGCCCGGGGGAGAGGGGCAGGGATGAGCGATGATGCAGGGCAAAAGGAAACTTCTTTGTGGGTGAGGCAATGTTCATTATTTTGATTGTGATGATGGCTTCAGGGGTGTATACATATGTTAAAGTGCAGCAACTTGTACACGTTAAATGTGCATACTTTTCTGCAGGTCAACGATACCACAATCATTGTTTTTTTTAATTAAAAAACAAGATTCTGTAGAAAGCACCAACCATGAACCAGTTATACCTAGCAATTATTTTATGAGCTTTTTCTTACTAAACAGACTAAATAAAAATACTTTTTAAGCAATGTAAATACTGGGAGTTTTCCTCTTTCTTCCACTACGAGGTGACAGTTCAGGGTGGGGAAGGGGGTGGTAAATCAGAGGGGGAACTGAAAGGAGTGTCTATTAACAGTTTTTAACTTAAATTTTAGATGCCTATAAAAAGCAGGCACTTGTACAGGAAAACCAGGCCCCTCTGCCTTTCATGCACAAAAAAAAAAAATCAATACCTGACAATTCCATTGTTTATAAAGAGCGCTGACCAGGGAATGGGGAATCACAGCCTAGCATGCCACAAGGGATTTAAAAAGTCCCAACATTAAAGCAAATAAAGCTTTATCGTTCGCAACAGGTTTCCGATCCTTGGCTGGGTCTAGGAGATTACGGAAGCTCTTTTTCCACAATCTGTGCCAAAACACAACATGGGCCTTACCTTTTCTCTGGGTTTCCTGGGAAGGTCCTTATTCATCTCAGAACACTTCTCAGATTTGACTTCATTGCTTGAGGCAGGACCTGAAAACCTGGTACAGAGATCTGAGTTATTCTTACAGTACTAGAAGCTGTAACTCCCTTGGCCCACACCCCACAATTAGTTCAGGAGTCTTGGGGTGGGGGTGGGGTGGACGGTAGAATCACCACTAATCTCATCACAGCCCCATGGCCAGGTTTCCTCTGAGATAGGAAATTTCCCCTCCAGTACAGAGAAGTGGCACTGGGGAAAGCCTACCTTAAGCTCAGCATCATCAGGGAGCTCCAGACCAGAGCAGACCTGGGCACTACACCTGGTCTATTACCTCCTTGCTGCAGGAGCCTGGGTCTGGCTTGTGGCCCTACCTGAGCCTCTGTTTCTTCATCTATAAAATGGGGGATAATTAGCATCTCCCCATATGCCTTTATAGGGCAGATAAGAGGCTACCCAAGGCCCTAATTAGCAACATGAGGGCGTTTAGGGAAGAGTGAAGATGCGCCAGGAGCTATAATTAATGGTTGTACCTAGCAACCCCAGGTACAACAATAGCCCCCACCGCAGACCTGTCACGGGACCCAGGGGCAGTGGGCTGCCGAGGAATGTGTGGGGGCAAGGATCTGCCTCTGCCTCTCCCATGGCTTTAGCCAAGTCACTGTCCCTCTCTGGACCTGTTTCCTCACTTGCAAAGGGGAAGTGGGAGTGAGGCTAGGACTTTTCCATCTCTGGAAAGTTCTCTAGAGAAGATGCCTAAAGATGTAGCAAGTGTTCAGTTCAGCAAAGGGGGCTGCGGAGAACTCAATAACCCAGGTACGTTCCAGGAAATGGAAACGTCTGGTCCAGGTGCCCCTTTCTCCCTGTTACCCTGACTCAGGGGTTCTCAGGCCTGGCCTGGGAAACTTCTAAAAAGCACCAAACCACGGTTCCCTTCCCAGGCCAAGAGAATCAGAATGTCTGGGGTGAGGCCCAGGCATTAGTATTCTTTCTGGATGGTTCTATGCATTGAGGGCACACGGACGTCTGTGTGCCCTGGTTCCCAGGGCCAGGAGAGCAGTCACTCCAGAGACTCCACCCTATAAGCCCCACCCCAGGCCAAGTGTGTGAGTAGCAAGTACGTCAGCCACAGCTGGTGAATCACACGCAGTGGCATCTCTGTGTTGTGGCGCAGAAGCCACTTGTGGGAAAACAAGAGCTGTCAGAGGCAGGGCTAGGAAATCATTATTACCTCCTACCTGGAATAATACTATGATGCAGAGCCACACTGCGTGGAGGGCTTCCCGTGGGCCCAGCAGCTCCCAGCATAATTATCCCTCTGAGTCTTTACTTCACTCCTAGGAGTGAAGTCTTAGTACAGTTTCCATTTTCCAGATGAAGAAACTGAGGCTCAGAGAGGGGATGTGACCTGTGCAGTCTACCCGGACCCCTGTGATTTTATTTTGTGGGGTGCTCACAGAGGTGTAGGCCAAACAGCACATGCTTTCAGGCCGTAGGGAAGGAAGGCCTGGCTTTGGAGGCTGGCTGAGCCTGAATTCTTCCTTTCGCACCCTCCGCCTGCCCAACCCACCTCTGTGAATTGGCCTGATTTCTCCCACTTCGCTCAAACACCCCAGAGAAGAGAAGAGACTGGGAAATGGGGCCCCCAAGTGTTCCTCTCTCCCCCGCTCAGCTTCCTCCTCTGAGAAATGGACCCAAACACAGCCTCCCCGCGGGGCTCTGTGTTCATGGAGAGAGAGGGTGAGAAAGGCCTGGCATGGTGCACTGCAGGTCCCTTTCCCACGGGGTCTCCGGTGGGGATGGGGCAGCTCAGGGGGAGATCCCTGGGGTGCACCCACTCACAATTTGGTCAAATCCGCCGACAGCGGCCTTGCCTGGAACACCCTCCTCGGGATTTCCGGCTTTGCCTCGGGGGTCTCGCCAGCCCAGCCTCTGATCCGGTCCTGGACGCTCAGGCCCCCTTTCTCGGGCTCAGGGGCTACCTCGGGGGCAGCCGGCGGGGCTTTGGACCCCCCTGCCACGGCCGGGGCACTCGCCTCCCCAAACAGGCTGATGCGCCTCTTCACGCTGCCCCTCGAGGCCCACTCTCTCGGGGCTGGGCTTTCCCCTGCGGCCGCTGCGCTGTCCCGGGCCCCAGCAGACTCCTGGCCTTTTCTGGGTCTGGGCGAAGGGGGCTCGGGCTCCCCGTCCGGCCTGGCTCTCTCCTCCCAAGGACTCGGGTCACCTTTGGGGGCGAGTTTGGCTGGGCCCCCCGGTGCCCCGGGGCTGCCTGGCTCCCCCTGCTCGAAAAGCCCCTTCTCCTTCCGCTCCTGGGTTCTCCTGGCCCTCTCAGGGAAGTCTGTCTCCGGGCCCCGAAGGGGAGCCTCGGCCTTGTCCCAACGCGCCCCGTCCACTGTGGGCTCCGGCTGGGGCCTGGCCGTGTCCCGATGTCGGTCGGCGGGAACTGCCGCGGCCGCCCCGGGCCCCTCCTCGGCCGCCCTACTCAGCAAGGCCTCTTGGCTCTCAAACCGGGCGGTGAGGTCCATGGACAAGGGCCGGGGCTTCCTCACCCACGTCTTCTCGGGAGGGGCGGGCGGCGCTTTCCCCGCCATGGCTGGGGCCGGCCTCTGAAGCCCGAGGGGGTCGGTGAAGATGGCGGACACGGGCCTCCTCTTGAGGCGCGGCCTGGCCTCGGGAGCTGGGCCTGCGGGGCTGTCCACTCGGCTGGCCTCAGGAAGGGACCCTGTCTGACCTCGCTGCTCTTCGGTGGCGGGGGGCCTGGCCTCCTGCGACAGGGAGGCCGCCCAGGGAAGGGTCCCCACAGGCGTGTGGCCGGGCGGGGTGGGCTTGGCGGCCACCTCAGGCTGGGGGCCCGAAGGGGGCTCCTGAGATGCCCTCGGGCCCATCTCGGGTGCGCCCTGCTGGACCCCTTTCCCCAGGATAGGTCCCGCCGGGGTGGTTTCAGAGAGAATCAGGGAGTCGGGGCCTGGCCAGAGCAAGGCGGCCTTGTTGAACGGAGACAAGCCTCTCATGGTGTCCACCCCGCCGCCCGCCTGCTGCCCCCACGAGGCGGGCATCCTCACGTCCACCTCCACTGCCACCGCGTCCTTGGGGAGAGTGGCCGGCAGGCTCGGGCCGGACCGCAAGGGGGCAGCCGGCAGTGCCGGGTCCGGGGCCTTCTCCCGGGAGAAGGGTTTGGGGGTGAGTCTCGGCAGAGGGAACAAGCGGGCCGGGTTCCTGCGGGGGCTTTTTCCTTCCAGAATCCGCGTTGAGGGGACCCCAGAGGTGTCGCCCGCCTGGCAGAAGTACGTCCGCTTCAGGGTTTCCTCCTTGGCCAGCTCGCTGAGGCCCGGCACTCCTGTCAGGGGAGTGATGGCGCCCACCTCGACCCGGGTCGCCATGGTTACACCCGTGCATCCAAGGGGATGGAGGACGCCGGAGATGGAGAAGCAACGGCTGAAAAAGAGTAAATTTAAAATTCAGTCAGTGTCTGGGTCTGGGTTTAGCAAGCAGCTCTGGGGCGGGTGGCTGGGGGCACAGAATGGAGAACCCGGGTTCTGGCCCCAACTGCACTGACCTCCACTGGGCAACCCTGAGGTTGGTGCCTTCCCCTCTCTGGGCTCTGGGTGAGGAGAGTGGACCAAATGGCCTTCTCTGAAGTTCGTCCCAGCTCAGATGGTGCTGGCTTCTCCCCAGCGCAGAAAAGGCGCCAATATTTGCTGGGACTGTCCTGACTCAGCTAATCCTCGAGCCTGGCTCTTATGGTAAAATGCAATCCTCTCTGCTGTACAGAAAGGGAAACCAATTCAGAGAGGAAAAATCAGTGGCCCATCAGTCCTTCAGCGACTAAGAGGGCATGTCAGAATTTGAACTCAGGGCTGACTATAAAACTCACACCACACAGACCCAGCTGAGGCCCTGGTGAGAGTCCTTGGCTTCCCTTATTCCTATGACCCTACATACTTACATACAAATCTCACTGGTGGAACATTGAGCACAGAGAGGGTAAGTGACCAGATGCAGCTCCCACAGCACTCTGAGCTGAGTTCCCGAGGTCACAAAGCTGGCTAGGGGCCTTTGAACCCAAATCTCAGCTCCCTACCCTACCCAATAGGACATCCTTTATCTTTTCTTCACCAAGTTGCTTGGCTCCAGCTCGTCCAGATGCCTTAAGAATAAAAAAAAAAAAAAAAGCCCTTCTCACTTTTCTCACCCAACCTGCTGTTGTTACTTGGCTTTGGGTTCTTTCCTGTTGAACACCTATTTTATCCTGGCTGCCTTCGTGTTCTTAATGAGAACAGCAAGTGCTAACGGTGAGGGCTTACCATATGTGAGACCTCGTGTGATGCCAAATGCTTGCAGGTCTTATAAACCATGGCCTCCCATAACCTTATGAGCTGGGTTCAATTGTCAGACCCCACTTGCAGTGGAGGCTCAGGGAGTAAAGCCCTTGTTCATCTGGCCATGGACTCCCCTCTCAATCTCTCAATGTGGGAGTCCTTCCCTCTCAGTTAATCTTCCAACAACCCAAAGGGCATGAATCATCGTTATCACCATTATGGAGATGAAGGGAAAGGCACAGAGAGGTCGCCCAGCTTGTCCACAGTCACACAGCAGAAGCCTGACCTCAAGTCCTCAACCCATTCAGCTTTACTTTTTAAAAAATGATTCCTTATTCCTTTCTGGTCTTCACAAGTGCTGGGGAACTTGCTGTTTTTGACCCCCGCCCCACCTTCATGCCAGTGTCGGCTTTCCCTGCAAAGCTGCCCCCCAATCTCCATCTAAATGGACTAAAAGGAGAAGATATTTTAGTTCAAAGTAAGCCTCCTGCTTCTTCTCGGGGCGGGGGGGGGGGGGGGGGGGGGGCGGGCCACGACTCTGCCACCGGCTCTGACTCACTCAGCTGCCTCCGGGAGAGAAAGGCAGACAGATTTTGATATTTTCTCTTCCACGCTCAATGGTGCTAACAGATTCCGTCTCCCCCAACTGGAGAATGATGAATAGACCTGGCTAGAGGGACAGATATGGGGAATTTGGAGAATTCCATCTGCAAAAACTCGGGGCACTTCTCCAGCACCCAGAGTCCTGCCACAAATGAGGGCAGTTCACTTTCAGAGCCAGTCCCCGAGACTCCTTGAGCCACTGCTATGGGACACACATGCTAGCCTGGACCTGAGATGCAAGACAATGACGGGATCCAAAGGACAGAGAGAAATCCCCAGGGCAGAACCCCCAGGCGTCTCCCCCCCGCCCTCCCCCGCCCCCACGCTGCAGCTCCCTCGTGCACAGGTGGAGCACCGGCTCCGCTTACCTGCCTGGCTGACGATCCGTGAGAGCCAGAGGAAGCCAACAGTGTCACATCTCATCATGCCCAGGGTGTCTGCGCAGTCTCATGGCAGCTGCGGGCAGGGGATGGGGAGGCTTGTCCCGGTAGACTGAATTTCAGCAGGGCTGGGGAGACACAGGACGACATGCTCAGTCCCGGAGTTCCGGCAATATGTGCACAGACGGCGCAAAAGCTTCGGAGCTCTAAGTGCATCAGCTGGCATCCCCTCCCGCTTGTAAAACTCATGCTCCTTAAGGCTTTCCAGTGTTAGAGCCTTGCATATCCGCATGCATCAACAGTGCTGAGCCCACCATACGTGCTCAATAAAAACCTCCCCCGTTCCTCTGATACTTGTTTATTAAGCAGCTGGCAACTCTGAGCAAAGAAAAACGAACAACATCCCTGTATTGGGGGGGATCTCACCGTCTTGGGTAAGAAACACGCACACAAGCAGTCACAACTCTTGGGTCATAAACGGCACGGTTTATAAGGGGGAGGGGGGCATGGGAGCACAGAAGGAGGAGGAAGAGGAGGAAGAGGGCTAATTGCCCAGAAGCACGAGCGGCTCCTGGACGAGTCCCTGACCTGGAGGAGGTGAATATGGAGGGTTCGAGAACACTTTTGGTTCTCTCGCTCAGGCGTTTCTAGACGCTGTAGCTCTTACAGGTGCTTGCACTTATGCACTGGGTCCATGCACGGTTGGTGCCTGCTCTCTGGAGTCCCCTTCTTGCTTTCTCTCTTTCACATACACAGGCCCACCCCTCAGACCACGGCTTGGCTATCTCAGCCCTGCTCTGCCCCAGTATAATGTCCCTCTTATAGGGTCACAGAGAACCATGGACATTTATCTGTGTGTGACCCTTCAGCCCACCCCAGTGTCTCTCACTTAGCAGTAAGTCCCCAGAGGGTGCCCTGAAACCCCAAAGCTAGCACAGCGTCCGGTCATGTAATGGCCCCTGATAGATTATGGCTGTGTGGACAAATAGATGAATGAAGGCTTGTTCTCCTGACCCCACGCTTTGAAGCTCCTGAATATTCTTAGGTGCCAGGAGTCTCACGACTCTGAGCAATTGGGGACCTAAGATCTTCTGGCTATAGTGACAGCAAGCTTTGGGGTGGGCAGGGTTCAGTCACAGCTGGACGATAGAACCAACGAGCTGTGAAGAGTTCAGCTGGAACCCTGCAAGGAGGGCCACGGAGAGGGAATGGGCCACTGGCAGACACGGGCTTTGACCATATCAGCCCAGCGTGGTCACGCTCAGCTCCTCCGCCCCAGTGTGGGATGCATGCTTCTCTTCAGGGCCAGGCTGTCCAGTGGGCAGTGGTTCCCGAAATAGCCATCCCCTCCTGATTCCCTGGACCTGCCTCAGAGACCACGCTGCCAGGAAGAGAAGGGGGAAAGACGAGAAAGTACAGCTCTGTCGGCATCTGTCTTAACCAGAACAGCGCCTCTGTTACCTGCAATCTGTTTTCTCTCTTGGGGTCCCTCTCAAGTTTCCATTGAAAATGCCTGGCAAAGCCCACCATGTAAATAGAATTGTAAGAGTGGATTCACGAATTAATTCTTAAATCAGTGAACAAAGGGGGTGGGGGTGGGGGAGTATCTGAACCACTGTAGTAGATGGCTAAATGAATTTTTAAAGTCCTTCCCAAACCTAGAAGCCCATGAATCTCAACTTTCAATTAAACCCATTGTAAAATACAACGAAACGGGTTTAAAAATACGCTTTAAAAAAAATCTTACTTTAAATGTGTCGCATATGTTATGCTCGATTCAAGAGACGTGGGTCCCTTCCAAAACATTTCAGAAGCCTACTCACGCAGAACCAACTGCCATCTATTCCTGGGGTGGCCTAGCTCCCTGTTTTTAGATCTGTTAGCTGAGTACGTGGCCAAAGTCAGTTAAACGGGAGCTCCCTGGGACTGGTTGAAGAAAGAAGGGAAACCGAGTCTGGGCAATCACTGGTTGACTATGTTTTAATCATGAGCATAGGGGGACATGGGAGAAGCAAGTCACCTGTTTGGGAGGTCAGGGATGGCAGTGGACCAGGTGGGAGAGGACAGAAGTCTGACCTCAAACTGTGGCAGTAGCGATGGATATTTCTCTGCTGTTGCTGAACCTGCCAACTCCACAAAGCTTGATCTCCTTAAATTGATTTGCAAAGTTTGAAATCCCCATTTACTGCAATTTCATGCAGAGAAAACCAATTTCCTGGGAAGGGAGTCACCAACGGCAGGAGTTGCTAGAATTAAACAGGAGCCGTTCAACGTCACTCATTCATCCCTCCTTCCACAAACACTACTGTCTGTTTACCAGGTGCTGAGGGGTGGGGGTCGGGGAGAGGGGGTCGGGTATGGCTCTAGCTCAGACGAGCTGCACAGGGAATCCGTGAGAAGGTAAGAAAAGCACTTCCATTCAAAATCAGACTTTGGCAGCTTTCCTCCCAGACTCGGAGGCCTCGATTCATTCTAACAGCTGTTGATGATTTTTCATAATTACACCCTTAAATCCGATCTGGGAGCTCACCAGCCACTCGCTCAGCCATCTCTGGGTGCCATTTCCTGGGAATGCCACCATCTGGTGAGGGGTGGGGGACGGGGCCGGGCCTGACACCTTCCAGCACCTTCCAGCATGTGACCTCAGCCCCCCGTTCTGCAAATCCACCCTGTGTGGTGTGCTGCAAGAAGGGCCGAGGATGGACCGGCAGAAGGCACGCCCCCGTGTCCGCTCGGATGAGCAGGCTGGCCGCTCATGTACACGGTTCGCCCACCCAGAGACCCCAGATGGAAAGGGCCCAACGCAAATGTCATTCGAGCACATCCTCTGCTCTCTGTCCCCAGGCCTGCTGCCCTCGCACTGTCACTTATTCATTCATTCCCACACACACCTATTGAGCACCTACTATGTACCAGGAGCTGGGAAATACCACGAGGAGCAAAACAGCTAGAGAGAAGGGCATCCAAGAGGAGGGAGACAGACGATCGGCAGCCTGCCTGAGTAAAATACACAGGATGTCAGACAAGGGACAACAAGGGAAGGAACTGGGAGGGGATCGGAGATGGCCAACCAGGGACAGTTAAAATCAGCCTCGTCAGATCTTCCAGCCTCTGCTGGGGACTCCTCCCATCTATTCTAGCAGCAGCCACAGAGATGCTCCAATGTATGCTTCAAATCAATCATCAAGTTACTTCCCTGCTCAAAGACCACGCGATAAAGGTCAGACTCCTTCCCTGAGGCCCAGCAGGATCCAGAGTCTCTTTATCTCTCCAGCTTCAGTCTAATGACCAACACCTCCCCATCTGTCTGTCTGTCTATCTCTCACACAAAACATGCTATGCTCTTCCCTTGCCTTCAGGGCTCTGCACTGCTATTTCCTTACCACCTGCCTAATCCATTAGCATCCCTCAATTCTCAGCTCCAACACTGCCACCTCCAGGAAGCTTTCCCTCATGTCCCGGGGCTGGTTCAGTTTCTTCCTCTGTGCTCTGGTTTCCAACCCCCTGTGCACCCCGCCCTAACCACCTCTGCTTCCTCCACTAGATTGTGAGCTCCTGGCAAGGAGGGACCCGGGTCCTGTTCACGGCTGCACCCCCAGGGTCTTACCCCGTTTTGGGTATAGAGTCGGTTTGCCAAAAATATTGGAAGGAAGAACATCTCTGAAAGAAAAAATATATAATAACACCCAGTGCAGGCATGGGTGTTGGAAAATGGATATGCTCATATACGCCCTGCAAAAACATAAGTTATAAAAGCAATTTGGCAATCTTCGCTTTCAACTAATATTTTTTTAGACTCCACCAAGAGCCAGGCATCATATTAGGTGACTCCATGTACCTCTGTCTTCTCTCTGTTAATCCTCTCTACAACACTGTGAGGTGCAAAATATTACTACCGTTCTATGGATGAGGAAAACAGTTTGGAAACTGAGCCAGTCCCGAATCCTGGTACTGGTGAGGGGTGGAGCTGAGACTGAAATCCAGGGCTTCTGAAACAAACCAAGTGTTTTCTCTGTACATCACCCCCAAAACATTTCACTGTTTTCAAAAAACATATCCTATGGGTGTAATCTCTAAGCATAAAACAGTTATATCCACGAAGATGTCTGTCACAGTGTTATCTATATGAGTGGAGCCATATATCACACCCTGCATCTGGAGTGATAACCGCAATTTGAAATAAGCCAGGATTCATTAGCCATTGAATTGTCACAAAAAGGAGCAGCATTGCAGCAGGCAGACCCGCCCTCCAATTCCCAGCCTCCCTGGAACACCATAAGTGGCACAAAAATCCTGTCAGAGCCCCTGAGTTTGGGAGATTTGGGAAGTAAAATGGGGAAGATTGATGGTAATCCTGTCAGGGGAAGGGACTGGATATCTTTTAGCATTTAATAGTGAAGATTGTTCATGCAGATGGTTAAGTGGTCAAGGTGTGGAAGAGAACCTGGAGGAAAGAAGTAAAAACAAAACAAACAAAAAAACTTGGGGTGTGGGGTAGAATTATAGGTAACTTAAAAAAAATTCCTTTTTATTCCCATTAATGTTGTTTGTGCAATTAGAAATTTTTGTAAGCTTCAACACCTGAAATCTCCCACTGAACCACCTTCTCCCCATCAATTCAAACCCTGGAGGTGCTAAGGCTCTCTCCTGTCCCCTTTCAGATTTTTAAAATCTAAGGATAAAATAACTGTGATTTATTAAGCACATACTATGTACCAGTGTGCTAAGGGGTTGATGTGGATTCTCTCATTTTGTCCCCATAACAACCCAAGGAGGCAGTTTCCTCCCCGATTCACAGAGGAGGAAACCGAGGCTCGGAGGAGGGGCTCAACTTGCCGGTGAATGACAGGCCTTCTGGGTCTGGAATAGTGCTCTTCCCACAGAACAGATCCCAACAACCCTCCTTCCCTATGCGATTCCTTCCAAAGTAAGTCCACATGGGCTCGACTAGAATAGCTGCATTTTATGATGCTCAAATGTAAAGGAAACCAAATGGTTAGCTCTATGTGCCACATGACCCCAGCTCATGGGATCCCTGTACTTTAGACAAGTCTCATTAAAAACCCTCACGGGGCCAACGACTGAGCTGGGAATGAAGAGCCCTCCCTTAAACTCAGTGCAGCGGGATGGAAATCAAGCACCCTAAAATGCAGGCAGTGCTCTGATGGGGTCACAAGGGGGGCTATAAAAGCCCAAAGGAGGGGCTCGCTAAGCAGGTGAGTGGTCAGGATGCCTTCCTGGAAGAGGCAGCACCGCCACTGAGAGGTCAGAGTCAACTAAGCAGAGGAGGAGGTTGGGTCCTTGGCAGAAGGGACAGCATACGCAAAGGTTTAAGGGTGTGGGAGAAATACAAAAAGGCAGAGAGCGTGAGTCTGTTTCTTCATCCTTCTTGGGAAAATGTGAAGATGGCTCTCTTGGTGAAAAGTCCAAGCAGAGCAACTTTTTGTGAACTTGAGTTGAGGTTGCATCTGGGAGTAAAAAGAACTGGCCTGGGAATCACAGCAGGGGAGTTTTAGTCAAGAGTGATCGTGCATCTCAGTTCACCTAGGACAGACCCTTTGCATCCTCAAAAAAGTCCTAGATTGGATGGCAAATCGTACTATCACCCTAGTTTATTGTTTTATATAGTGGTAAAATACACACAACATAAAATTCGCCATTTCGACCATTTTAAATTGTAAAAAACAGTGGCATGTAGTAAATTCATAATATCGTGCAACCATCCAGAACCATCTAGTTTCAGAACAATTTCACCACCCTAGACGGAAACCCCGTATCCATAAAGGAGCCACTCCCCACCTCCTCCAGCCCCCAGCCCCCAGCTCCTGGCCACCAGAATCTGTTTCCTACCTTTGTAGGTTTGCCTGGTCTGAACAGCCCACACAAATAGAATCAGACAATATATCCCTCACCCTAGTTTTTGTCTCACCTCTTTCTCCAACTTGGAGTGAGAGCTTGAGCAAGTTTCTCCCTCACTTTGGGGCTCAGTTTCCCCACTGGTGAAACAAGAACTTGAACTAGAGTTCACTGAAGTCCCCCTAAGTGTAAAGATTCTGTCGTTGTGATTTCACTCGGTACCAAGACTCACTGCATCTGCATTATCCAGTTCTCCCTGCACCTGGCTCCCTCCCTCCCCGTCCCCCACCATTGTGGGAGACCAACTTTCTGGATTTTAAGACGTGGCTTCTAAATCTCCACATCCCCCAAGACTCCTTATAAACAGTTAGTGCCCAATAAAGTTTGTTGAGGGACTAAATGGAACGCCTACTCCCCTGCTTCCAGCTTAGTGGGGAGAGCTCAAGTCCCCATAGGGTCCCCATAGGGTCTTCCCAAATAGTCTAGTCCCCAAGACTATTTGGGAAGAATTGCCTTAACTAGCATAGTCTCGACTTGTTGTGTAAAAGGTCTCATCCAAGGTCATCTCACTTTTGGCACCCCAGAATCCAGAGGAACAGCTGGAGGTGGCTTTGCCCAAATTTTCTAAGGAACATCAAGTGTAAGGGGGGCAAGTGAATATCACAAAGGGATTCCATGGTTCAGAGTCTGGAAATCCTAGGTTCAAAATGGCAAACTGGTGTCTTTGCAGCAAGACTTTTCAGAGCCTTTAACATGCAGACTTTCATTTTAGAAACCCTAAAGCATGATCCAAACTGCTTCTCCCCAAAACCATCTTCCCGGGTGCCACTGCCCAGCTGGAGGAAGAATGACACATCTTGACGCCTCTATTTAAACATCCGCCTTTTCAATTTTCATTGGCGTGTTCCTTCCTACCATTTGCACTATTTTGGGATTGGCTGGACCACTTACGGAAGCCATTAATCAAGCTGCCTTTTTTTCCCTTGTTGTTTTACTGTAGACCTGAGAGAGATTCACTATGGCTCCCCGCTTGTTTTTTTAAATAAAGTTGTATTGGAACACAGCCACAACCATCCATTTATGTTTCTGCTTTCACAGTCCTACAATAAAGTTGAGTAGTTGCCACTTAACAAAACTATGGTCCATGAAGCCTAAATTATTTATTCTCTTCCCCTTTACAGAAAACGTTTACTCACCCCTCCTTTAGATTGTGGAGAACTCAGTTCCCCTGAGAGACTGGACAGCCCCTCTCTTTGAAGTATCCAAAGCTCTCACAATATTCTGGCTGAGACCTACCCGTCCCCAGACCTCTTTGGAAGCTCTACATGATAATTTCAGAAAGCAGTGAAAATACAAATGAGCAAACAATTTTCAAAATCCTTAATTCCCATCCAGATGTAACACATCTTTAGCATTCTGATGCATACCCACCTGGACATTTTCCAGTGTAAATTAGGAACTTTTTGCCAAAGTATAACAGAATCAGACCATGCATGCTATTCAGAAACTTGTTGGTTTTTTTTTTTTTTAATTTCAAAATATATCATGAACCATCATTCCCGTAGACAGTTAACACAAACTGTACAACCATTTCCAGTGGTGGTACAGTTTCCCATGGCAGGGATAGTTCCTCATCAGAAAAGGCATCTTACATTGTTGGATCTTCATGCTGTTTCCAGTCGTTGACCATTATAACCAACACTGCAATGAACTTCCACATGCAACAGTTTTCCCAGGATACATTTTGCTTGGAAGTAGGTTGGCCAGTTCAAAGGAAGAATATGAACTGGTTTTTGATACATGCTTTATGGATCATCACACCTAAGAAAAATACCTTTCTGCCCACTCAATTCAAAGCTTCTGAGGTCATGTTTCTCAACCCTGGGGCAGACCCAATAAAGATGTTTGGGAAGTAATAAACCAGTGTCCTCGACTGGCCCTGCCTCACTTAGAGCTTTGCTGGCTCTAATTTACCACATGAGCCTAGCAAACTTGATTGTAAAGTTTCCAAAGGCAATTAGAACAGCTCACAGAGAAAGGTGAGGGGCAAGAGAAGCCCAGCTCAGGAACGGGTGACAAACACTCCCCAAACTCAATTCAACACACATCTGTAAGTACCTACTCCGTGCCAGGAGTAATCCTGGCTCAGAAAATGTGACAACATGCTTCTTTTTTTTTAGGAGGTCTGAGAATTACATATTGCATTTCAGAAAAACAAAAAATAATTTCAAGTACATATTTCTGAAGGAATTAGATTATGTTGGCCCAGGAACTGCCTTATGTGCAAAGGTCAAACCCTGGGAAGATGTGATTATCTCACTCTTCAGCTCTAAAATCATCGATGGTTCCTACTGTCCATTGCCTTAAGGTTCCCCAATACCTAACCCTGGTCTCTACTGCAGGCCCTGACTATAATCCCAGATTCCCAGATGGGTCCCATGATTTTGGTGTCTTTTCAACCTTTTCTTCCTCATTCTAGCCCATGTCTTCTCTGTAGGCAGTCCTTTAACCACACCGCAATTCCCATATGCCCCAATTCCACTCATCTCTTTAGAGCAGTTTAAATGCCACCTCCTCCAGGAAGCCAATGCTGATTTCCCAGCCCAAACTAACTTCCAACCTACCTCAGCAATTTACTTGATCATAATGCTTTGTGTCAGAGATACACCCAAGGTTCTCCCCTTTGTCAGCTTTTCAGCCCCACTCCCTATTCCAACCATGCCTTAGACTCCTCCTCTCTGACACCTCCCTTCCCAGAACCTACTCAATACCTGGCACAGTGAAGAGAGAATAGGATAACACCGGGTTCCTCAGATGTGGTAGGCAGCCCACATGGGGCATTAAGTGGTTTTAGGTTACAGGATGCTTTGATACCCAGGCACAGCATTAAACTGCCTTGAATGACAGTGTATAAAAGCTGTTTCCTTGCTAAATCTCATGGAAGCCACTGATAAAATCACCTCTGCTTGGTGCTACTATGACTTTAACCCCTTCAGTCTCCATTATCTTCTTATCTCCCAAATTCAACAAAGAGAAAATAGCCTCAGAGCATGTGCCACATCAGATTTTTAAATATTTTATTTTCACTGTATTTAATTTTGCTCTTATTTTCGATATTAGGCAATTGACGCTGGTTTTCTGTTTACAACAGAGATTTATTTTTAAAGTTCCTTTAAAATAAATTCATTTAACTTCTGTAAAAGTGCAAAGTTTAAAAACAGAATAGCGGTGCAGAGGTTATGTTGATATGGTAAAAGTCCGCGAGACTGGAAATCACCAGCGGAGTGGAAAGAACATGGTACTCGAGTCAAACAGTGCAGACACAGGCTTTTCACCTAAGGCTACAAGCCAGAGACTCACTTTCCCAGCTTTCTTTGCAGTCAGACGTGACGACGTAACCCAATGCAACTAAAAGGACACAGGAGCAATGGGAGGAAGACTTTTACAGAGACTTTTTCTTTGCTGATAAAACAGGCAGATGCAGTCTGTGGAGCTGCCTCCCCTTTTACCTGCTGGGAGAAGGATGTGATGCCTGGAGCCATAGCAACTAGAGTGCGAAGATGAGGCCACAGCCACCACTTGAAGAATGACGGCATGGAAAAGACTTTGATGGCACAGTTGCACCATTGCACTAACTGAACTGCTCACCTACGGATTTAAGCCTTTGCTAGTTAGGTTTTTTATTACATGCAGGCAAAAGCTTTCCTGGCACCGACTGGGTTGGCACATGTTGGCCAAGTGGACAAACGTCTTCTGAATGAGCACAGTGAATATGGTACCTCGGACAAACCACGTCACCTCCCAAAGCTCAGTTTCTTCAAGGGTAGGTTAAATTCAATGACATCTACCCCAAAGGATTCTGAGGATTGAAGGAGATGGTGCATGTAAAACACCTACCAGCAGAATTGACACACAGTAGGTGTTCTGTAAATGTGTAATGGAGGAACGAGCGAATACCAAACTAAATATGAAGATTTACAGAGGTATTTGTGGGTTGGTGGGATTTTTGTAGGGGGGAGGGGTGCCCCCAAATTCTTGAAGAGCCTAAATTCTTTAAGATTCTTAATTCTCTCTAATTAAGAAATTTGGAAGAAACAGTGAGGCAGACGGTCTACCCTTCCCCACTCTCAAATGGTATCCCCGTTTCAAGGTTGGGGAAAGGGAAATGAAGAACACCTGGCTGAGATGTTGCTCGGAAGGCCAGCCTAAGGTCCAGCACTAGGCTGGTCCATTTATTCAGGCCTCGGATGAAAACGTGCGTGTGTTTGTGGCGGGGGGGGGGAGCCAAAGAATGCAAACACCAAAACAGGTTCAAGAAAGCGGTTCCTCAAAAAGCTGAATATAGAATTGCCATATGACCCAGCAATACCATTGCTAGGTATCTACTCAGAGGGCTTAAGGGCAAAGACACAAACGGACATTTGCACACCAATGTTTATAGCAGCATTATTTACAATTGCAAAGAGATGGAAACAGCCAAAATGTCCATCAACAGACGAGTGGCTCAACAAACTGGTATATACATACGATGGAATATTATGCAGCTTTAAGACAGAATAAACTTAGGAAGCATGTAATAACATGGATGGACCTAGAGAACATTATGCTGAGTGAGTCTAGCCAAAAACTAAAGGACAAATACTGTATGGTCCCATTGATATGAACTGACATTAGTGAATAAACTTGGAATATTTTATTCATAACAGAGACCATCAGGAGATAGAAATAGGGTAAGATATTGGGTAATTGGAGCTGAAGGGATACAGACTGTGCAACAGGACTGGATACAAAAACTCAGAAATGGACAGCACAATAATACCTAATTGTAAAGTAATCATGTTAAAACACTGAATGAAGCTGCATGTGAGAATGATAGAGGGAGAAAGGCTGGGGACATAAATGAAATCAGAAAGAAAGATAGATGTTAAAGATCGAGATGGTATAATCTAGGAAGGCCTAGAGTGTATAATAACGGTGATTAAATGCACAAATTTTAAAAATGTTTTTGCATGAGGAAGAACAAAGGAATGTCATTATTGCAGGGTGCTGAAGATAGATGGTAATTAATATTTTAAAATGTCACTTTACGTGTGAGACTAAAGCAAAAAATGTTTGTTACAAAATTTATATTTTGACTAGTGCGTTTCCTAAAAAAAAAAAAAATGAAAGAAAGAAAAGCCTGCAAAGATAGTCAAGGCTGAACCTGAATCCCAGGGATGCAAAATTTCAGATCCACCTGGTGCTGTGGCACAGCCCACTCTCCAACACCTCGTCCTCCCCATTCAATCCTTTTCCTTCCTCTGTGCAGCCCATGGCAATCAACCTGCAGCGCAGGCTGACATGTCCTGTCCTGACTTTCCCAGGCAGGTAACTGCTTCCCACGCCCTTCAGGCAACCGGCTGACTCCCTCCTCTTCTTGCAAATTTCTCGGCACACTCATAAACCTGTCAGGGCCTGGTACTGCCAGCCTCGGGGCACAACAGGCCCCACTCCTGGCATCAAACTCAGGCCGCCATGCGGCTGCAGAAGCACACCTGTCCCAGCCACCTGAGACAACCCAAAGAACCATCCAAATGTATTCAATTGCTGGGCCCTGGGAAGGACTGGTAATGATGAAAGGACTGGTAATGATGATTGTCATCAAATCACTGATATTAATTGAGCATTAATTTTGTGCCAGGCAGCACATCACTCATTTAATCCTTCCAACCACGCTCAGCGACGAGTGGCACAATTAGGTCCACGTGATGGAAGAAGACAACAAGGCTCGTGGAAAGTCGAGCACATCGCCCAAGTGGTAGAGGCGGCATTTGAACTCAGGCGGCCACACCCCAGAGTCCACCCTGCTAATCCTCAAAGCCGCCACGGCTGCCGTGTTATTAAGCGCTAACCATGTGCTGAGCACTTGTGCCAGAGATGCCACATGCGTAATTTATATTAATCCCTTCAACAACTCCCTGGGGTCGATACCAGAATCATCCCCCATTTTACAGGTGGGTAAACTGAGGTTACAAAAAAGCAAAGTGATATGCCAAGGTCAACCAGCGAGTTAGCAGATTGGGATTCCACGCAGGCTGTCTGACTCCAGAGTGAGCAAGCATTTTACCCCTCTGTTCCTCTACCCCTCCACTCTGGCCACAAGCCTACCTGGCACTGAGCAGATTTTTGGGGAAATTTTGGGGTGGGATGTCCTTGTCCTTGAAGCATGGTCTCATGGGGAGGCAGGCATGGCCACAGATGGTGACCACTGCAGTGTGAAGGGCTTCTTGGAGGAGGCAGCAGTGAGTTGAATGGCTGCCTGAGTAATCCCAAAGCTCATGTCCCAGGTTTATGAAGCGAAGGCCACCAGAGGCCTTCATGCCTCATTCCCACTTCTTAGGCCTTTTACAGCATTGACTCCTGGCAGGCAGGTCCTGGTACTGCGTATATCATGTGGCACTTAAATTTAAATGACAATGGATTAAAATAAATTTAAATAAAATTTCTAATTCAGTGCCTCAGTCCCACCGTTCACTTTTCAAGGGTTAAACAGGCAAACAAGGCTAGTTAGTAGCATGGCTGAGACCCAGACTGACCCCCAAGGGGATGCCCCCAGAAGCATCCAGGTTCTAATCCTTGAACCCTATGAATATGCTACCTTATATGGCAAAAGGAACTTTGCAGATAGGAAGATGTTAGGGATCTACTGGTGGGAGGTTATCCTGGTGGGCTCAGTGCAATCACAAAGGTCCTTATAAGAGAGGCAGGAGGGTCTGTGAAAGAGATAAAGGACATGGAGATGGAAGCAGAGGTCAGAGCGATGCAGGGCCATGAGCCAAGGAGTGTGGGCAGCCTCTAAAAGCTGGAAAAGACAGGGGAGACAATTCTGCCCTATAGCCTCCCGCAGGCATGCAGCACAGTAACCCATGCTAGGTTTCTAACCTACAGAATGGTAAGATGATAAGTCTGTATTGTTCAAGCAAACAAACTGCCGTCATTTGTTACAGCATCAATAGGAAACTAAAACTACTACAGAGCTTAACTTGGCTGGGGGGAGAAGGAGGGAAGGGCTTCCTGGAGGAGGCAGCAGTGAGTTGAATAGCTGCCTGAGTAATACCAAAGCTCATGTCCCAGGTTTATGAAGTTAAGGCCACCAGAGGCCTTCATGCCTCATTCCCACTTCTTAGGCCTTTTACAGCATTGAATCCTGCCAGGCAGGTCCCGGTACTGCATATATCATGTGGCACTTAAATTTAAATGGCAACGGCTTAAAATAAATTTAAATAAAATTTCTAATTCAGTGCCTCAGTCCCTCTGTTCACTTTTCAAGGGTTAAACAGGCACACAAGGCTAGTCAATGGCTGTTTTGTTGGACAGCACAGATGTCGGACACATTCAACACTGCAGATAGTTCTAACTGATGGCACTGTCCAATCTTGACACATGGACGGGGAAACTGAGGCTCAGAGAGAGGAAGCCACATGGTCAGGGGTGGGCAAAGCTGGCACTTGGGACAGATCTTGTAACTTCATTCTCTGCCTTCTCAACACGGGAAGACATGTGCATCTCGGTTGTTGTCCCCCACCCACCAGCCTTTATTTAACTTAACCAGCCACTGTAGGGAGACATCACCTCCAGTGTTGCTGAGAACAATTTATTCTGACCTCCGTCCCTCTGCCTTAAATGCAGGTGCACCAACAATTGAGGAGAGGCTAGTCTCCTGGTTAATGAAACGTTCTGCTCAGCTCAGGCTCCAGCAGATTGAAGTGGTTCGTTTCAGGGACCCAGCATCTGTGGTTTGGGCTCAGGAGCACCTCATGTTTGCAGGAGCAATCACCAGCCCCTCGGAACCTCAAAGCCATCTTCTTTACTAAGTAGCATGCAGGGTGCTAAGAAAATCGCTACTTCTGGGGCCAGAATTATCCCCTCCACTAGGGTAAACACAGTCAATTTCCATGGTGACCTCTGCAACCTAGAAAGAATTCTCTTAGGAGTCACTGATTGAAAGATAGTGATTGCAATCAAATCATTTACCGTTTGAGCCAATGTTCTGGAGCAGCTATAAGGGAAAATCTGAGAGGTAGCCCATGACAAAGAAGAGTGGGTCGAGAAGTGTGGGCAGCCTCTGGGAGCTGGGAAAGGCAGGGAAACGGATTCTGCCCTGCAGCCTCCAGCAGGCATGCAGCGCGATAACCCACACTGGGTTTCTGACCTATGTAACTTGGTAAGAAAATAAGTTTGTATCGTTCAAGCCAATAAACTGCGGTCATTTGTTACAGTAGCAATAGGGAACTAAAACTATTACAGAGCTTAATTGGGCTGGGGAGAGAAGGAGGGAAGGTTATGAAGAGGTTCAGGGTGGGGGGAATAAAATACAATTAAAAGTAACTGTTTTTATTTTGCATGGGCAGGCACCAGGAATCGAACCGGGCCTCCGACATGGCAGGCGAGAATTCTGCCACTGAGCCACTGTTGCATCGCCCAAAACTAAGTTTTAAATGAGTTCCCTCAGGTGTGGAAAATGGGTGGGTGGGGAACAGAGATAGGAGGGAGGCCTCTCCCAGTCCATACTTTGGTCACTTTCCATCCTGAATGATGAGAACATACTATCTGGTTAAATAAATAGAAGCCCATTGCAAAATGTTTAGGTCCAGCAGGGGCACTGAGTTCCCACTTTTGTGTTTGCTATGGGTGTGACACAGGTAGTATGTAAATATGAAGAAATGCATACTGATAGAAAGTGCTGGAAGACTAGATATGAAATTTTGACAGGGGTTATCTCTAAGGGGGGAAGATGACACCACAGAGGATTTTAATCTTCTTTTTGCCTATTTGTAATTTCCAAATTTTATACAATAATAACAAGAACAGCTTGTATTCATTGGATGTGTGACCAGTTTCTGGGTGAAACACTTCACATACAGAAGCTTTTTACTTCTCCCGGCAACCTCTGAGGCAAGTAGTAATTTTTTTCGTAACTTTTTTTATTGTATAATATAACAAAGCAAGGAAAGCAAAAAGCAATAGTTTTCAAAGCACTCTTAAACAAGTAGTTACAGGATAGATTCCAGAATCTGTCATGAGCCACCATACCATCCTCTCAGTTTTTTCCTTCTAGCTGCTCCAGAACTTTGGAGGCTAGAAGGAATAAATATTTTTTTTATCATCACAATCGACTTTTTTTTTCTTTTTTGTGAAAAATAACACATATACAAAAAAGCAAAAAGTTTCAAAGCACAGCAGCACAATTATTTGTAGAACAGATTTCAGAGTTTGGCATGGGTTACAATTCCACTATTTTAGGTATTTACTTAACTGCTCTGAGATACCAGAAACTAAAAGAAATATCAATATAATGATTCAGCAATCATACTGGTTTGTTAAACCTGACCTTATCTGTGTAACTCCACAATTACCTTTGATCTTTCTATCCCACTCTTTAGAGGTATTTGGGCTATCCCCATTCTAACTTTTTCATGTTGGAAGGGGCTGTCAGTAATATGGGGTAGGGAGATGGAACTATCTGATGTTCTGGAGAGGCTGGGTCCTCTAGGTTTCAGGACTTATCTGATCCAGGGACCCATCTGGAAGTTGCAGGTTTCTAGAAAGTTACTCTAGTGCATAGAACCCTTGTGGAATCTTATGCGTTGCCCTAGGTGTTCTTTAGGATTGGCTGGAAGAGTCCTGGTTGGGGGTTGGCAAGTTATGATAGGTAGCAAGGTCTAACTGAAGTGAGGCAAGTAGTATTTAAACCCCCATTTCTGCAGATGAGGAAACTGAGGCACACTGGCACTAAGACCGGATGCCCATCCTTTTTTGACCCCTTTGCTGAGCATCTTCCTATGAAATAAATGTGATGGGGATGAAGGAAAAAAAAATGTTTTACCCCCAAGGAAGTTTAAGCATGAAATTAAACACACTGGGTTTCTAAACCCAGTCCAAGGATTTCTCAAGGAGGGTGCCGAGAGCCTGCCCTATCCCTTCAGCATGCTCATCTGGATGCAGAAGTCTGCTTCCTGGGGACCCCACGTGGTTCTTGTTTTTCGGCCATGGGAACACACTGGGCCAGCAAGTAGCCTTCCAGCAAAGACCGAGGAGCACTGTATCCGTGCCCCAGCTCCCTGGCTCCTCTGCTCTGCCTCCCAGAGCTTCCCTGACCCTCTTGGCTAGATGGAAGCTTTCCCTTCCCTGTCTTACTTCCACGACCCCCCACCTTTGCTCCAGGGAAAAAACACTTGTGCTGGCACCCTTACCTCAGGGCCTGCCTTGGGGGGATGCCAGCCTAAATCAGGGGCCTCATCTTTGCAGGACTGTCCTTGCCTGGGAGGCTGCCCCTCCTCTCTGCCCCTGTCCCTCGGCTGCCAGGAGCAACACCCCCTCTCCTGCCCCGGCCGGTCATGGAGACAACCAAGTTTCCAAACCCTCCCCAAGTGTTTGGAAGAAGCTCCCCTGGATCATTAAACCACAACTCCTTGACATTTGCTGAGTCCAAAACTGAAGGAAGCTGATTGGATTTGGGGGACAGGACAATGGAAAGAGGCGATCCTAGCTATACCTGTGCCAGAGAAAATGCTTTTCCTAACCCAGAGGAGGGACACCTGCCAATCACAATTACAACTAGAACTCAGAGTTCCTGGTTAATGATGCAAAAAAAAATACATATATTTATATATATATATATATGTATGTATGTATGCACGTATATTACACATAAACACATATATTATATATGATATTTGATATTATTTGAAATATATATTTATATAACATATACAAATATACTACTATGTATATGATGTAAAAATTACTTTAGTCCTAGAGTTCTACAGTTGCAGGCTCTTCCAGCTCTGGGAATCCTGTGTTAGCTGCAGAAACAACTTCACAGCAGGCATCATCTGCTTTTTTTTTTTTTTTTTTGGCATGGGCAGGCACTGGGAATCAAACCCGGGTCTCCGGCATGACAGGTGAGAACTCTGCCACTGAGCAACCATTGCCCAGACTTAGCACCTTTTAAAATAGAAAGTGCCCTAAAGAGATCATGCCCCCATCCAATCCTATTCAATCTGCCTCTTACCTCTCTCTCTATACCCCACCCCCACTTCTTTCTATCCATCCCCACCCCCAGGCCAGACCCTACCACTGCCTGTTGCCTGGAAGGACCCATCAGCACCCCTCCCTGGCCTCCTGCAGCCCTTCTCTGCACAGGTGCAGGCACATCTTTCCACAAGGCCAATCTAAACCTTTCATCCCTGCGTAGAAACTTTCAAGGAGGTAAAGTAATAAAGTCTCAAGGAGAAAGCATGCAGTAAACTGATCTCAAGCAAAATTACGAACTTCTGTTCATCAGACACCATTCAGAGAGTGAAAAGGCAATCCACAAACTGGGATTTGAAACTATGTAAAAATACATGTATGTGTGTGTAACTCTCTCCAGAGTATATAAAGAACCCATCCAAATCAGTAAGAAGAAAAACAGACAACCCAGTTTTGCTTTTTAAATGGACAAAAGATTTGTACACTCACTTCACACACACACACACACACACACAGACACACAAACTCAATTAATCAATAAGTACATGGAAAGATGCTCAACTTTATTGGTCATCCGGGAGACACACACTTAAAACATAATAAGATATTACCACACATCTACCATAGCCAAAATTACAGTCTGACATTAGCAAGTGTGAACAAAGACACGGAGCAAACGGAACTGGTGTTAACTTGGAACCACTTTGGAAAACGGTGTGGCAACACCTACTAGAGCTAAATACGCATCTACCCTATGAGCCAGCAATTCCACTCCTGGGTGTTTGCCCAAAAGTGCTTAGGTCCACCAAAAGACATGTACACAAATGGCCACAGCGGCCCCTACCTGGAAACTACCCAGATGTCCATCACTAGTAGACTGAATAAATACATTGTAATATATAATGATGAAAAAAAAAACAACTACCAGACACCAATAGACATTATGGGGAGCGAAGCAAGCTGAACCCGAAAGTGTAAATACTGTAGGACTGCATTGGGATGAAGTTCTGGAGAAGGTAAAGCTGCTCTATGATGACAGTATAATGATTACCTTTGAGATCAGGGGCTGTAAAGGGAGCAAGGATGCTTTCTGGGGACCTGGAACTGTCCTATATTTTGATATGGGTGGTGGAACTTGGGTTTTATTGGAGATTGAATCACGGGCCCTAAAAAGACATGTTCAACCTTAAACCACATTCCTTTGGGTGTGTACCCATTTGTAATAGGACCTTTGAAGATGCTATTATCAGAGAAGGTGTGGACTCATTTGTAAGTAGGATTTTCAAAGATTCTGTATACGTGTGGCCACACTGAATCAGGGTGGACTTTAATCCATATGATGGGAGGATTTATCGAGAAAGAAAACATGGACAAAGTAGATAGAGAATCCGGAAGTCAGCAGAAACCAGGAGAGCAGGCACAAGGAGAGAGAGGGCTGGCCGTGTGAGAGAGGACCCTACCAGCCCTGGGAGAAAGCACAGCCTTGCCGACATCTTCATTTCGGACTTCTGACCTCAAAACAATAAATTCTCATTGTTTGAACCAATCAATTATGAGGTATTTGTCACAGCAGCTCTGGCAAACTAAGACGGGTGCACACATATGTAAAAATGTAGTTGTATACATACCTTACTTTACTGTACGTCAGTTACACCCAAGAAGACAAAACCAAACATTTCCAGTGGCTTCTAGGTGCTCACAAAATAAAGCACTGTCGGCCCACACCCACGGCCAGGCCCATCTCCTGACAACCCATCCCCACTCTGCTCCAGCCCCTCCAGCTTCTCGTTCCTCCTCCACGTTTCTCTTAGCTCCTAACACACTCATTCCGGAGTCCTGTTCGCTTTTTCTTGATTATTTTCACTTCCGCTACCCACCCCTCCTAGGCAAGACATAGGAAGAGTAAGGATCTGGAAGAATTCCACCCCCAGACTCAAGAGAGACCTATAGGAAATTGCCTGCCACCTTTCTCTTTTCTCTTAGGGATGCATAAGTAGCTGCCTCTTCCTCCAGGAAGGCTCCCTAGACTTTCCCCAATCCCAGGTGAGCTTTAGTTCCCATTACACCCTGCTTCTTCCTGAGCATGAACCCCACTGTTGTGTGTGTGTGTGTGTGTTGTGTCTATTTTCTGGTCCCAATATCCTTACTTTTGTCTCTATAAGATATGCAGAAGGATCCCTTCAAATCATTCTTGCTTTTCAGCTGCCAGCAAAAAAGCTCTAACAGGTCCCTCTAAGTCCAGAGAGGGCCTCCAACCAAGACATCCTGTCCAGTAAGCAGCTCTCAGAATAGCCACTGGGAGACAGGGATCAGCTCCCTGGTGATTCACTGAGGGCCCCTCCCCGGAAGACGATTTACCCAGCCTTAATACAGAAAACACTACACAATCTGCCAAATTCAGATAAACGCCCCCGCTCTCAGTTCTCCCAGACCCTAATCTTGCCCAGTGTAATCACCAATTACCCAACCAAGTACTCCAAGGGTGCTGTGGTCAGGGGAATATGCTCAGGACGGGCGTCCAGGGATCCCAGGTCTGTTCACCACATTGTGTCCCACTGTAGGACTGTCCAGGGCATGGATATCAGCTGGTTGGGCATCAAATCCCACATCCACCTCTAGCAAGCTGTGTGACCTTGGACAAAGCTCTTAACCTCTCTGAGCCTCGGTATACTCATCTATAAAATGGAACTGAGGGGATGCACTTCATTGGCTTTTGCGTGGATGAGATGAGATTGCATACATGAAGTGCTCAGCATGTGGTATCTCTCCTGCCCTCGTCAGCATTACTACTATGAGTCATTTAGTGAGGCTGGGAAGGGGTGAGAGCCTGTGGAGTTAGTTCAGCTTCTGCACACAAGCAGGAGGAGGCAGGGAAGCAGGAGAAGGGACAGGCTTTGTCCTGTGTCCCAAAGAACACTAGGAAGCAAAGAGGCTTGGAAAGTGTCTGTCTACAGCAGGCGCTCAGCTTGCATACAGGAACCCTAATTATTATAAAATTCCTCCTTGGAAGATAAGCCCAAGAGAATCGCCTCTCTTGGTTTGTGAGACTCTTTTATGCCCAAAGAGGTAGCTTTCTGCAAACAACCCCAAATCTGGAGCAGAAGCAAGTATGGTACCTTCTGCCTGGGGGAGCCAGCCAGGCTCTCACCATGGGAAGAGCCTGTCCAGGGGGAGTGGATGCTGTCAGAGCCCCACCCAAATTCTCTTGGTGCTTATGGACAACTATTGGGGGACAAATACCCCAGCTCCTTAGCACACAGGTGGGACAGTTTAGAAGCATGTAGGCTACACTCTCCTAGAGGTCCCCAGCACAGCTGGGCCCCAGTTGCCCCCAGAAGAAATCTGCTCATTAACATATCCTACCACTGCCCAAAATAAGTCATTTATATCATATCTTGCTTTCAAGCTCTGCTTCTGGGGGAACCCAATGCAAAACACCCCTCCTTCCTAGAATCACTAGCTCACAAGGGATGGATTTGTTCAAAATACCAGTTCTGCCCTAGGGTGTTGTGACACAATGCTGAGACAACCCACTGTGAAATGTGTCCACACATCCCTTGCCACCAAGGTTTCAAGTTCCAATGTCTGCTGAATTTTTAAAAGTTGCTCAGGGATGGGAAGGTACAGTTGAACTCAACAGTTGAGGTCCTTCATTTCATGGAATCCACAGCTGAGGTGGAGGTGGGAACAACAGGCAATGAATAAGCCAACATGCCAGGATAAAGATGGCAGCGTGGGATAAGAGAAATGAGGGGAATTGGGTCTATGATGTGAATCACGATTGGGCCCCACTGATTGGGTTATCAAAGAAGGCTTCCTGGAGGAGGTGACACTTCAGCTGAATGACCTAAAGGATCAGAAAGATTCAATCAAGGGAAAACCATGAGGTCTAGAGTCAGAAAAGAGCTGGGGGCACTGAAGGAACAAAAATGTCTGCTTGCATGGCTGGAGTGGAACGGAAGAGTATGGCCTGGGCTGAATGTTGGGAGGGAGCAATGGGCAAACCTTGTAGGACCTTGAGGCCATCTAATAGCACGGTTTGAGGCTCTTCCAGAACGGCCTTCCCTCACTCTGCCTTCCTTGCATTCTGATCTGCTTTCCTGCGTGGGAAAGGGTGGTATTACCGCCTTCCTGCCAGGAGCCATGCTGAGTCCCTCACTCCTGGGGATGCGGCTCACATATCAGCATCCTCCATCCTGTGCATCCAGGTGAGAACTCCTGGCTCCAAGACAGGCAGAGGGAAAAGCAGAGGGCTGCTGTAAGACCAGCCCTTGGCAAGTGGGCATCTCACTCAGAGGAGAACTTCAGGCAGCAGTTTATCGCACACAGACTTGAGTTCAAATCCCTGCTTTTATGAGCTTGGGCCAGTTTCTGAACTTCCTGAGCCTCAGTTTTCCTCACCTGTTCAATGGGTTCATAATCTACTTCTGAAAGTGGCTGGGAGATTTGCTAGGAACATGCAAGAAGCACTTGGCACTATGTGCCAGGTACCATGCTAGAAGACAGCGATTTAGCTGTGATCAAGATGGGTTCAGCGTTGGGTCTAGCAGGGGAGACATGAATGTTTACAGAAGTCAGAAATTACAAAGGCATAGTTTTACCAGCCCACATAGGTGTTCCCTCCATCTGAGGTTCCCGTCCCCCAATAAAAGCCCACAGCCACAACCTTACCCTAAGAGTTAACAGTCCCAAGTCCAGGAGGACACTCAGACATGGGTACCCATTAAGAACCCAGCTTTGTAGGGTTCACTCAGCTCCAGCAGATTCCAGGCTCCGGCCCCCTGCCCCCACTCCCCACTGGTGACCTCCCTAACATCAGCTGTGTGAATCATGCCCTACCCGGACTATAAGAAGGGGGTGGGGTCCACCAGACCCAGTAGGGGACAGACGGGAGGGTACAGGGCAAACCCCAGTCTCCGACCTCCCCACACTGGGCGAAAAGCAAGCACTCACTCCCAGCCCACATGCCAAGTGGGGTGCAAACATAAAATGCCCAGGGGTCAAGTTGCTGGTCCCTCACCATGAACCCTGTGACTCTGATGCTATTATTCATCTTCCCAGTCGAGAGAGGTGGAAACTGAGGCTTACAGAGATTAACTGCCTTGTCCAAAGTCACTCATCTGGTCGAATTCCGGAACCCAAAAGGCTTACCCGCTCTGCTGAGCAGGCAGGAAGGAAGAGGGGGCAATCCTCAAAAGATGAGAAGGGTGGATGGACTCCCGAAGGAGAGCTGGGGCATGGGCACTCCTGGGCCAGCCTGCAGCCAGGGGACACGGCAGAGCAAGGGGAGGTCTTTGGTCTGCCTTGTGATTTTTGGCAGTGTCACCCGAGCCTCAGTTTCCCCAGAGGGGCGAAAGGGTCTGGCACACCCACTGAGCCCCTGGCACCTTCCCAAAGATGAGGCCAGACATCCCAGCTATGGCAAGAGTCCGAGGTCAGCACTACTGAAGCTGCCCACCTGCTAGGCCGGGTCACCCAACAGGCGGCACCCACCCAGTAAGGAAGGGCCATGCCTGCTCACACCCAGAGCGGGGGCAGTTCACACTGGGGCCAGGTGAGACACGGCCGTCCTGCAGCCCAAACCCCATACCCTGACCTGGGGCTGCTGCAGCTGTGCGCACCCATCTGGCAGACACATACGTGTGCATGGACAAGTGCACGCGTGTGTTTGTGTGTGTTCATGTGCGTGGAGGAGGGGGCCTGGGAAACATGTTTCCAGGAGGATGCGTGGGTACGGGGTGCTGTGTGCATGTGGGGGGCTACGTTGTGTGTGGCATGGGGGGACAAGCCCAGGCACAATGGTATATGGTGCCAACGCCTGACGGCAGGCTGTGCCTACAAAGAATGGGCGTGGTGTGGAGCTGCAGACCCCAGAGGGTGCAAAGGGGTCGCAGGGAGTGTGGTGACTGTGAAGTGAGGGGAATGGGTGGGGGGCAGCCGTGGGGGGCCTGTGAGTAGGGCGTGTGGCTGTGAGTCTGAGTCTGAGCGTCTGTCTTTGTATATGGGGTGGGATAGCATTGTACTTAAGAGCATAGAGAGATTCCAGAACTTTCCTGCCTTGGTTTATAGCTTGCCTTGGCCACTTACGATCTGTGTGATTCTGGGCAAATGACATCACCTCTCAGAGCCTCGGTTTCCTCATCTGTACCATGGGACAATAATAGCCTCTCCCCAGAAGGTTGCTGTGTGGTTTAAATGAGTAAATATGTGAAATGCACTTAGCACAGTGTCTGGCACATAGTAAGCAACTGATAAAGAATGACTATTGTTATTCCTATGGTAACAATGTGTCTCTATGGTAACCATCATCATCGTAGCGTGGACCTTTAGGTGTGTCATGTGTCTTACTGAGGGGCTGGGTGGGGTGCCATATGTCCATGGGGATAATTTTCCTCTTTGCCTATGCTTTGGGGGCTAAAATGAAAAGGCTCCCCCGTCATGAGTAAAACTCATTCAACTCTTCCTCACTCAACCCAGTGAGGATGCAAAGGAAACTGAGCCCCCATTTGCACAACTCAAGAACGAATATCTAAGCAGCATGAAACAAACACTCCCCTGGACCACCTCCAGCGACCCCGAGCTGGACCCCGAGGTTACAGTGATAGCAGGCTTAGCAGACAGGTAGTGTCCGCCCTGGGGAAGCTCACAGCCTAGGGGGAGGTGGGGGAGACAGAAAGGATTCAAAGCAAAATCCGAGGAAGGTTTCGGTGCAAACTATGATGAAAGCAAAGGGAGAACATCAAGAAGGTACAACAAGGGCACAAGCAGAGGGAACAGCCTGTGCAAAGGTCCTGAGGAGGGGGCAGGGGGTAGGGTGGAGGGGTGTGTTGAAAAATGCACAGTACCCTAGGACAGAGAGCTGGGTGCCCAGGGCACCAGGGTTTGCAAGGCTAAGGAGCTAAGCAATCTAAATGTCCAGTGATTAGGGATTGGCCAAATAGATTGCAATACTTTACTCTTTATCAATTTTATATAGTCATTCCAAACGAAGTTTACAAACACCGGTGACACGAAACACTGGTTAATGGCATGACATTAAGTTTTGAGAAAAAACAAAGCTGCCAAGCTGTGTAGGACTCGGTTTTTCCAAAAACAAGCCAGCAAACAAAAAAAAATGTAATGAATTAGCCTGACCCATCTCTGTGAAAGCACCCCACAAAATAAAAAAAAAATCCCCCTGCCAAAATCTCACACTGGGTGTTCACTGGCAGTGGATGATATTTCTTCCTCCTGCTGTTTGGCATTTATAATGTTCTATAAAAATGTTTTTTTTTTCTTTTTTTATTCTTTAACAAAGAAAGAAAGAGAAACTCCCTGAAGCCTTCTGCCTGGATCCTGAAGCCCCGAGCTATCTGGAGCTGCGGTTTTCATTCTTTTTGTTTTTGTTCAACTCTCAAATAAACAAAAGTCCCTTTGGCTGAGATGTCCGCGGGGGGACAGACACACCCCAACCTCCCGGCACCACACTGCAGCTAAGACAACCCGGCTTATTTTCAGAGGGAGTGGGGTGGGGGCACTCTTGGATTCTTGCTGAGTCCCGGGCACTCTTCCCAAATAGCTCCTTCCCCACCCAGGAATCCTCCCTTTCCTGTGGCTAGGGGTCAGGCCTCCTCCTACACTCCTGCCTTGGGCCAGTGTTTCCCCCCTGGAGCCCTGACCAGCCCTGAATTCCTGGGAAATTCCTGGAAGCTCAGAGTCGTCCAGCTTAAAGACCAGCATGGCCCAGGACCCTTGTCAGGCCAGTGAGGAGACTTGAGCTGCCCAGGCCATCCAGACAGTTGTGACAGCGGCCACATGTGAACCCAGACAATGCAGGTACATTAAACACCCAACTCTGGACCAAGCTCGGGGCACCGGGTACCCTGTGCCCAAGCCAGCCAACAAGGTCTCCGCTCTGGAAGGCTGAGTTTCCAAGGAAACCCAAGAAGGAAATTGTCTCTGAGTCGACCAGCACTATGTGGGTAACAGAGCAGGGTGACCTGGGAGTCAGGGGCTGGGGTTGCAACTCTAGATTGGGGGAAAGGGAGGCCTCTCTGAGTGGGGGGATATCTGAGCTGGACGTGCAAACAGGCAGGAAGGAGCATTCCAGAAAGAGGGCAGGGAAGGCAGGGCCAGGTGGGAGGAGGGAAGGTGGGAAGAAGTGACGCTGGATGGGGAGGTGGGCCAGGCCGTGTCATGTAGAGCTTTTGAAGAAACGGACCTGGCTTTGCTGCTACACAGAACAGGAAGTCACTGGGGGGGCTGTCACAGGGCTGTGACATGTCTGAGCACCCATGCCAGCTGCCGAGAGGGGAGTGGACTGCTGAGGGCAGAGAGAACTAGGAGCCAGGGCAGGAGGCTGCTGCGGCCTTCCAGAAGGGGCACGGTGCACCCAGCTGGTCCAGTGGCAGCAGGGAGGAGAGAAGGGATGGCACCGCTTTAGACACAGAAGGCAGTACTGGCCAAAGGACAAAGTGTGCGTGTGCAGAGCGGGAAAACCCCGATTAGAAGCCAAGGGAAACTGGAACCGGAACTGAAGGGGCCCTCCCTGCCGACCCCCCGACCCCCCCCAAAAAATATCGTGAGCTTTCTGGGTCTGTTGAGTCAACACCTGCGTCAAGAGCAAGGCATCCAGAGGCCTTCATATTCCAGCTCCACCAAGCACCTGCTGCCCAACCACAGACAGGTCAACTTCTCTCTCAGCCTGGGTTTCCTCACCTGGGAAATGGGGCTAACGATGCAAAGCCAGATGGTCATGCAACGTCCCAGCCCAGCACTTGGCACAGCCCAGCTTGCTGCCCCCTCCAACCGACCAGTGGGTCTGGTACCCACCCACAGTACTCAGATGGGTTAAAGTAGCACCAAATCCCATTTCTGAAGGACAATCAACAGTGATTTCTTCCTACAGAATCATCAGAAGCAGATATAGGAATGCTTCCCACCAAGGGGGTTGGGGACAGACCCCTAACAACAGGCACTCTTTCTGTTCCAGGACTGGGCGCAGGGCAGGAGCCTGGACTGCCCCGGGATACTGCAGATGGAGCTCGGAAGGGCACAGAGAGCAAGAACGCGCCCTCTCTGAATGCATCGCGCCCTCTCCTCCCCAGGCTGAGGGGAAGCAAAGGCAGACACGACTTGGGGTTCACAGGCTCCAAGCCTGGGTGCAAATTCCAGGCTCTGCTTCAGAAAATCACTTCCCCTCCCTGTGCCTCAGTTTTCCCACTTGTAAGGCAGAAATGAGAGGCTCAGCCTTGTAGCGGTGTATAAAACAAGTTGTCTGGAAGTGCCTGGCAGAGCGTGGAAGCACAGGAGGGGTAGCATGTCTCTGGGGCTGGGGGGGGGGGGGCGAATAATGCTCCCCAATGTCAACATCCAGGTCCTAATCCCTGGAACCTAGGAACAGTCGCCTTATGTGGGAAAAAAAAAGGTCTTTGCAACCTAAACGTTAGAACTAAGACCATAAAACTTTTAGAAGAAAATGTAGGGGAGCATCTTATAACACTTGTAATAATAGGAGGTGGTTTCCTAGATTTACACCCAAAGCATGAGCACTGAAGAAAGAAACAGATAAATGGGAACTCCTCAAAATTAAACACTTTAGTGCATCAAAAAACTTTGTCAAAAAGGAAAAAGGCAGCCTATGCAATGGGAGACAATATTTAGAAACCACATGTCAGGTAAGGGTTTAGTATCCAGAATATATAAAGAGATGCTTCAACTCAACAACAAAAAGACGAATAACACTGTTAAAAATTGGGCAAACCAAAAACCCATAAAGAGAGGGATGGAAAGATCAAAGGTAATGGTGGAGTTATACAGAGAAGATAGGATTTAACAAATGAATATGAATGCTGAATCATTAAATTGATATCTCTTTTAGTCTCCAGTATTTTAGAACAGTCAGAAGTAAAAACCTAAAGTTGTGGAACTGTAACCCATGTCAAACTCTGAAATATTTTCTACATATAACTGTGGTGCTGTGCTTGGAAATTTATAGCTTTTTTTGTATATATGTTATTTTTCACAAAAAAGGAAGGAAAAAGGTCTATTGTGATGATAAAAAAAAAATTTAAGCCCTCCAGCCTCCTATATTCTGGAGCAGCTAGACAAAAAAATCTGAGAGGATTGTATAGTAGCCCACGACAAACTCTGTGATCTGTCCTGTAACTACTTGTTGATGAGTGCTTTGAAAGCTATTGCTTTTTTCTTTCTTTGCTTTGTATATATGTTATACCATACAATAAGAAAAGTTAAAAATAAAAAAAAATCAGGCAAAAGTCATGAACAGACACTTCTCAGAAGAGGAACTACAAATGGCTAAAAGGCACATGAAGAGATGCTCAACGTCCCTGGCTATTAGGGAAATGCAAATAAAAACCACAATGAAATATCATCTCACACCCAGCAGAGTGGCCATTATGAATGAAACAGAAACGACAAGTGCTGGAGAGGATGTGGAGAAAGAGGCACACTTATCCTCTGTTGGTGGGAATGTCAAATGGTACAACTGCTGTGGAAGGCAGTTTGGCGGGTCCTCAGGAAGCTAAGTATAGAATTGCCACATGACCCGGCAATACAATTGCTAGGTATCTATTCAGAGGACATGAGGGCAAGGACACAAATGGACATTTGCACACCAATATTTATGGCACATTATTTACAATTGCCAAGAGATGGAAACAGCCCAAATGTCCATTAATGGATGAGTGGCTAAACAAGCAGAGGTATACACATACGATGGAATATTATGCAGCTGTAAGACAGAATAAAGTCATGAAGCATGTAACAACATGGATGGACCTTGAGGACATTATGCTGAGTGAGATTAGCCAGAAACAAAAGGATAAATACTGTATGCTCTAACATGAACTAGCATTAATGAGTGAACATGAGGAATTTCAGTTAAGAACTGAAATCTTAGATTTCAGTAGAAATTGGGTAGAGATTGGGCAGGTGGAGCTGAAGGGATACAGATTGTGCAATAGGACTGATTGTAAACATTCATAAATGGATAGCACCATACCCCCTGATTGTAGCACAATAATGTAAGTACACTGAATGAAGCTGACTGTGAGAATGATAGAGGGAGGAGGGCTGGGGGCACAAATAAAATCAGAAGGAAAGATAACATGATAAAGACTGAGATGGTATGATCTAGGAAAGCCTAGAGTGTACATTGATGGTGATTAAATGTACAAATTAAAAAGAGTTTTTGCATGAGGAAGAAAAAAGGAATGTCAGTATTGCAGGATATTGAAAATAGATGGTCATCTGTATTTTAAAACTTCAACTTCTGTGTAAGACTAAAGGGAGAAATGTTTAATTTGGTGCAAAATTTATATTTTGACTAGGGCATTTCCTAATTTAACTTGTATGGTCAGTTTAGTTGAACACCATAAGTACATGGAACCTTGAACAGGGCATGAGATTTTGTTGGTTTGTCCAGGTTTGCCCTGATAAATCACAGAGTGATTTGAACAGTGAATAAAGATGTATTTGCAAAGTCCCCTTGGGGGAATGGGGACAAAGGGGGAAATATTCAACTTCTCCATTTGGAGAATTTCTGATCTTCTTGCAAGCAGTGGGGACAACCAAATTAACAGGCCAAGCCCTCAGTCTTGGGGCTCATCCCTATGAAACTCAACCCTGCAAAGGACAGGCTAAGTCTACTTAAAATTAGGCCTAAGAGTCCCCCAGAGAACTTCTTTTGTTGCTCCAATGCGGCCTCTCTCTCCCTCAGCGACATGGCAAGCGAACCCACTGCCCTCCCCCTCTCTACATGGCACATGACTCCCAGGGGTGTGGACCATCCTGGCAATGTGAGACAGAAATCCTGGGATGAGCTGAGACTTGGCATCAAGGGATTGAGAAAACCTTCTCGACCAAAAGTGGGGAGAGAGAAATGAGACAAAATAAAGTGGCAATGGCTGAGAGATTTCAAACAGAGTTGAGAGGTTATCCTGGAGGTTATTCTCACACATTATATACATATCCCCTTTTTAGTTTATGGTGCATTAGAGTGGCTAGAGGGAAGTACCCGAAACTGTAGAGCTGTGTTTCAGTAGCCTTGTTTCTTAAAGATGATTGTCTAATGATAAAGCTTTACATTGTGACTGTGTGATTGTGAAAACCTTGTGTCTGATGCTCCTTTTATCCAGGGTATGGACAGATGAGTAAAAAATATGGATAAAAAATAAACAAATAATAGGGAGAACAAGGGTTAAAATAAATTGAGTAGATTGAAATACTAGTGGTCAATGAGAGGGAGGGGTAAGGGGTATGGTATGTATGAGTATTTTTTTTTCTTTTGCTGGAGAGATGCAAATGTTCAAAAAAAAATGATCATGGTGATGAATACACAAATATATGACTATATTATGAGCCATTGATTGTACTCCATGCATAGAATGTTTTTATGTCAAGGATGTTTGTATGTATGTTTGTTAAGGTTTACAATAAAAATGTTTAAAAAAAAGAAGTCTTTGCAGATGTGATTAAGTTAAGGGTTTTAAATGGGGAGATATTCTTGGATCATCTGGTTGGGCTTTAAATGCAATCCCATGTGTCCTTATAAGAGTAAGGTGGAGAGAGAACAGACTAAAGGAAGGAGAAGGTGATATGAACACAGAGGCAAAGAGAGAGATTTGAAGATGCTACATTGCCGGCTTCGAAGATGAAGCAGGTACCACCAGCCAAGGAATGCAATTCTAGAAGCTGGAAAAGCCAAGGAAGCAGATTCTCCCCTAGAGCCTGGGAGGGAGCATGGCCCTGCTGACACCCTGGCTTCAGCAGGTGAAACCGACTTCAGACTTCCAGAACTGTAAGAGAATAAACGTGTGCTGCTTTCAGCCACTAAGCGGGCTGGTTCTTTTCAGTAGCCGTAAGAAGTGACTACAGGAGCTCTCTCCATTCCAAGCCAGAGGGACAGGTTCAACACTGAACAGCCAGATGCAGGCTGAGCTAAATGAGAAGTGCTGTAGGTGGAGCCCAGACACTGATATTTTGCAAGAACTCCAGGGAGATGGCAGGGATGGTCCAGCTGTGAGAAGCTCAGACCTGGGAAGTAAAGGGGTTCCCATGCACGCTACTTCTTCCACAGCCTTCCCCACATTCACCCCTTCAACTGTTGGACCTATCACTCCTCAGTCTCCCCTAAGTTCATGAGTACTGGGGAGCAGGGGCGCATCCTATCTCTTGCCCTTGACTCATCTTCACCAGGCATTTATTCGACTACATACCAAGCCTTGTGGAAACAGAAGGGAACAGACGTGGTGCCTCTCTGCAGAAGCAGCCAGCTCAGGGGAGGAAAACAGAACAAAGAGAAATGGCAAAACTAGCCCTAAGGGGCTCAGATGGACATCCACGGATGGGGCTGAAAGGCACAAGGGGAAGGAGGAGCAGAGGCTGCCGGAGGGAACAGGGAGATATCTGAGCTGAATCTTGAAGAATGCACACAATCCCTGTGCAGCACATGCTTTCCACATCTCATGCAAGACTCAGTTCACTCCAGAAATTTAGCCCTATGATGCTCAGCCTGAGATCTTTCTCCCACTCTGAGAAGCTAGGCGCAAGACGTGTCAGAAGTGGAGGGGAGCGAACACCCTGGCAGCTGCCCTCAGCCCATGACCGATGGGGGTGGTGCATCGCTACCCCAGCTTCCACTCCCCTGAGCTGTGTGCTCTACACAGTACCCTTGCCGCCCCCAGGGGTGCTGAGCCCCAGTTTTGCTCACAGAGATAACCCGTTTCTGAACACACCAGCATGGGTTACCTTCCCTTCCCTGCCACGTGACCCTGCTTCCTGGGCAGAATTTCTTAGCACTACCTCCCAATTAAACCTTTTGCACTATGATCATTGCCTTGGGGTCTGGTCTGGAGAGCTCACACACAAGCAGGTGATGTCAGGCCAAGGATGAGGAAAGGCCCGTGGTGTGAAAGAAATCAGCATTCTCATCCACGCCACTGACTGCCACCTATGCCATGAGCCAGGCGCTGCCTTCAACACTTGTCATGTATCAGCTCATCTATTCCTCCCACCAGTGCAGGAAGGTGCCATTATCATCCTCTTGTACAGATGGGGAAACTGAGGCTCAGAGACGTGCAGTCTTTGCAAAAGGTACTCAAATAACAACCAGGGGATGATTAATGCAGGACCTTTTCCCCACCCCACCGTATGGGGGGTGTGCGTCACTTGGAACTGCAATGAGTGAATGAATGAATGAATGAATGAATGCTTCAAAGGGAAGCTGCCCTGGTTGGAGGTTTGGGTCAACCCTTGGAGCAGCTCAAAGCCCCTGTATGAAGTCCCAAGACCAGAGTCTGACACCCCCCTGGGTGGGCATCCCCCCTATAACGCCAGCCTGGCCTTGACATCCCGTGAACCCAGAACTTTTAAGTGAAGGATGTGATTCATTCAGGAGGAGACATTTCACCAGGAGAGGAAGGAAACCGGCCTCGGATCCAGGAACCTCCCCGCACGCCACCCCAACACACATTCAAACATGCACACCGCGTGTCTCCACCTCCCTGGCTGAGGAGCCCTCCCAGCCAGCAAGCCTGGGTGCTGTCACCTTGAACTCTCTCCAGGAACACCACAACACCCCCCACCCTTTTTTTTTTTTTTTTTTTGGTGCATGGTCCGGGAATTGAACCCAGGTCTCCCACATGGAAGGCAAGCATTCTACTACTGAACCACCCATGCACGCCAACCCTCTTCCAACACACAGAATAAAAAGAACAGAAAAGAGAAGGAGAGGTTTCACTGTTGGAAAGCAGAGCGTTTTCCCTCTCTCTCTCTCTCTCTTTTTTTTTCAAAAGGCATGGAGACAAAGAGGGAACTAAAGCAGCAAACAAGAGACTGGGAGGAAATAAGGGCCTTTCACTACACTGGGAATTTCAGATCCAGCCCCAAGCCTGTCTCTTAGAAGGATATTAGTGTCCTCAGACCACAGAGACGGCATCTCATTTATGTTCTAAATTCTAGTGGGGGGTGGGGGTGCAGAGAAATTGCTATGTTCCAACTTCAGAATCTTTCATCAGAACAGATACATATTTTTTTACTTCCCCAAAAGAAAAAAGTTCCTTTCCATGTGAATGAATCCCCGAAGTCAGACAAACAGTGGCTTGAAGGGGTTTAAACAGTCGCAAATTATTCTGCTTTTCCCTTTGGCCCAGGATGCAAGATTTTATCACAACATTTAAAAAATGCTCATTGGTGGACAGGTTAGTGTTTACTGGTCTTTGCCTGCTCTTTCTCCTCTGGAGCTTTGTACTGAAGGCGACAGTCTCGGCAGCTCACAGATACAAGGGGTTTAATTTAATTCCAATCCTCGCTAAGCCACGGAAGCTACCATCTTATCCCCTGCTCCATGGCTAAACGTTTTCTTCGCTGGGCAAACAACAGGGCACAAGAGCAGGTGTAAAATCAATGCTCCCTGTCCTGGGGCATTTTCCCTGCCTTGAAATCCCAGCTGTCTTTGAGGATGGACCTCCAAGTTCCAAGGACCTTCAGCTTTTAAGAGAGCTGAGTGTGCACAAGGCTGAAGATGGCAGCGAGGACTCTGAGCTCCTGTCATCCCTGCTGAGTGATCCTGGGCAAACTGCTTAGCCTCTCTGGGCCTCAATTTCCTCAGAGGATAACAGTACATTCCCTGACCTACCTGTCAGGGATCTGAGGATTAAAACACTCAGCAGACTCAGATGTGCTGGGTAAACCCCCTTTCCATAGTTCCCTGCCCCAGCCCCCCAATCTCTCTGGCATAAGCCTCCACCATGCCCTCCCCCCACCCCCACCACCCCATGCTCCCTCTGCTTCTTTGCTGTACTCCTGCCAGAAAGCCTTCGCACATGCTGTTTCCTCGGCTGGGAATTCCCAGCTCCGACCCTTAGGTCTCAGCTTGAACTGAAAAGCCTGCCTGACCCCTCGGCTACCATACACCCCCACTCCCCCAGACTTTCTTCAAAGCATCCTGCATCCCTCGTTGCATGCCTGCCTCCCCCTCCAGCCCGTAAACTCTAAGACGGCAAGGATCTTGGCCGCCACGTCTTCTGCAGCCACAAGCACAGAGCCTGGCCACGGCAGGCACTGGATGAACCAAATAAAGTAATTCAACAGATGGCCAAGGGAAGCTCAGGGAGGTAAAGGGACTCGCCCAGTTTTACACACCAGGAAGAGGCCACTGGCCTCTGTGTGGGGTGCTCCAAGGGGCCGGGACACTGGGGCCCACACCTACAAGGGCTGGGGCCCTGCAGAGGAGCTATTCCTTCCTCTCGCCTCCCCCCCCACCAGACCCTGCGCCCACCACGAGCCTGGCCTGCTTGGTAAGGGCCTGTCTCAACTCAACACCACAGAGGGAAGGCTCTCGGTTCTCCTGAGGTGAGAGGGCAGCTGTGGGGCACGGGACACCCCGGCTTGGGTGGCCCCAGCACTCACAGGGTGGGCAAAGCCACTCCAGAAAGAAGACCTTGCCCACTGGCACCCACTCTCCTGCTCCCCCATCTTGCACTCTCATCCCCTGACTGCATTTGTGAAGGGCGGGAGACACAGGCCGAGGATTGGACACGAAGCAGCACTAATCCACAGAACACCATTTTTTTCTGGCCGGGAGAAAGTCTCTATGAAGTGCTAGTCTGTTCTTAACACTTCTGCAACACTTGGTAATCGCCCTTGGTAACGCAGAGAGAGCAAGGCCTCTGGCTCAAAACTCACACTGACTCACGGTATTTATTTAGTTGGAACTTGATGACTCTATTTGATCTCCTTGGTTTGTATTTTAAAAGCCGCCTTCTATTTATGGCAAACAAACTAGTTATTTCAATTTACAGTAATGATGAGTGGATTTGTTTGAGTAAGAATAGAGGGGCGATTTGAAAATTTTAGGTAAATAACAACATAGGAGGGACGTGGATGTGGCAAGAAAAAAAACGCATCACAAAGGTGTCGGGTGGAAGAGTATGGGAAATTCTGCACTAGTTCATTCATTCGCTCGTTCATTCATTTATTTGTTCGGTCGTTCGTTCACTCACTAGAGCAAAGATGCAGGCACACACCTGTACTGCGGGTAGTTCTGTAATAAATTCCTCAGGTTTCACCAGAGTTGAGCAATATGCCATATGGCAGTGCCTCTCAGGACGGGCTGCTTGCACAAATCACCTGAGGAGTTCTTTTATAAAACAAATGCCCAGGCTCCGCCCCACACCAATTAGGTTGGGGTCTCCAGGCAGTGGCCCCAGAAGCAGCGTTTTTATAAAGCTCCCCAGGGATCTCGACTGAGTGGCCAGGGCTAAGAACCGAGTCCCAGGGGCTCGGCTGCTTCTTGTTCCACACAGTGCTTGGGAGAGCTGTGTCTGGAGTGGCAGGAAAGCATCCTGGAAAAGTTAGACACAGATCTTTAGCATTTAGCCCCTCCAAAATAGACACATGCCTGGGCATGCCCTGGGTCAGTGAGAAGCATGTTCTTTAGTTATTTCCTGAGCATCTAAACCCAGGCCGGCCCTCTGTAGGGCATGGGCACGTCCTGAAAAAGTTCACAGTCTGGGGGGACACTGATGTATGATCAGAAAGCAAGCATTCTAACAGGAACTGGTCCACCGCCCAGCAGCTCACCCCGCATTGACGCAGCAGCTCAGCACATACAGATCCCAAGAATTGTCCCTTCAGCAACAGATGCTGAGAAAAGAATGCCCTCAAAATGCCCAAACACTGGGCTAAGGACTCTACGGGCAGCATCTTGGCCAATCATCACAATAGCCCGACGAGCTGGTTCTACTATCATTCCCACTGCACGGATGGGAAAACTGAGGCTGAGGAACGAACTCGTCTAAAGTCAGGCAAGCAGTGAGCTGTGAAGCCCAGGACTGCAGAGTTTAGCTGCTCTGTTCTGTCCTCTCTGCTGATCACGCGGCCATCTGTTGAGAGCCTCCTCTGTGCCTAATTCTCCAACAAACCTTTGACGTTGGGCACCACTAGCACACCCATTTTGCAGATATGGAAACTGAGGTAGGCAGAGGTGATGGAACTTGTCCGGAGGCAACACTGGAACTGGGGTCTGCCTCTTGTGGAGTCAAGGTCCTACTCACTAGGTTATAACTCCAGAGGGTCTGAAGGGTTCTGTCTGTACCCTTGGCATTTCAAAGCCCAGGCACCCAGCCTGGTAGCATTTCTCCTGCAAAGCTGAGTGGGTCTTGGGCTCAGCAGGAGGCAGGTGGCCCCACCACCAGAGCTGGGGTGGGCCCCATAACATGGGAAGCAGGCAGACAAAGGGCCCAAGCTTCTTCCTCTACCTGCCAGGGTGCTGACAGTGTGGTGTCCATGTCAGCAGCCCAGTGGGGTCTCCCCATCACCTTTGGGAGCTCCTGAGTCTGGTAGGTGGTCAGTGGGTGCTGATGCTGTATCCAGACAGCTCCTGGGCTTCAGCCTTCCTGAGCTGGCTGGGCTGTACCTGCTGGAAAGGGGGAAGGGCCAAGGACAGGCCCCCTGCAACCACGGGTGGAAAGACTCATGAATTATGGAGCTGAAATCCTGACATCTTGTCCCCAGCTCATGTCCCGGCCGGCCATGCAACCTTGGGCCAAACACTGACCCACTCTAGTCTTTTGTTCCCTCCCCTAGAAAGGAAAGACCTTTCCAAAAGAAAGGCATAAAAATCCAGGCGGCCTTGATAAGGGTCGGGATCCAATACCTGGCCCTGGGGATTCTACCGTCTTGCTCGGTAACTAGGGATTTGCTGAATGGGGAGCAATCATCCCTGGGGAGGGGGGCTGTACCTAGCTCAGTGTCCTGGATGCAGCAGACCCAGGAGCCTAAAGCCCTGGGTCAGGGGCAGGAATCAGGCTGTCTAGGGCCCTGGAGACCAGAGACTGGTGAGTCCCCAGCAGGCTGTCTCGTCAATGCCCACTGTTTTCACAAGGGACACGCGGTAGCCATGTGACGACCCCGTGCTGAATGGAGGGAGTGCGGATGATGCGGGGAAGCCCATCCCCGCTGCTGGACAAATAAACCAGAGCTCCCATCCTCTGGCAGTGGGTCAGCAGCAGCACCGCCAAGCGCAAAGGGAGGCCAGGGAGGCAAAACTAAATAAACAGAGAACTGGATGGAATCCAGCTCTGCACGGTGTGGGCTGTGTTTCCTCAGATAAGTCACCTCCTTCTTTGAGGCTCGGTATTCTCATCTGAAAAAAGGAATCTATATCACCTACCTCATGGGGTCACCCTGAGGTTGACCCATATGAAATGACAATATTCTACCATGGCTGACGTCCAAAAACGGCAGCTTCATAGTTTCCGATCAATTACTAGGGTAGATGTGGCACACAGCAGGAGGGTAATATATTCTGATCAAAACTGAACCCAACGGCAGGATTACTGTTTCCAAGAAGAGCTGTGAGCAGAGTCAAGGAGGAATTCAGACCTCTCCTCTGCTATAGAAGAAGAATGTGCTTTTCTTACTCACGGGACAAAGATACAAAACATTTTGGTGCTCACACCCCCAAATAAAACAGCCACACAACCGCACATTCAAAGTTCGTCTGGGTGACCTGTTAGTCTCTAGGGCTGGTCCAGGGACACTAGAGCGTGTCGTGTGTACCAGGGTGACACTGACAAATGCACTGTAAGTGACATATTTCCATACGTCCTGGATCAAACATAACTACAAGCCCATTGAACATCTTCCTAAACGTTTTTATTGAAGTTCACAAAGTGGGACACAGTGCAGGCCACACGTACAATGAAACATTATTTGTCTGTGAAAGGAATGAAGCACTGATACATGTTACAACATGGAAGGAGCCTGGAAGCATTACGCTGAGTGAAAGAAGCCAGACACAAAAGGCCACATATTGTGTGACTCGATTTATATGAGATGTCCAGAACAGGCAAAACCATAGAGACAGAAAGCAGATTAGTGGTTGCCAGGGCTGGAAGGGATGGGGGGATTGTGGGGTGAGTGCTAATGGGTATGAGGCTTCTTTTGGGGGATGATGAAAATGTTCTAAATTTCATCGTGGTGATGAATTTACAACTCTGTGAATATGCTAAATACTACCCAACTGTACACTTTAAATAGGTGAATTGTTTGGTATGTGAATTATACCTCAATAAAGATGTTATTTTAAAAAATGAGTCAAGTTCAAGAGAAAACGTTAACTGAATAATAGTCCAGGAGTCCCACAAATATGAAAAATTCTCAAGGCGTGACAAGATCAACCAGAGTTTGGGAAACGCTGAATTCTCCAATAGAGCTCAGAGCACAGGCTCTACGTAAGTTCAAATCCCTGCTCCGCCACTTCCTGGCTGAGTGATTGTGGGCTGGTGAGTTAAGCTCTCTGGGCCTCGGTTTTCTCATCTCGAAGATGGGAGCAAAAACAGTTCCTGGCTCATGAGATCTGAGAAGTAAATGCATCAGCCCCGTGCCTGGCACAACCTAAGCAGTCAATAAACGGGCTCATCACCACCATAGCTCGACAAAGACACTAAGGCCCATGGAAGGGATGGGACCCGCCCAAGGTCCCCCGGCTGGAGAATGCAGGGCCTGAAGCCTGAACCTCAGACCTCAACTGCACAGATGTCCTACCTCCTACCCAGTGCGAGGCCTCACCCAAGCCTGCCCTACCCAGACTCAAGTCCACCAATAAATCCTTCCCTCAATGTGAGCACAGTTTGAAAACCAGCCAGGGACTTGCTACAAGCCTGCCAGGTGGCAGGGTCTCCCAGAGCTGACACAACTCCTGTGGTGCAAACCAGAAGGGCAGGCAGGGGCCTGGCCAGGTGTACTTAACCCGTGCCTGCTACTATTATTATTTGGCCGTTGCTATTATTCATTCTCATTTTATTTCTGCCACCCAGATCTTCTATGGGATTCACTAGAATTATGCATTTGGAAAATATTAACTGAGTGTGCTTGCTATGTGCCAGGCACTGTCATAGGCAGTGGGCACATGGCAGGGTACAAAATAAAGTCCCCTGTCCTCCTGGAGCTGAGAGCCTCCTGGGGCAGATGGATAGTGGAGAAAGAAACACCCAGTTTTAGTCAACTGACTTGCAGACTGGGGTGTGCTGAGAGGACCAGGGTGGGAGGGAACAGCCACCGTGAGGGGTGCCCTTCACCTGCATGCACCACCCTTCATGTCCCTTAGGTCTTAGCACAAATGCCACTTCCTCAAAGGACCATTCCCTGGCCACTCAGTCTAAAACAGACACTGGTCTTTCACGCCACCCTCTTTTAACTTTTACCATCACTCTTAACCACTATCTGATTGTCTCTGTTTTATTAATGGGCTAGTGTGCCTGCTTCTCCCCTCTGGAATGCCAGGATCATGCAGGCACTGAATGCTGCTGCATTCTCAGTATCTAGAACAGTGCCTGGGACAAAGTAAGTGCTTGCTAAATACACTTGGATGGATGGATGGATGGATGGATGGATGGATGGATGGATGGATGGATGAACCACACAGATCTTCAGGTAGTTCTGAGATCTCAGTTCATGAGCACTGAGCGCAAATCCCTTGTGAGTGCTATTTTCTGAACAGAGAGCTAAAGCAGATAAAGCATTTAGTAAAAGCTCAATAAACATTAACCATGCTTATAATTATTATTTTGTCGTTGGTAACCATTGTCATATTGGTCTGGGTGGGAACACTTGGGATGACTTTTATTTCTTCTTTTTGTGTGTTTGTCTTTTCTAATTTATCTTCTGTAATAAGATTCCCCTCCCAAAGAGCTGCACCTAAAGTCAAGCGTAATCTTGGACTGCAAAGCTCCAACCAGACAGAAGGGAAACCCGGTGACTAGCCAGGATCTGCCTGTCCCTCTGTCCCTGCCCACCTCCCAGCAATGCACCCATCCTACCTCCATCCCCCTCACACCAGACCATAGTCCGGAATCTGAAGTCCTCCAGGATCGTGCTCCCTTTGAAAGCACTGCTCACAAAACCCCTCTGCCCAGTGCAAAGTTTCCAACCTGTCCGAGGAGGCATGTGGATGGCAGCTCAAGCCAGCAGTGGTCACGAGAAGCCCAGTCCACCTCTGAATCTCAGGCTACATGCCAAAGTCCTTCCTCTTTTGGGTCCAACCTCCAATAATAAAGTTTCTGGGTGCCAATTTGTTGCTACATCCCACAACAGCCGAATGGATCATCCCCAAGTTTGGGGGAAGCATTTGGGGTGTACACTGACCCTGGAGGATCCCAGGGGTACATCCAAGACTTGGCAGCCATCAGCCATCCTTCAGAGTAGCTGAAATGGATGAACATAAGGGCCTGGTGGGGGGGGAGGGCAGCTCATGGGGGGCACCTGGCATGGCGTTAGATGTCCCGAGCCATGGAAACAAGTAGCGGTTTTCACAATCAGCCCTAGAAACAGACTCACAGGGGCAGGCGCTCCAAATTGCAGATGCCCAGCAGCTGGCAAGGAAGCTGCTTCTCGCACACTTAGCTCGTAGGATGCCAGCAAAAATAACAGTTGGTAACCACGTGGCTGTCTTTTATTGATCACTTACCATGGGCTGAGGGTTTCACCACACACACAAACGTCTGAAGCCACTGTGGAATGCTACAGCTATAGTAGTGACAACAGTCCTTCAATTTAATAATTGTCACCACAATCTGCTTTCGGTGAGATTGTGCACAATAAGTACTTAACGTGGGGTTGGGCTCATTAATTTTGTTGTTGTCGTCGTCATAAATGCATTAGAGGATGGCGAGGAAGAAGAGGATGCACCAATGATGTGTTTGTTGCCGTGTCAGTCTGCGTGTGGTAGCACAACCCCATCAGTGAGACCTACTGTTAGCCCATTTTACAGAAAAAGCAACCGAGGTGGACTATGTAACCTACTCATCCGAGCCCACAGAGCTGGTAAAGGGCAGCACCACTTCCCTCCCATAGATGCCACCAAGCCCTAATTCACCTAGAAACCCAGACTCTGTTCCCCATGCCACCCTGTGGTTCCCCGACCCCCTGCCCGGCTCTGTCTGTCCTCTGCTAGGGCCTGGGTGCCATCCCGGTTTCAGACGTCCCTCTTGGACATGGCCAGCTGCTCCTCTCCCCCTCCCCTGGGAATGCCGGATCCATCCTCCAGAAGCAGCTGCTCCATCCGGGAAAAGAAGAAGGGTTCCCGGTGAGCTCATCTTACAAGGCTACCTCCAGCAGCAGCTTGGACTTGGAAAACGCCCAGGACTCGGCAGGGACAGGAAGGCTTCCTGAGCGACAACGATAAGTTCTTTGTGTGGGCCAAACTGCCCCGATCCAACCCCAATTCTAAGAAGTCTCCACCCCAGGAACTAACTCAGGAGGTCGGTGTATCCCCATATCCCCCCACTCCCATATCCAAATCTACCAGTTGTAGACAATAGCATTCTAAGAAAGGGCTAATTGCTTCAAAACAAAGGAGAACATAGATATGGATAAAATGTGCTAAGTATTTCAAAAGCATTAACCTCCTGTGATCCTCACAGTAACATCATTTTACTGAGCAGAAAATGAGGCTCAGAGACGGGAAGTGAGCTGCCTAAGGTCACACAGCGAAGAGATTACAAACCAGGATATGAAATCAAGCCACCTGAGAATAAAGCCCACATTCCAAACCCCAAAATACATGGCTGACATCTGTCAATCAATAAGCACGTAGATATGGTGCAACTAAAATGTCTAAAAAGCACACCACCCCATCCCCAAAATATTAGCAGTTGTCATCTCTGGAAAATGTGGGGTGATAAAATTCTTTTCTACTTTTTGTTCATCTGTTTCTCTATATGCTCTACAATGAAAATGCAGTGCTTTTTAATCAGAATGAAAAAGAGCACTGTAACGATTAATTTGGAAAATGAAATGAGGGTCGTTCATTAGTTCACTTCAACGATTACGTCATGCCAGGCATTGGGGTAACAGCTGAGTACAGCAGAAGAGCCAGCGAAAGGGATAAGATGATGTAGAGAGTAAAGGGATGGGGGACTCCGTGGGGGGGAGCTTCACCAAACATCACCACCCCCTGTCCTAGCAGGACAGCGTGGATACCGACTCCCCATTTGCCCGATGGTCACCCACATGACCTTGCTGCGAGCTCCCGGCCAGGCTCAAAGGCGGGTGTCAGCACCCCCGTTCAGCAGGCGTGGTCACCCAGGCACCGACAAGGAGCCACTCCAAGCACTGGTGAGAAAATAGTCAGGACTGGACCCCAGAGCCATTGGTAGCCCCAAGTGGTGTCCTGTGGGGCAGGCTGCTGCTGGGGTCCATTGAAGAGCCCCCTTCCCAGGGGCGGCACAGGTCTCAGACTGGGCACCAGTGACACGCTGAGAGCCCCCACAATGCCCAGCTGACCCCAACCATTTTCAGGGAAAATGGCCTGCACCTGCTGCACTGGTTCAGCCAGCATTCTGGGCACAGCAAACCTTCCTCCAACGCTCTTTGCTGCCTTTATTATTATTATTATTATTAATTAATGAATTAAATGCAGGAAGACAGGGGGCCGTGATGAAGCCACCTGGATAAAGACCCGGGAGCACGATGGCCTCCTTTCTGGAGTTAAAGGGGACAGTCACTAGGCATTTGGTGGCCTTCCAAGAAGCTACGGCCTCTTTGCCCATTGCCAAAGCTTCCTGCCTTCCCCAAGTCCCGAGCACATCAAGGGAAGCATTTTGCTTCCAGGCTGTGGGAAGAAAGGAGTGGAGGCCAGGAGAGTGGGATTCCCACACCACCAGTGCCCCCAAGGGCCCCGCGTGTCCCCCTGCGCTGCTCTCTGCCGCCTCATCTCACTCCCCATGGAGGGCACAGGCCATGTCCCAGGCAGCTGTGAAGCCCAAGAACCAGCCCAGGCCCTGGTACACAGCATTTGCTCAATAAATAACCACCTATCCTAAGAGAGGAAAGTGTATACTTGCACTGGAGGTTCCGAGGGGAGAGACGGTATTCCCTGTGTGATCCCGTGGGATTATTAGAAGGAAATCTGGGCTTTGAAGGCAGACCAGAGTCCAAATGCAGGGCTGCCTCTTCTTTCCCCAAGCTGAGTGACCTTGACAGGTGGGGGGCTTTACCTCCCCGAACCTCAATTCCCTTCTCTATAGAGGGTGTTAGTACTATTAACTGCCTGTGTAATCCTGAGGGCTTAAGGAGACAATGCATATGCAATACCACCCCCCTAGCACACAGTAGGTCTTCAGTAAGTGGTGGTTTTCCAAGGCCCCACCTCTAGAACGGCTGGTTTTGATTCCTCCCAGAAGGCGCAGCAGGAATAAGAGGCTCTGGGATCCATTCATCCAGTCCTCTGCTTCTCCTCCATGTAAAAAAGGCCCAGAGAGGGAAAGGGGTTTACCCAAGGACACACAGCAGAGAAACCGACACCAGAACCTAGGCATCCTAACCTCTGGCCCAGATCTCATTCTAATACACTCTAGATTCTCTCCCACGGCCTGGGAGCCCTTTGCATGACAAGCACAGACTCTGGCACATGGGTCGTCAGTTCTAGAAACAAAGACAGGAAACTTCCAAAGCTGGGGCCTAAAATGAAAGGGACAGACAGACTTGAGTCGCTTCCCAGGCCAAAGGGCCCTGGGAGTTCCCCAACCAAGTCACTCCCCAGCCCAGCCCAGAGCCCTGGGCAGGGCTGAGGCAGGCACAGTGCCCAGCGAGGGCCAGGTTCCTTGTCTGGGCAGGCAGAGCAGGGCAGGGCAGGGCCGGGCAGCTGGGCTGTGTGCTGAGTGACCTGGGCAGAACGGAGCGCCTGCTGTCTCCCCTCCTCCCAGGGGGCCCCACACGCACACTAGCATTTCCTTCCTCTAGCAGGGCCTCATCTCGCCACCAGTAAACAGGACGATCCCCAGAAAGGGCTTTCGTCACCGAGGAAGCAAAAAAGGAGAAGAAAAAGAAGAAATATCAATACAGAGTTAGCCAGGAGCCACAGCCCTGACTTTGGGTCTTTGAGAAGCAGCTGCACCTTCAAAGGCAGGGCAGCCCACGACCGCCGAGATTCAGAGGCAAAGAGACTCCAGTGCCCCTCTGCCTTGGTTTCCTCATCCATAAAATGCAAATAATACTAGCCCCTTTCCTCAAAGGTTGTTATAAGGATTCAATAAAATAATGCACAGAACCTTATGTCATGAACTGGACTATAGGAGGCAATAAACAATGTTAATTATTATTTTTTTATTATTACTGCTGCTGCTACTATTTCTGCTACCACTGCAAATGAGGAAGATTTATATTATGATTCATAAAACAATTCCTTGGGATAACTTACATGCATTAAAACAGTAATAATAATAACCCTAAAGTCAATCCCAAGGGGGAGGTGGTCTCCCATTTTTAAAGTGCCTGCATTGTGCTGGAAGCAGTAAAGAATTACCTGTTTAATCCCACAAGGACCCCACAGGGCAAATCACAACATTCCCTTTTGTCAGAAGACAAAACGGAGGCTCAGAGAGGCAAAGTCACTGGCCTAAAGTCACACAGCAACGATATGGTAGAGACAAGACAGAAAGCCAGGTGTGTGTGATTCCTGGCAAAGTTTCTGGTCTTTCTTTACCAACAGGGAGGCAGCAAAGGGAGTGATCCAGGGCACAGGGACTGGAGCCTGGCTGCACGATCCACATTCCCCTTTCCCAGCAGTGCTGCCTGGGGCAGGTGACACACCCTCTCTGAGCTTCAGGTCCCTGTCTGTCCAACTGGAGTGTAAGGACTGAGTCCGACAATACATAGGAAAGTGACGGTCACGGTGCCTAGGATGGGGAAACTAATGCTACATATTTCCTTTTACTATACATAACATCATTATTGTTTTCAAAAGCTAGGTGTCAGCAGATGCAGGTGAGGCAGGCTCAGTCACTTCACCCAGAATTCTGGAAGTAAAGGAGTTGGGGGCAGGAGCCACCAGATAGCCATGGCTCAAGAGCTGCCCTGTCTCCCCTCAACAACACCTTGGCCCACCTGAGGCTCATTTCACAGATGAGGAGGGAATGCTCAGGGTGGTGAAGGGACCTGCCCAGAGCCACACAAGAGGCCCGTGCCTCGGGCATCCCAGACTACTTATCCCGCTGCCCTCCATCCTCCTGCCCCGTTTCCCGCAAAATCCCAGCACTGCCGCCCAGCAGATTCCCACTTTCCCAGTGCATGGCAAGGGATTAGGATCTGATACACCTTCACCAAATGAATGAATGAAGTAGGTAGCGAGTGAATGAATGACCTCTATCCCTGTGCCTAGCTCGGGCTGGCCCCCAGCAGATGTGCATAGCCATGAGAATTGCTGAGCTTCCAAATTCAGAGCTCCCCGTGAGTCTTCCCTGGCTGGATCCAGGCTGCTTCATGCCTTGGCGTGCTGAATGGAAAAGGAGGTTTGTCCTTTCTGGGCCGGCTTGTTGAAAATACTTCGTATTCGGGGTGGGGAGCCCCGTTAACCGAGGGCCCCTCCTTCACCAGCAGAGAGGTAAAAGCATTCCTTCTCAGAAGCAGGGGTCCTAAAAGCCTCTCCCAGTCACTCCTCTCCCAAGGGCCTGGTGGCTTCCAGGAAGTGAAACCTTCTCTGCCATTCTAGCAAAAAATAATCATTATAATAATAGCTGACACTTATATACATCCATTAGTAGGCACTACGTATTAACTCATTGAACACTCATCAACCTTCTGAGGCAGGCACTAGGGTTGCGTCCATTCTTCAGAGGAGAAAAGTGAGGACGCGCGGCTGGTAGGTGGTGGAGCTGGCAGGCTGGCTCCAGATTCCCTGCAATAGTCCCAAGGAAATGGACTGCTGAATTCCTCATTCCACCCCAATCAGGACGCCCTCATCTTCACACCAATTCTCGGAGCCATCATTTGTTATTTGTGACCCAGGATGAAAGAGCCAGGACATGCTTTTCTTTGGTGACTACTGGAAGTTCAGGAGCTTGAGCGGGAAGCCACAATGCATCTGAAAGCTCCCCCGAACTGAGACAGTGTCACATCTACCCTCCTTCTCCTGACCAAAGTCACACGGCCAAGTCCACGTAGGGCAGACCTGAACCTAACCCAAAGCCTACTGTCCAGCCTGCCCAGCCCAGCCAAGAGCAGCCAAACCATCTGCTGACCCAAGAGCATGAAATAAATACTTGCTGTTGAAGACCACTGAAATTGGAGGGATGTTTTGTTACCTAGCATTATCTAAGCAAAACAAGGACCAAGAAGCCACGTATTTCCAGAAGGAAGCAAGCAGATTAGTGTGCACTTGGGAAAATGTCTTGCAAGACGCAGTCTTCATTAGGTTGGATTAAAATCTAAGAGCCACAAAATGGGTTGCCTGTAGGGCCTGGCTCCTTCCAGACAGTCACGCCATAGGCCACATCCCATGGCCACTGAGAAGAGAGAGCCATCCCCTGCTCCCTCTCTCTGAAACACACTAACAGCTCTCTCATGCACAGCCCTGGTAGGAGTGTGAAATGGTACAATCCAGCTAGAGGGAAACTTAGTAGGCTCCATTAAAATTCTAAATACTCTTTATCCCAATAGCTCCACACAGTAGAATCTGCCCTCCAATCTGCTGCAAGAAGTATGCAAAGACGCACGAACAGTGTTCTTTACTGCAGCACTATCTGACATAAGAAAAAAACAGAATCAATTCAGTGTCCATCAACAGGGGAACCAGTGAAATAAGGGCAGCTCCTCCACACAATGGAGCATTACTCAGCTTTCCAAAAGAATGGGGCAAATCAACACGTTCTGATATGGGAAAGTATCCAAATCTATTTTTAATTTATGCTTGGAATTCTTTGTTTTATTGTTGTGGTGGTGGTTAAAAGAGTATGTTTATACATATTGATTCATTTGTTTATTCCATCTTGAGTTACTGACCACCTAGTATGACCATCAGTATGTTAGGATCTGAAGATACAGCAGTGAAGACAAATAGGATTCCTGGCTTTTGCAGGGAGCAGGCAGTATTCATAATTTTCCACTACAGCAACTGCTAGTAATGGCAGTGATAATAATGTCAAAAATCAACACTTATTGAGCACTTGCCACATGCCAGGCCCTTACCATTTACTCCTTTCAGCCCCCTTTGGAGGTAGGTACCATTATTATCCCCGTTTTTTGATGAGGAAACTGAGGTTCAGAGAGCTTAAGTCACCTTCCCAAGGTCACACAGCTGATAAGGTGGCAAAGCCAGGACGAAACCCAGTCTGTCTGGCTCCAGAGTAGACATAAAAATAGCTTAGATAATAGCAGAGTGTGATAAGTGCCTGGAAGGATGTACAAGGGACAAACGTGTATGGAAAGTTGCTGGAGAATCAGGAGAAACTGCCAACAGTATCATTTCTGAGTTGCGGAACTGGGGATAAGGGGAGAGACATAATTCGATAGAATATCCTTTCGCCATCTTGGAAGTGTTTGATGCGTCACATGTTATTTTCATGCTACAAAAAGTATTTTAGTCTGTGTGTGTGTGTGACTGCACCAGCGTGCGTGTGTGTTTCACTTTTGACTTGAGTGATGTAAGCATCCAAAGATCAGGCTTTGGAAACATAATTTATGTTCTCAATGGAGACCAGGCTATAAAACATCTCGAAGGTTGCTTAACTGAGCAAATCTAACAGTGGCAGCCTTCGTCCCAGAAGTCTGAGTCCCTCTCAGATGACAATTATTTCTATATTCACCTCGCTTTATCTTACCTGTTTCTCCCTCTCCCTTCCTATTGACTGGAAGATTCCTAAGGGCAGGGGTTCCTTTGAGTTTCCCACAAGCCTAGTGCCTTGCTCAATGGTATAGTCATTCTATTGAAGGAAAATATGTATGTACATTCAAATATACGTACATATTTTTCAATTTCAACAAAGTTTATCAGCGTCCTTTTTTTTTTTTACCTGGGCAGGCACCGGGAATTGAACCCGGGTCCTCTGGCATGGCAGGCGAGAACTTTGCCTGCTGAGCCATCGTGGCCCACCCTATCAGCTTTCTTTCACATTACATGAGTTTAGTAGTGAAGTAGGCAGAAGCACGCCCTATGGCGGGGGCCACAGAATTGTGAAGCATGTGTTTTGGGGGCAAACAACTCTGGGTCTGAGTCCCAGCTCCTCGACTTCCTGGATGCAAGACGTCGGACAAGTCACATAATCTCCCAAAGCCTCAGTTTAAGACACTACAAAATCAAGGACTAGCAAAGCAGGTGCCTTCTGGGTTCACTGTGGAGAATAAATAAGGAACTAAAGGGCTTAGCCTGGACAGTGACACCAACAAAGAATGGTGGTTGTTATGACGCCCTCGGTCCTTTATCTACATTCTCTCCATTCCTTCCATTTTATTGAGGAAGAAACTAAGGGTCCAAGCAGAAGGCGGTTTGTCCACGGCCACACCTCTGTAATCTGAATGAGTGAAGCAGCAGGAGGGAATGTGAACTCCTGCCCTCTTCTCTGTCCCACATCTGCTAAAGTCTTCATGTTTGGGTATCTAGGGAGTGGCAAGAATGCAAAGAGAATTTTTGTTGCCAATGGTCTAATTTTTATTCATCCAACACATTCTGTGTTCTGGGCATGGCAATTATCACGCAATTCTCCAAAAGAGCCATGCCTCTGACCGATCTGGTCCTTCAGCCTAGATACCCTCCCCTCTCTGCCTCCTACCCATCCTTTAAGGCTCAGCTCAAGATTCACCACCGGAAGCCTTCTCCGACTCTTCCCCCACCATACACAGCAGGCTGGGTGAGGTACCACCCGCCTGGCACACAACGTGATGACCAGCTGTAATGATAATCATACCCACCATTTATTGAGCACAGTCCAGGTGCAGAGGGAGCAGGGGAGGGGGTATCCTATCAGGAGCCCATTCTACAGATGACAAAGCCTAGTCTCAAAGCAAGTACTGTCTCCAAGTCCACAGCTAGGAAGAGGTGGGGCCGGGGCTTAACCCTAAATTCTAGCCAAAGTCTCCCTCCTTCTAGGCCTGTCTCCTCAGTTCCCTCAGGGTCCCCTCCAGGCAACCACCTCCTGGAAGACTCCCTTGATTTACCCCTGCCATACCCCAACTCAACTTCACCACCCTTTGGTGTTTCTCTACTCAATCTCACGGCTCCAAATGTCCCCAAGAGGCAAGCGGGAGGTAAGTTCAAATCCTTGCTCTGCCACAATTACTTGGCAAACATCTTGAGGCCTCTGAGCCCAGTATCTATAAAATGGGGACGAAGAGCCTTTCTCCCCCACTTTATACTGCAAGCTGATGAGGATTATAAGTGAGAAGTCCCTGGGAGCTGGGGTATTTTATGACTGTCCCAGTGGGTGCTCAGGAAGGGTTGCTGACCTGAACATTGATACTTCCACGTCACCACTCCTGGGGGCTTTCCTTTCCCCAAATAGGCTGCCATGTCTTGAGGAACGAGTCTTTGAACTTAGTGGCTCACTAAACAGAACAATAATCAATATCCAAGCTGGCAATCAGCCCCCTCCAACCGCATCCCACTTCCCTCTGGTCTCCCACCTGGATTTTTCTGGCAGCTTCCTTAATGGCCTCCCATCCTGGCCTCTTTTCATGACGTTTCCCATCCAGTCTTCCCACAACAGCTGGGGCAAGCTTCCCCAAACACATCTGATCCCATCACTCTCCTGCAGAGAACCTTTCACCGCGCACTGCTGCCCTGGAATAAAGTCCAAACCCCTGAGCATGGCTGACCTGACCCCGGCCAACAGCTCCTGCCAATACCTCGCACTCCCTCCCCACACCCAGGCCTTAGCACAATCCACTCCCAATCTCCCAGCCCAGAACACCATCCTCTCCCCACTAGCAGGCTCTCCCGGAAACCCCAAGGGCCCCATCCCATCCCATGCTAGAAGGCATCAGCCCCTCCCCCTTTTACACAATTGCCTATTTTCTCAAAGGCATTCCCCACTTAAGGATGCACCTGGGAGCCTCATCTCTGAAGCCCCAGTGCCTAGCATAGTATCTTGAAATATTTGTCGTATGAAGAATGATAATTGAAGAAATAGAGTGAATGAATGAATGCACATGTAAAATTTTCCTCTGGAGATCTTTTTCTGAGTTGATCAGAGATAAATTTCGGTGCTGCTGAAATGCTCAGGACTAGATAGCTGGCTGTTCATTCTCCTGCCAACCTCAGCATTGAATAAATGCCAGCCCCCAGGACCTCCATAGGGGGCAGGGCTCTCTCCAGTCTTAGAAGCTGGGGTGAAGGCTGAATCCCCTAAATCACTAATCAGCACAGCTGACCCACTGGAACAGAGGGCAGGCTGACTGCTCTGAACACAACAATGTAATTCCAGGAGGACCTGGGTTGCTCTGAGCCACGCCATACTGATAAGTCCCTGGCAAACAGTAGGTGCTCAATAAATACAGGTTGACTGAATGAGCTGGCTCACATGCCCCGCTGAAACGTGTCAAGACACTGGACTGAAACGGCAGCTCTCATGGGTAGTTGCATCCTTGTCGACATACAAATCCTTTAAAGTGGATTCCCCCCCAAACCATCAAGATCAGGGTTCGTGTTTGCACAACTCCCTAGGGAACCATCCCTGACGACAAAGGAAAGGAGGAGACGCCAGTGTCTGGGGGTGAGTCCGTGTTTGTCCAGGAGCCCCAGTGGATTAGCAAGAGGATGGATTAGCAAAGGGAAAGCTGGGCCAAGGGAGGAGCCTTGTCCAAATGCCCTGGTTACTCATTAGCCAAACCTTAGAGCTTCTCTCTGCAAAGGGGAATCAGAGGAGCAATTAACCCCTTAGGAAGAAAGGCCAAGTTAAATATCTCTTTAATCCTGCGATTAAAAATGACAGCAAGTCAGACTTTTGGACCCTTCCCTTAGACATCACAGAGGAAGCTTCAGGAAATGAGACATGGGAAAGCTGGGGCCCTAGCACTAATATTTATAGAGCCCCCACCTGCTTCATACCCATCATCCTTATTAATCCTGACATACTCTCATAAAACGGAGGGATTGAGCACAAACACACACCATTTGCTGGAAAGAAAACCCCGGCTGGCTCAGAGAGGTTGCCCAGGGTCACAAAGAAGCTGCACGGAAAAAGCTCTTTCTCTGTGCAACAGGTAGAGCCCTTTCCTTTCCAAAAGGCGACGGCTGCTCCAGGCGAAAGTTCAGTCCGAACCATAAAGAAGCCCTGGCCACCTAGGCGGCGCGCGGGGCTCACCCGCCCCGCTTCGGACCGAAAACAGGGTTTCAGGGCGCGGTGCCCAGGTTCCTAGGCCAGCGTGAGCCGGGAGGGTGTGGAAAGGTCAGGCTCCGGTTGGGGTCAGTGGGCCGCTTCCCTTCCCGAAGGCCCCACCCGTGGCCCCGCATCCGGGCCTGCCTGCAAGCTGCCGGACCCAGTCTTAATCCCACGAGGCAGCCTGTGCCCTGGAAGGAGCGCGGAGTGGGGCGCAGGCTCCGCGGGGAGGACGCGTCCGGAGCCCCGGCACTGGGGAGGTGGGGGGCGGTGCGCTGCCCTCCTCAGGCCCCTGCTATCCCCAGGATCCTCTTGCCTTGGGCTCGGCCTCACTCGGCGCCCTCACTCCCAGTGTCCACCTCTGGGGCCTCCAATCCACCGGCGTCCAGAACCCAGCAGCTCCAGACTGGGTACTCCGGGATCCCCGGCGATCCCCCAGCTCCTAGCTACCAGATCTTTCCGAATCCACTCCCTCTCGGGCCGGCGTGAGAGAAGTGGGGTACTCTCGCTGCCAGTCCGGAATCACCCTCCTGCACCACCACCCCCAGGCCAGGTATCTAGTGGGATCCCGAGGCCGCCTCATCTGGGATCGACTCCCAAGTCTCTGACCCGGCGGCGCGGGATCCATTGGTTGCACTGTGCGGGATCTTCCCGAGGGATCGGCTCTTAAGCCTAGAGAGAGAGAGAGAGAGAGAGATCCCTGGCTCCCAAACGGGGGTGCCCAGCCCCGCAGACCCAGGATCTGGGGAGATCCACCGGATCCCGGCGCCCCCGCCCCCTTCCCAGCCAACTTTGCCAACTTTTCTCTCGGGGCCTCAGCCGGGCAGGAACTTGGCAGCCATCGTCCGCCACCGCCTCCCCGGACCCCCAGCCCGCCAGGGATCTGGGAGCTGACGGACGGCCCCCATCCCCCGCGGCCTCCGCTCACCTACCCTGGAGCCGCCGCCGGCCCGCGCCGCCACCTGCCCGCAGCCCGCGACACCTGCCCGCGCCTCCCGCAGCCGCGCGCAGCCTAGCCTGCTGGGGGCGGGGCCTCGGGCGGGGACGCGCCCCCGTCGCCATGGGGATGGCGGCCAGCGGCGCCTGCGCGGAAGGCCCCTGGGCGGAGCGCTGTCGGCGCGACCCCTGCCCTCTAGGCGGCCCCTGAGCCTGGGGACAGGGCCGCGGGGTCGGAGGTCGCCAGCTCACCCGGGACCCCCTTCCGGAAGCGTCCCCGCCCGCCTCGAGGCCTGACCCCGCCGCGTCCGATTTGGAACGTAGTTCCTCGGTCCCCGCCCGCGTCCCCGGGGCGACCACCGAGTTCCGACCCGGATGCCCCAGGGCCTGCAGCGACCCGGCCGCGGGGTCTGCACCCCCGAGAGCCTAATGAAGCCCAGGGGCACTCATTAGGAGGCACTCGGGAACCCCTAGTCCATTGAATCGCCTGCGTCGGGGCCGCCAGCCACCGGAGCAAGCGGGCCCTTGAGCGAAGTGCTGGCGTCCCCGCGCGGCACGCAGGGGGCACTGACAGCTCCCCGGAGGCGCAGGGCCCGCAGGCGGGGCAAGGGGTGTTCACCCCTGTAGGTGCCTCCAGCGTGCGAGGCCGGCTGCTGTACGTGTTGGGAGGGACGTTTTGGACAAAGAATCACAGGGAGTGGCCCCTGCATGAGAAAATGCCTATTAATTTTACTTTTCTTTCCTCATATCATTCAGCAGACCTTTATTAATACCAACTGTATGCTGACATTGGTGAAGGAGCTGACAATGAAAAACATCCATTGAATTGCATTTGTGACGCTTGATAGGTGCCCCTGAGGATGAGTACAGAGCGTGAATACCCGAGGACCTAAAACCCTATGTGCATTTATTGTACATCAGAACACGAAAGCGTTCAGAAGAGAGAAAAGAACGCATCATGTGGCTGCAAGAGAATTGGAGAGGAGCTCATTTGCTTCCTCTTTCTTTTAGGTTGTTGGGACGTGGGGGTGGGGGGTCAGCAATAAGAAGTAAGGGCAGCTCTTGTAGAGTGAGTTACCCACTATTTCCATTGTTCCTTTTCATTTGCAAAGCAACTTTTTAAAACCTGGGATCACCCACCCCTTTCTACCTAGGCGCAGCCTGAGGCTCCTTAAAGGACCAGCCCACAGTGATGGAGCTGTGAAGTCCTGAGATCTGATGTCTTAGAATAATCACCTCTACTGTCTAGATGTCTTGAGCACAATCATAACTGGATCTAACCTAGTGACTTTCAAAATCCACCTTGCCCCTCTAGCATGGCTTTCACATGATATGTGTGTGTTATATAAGCAAAAGGGAATTATTATTTATGGTCTACCTCCCTCTCCAGTGTCAGTTGCTAGAGGATGGGGACTTTTGTCTGTTGGGTTCACTCCTGATTCTCAGTGCTTAGAGCAGGGCTTGGCACATAGTAGGTGCTCCATAAATATTTGCTGAATGTATGAGAATGACGAGCAGCTGATAGTGTCCCACCTGCCGTCTCTCTTTCCTATCCTTAGAGGAACTTCCTGCCTCTCCTTGGCAAATCTCCATGAACCAGAACATATGAGCTGAGGGTTCTGTTTAACTGAACGTCCCGTGTTTCTGAGATCCCAGCCAACTCAACCCTCCACCTCCACAGCCCTTCCTTGTCCCAGAATGTCAGCACTGGAAGGAGAAGACGGGCCCACTGCTCTACCTTCTGCAGAGACCCCAAACCCAGACCTGTCCTCAGTCTGACCGTGCCCCCACTTTCCACTCCAAGAAGTGTCCAAACTTTGAGGGGATCCCAGAAATGCCAAACCACAACTCCCAGACTCCTCCTGGCCCCAGAAGGGGCAGGACTTCCTGGTTCAGTCCTGACTTAGCTGTTCTTCCTGCATTCCTGTATTTTCCCTCCCAGGTGAGAGACTGCCAGCCAAGACAGCCTGAGATTATACCCTAACCACAAGTGGTGTCAGGTTGTATGTTGTTTCCAAAGCCACCCCCTCCCCCAGCCTAGGTTTTCCTGAGGCTATGCCAGCTCTCTTTAGATTACCCACCCAAGGATTTTCCCAAGAACCCCTTCTCTGTTCACTTTCTGCCTCCACCTCTAGGAAGTCTGCCCTGATTGGGCTACTTGTTCTCACGCTCTAGCAACTCTATCCAATAGAACTTTCTGCAGTGATCAAGAAATTCTATATCTGCACCGTCTAACATTAGCCAAGATGACTATTGAGCATTTGAAATGTGGCCAGTGAGCCTCAGGAACTGAATTTTAAATTTTACTTAATTTAGATTTTAAATAGTCACATGTAGCTATGGCTACTGTTTTGAACAGTACAACTCTAGAACCCACACACACCCTGGCAAAGATCATATTCACGCATTTCCATTGATGCATAGCTGTGTGTTTTGTTTCTCGTATAATTTACCTGCCCTTGAGGGTGAGATCCGGTGTATTCTTTGAAATGTTCTCCCTCGACCCTGGGCCTTTGTCCGTGCTATGCTCTGCCTGGCACATTTCTACCTGCCCATTGCCTGGTTAAATAAACCTGGTCTTCGGATCTTAGCTTAATTTAACATCGACTCCTCCCAGAAGCCATCCCTGACTACCAAGGCTGAGTTAGATGCCATAGCCCTACCCCATATCAAACCACTGAGAGCATTGTAGTATAATTGCTCATTTACTTCTCTGTCTCACTTTCTAGATTACGAGCTGCTTGAGGGCAGAAGCTAGCACAGTACCTGAAACAGAGCTGTTATCCCATAAATATTCATGAAATTCATATTGAGGATATGTATTCACATGATAGGATCCAGTGCCTGGTTCACAGTAATGATATTAACAAAAGTGATGGTTTATTGAACTAAGTGCTTTGCCTGTGCCATCTCATTAAATGGACATAGCAATTCTCCAGGAGAGGCTGTATTTTACAGATGAGGGCTCTAAAGCTCAGAGAGGTTAAGTAAATTGTCCAAGGTCATACAGCTAGCATCTAAGGCTTAGAAAACAGAATATGAAGCAGACCTTAATTCCAAAGCAGCAAGAGTGAAGGAAAAAGAACTGCGATGCAGGGGAAGAGGGAGAGCAAATACAAGATGTGACTCACTGGGCTGGCTATAGCGTCTCAAGAAAACACAGCTGGCATTTCCTCCATGCTGGGCTTCTCTGGAGAAGCTACATGGAACAGCCCATTGTAGGGAGGAAGGGCTAGGACTCCATCTGCTGGCACCTCCCATGTCCTGTTCACCATGAGTCACAACACAACAGCTTCTCACTTCTAGGCTGTATTACCTCCCTCTCCAGGCAGCTAGGAGGGGAGTCAGTTTCCTACTCAGGGCTTCACCTGAGTCTGGAAATGGAGGCACCACAACCCCCAAAGAGTCCAGTCAGGCCAGCTTGGGTGACAGCTGCAGATGTTGGGAGCTCGGGCCACAGCATAGGCCATGTCCTTGCAAGCTGAGCTGCCCCAGTGGCTGCAGCAACTTACCCATGCTACCTTCAGGGGCAGGGGGGTTAGGCACCTAAAAGGGGCAGCATTCAAATTCAGTACAGCTAGTAGACATCAAAACAGAATTTAAGACCTAGGTGAGAGTAACTCCAAAGACCTTTGACAAATATTCATTGAAAGAAAAAAAGGAGTATAATTGAATGACTGAGCAAGTGGGGGCCAGCCCTGTCAATCCTCAATTCCAGACTCTCATTTTACAGATGGAGAAACTGAGGCCAGAGAGGCAGAGACACAAAAACTGAAGTTACATTGAGTATAGGTGGCAGAGTAGGACTCAAGTCTCAGGGCTCAGGATTCCAACTTCACCCATAGGTTTTCTGCACTGGCTGAAAAAAAAAACATCATAAACATGACACAACTGTACCCTCCTGCTTCCAACAGCAAAACTTGGTGTGTGCTTATTTGTTTCATAACACTTCTTGTTTCTCCCTGCCCAGCATTCATCCCCATCCCCACCCCCTGATTGGCACCTCAGGTTTCCTTCCGGGACATGCCTCACCCCTCACCCTTAGCCTAAGTAGTTTCAGTGTGGGGCAAATCCTATGGAATCCTCACCTTCGTCCCCTAACCCCAGGGCACAAGACCCAGATGTGGCCATTCAAAGCATTCCATTTCCCTAGCCACAAGAATTGGTTCATAGGTTAGGCATGTGTCCAAAGTTTGCTCGGTAAGAGTTAATCACAATACTTGCTGGAACTATGTAGAAAGAGCTTTCTCTTCTCTGGGGTTGCTAAGCCTCAGGATGTCAGAGTAGAATCAGCAGGGGGCTAACATTGTTAGAGATAATCTGCTTGAGAGTGAAGCCAACACGGCAGAAAATTGGAGCTGAGAGATGGTGAGAGAGAGAGAGATCCCAAAGACATCGTTTTTTGAACCTGGATCAGGCTGTGCCTGAAGCTGTACCATGGACTTTTCAGTTATGTGAGCCCATACAGCTAGCTCTCAACTCTACTTTAGCCAGTTGGAGTTGAGCTTCTATCACTTAAAACAAAATCAATACAAGAACCTACTGTGTGCTAAGCCTTATGCTAGATGCTGGATATAAGATATTTAAAATACAACACTACCAGGTCCCAGAAAAATATATAAGCCCGTTTCTTGGACTAGAGTTACCAAAGCAGAAAGGTAGAGAGCACAATAGCAAAAGTTCTAATGCTTCGCGTTTAAATGTAGGAAATTAATCCCTATTCATGCCTTTCCCTAGTCAGGAAACACAACACCTTCACCCCATGGCAATTTGGGCTGGTTTTTCCCTCTCTGTCCAGCCAACCAGCAGCCCAGAGTGAAAGGCTGTTGATTTAAGGAAGTAGGAAGGAAAAACTACATACACTCACACATATGCAAAGCTCAGCCCAGCTTATCACACACCCCAGTTTTGTTCACCCACCCGAATGCTTTCTTTGAAGGGAAGGAGAACTTTTGCAAGGTCACAAAGCTGGAGCCTGACAGAGGAGGCCACTTTGCAGGGGCTTGGCCTGAAGTGTGGTGAGTCTGGAGGGAAGAGTGATCTGAGATGAGGAGGAGGTGGTGGGAGGGATGAGGAGGGGGGGGTGGGAGAGATGAGGAGGGGGGGTGGGAGAGATGAGGAGGGGGGGTGGGAGGGATGAGGAGGGGGGGTGGGAGGGATGAGGGTATCCCCAAGCATCATCCGGGGACCAGAATGTGCTTCCTGGACTCCTTGAGCTCTTGAAGGTATAAACAGTACTGAGTATATGTGCGTGTGTGCCTGTGAGCCCACATTGTTTCTGGAGAGAGAGGATCCATTATTTTTAATCATATTCTCAAAGGTATCCATCACCTTCAAAAGGTCCTCCCATGGTCCTAGGACCTTCCTTTTATAGATAGGGAGATCTAAGGCTCAGCGCCTTTGCATAATTTGTCCCAAGTCTCACAGCCAACTTGTAACAGGGCCTAGAATAAAACCCACAATTGCACTTATCCGCCTGTGCGGCTGGAAGAATTAGACCAGGGATGCAAGTAAAAGTCCTACCCAGTTCCACCTTACTCATCTCCAGGTCTCAGCCTGCACATTGCTTCCTCCAAGGACACTCCAGTGTACTTCCGGGCTGGATTGGGTACCCACTTCTCTGTGCACCCAGCCCTCAGCATCACCTTGAGCTCTCCCAGGCCGTGGCACTCTGCCTGGCTCGTGGAGGGTACCACCTGCATATTTGTTGATGGATGGGTTGGCGTTGACGCACATTCCAAAGTTCACTGGTCCAATATCACGTTCAGATGCTGTTCCCTCCCCAACAAACCTGTTCTTCCTACAGTGGATCCCATTGCAGGTAAAGGCAGCTCCACCCTCCCAGGTGCCCAGGTCAGGAGCCCCGGATGCATCCTGGACCGCTGTCTTTTTCTATAAGCCCCAAGTCCAAATTCAGTCGATTAGATCATCATAAGAGATCCAGAATCCGACCACTTCTTGCCCCTTCAACACTCACCGGGTTCAAGCCACTGTCATCTCTCACCTGATTGACCGCAGGTCCCTCCTGACTGCTACGCCATTGCCCCCACCCCCTTCAGCCTGATCTCCACTCAGCAGCCAGTGTCACCGTTTCAAATATGGCAGGTCATAACCATCCCCTGTTCAAGACCGTCCACCGATTCCCCATCCCATTCAAAAATTACAAACCAAAAATACTATCATTGCCTCCAAGGCCCATCGCTCTCCTCCCTCCTCATTCCTCTCCAGTCACTCGGGACTTCTTGTTTCCTCAAATGTGCCAAACATGCTTCTACCTCAGGACCTTTGCACCTGCCCTCCCCTCTGCCTAAAATCTTCTTCCTTTACATATCCATGTGGCTTCCCCCTCGCCAGCCAATGTCTTTGTTCAGACATTGCGTTCTCATGAGGCCATCCCTCATCATCCCCCAATCACACACTCCCCCTTCTCTGCTTCATTTCTCTATGGCATTTATTAACATCTGGCATAGTATACATGGGCTTGTTTACTTCCCCCTACTGTCAATGACTACTTTGTTTACCTTGATGCTACATTCCCATCACCAAGAGTTCCTGGCACCTAGTAAGTGCTCAGTAAATATCTGTTCAATGGATGAATGGATGGATGGATGGGTGGGTGGGTGGGTAGACCATATTGTTATATCCTCTTTTTCTTTCTGTCTTTCTGTTCTTTCTGTCTGCCTACAAAACTCTAAGCTATTAGAAGGCGGGGATTAGCTTCCTTTCACTCTTGTATCCCAGGAAGCAGGCATTAAAAGCTGAATGGATGGTCAACCCCTTCCAGTTATAGATGAAGATATGAAAATCAGGGGAGGAGGAGGACTTGGCTTTGGGACCACAGCAAGTCTCTAGCACCCACCTCTAAACTCCTATATCCCAGTTCTTCTCCTGAGGCTCTGCCATGACTTCTGGGGCTCTCTGGGACCATCCAAGCTCCCTGCCCAGAGATGGTAGGTGGGCTGACCACACCCTACCCCTGGGGTAGCCCTGGGAAGGTGCTGTGCTATTTGGCTTTTAAACTAAGCCCTTTTTTGGGTCTAGAGTTGGGAGTCTAATTCCCTGAGTGCGAGTTCTAGTTCTGCCACTCACCTAGACCTCAGTTTTGTCAGCTGTAAAATGGGAGCAAAGATAACTATGCCTGCCTTGGGAGGTGGCTCTGAGACTTACACGAAACGAGGTGCTGAAAGTGTTTAGAATATGGCTAGAGCATCTACCGCTCAAGAATTGTCGGCTCCATTGAAAGTTAAGTGCCCAGTGAGCAGGAGGAGAAAATATCCAGTCCCTTTCAAGCTTCTCTTCGCTGGATTCCAGCTGACTGGGGACCGGCCGGATATGGTTTTGGGTTCTAGCCTCATTTAGGCTTCTGGGCACCTGGACAGTCGGTGTGATTTTCCCAGGTGACATTGAGCATATTATCTGGAGAACAAAACTCCTTTCAGATCAAAAAAGACTGGAAAGCCTCCAGTATGGCAAGAGAGAGGAAAAATCCTAGGCCTCATTTCTCCCCAGCTTCCTGGCTGCAATTACACCTCTCCAAATCCTGTCAATCCCACCTGAAAAAATTCCTTTTGATGTAGGGGGAAGAAACATCTCCCTCCTCTAGGGGCCCCCTGTCCTTGCCTCATTTGCTGGCCAAAAGCCTCCAGGGTTTTCCAATCCTGGGAGTGAAAAACTGACCCTGACCTGCCTGCCCAGGTTTATTCATGCCTCTCCCGCTGCAACACACACACACAAGCATTTTACACACCTTGAACCTTCACATCAACCTTCCCTTCCCAGCCCCCATGGCCTCTGGAATAGCTGCTCTGAAGGGTATCACACATTCGCATGAACAACGTGTGATACCCCCCATGCCTCAGGTGGTCCTCAAAGGATATTCAGAGGGTTCCTGGACTGAGCCTTAAGCATCATTAAATCACAGAGTATTAGAGTGATTTGCATTTTTCGCTTGTTTGTTTTTGCACTGAGCAGGCACCAGGAATCAAACCCGGGTCTCCGGCATGGCAGGCGAGGACTCTGCCACTGAGCCACCATGGCCCACCCAGAGTGGTTTGCTTTCCAGTTCTCTTTTAGTCCTTCTCTTTATATCAGAGAGAAAGCTAGCAGGTCCTAAATACTTCTCAAGCACCTGTCAATCTCCCCTTTAAAAAAAGACTGGAACCTTTTTGTACATACAGACAATATAGTCTAGTAAGAATTCTCAGATGTGGTTTGCCTTTGCTTGCCTTGTTTTGTGGTTTTATTTCTATTTTGGGGCTGATGATTTAAAGTCGCAGTTTACCTAAATAATAGCAGAGGTGGTTGGATAACGCTAGGGAGGCTCGGGAAGATGGTTTGCTAATGAGCAGCCTTATTGCATGGCCCCGGAATGAGGGCCCGTGGGGCAGAGCCTGCCCAAGAGCAAGCGGTGTCAGGAATGGTTCCAATGCAGGGGTGGCTGCGCTGCCAGCAAGGCCAAGGGCACCTCCGCCGAGTTCCAGAGCCGCTGCATTTCAACCTTGGGTTTCATTTTGGGGATCTAAGCTAGGCCAGCACTTAACCGTGGCAGAATCTTGAGCTCGGAGGCAGCCCAGTCACTCTACCGCTTCCCAGTGTGATCTGCGGCAAGCCACCCCACCTCTCTGGGCCTCAGTTTCTCCATCTGTAAAGAAGATTGTAAATCCCCTGGGGCAAGTAGGGTTGGGTTCAGTCACTGAGCAAGGTGATGTTGTAGAAAGAGGCAGACAGCCAGACCGGGGCTCCTCTAATAGGTTATATGACCAGGGGGCAGATACCCTCAGCTCTCTGAAAAATGGGGGGTGGGGATTACTGGGAAGGTTCGTGGGCTCCTTACAGTTAACAAAGATGGGTTCATTCCATTCCTCCGGGCTTGCAGATGAAAAGTCACTAAGTGTATTAATTGTGCAATGCATATTAATTCCTCGTCCTAGGGCTGTTATGCGGACAGCAGTAGCTGTATATTATTAGGCCACTGTCCACACTCACCTACTGTTGGCTTACTGGGTCACTTGGGGGCAGTCCCTGGGCCCCAGTTTTCCCATCTGGAAAGCAGGAGGAGATTGAGTCTAATATTTGGACACGTGGGTGCAAGGGAAATTGCCCGCACTGTGAAGAGTGTGGAAGGAGGGATGCAGCCTTCTCCAAGAGGGAGCTGGCATTTCTCACTTGCTCCAACACACAAGCACATTTGGAAGTCTCATTCCCAAATAAATCGTCGCGTGAGTCTGTGCCCAAGGGTGTTCGGTGTCTGCAGCAGAGTTACTTGTAGTGATGGGAAGAGAAAGCTCCTTGAGTTTTAGATGTAAAATGTGGAGGGTGCATTCCATTGAGTACTTTGCAACAGTTAGAAGCAGTGGCGGGGCAGATTCCATCCGTGTCCCACTTGTTATCCCTTAGTCTTTTTCACTTCACTGCACCCCAGTGAACCGCCAGCTGCCAGCACCTGCATTTGATTGCCTGTGGATTTTGCCTTCCTTTTGGAGCCTGTGTTACCACCCACACATTGTGACTAATCAAGGGCAGGCAAGAATCGGTGTGTAAACACCCCAGCTCCCTCATACCTTAGGTGGGATTACTCTGAGCCGACGTTTTAGATTATTGTTCAGAGGTTCCTGGTATGATAAAGCACCAGTTGTTTCAGCTAGAGCTGGCTTCCTAACATACTCTGCCTTCTCTTCCCACCTCATTCCTATTCTCCTGGATTACCTTCCAAATAAACAACTTACCCTCAAATCCTTGTCTCAGGATCTGCCTCTAGGAACCCAAACTAAGACAAACAGATTAGGTGTACAGAGAGCAACACAGATGGCTCGGATCCTAAAAACGTTATGCAAGGGCCCCGAGTTGGAGGCAGAAGGCAATATATAAAACAATACCATTTACGTAAATTAAAAGCACACACATAGCAAGCAAAAACGGTTTTCCAAAAATATCCCTGAACAAAAAGACACACGCCGGTCAGTTAAAATGGTTACTGATTTTGGAGGAGTTAGGTAATATCAGGGTTGCTGCTAGAAACAAGGCATTTGTGTGAGAATTAGAACAAGGTGCCTCTCTGGGTAGAAGTGACCCCTTGTAGGTAGGCTGTGTAAGGCTTGGTGAACTGAGAGAAAGAAAGAAAGAAAGAGAGAAAGAGAGAAAGAAAGAAAGAAAGGAGGGAGGGAGGGAGGGAGGGAGGGAGGGAGGGAGGAAGAAGGAAGGAAGGAAGGAAGGAAGAATGATCAAATCAAACGTGGGAGAAGTCTTGCATGGATTATGATCTGCCACACGGAGGGTGGGATAGGGAGTATTCTAAAGTTTGTCTAAGCATGAACATTTGTCCAAAACTTTGGGGTTCTGCATCTGGAACTTGAAAAGGCAAAGTCCCCCCTCCCCAAGTTATTAGCACCTCCGCCAGGCCTCAGGCTCGCCCTGGCTGAAGGAGAGCGGATGACATGGGGTCTGAACCCCCCAGGCCCTGTTTCTCTACCTACCCCAGCAGTCTCCATCACTCATCTTGGTCATTGGCTCCTAGGTCACCAACGCACCCTAATGGGGGGCAGCGTGTGGGCAGCTCTGGGGCTGTCCCTTACGTGCATCTCGGCCCTCAGCCTCATCTCCCCTGCCTGGTTCCTGACTCCCACCTTCTCCTTTGGCATCCTCGCCTATTGCTCCTGGCCTCCGGGCGACAACTGGAACCAGAGTTGTGTGACCTTCAGGTCCCTGGATACTATTCCTGACTTTGCTTGGAAGGTGAGACCTGGGCTCTTCAATTCCTGGACTTTTTGGGACATGGGCAAACCCATCGGGACAGAGTCACCAGCTCCTGAGTGCAAAACCTCGCTGCTTGGTGTCCTGTGCCTATGAGCCCACAGGGATTCTTAAACTGACAGCCCTTCAGAAGCACCTGCAGAACTTTGCAAAAATGCCAACTTCTGGTCTCCACTGCAAGCTGCTGACTCTGGTGAGGTGAGGTGGGGCCTGGCTATCTGTCTTTCAGCAAAAGCTCAGGATGATTCTGGAGGCAGATGCCAGTCCATACAGCAGCTTTATGCAAATTAGGGAAAGGTGCTCCTTCTTCGGGCCATGGTACTGCCATCTGCTGGAAGTGTGTTTGCAATTAGTATGCAAATCTACGATGGCTACAGAATCAATGGCAGCCCTTAGCGTTGTGCAGTATACAGCCTGCACATCTCTACCTAGCTGCCTCTAGGCATAGCTCGGGTGAAAACCACAGCTACAGTGGTTGGAAGCCCCTGTTATGGTGCACATTACCAGAATCAGCAACAGGGGATCGGGTAAGGGCTCCCGAATCCAGGCCTTCTAAGGAAGATTTCACGGCTATCAAAACTGATAATTACAAAGGTGATGTAACAGCATCTACCACGCGTCTCTCCTGTGATCCCGCCATACGGGTAGTTGGTACTCAATAAAGGGAGGGCATGGTACTAGACTTGGGTCTTAATTCTGGCTCTACAACTTACTAGGCTGTGCACCCTGAGGCAAATGACTCCAACTCCCTGGACCTCAGTTTGTGTATGTGTAAAATGGGGACAATAACAACATAGACCTCACGGGGCTGATGTGTGGATCCAGTAGCTGATCAACAAGCAGAGGAATCATCTATCTGCCTGGCCCACCTTAGCCAGCACCCTCCCTTCTCTTTCTTTCTGGCAGATCTCAGCTGCGATGCTCCTTGGAGGATGGCTTCTGCTGACCTTCAGTGCAATTCTCCTCTTGTCCTGGGCCTTGTCCCCCAAAAGACTTTGCCCAAGGATGAGCAGTGGCCCAGCTCCAGGGTTGCAGGCAGCAGCAGGTAAGTCCAGTCCACTGGCACATAGTAAGCACTCTGGACAAATTTATGGAATGAATGAGTGAGTCTGTGAGCAGAGCTTGGCCATCTGGGTTGGATCTCAAAGATGAAGCTTAGGATGGTAGACTTTTCTGGGCCTTAAGCAAGCCAGAAATTGGGGAGAGGGATGGTGGCATCCTTAATGCCACCCTCTCTTGCCCTTAGCCAACCCAGTTCTGACAATCTTTCCCTCTTTGTTTCACTCTCATCCATCCATTTTTTTTCCGTCATCTTCACTGGGGCCACCAGGCACAGCTGCGCAGGTTGTACTCTGCAAAAGGTTGTCCAGCTGAGAGACGAGTAGTCGCTGAACTCTAGCCCATGCTCCACTTGCTAAGCTGAGAACCTGCAGGGCTGCGTGTGCCCAGAAGGGGTGCCTTTCTCTAATTCACACAAAGCCTCCATATGGGCTTGCTTAGCCATGATTGCAGCCCGTGTCCAGTTAATTCTCCACCATCCCTCATCTGGATTATAACAATTAGCACTTCCCAGGTCTCCCTGCTGTTACCTTTGCCCTACAGTCTGTTGACCACACAGTGGCCAAACGGATCCTTTGAAACGGAAATCAGATCATGTGACTCAGCCTGGCTTCCCCACCCTCCCATGGTCTCCTACCACATAGTAAAATCCTAATTCCTTGCTGCAATCTACGAGGGTCTGTCTGACCCAACACTTTTTCCCTCACCGACTGCACCTTACCCTTCTCAGCCAGCCTCGCTGTCCTCTAGTCATCCCAGTTTGCTTTCTGTTGCTCACAGTCACCAAATTTGTTTCCTTTGCTTGGAATTCTTTTCCTCTAGATCTTCACCTGTCTCACCTCTGCCTGACTTCTTTCAGACCTCTGCTCAAATATCACTGCCTCAGTGAGGCTTTCCATGACCTGGAACTAAGAGAGTATGGCTCTCCTTGGATTTTCCACTGCGTACCTTACTTTGTATTTTTTTTTCATAGCACTTTCTCACTTACCTGAAATAGCTATCTTCTTACTTGATTACTGCCCATCTCTCTCCACTAGAATGTCATTTCCACGAAGGCAAGGACATGCCTAGCTTGGTCATCACTATGTCTCCAGGGCCTAGCACAGTGCCTGTCACATAATAGATGCTCAATAAACACTGTTGCATCCATAGATGAAGAGACGGTCCTAGGCTTGCTTAGAACCCAGGGATGGGAAGAATGTCATTCAGTTACGACTCAGTGGAACATTTGACCTGATGGGATTAAGTTACAGGACTCTAGGAGAGATTCCAGGAGTGCCTGACCCACTGTGGGCAGGTATTAAGAAAGGTTTCCTGGGGAGGGTATCAATTGAGCCAGGTCCTGAAGGATGAGGAATTAGCCAAGTATATTAGGGCATTTCAGGCGGTTGGGACCAGCAGGGTCAAAGGCATGGAGACAGAGAAGCAAGGCGTGTGCAGAAAACTGCAAGCAGACAGTGTTGCTGAGGGGCAACGAGTGAGGCTGGGGCCATCTGATTCCCCTGCATCGGGAGTGCCTTGAAAGTGGGGTGGAGCCCTCTTCAGCTCTATATTGTCAAAGCCCACTCCAGCAACTCTAACAGTTGTGATGAGTGAATGTATGGCTGGCTGGCTGGGTGAGTGCACAGATGAACTGATGGACAGATTTAAGGATATATTGGTTAATGGATAGATGGATGGACGAGTGAATTGGTCAATGCATAGGGAGAATGGGAAAATGGGTGTGTTAAATATGGTTAGATAGGTGAAGGGTGGGAGATGGATAAGTGTGGACAGTAGCTAAGTGAAAGGATGGCAAGATGGGAGTGAATGGATAGGTGGATGGAAGTATAGAGACAATGGGTGGATTAGAATATGGCTGGAGTGGAGAAATGGATGAGTAGATGGAAAGAAGAGGAAAGGGTGGATGAGTGAGTGGACTGAAAGACAGATGAACAGATGGATAAGTGGAGCAATGAAAGGATGGATGTGTGGGTGAATGGATGGATGGATGAATGGATGCATGGATGAATGGGTCTATAGGAGGCTGGGTGAGTGAGTCCTGAGATGGAAGGTTAGTCCAGAGCCCCTTGACTGACACCTTGGATTTTTTTCTCCTGCTATTTTCAGCCACTGCCACTGTTATGGGACTGCTGATTTTCCCGATCAGCCTGGCCTCACCATTTGCCAAGGAAGCCTGTGGAGATGCCTCCGTGTACCACAGTGGGCAGTGCCAGCTGGGCTGGGGCTATGTGACCGCCATTCTCAACGCAGTCTTGGTCAGCCTCCTGCCCATAATTGGATGGCCCCACACAACCCAGGTCCAGGGAAAGTCCGTTCTCTTCTTTAGTGATATGGAAAGAATCATTCTTGTGCCAGAAACAAGCAAATAAACCTGGCCCCACCCCAGTAAGAGTAAAAAGAACCCACTTTAGATTTGTCTGAGATCACCACGTACCCAGGTTCATATTCCACCTTGGTTGTTTCCATGCTGTGCGACCTCGGGCAAGCCACTTCACCTTTCTGGGCCTCAGTTTTCTCTTCTGTAAAATGGGGTTGGAATAATACCTACGTAACATTGTCATGAGAATTAACTTTATACTCTATGTAACTAAAGCACTCAACAGTGCCTGGCACATAGTAAGTACACAATAAATGTTAGATACTATTATAATAAGCTCTACCTCACAGAACAATGTAAGAATTAAATGTAGTGATGAAAAGTACCTTCAAAAAGGATCAAATTGTGCTCTGTTGAAATCCCTACCTGGCCTGGGTCCAATCTCTCACAATGTGCCTACTGGCTTAAAACCCAGAATGGCAGAGACCTGGGAGCTTGTTTTTTTGTTTGTTTGTTTTTGTTTTTTTACATGGGCAGGGACCAGGAATTGAACCCGGGTCCTCTAGCATGGCAGGTGAGCATTCTTGCCTGCTGAGCCACCGTGGCACACCCTGGGAGCCTGTTCTTGACTCAGTAGAATCAGTTGCAAACTGCAGAGTCAGCCTGGATGTTGCTTCTGCCAAGAACTTATGGCCCCACTACCCTTAACTCCAGTTTTCCTCAGTCACTCAGCCCAGGAGGGCTTAAAATTTACCCCCTTTCAAGTTCTCAGGTTCTTCCCCAGGTTGACACTGTCTAAAACCATGTTCTCTAAGTTTCCAAAGACTCACCAGAGAGTCTGTTTCTAGTTTGCTAGCTGCTGGAATGCAACACACCAGAGATGGATTGGCTTTTAATAAAAGGGGATTTATTTTGTTGGTTCTTCAGAGGAAAGGCAGCTAACTTTCCACTGAGGTTCTTTCTTACGTGGAAGGCACAAGATGGTCTCTGCTGGTCTTCTCTCCAGGCCCCTGGGTTCCAACAACTTTCCCTGGGGTGACTTTTTTCTGCATCTCCAAAAGCCTGGGCTGAGCTGCTAGTGCTGAGATGAGGAATTCCGAGTTGCTTAGGCTGTGCTACTTGGCGCTCTCTCATTTAAGCACCAGCCAATTAAATCAAACGTCACTCATTGCAACAGACACGCCTTCTAACTGACTGCAGATGTAATTAGCAACAGATGAGGTTCACATACCATTGGCTTATGTCTGCAGCAACAAGACTAGGTATGCTCACCTGGCCAAGTTGACAACTGAATCTAACTAACACAGAGTCTGAACAAGACATCAGCAAAGCACCGGCAAAGCATCAGAGGGAGGCGGATGATGGAACTCAGAGAATCTGGGTTCCCAACTAGGAAATCATCTCCAGTGACACTAGAGGGGTCCCAGACAAAGAGGGGGACCCAGAAGTGAGTCTAAAACAAATGGAGGCATTATTATCCCCATTTCACAGAAGTGAAAACTGAGGCTCAGAGATGTAAAGCTATTTGCCCAAGACCACATTGCCAGTAAGTGGCAGACCTGGGATCCTAAATCAGTGCTCCCCAAACATATGGAGAGAAGCATATGACATGATTTTAGTTGGGGTAGTGGAGAAGTCATCACCCTTTCAGTTTCTTTTAAGCCTACCAAGAAGAAAGGCTCAGTTGGTGCTAGTATGCCTTTAACCCTCTAAACTCTTGCTACATCTCTTTTACACAAAGAGAAGGGCCATTTGGGCAGGAAATAGTGTTTTTTTCTAAAATGTTCATATTTATTTTTACAATTATCTTACAAATGATAAGCACGAAGCTTAAAGTTTAAAAAGTATTGATTTAAAGAAAACTATTAAAGAAATGATAGTACAGGTGGTGTGCCAAAATGGTCCAAATCGTAGAGTTTGCAAGATGCTGTCATAAAACTTGGGGAGAAAACACATTGGTTGATGGATCTAATGAAAAAAAAATTAATCTGAACTGCTCCCACCTAATATCCCTGACCAAACCTCACCACCCTTCTTTCTCAGCTCCTGGAACCTCAGGCTTGGGAGAGAAGGAGAGAAGAGAATGAAAGAAGATGAAATAAGATGGTGCAAAATGGCTGCCAGCCATTCCAAAATGGGAAGATAGAACTCCCCAAACCCTTTGCATGAGAAGTGTTTCTCAGTTGCCCCATGGCCTCTCCCACAAGCCAAGGGGAAAACTCCTGATAAAAAGGAAATGGGGTATGGTTTAGAAGAGGGAAGCAGGAGCATCCAGAAGACCTTCACACTTTAGTCTGAATAAGAACAGCATAATTCAGGTAGGAAATGTGGGCCCAGTCCATGTCTAAATGCTCTTTGCTACAAGCAAAGACAGGAGGAGGAGAGAAAGAGGTAAAGAAAAGGAGGAAGCGTAAGAAGACGGTAGGAAGAGGAAGCCTCAATGAAAACTACATGTATGTTTCCATTTCTCACCCCCACTTGAGTCATGAAAATGTGCCTAGTGCTTCAAGTCTCATCTTTCTCCATTTTGCAAAGTACAAATACATGTGTTTAGGAAAGCCTTTAGAAAAGTCAGAGTCATTTCTTATGCTTTTTTTTCATAAAAGATGTCATCAGTTACCGGATATCAAGAGTGCACATACGCAAGCATTTGTGCATCTAGAACAGGTCCCCTGTTTTTCCTCAGGTCCCACGGTGTCCCACGGTGCCAGATAGCAGTAAACCATAATGGCATAATGGAGCCCTCCAGAAGGAGATCCACGTATACCGAGCTAAGGCTGAAGTCAAGGACTTGAGATTGGTGCCTCCCCAAGGGCAGTCAGAATGTCTAGATTGATCTTTGTTCTCAGAATCTTCCCACAGGCAGAAACAGACCATCCGACTAAGAGAGCTCCTGTTTGGGCAAAAGGACAGATCCCTACCTCCCTGCTGTGTGTAGCATTTTTGGCCTCTTCTGGGAATCTTCCAAGAAAGTGGTGAGTGGGTATATGCAGGCAGCCACCACCACCTGCAAACTCTTCTGCATTGCTGGCTTATTTGGAACTCAAACATTTCTATATCAATCTGAAGTTTTGATGGATGCTCACTGGATTAAACCAAGCTTTGCTTCTGTAGCTGAAAAGCAGTAGTTTCTCTTGGCCTATGTTTAGAGGCTGCTGGAGGTGCCCACTGCCTGAGGACCATGTTCTCAATGGCAGCCGTTGAGTAGGAACCGTGGATGTGGGAGAGATGAGCTGGCCGTCTATGGGAACTTCAGGGCTGAGAGATGAGCTAGCTCAGCAACGAGGCTGCAGAGAGGGGTTAATTTAGAGGAATGTTCCCATTTCAAACGGCCAACCATCTGCCACTCCTCTTATGCCGTGGACCTTGGGCGTGGTGGTGATAGACTGCAAAAACGGCCTCAATTACTTTCTTGCCAGTATTCATGCCCTTTTTCAATGTCACTTTCAAGTCGCCTATCAAGAGGTGGAGTCTGTTTCCCCATCCCTCAAATCTAGGCTCACCAGGTGACTTGCTTTGACTCACAGAATAAGGCAGAAATGACTTCATACCACTTTCACACCTATGCCTCAAGAAGCATTGCACACGTCTGCTAGCTCCCTTGGGAACTGCCCACAGGGCCATGTAGGTAAGCCTGAGCTAGCCTGCTAGAGAATGGGACAGACTTGACCCAGCTGCCTCCACTGCCCTAGCCAACAGTGAGCCAACACTGGAAGCAGATTGGCGTCTACAGATACGTGAGGAAGTCGGGCTGAGACCAGAAGAATCTCCCAGCTGAACCCAGCCCAAACTGCCGACTCATAGGATCACAGCTAAATGAATGGCTGGTTTAAGCCACTAAATTTGGGGGGTGGTTTGTTATGCAGCATTATCTGTGGCAATAGCTAACCAATGTAGGGGAGTGAGAAGTGATTCACCAGTCTTGATCTTTCTGGGGAAAAGCCAGACAGTTGTCATGAGAATTTGACTCCATGTGAGTAGGAGTCACCGGGGCCAGGGGGAGACATTAGATGTGAGCATCTTTTGTTTTCAAAGAGAAGAAAAAAAAATCTCCAAACAAACAAAAAAGAACTCAGCTTCACATAGTTCTCTGTTTATATATATTTTTTCTCTATATATAGACACAATTTTTCATAAACATTTACAAGATACGTTTGGCAACACTGAAAAAAGAGGGCACTCCATAGACAGAATACTCCCACGCATTAAAATACCAAAAATATACAAAGACACACACAGGGTGCGGATACCTGAAGAAACACAGGAAACCGAATAAATACTCGTTATTCCACATCACAACTGCAGATGCACTCTGGAACACCGAGAACAAAGGCCGAGAAGATTTCTTGTGCTGTACTTTTTGACGAGTGTGTCAAAAATAAATAAATATCGGAAGTCGAGGACCTGGGTCTTGCTAAAACACAGCCTCTTCTGTGGTGGACAGCTGGATGGCAAAATAAACTTTTATCTGGAAGGGCCTCTTGCACAGTCTTCTTTCCTGCTCCTGGGGAGCTGGGAGACTAGGGTGAAGGAATGCACCCCAAATAGCCAGAACGCTGCTCTCTCGCCTTTCTGCTTTGGCAGGGTGGACACTGGGTGAGCAAAGGCTACGAAGCTTCAAGTCTCCCCTAAAGGGCCCTTCGTGAAGCAAAGGTAGCCCAGGTCTCTTCCATCCTGCCCAACGGGCCCTGCTTGGGCAGAGGCCAGGGGTCCCAATCCGGATGAAGGCGCTGTGGCCGAGGAAGGGGACCTTTTGAAGCTCTCAGAGCAGGAATCTTTCCCCATTCTGGTTTGCTCAGAGCCAAAGGACTATGAGACCCCTTCTGCAAAACCTCCGAGGTGCTGCCTCCATCTCCTCTCTGCGCCTAAATCCCGTGTCGTTCTCTGACTGCCCTAGAGGTGGCAGGATTCTTGGGAAGAGTATTCCCCTGACCTCGAGCTGTTTCCCAGATTCTGGGTACGTTTTCAAAGGTGGCTCGGGTGGAGGGACAGGGAAGCTAGGGGAACTAGCCAATTGAGGGTCTGTTTGTAGATTGGTATCCTTTGGAATGAAGACGTGGGGGTTCGGTGGGGTGGGGGGGAGGGGGGAGGGAGGGAGTTCCCAGACCTGGCCATGGCCCTGGCCCCAGCCATTCATCAGCAGAGATTTTTGAAGGAAAACACACACCATACTGTACTCTGGCCCCCCTCTGTCTTCTTTTTCCTTCTTTGTCCTGAGTGAGCAAGGGCACTTAAAAAACAACCTGCCTGCCTGACTACAAGCCTTTCACCAACAGACACCATGTAAGCCTCTGGGGTATAAGACCCAGTGCATGGCATGAGAGACAAAGTTTTCCCTCCAAGGAGCATGTGTGCGTGTGTGTGCGTGTGTGTGTGTGTGTGTGTGTGTGTGTGTGTGTGTGTACCCCGCCCTGCCTGGGGGTTCCAGGCAGAATCCAGAGTTACCTGGGATGATCTCACACCTAAGCAAACTTTTTGACACCTATGGAAACTTCTCGAATTCTATCGGAGAAGCCTTTCTTGAAAAGAAGTATCTCCTGGTATCAGGGAGAGGAGGAAAAAACTAGGGAATACAACCAAGGAATCCCAGATCCCCCAGAGAAACGTGTGAAGCATGCCCCTGTGTACTTCTTCGAAATGGGGAGAAGGCCTCAGGACATAGGTATAAAGAAAGTGAAAGCGGGGAGGGACAGACATTTGGAGCCCCTCCAAGAAGCCAATCCTTCTCAACAAGGGTGATTTTGTCCCCCAGCGGATGTTTGGCAATGTCTGGAGATATTTTTGGTAGGAGCAAGGTGGGGGGTAGGAGGCTGCTACTGGCATCTAGGGGGTGGAGACCCACGATGCTGTACCACCTTCTGCCATGTTCAGGGCAGCCCCCACCACAAAGATCCATCCAGCCCCCCATATCAGTAGTGCCGAGGCTGGAAACCCTGTCCCAAGTCGCCTTCCAGCCGTGTTCCGGGACATCTCCAAAGGCCCCATTCAAAGGATAGAAATGGCTCCCCAGACCTCTCCTACACCCACTTTCCAAAATTACCCTCCCTAAGGCTCATCAAGATAGTATGGAGGGGTGGGAGAGAGGAGAGGAGGAGAACACTCTGCAGACCATGAAGGGAGATGTTTCTTCTGTCCACCGACAATCCCCACCTCCGGCCAGGGAGGAATCCCAGACCCGGGCGATCTTTGGTCAAACAAGAAAACGTAAGGCTGAACTGAAGGGGCAACCCCTTGCCCCCACCTGCCCAGTGGCCCAAGTCGGGGTAGATTCCCTGTGCCCAGAAGTCCCAGCCCATGAGACACTGGCCCTGGCTCCCGGGAGCTAAGCAGGCAGAGGGTGGGTAGGTGGCAGCTCAGCCGATTCTGCCCGACGAGGCGCCTTCACTTGTTCTCGATCAGCGTCTGCACCTTGTACACGAGGTCGCGGGCCAGCTTCAGCACTTGCTTGGTGTTGTGACGCTCGGCCATTTCTGAAAGAAGAAGGCAGGCACCCCCTGAGCCAACCCGTGCGTCTGGCCTCAGGCACTCTCCAGCTCCGCCTGGGGTAGCTCCAACATGGAGAGGCTCCAGAAGCAGAGGGACGCGGGCATGGTGGCTGGTGGCTTTGGCGTAGCCTGCACCTCCAGACCTCGGCTTCCTCACCTGCCAAATGGGGTTCCTAACACTACCGACTTACGTGGTTACTGTGGCCATCAAATGAGGTGATGCTGGCACCTGCATGCGTGTGCTTAAAAATGCTAATTCTTCCCATCCCTCTCCTAATAAGAGATAGATTGGCAGCCTTTTTTTTTTTTTTTTTTTGCATGGGCAGGCACCGGGAATCAAACCCGGGGGTCTAGCATGGGAGGCAAGAACTCTGCCACTGAGCCACCACCATACCACCCTAGGTTGGCAGCCTTTTTAGGAAACAATCCTTGGAATACAGTTGATGCTTAAAGATATGAAAGGTGGGAAGGAGCAGAGGGAAAGAAAGCAGGAGGGAGGGAATAGAAGGGAAGAAGGCAAAAATGATAATTTACATCAAAAACCACAGAAAATGATCAGATGTTTCAAACTGAATGATCCTAAACATAGACATTTGCCATTAAAAAAAAAAAACATTCAGTGGAAGAAAAAGGCACTGAGACCATGGTTCCCCCATTGTGTGCTGAGCTACCTCGGAGTGCTATAGGTAAGGCCACAGGAGCTCTGTGGGGTAAATTACACTTTTGGGGGGAGACACAGTGATACTCCACTTCTGTTAAACGCCAGGTAAACTGCTAGCTGAGTGAGTTCACACTTTCAACCTAAATTGCACTAAATTCCTATCAACAGCATTCTATCTCTGCAAAGCTAGGGTTTCAGCAGTTGCTGAGATTCAAAGCAAGCACCACGTAAAAACCACTGTGGAAAAGGAAATGAGAGTGGTGTCTGCAGAGACCAACAGATGAACACATCCTATTAGTCACCAATTGTAGGTATTAGAAATGAAATAAAAACATCATTTTCTTTAGATTTCTGTGTACTGTTTTTTTTTTCAAGTGGTTATTAAGTTGTTAGGGCATAAGTACTTATTAAGTGGCTTCACCTGACCAGTGGGTAAACCTGGGGTTTCATGAAAAAATTAAGGATGCTAGGGATGCTGTGAATTGAGAAAGTTTGGGACCCTCTGCACTGCTCTGGACTCTCAATAACTCCCCAAACTGCAATCAACCTAGTTACCACCATAAAGAATTGTTCATAAATTTGGGACAGTCACTTAAGCTAAATTCTACAGCTTTAAAAAACGGTCATACCTTGTGCTGAACACAAAAACTCAGAAATGGACAGCACAATACTACCTAACTGTAATACAATTTTGTTAAAACACTGAATGAAGCTGCATGTGAGAGTGATAGAGTGGGGAGGGCTGGGGACATAAATGAAATCATAAAGAAAGATAGATGTTAAAGATTGAGATGGTATAATCTAGGAATGCCTAGAGTGTATAACAATAGAGACTAAATGTACAAATTTTAAAAATGTTTTTGCATGAGGAAGAACAAAGGAATGTCATTACTGCAGGGTGCTGAAAATAGATGGTAATTAATATTTTAAAATGTCACCTTATGTGTGAGACTAAAGAAAAAATGTTTATTTGGTACAAAATTTATATTTTGACTAGTGCATTTCCTAATATAACTTATGTAGATAGTTTGATTGAACACCATAAGTACTTGGAATCTCAGGTAGGACATGAGATTTTGTTGGTTTGCCCAGAGTGATGCCCCGATGAATCCCAGAATGATTCGATCAGTGAGTGGAAAAGTATTTGCAAAGTCCCCTTCAGGGAATGGTGAGAACAGGGAGAAATTCAACTTCCCCAAGTTGAATTCTTGATATTCTCACAAGCAGTGTAGACAACCAAAGCTGTAGGCTGAGCCCCCAGTCTTGGGGTTTGTTCATATGAAACTTAAACCCACAAAGGATAGGTCAAGTCTACATAAAATTTAGGTCTAAGAGTCACCCCCAAGAGAGCCTCTTTTGTTGTTCATATGTGGCCTCTCTCTCTAGCCAACACAACAAGCAATCTCACCACCCTCCCCCTGTCTACGTGGGACATGACTCCCAGGGGTGTGAACCTTCCTGGCAATGTGGGACAGAAATCCTAGAATGCGCTGAGACTCAGCATCAAGGGATTGAGAAAACCTTCTGGACCAAAAGGGAGAAGAGTGAAATGAGACAAAGTGTCAATGTCTGAGAGACTCCAAACAGAGTCGAGAGGTTATCCTGGAGGTTATTCTTACGCATTAAGTAGATATCACCTTGCTATTCAAGATGTAATGGAGAGGCTGGAGGGAACTGCCTGAAAATGTAGAGCTGTGTTCCAGTAGCCATGTTTCTTGATGATGATTGTATAATGATATAGCTTTCACAATGTGACTGTGTGATTGTGAAAACCTTGTGTTTGATGCTCCTTTTATCTACCTTGTCAACAGACAAGTAGAATATATGAAATAAAAATAAATAATAGGGGGAACAAATGTTAAAATGAATTCAATTTGAAATGCTAGTGATCAGTGAAAGCGAGGGGTAAGGGGTATGGTAGGTATAATCTTTTTTTTCTGTTTTTGTTTTATTTCTTTTTCTATTGTCTTTTTATTTCTTTTTCTGAATGGATGCAAATGTTCTAAGAAATGATAAATATGCAACTAAGTGATGATTGTGAATTACTGATTATCTATGTTAATTATTATTATTTTTTTTACATGGGCAGGCACCGGGAATCGAACCCAGGTCCTCTGGCATGGCAAGCAAGCGTTCTTGCCGCTGAGCCACCGTGGCCCGCCCTATGTTAATTTTTATTTCATTTGTTAATTTTTTAAATTAATAAATAAATTTAAAAAAACAGTCATACACGAGATAGTTTCTGAAATATCGAGGGGAAAAAAAAGAGGATACAATGACACTGTGATGGTAACAGCATAAAAATTTGCATGAGTGTGGAAAAGATTGGAAGGATGTTTTTTAAAAAAAGATCCCACTAAATGCAATGTGGTTTCCTGGATTAGTTCCTGGAACAGAAAAAGGACATTAGTGAAAAAAACAGGTGATATCTGAATCAAGTCTCTCACTTTGTTAATCATCATGTACCAGTGTTGATTCCTTAGTTTTGACAAATGTGCCAGGGCCACATGAGATGCCAACATTAGAGGAAGGTGGGTGAATAGGATTTGGGAAGTTCTTTTGCAACTTCTCTACAAATCTAAAAGTATTCCCAAATAAAAGCTTATTTTAAAAAAATTAATAATGTTTCAAGGACTGCTTTTTCCTCTCTTTTTTTCTATTATTACTTTTTACCAAAATCCACTTTTTAAAAAAACTTTAAATAGTGATAACAGTAGCAATTATTATTGGGCCCCTATTTAGGGGGATTTATCCATGTTGTCTCATTTTGACGTCATGACCTTCCTGTGAGGGAGGTTAGCGTCATTTTGTCCCTGAGAAAAATGAGGCCCAGAGATGTGAAGTCACTTGACCAAGGTCACACAGCTCCGAAGTGGCAGAGCTGAGATTAGTATACGCATTTGTCTGACTTCAAAGGCCGTGCCTTTTTCCTGCCACCTTACCTGCCTTCCTGCCCTGCTTTTCCTACCACCTCAAATCTCTGAAGCACACAGTTACCCCATTTCCCAGGTGAGGAAGCCGATGTTTAAAGAAGAGAGGAAGTGATGTGGTCATGGGCACAGTAGGTCGGTGCCAGAACCAGGGTTTGTTCCAAGCCTGATTTCAACACCCAGGCCCTCTTTGGCAGTTCTCAGAGGAAAACACACCCCCAGCATCAGCGGGACTTTCAACTCACCCATCTGGAAGGAGCCACAAGTGGGCAGGACGTACCTCCAACTCCTTTACCACGTGTCGGTCTTAGCCAATCTCCACCCCCCAGTGAACCCTGTGAAGGAACCTTCTGGAAACCCACAAGCCTCAGACGAGGCCGCCCAGCTGCGCAGGTTACCGTTAAAGAATTTGATGATGTCTGTGAAATCCATGTTGTTTTCCAAGATGATGTCGCGGTAGGCCTCCACCAGCGCCAGCGCGATGAACAGGACATAGTGGGCGGACGAGACGTGTTTGGCCGCCCAGATTGTCTCCCAGACTGAGAAGACGTCATCATAGATGAGCTCTGCCGAGACACCACACGCGCACACACGGGAAGGGGGTAGGTGACAGAGCTCATGGCGCTGCGTTCTCTCGGGGAATTGCAGCCCAGTTGCAATTCCTGCCTCAGCTCCAGTATAGTGGACAGAGCTCAGGTTGAAGGGAGGAGACCTGGACACTCTCCTGTGACCATCAGAAGCCTCAGTTTTCCCCATCTGCGCAATGGACTGTGCAAACCGGGCGGTTTGTAAGTTCCTCCCAGCTCTGATGTTCTGAGCATGAGCAGGCTTGATTTACACTCACCTAGCCTTGCCCTATCCCCTTAATGGTGTCCCTGACCCCACCTCCCCCTTATCTCCAATAGCATCTGTGGGAATATTTCCCCTTTCTCCCAAACACAGGCAGCACCACCTGCTGTCTAACAAAGAGGCAGAAAAGGGCAGTGTTTAAGAGCAAGGCTTCTGATGTCCAATAAACACGGTTGGAGTCCTGGCTCCATCACTCACTCGTAAGGTGGTCTTGGACTAATTACTTTCCATCCATGAGCATCTCTTCCCTCACCTCTAAGGGAGGTGATGCTCATAGTAGCAAAAGATCAGAGAGACAATACATAGAAATGGCTCAGCACGGTGTCTGACACTTCATAAATCCCCCCTTGCATGCTCGATGATGATGATATTGGTGATGATGATGCATTTTATACACTATTTCTGAGTCAGGTAGGAAACAGGCACTAAATAACTTCTGCTCCAGAATTTGCAGCCCTTGGTCCTCAACAAAATGCTTGCTAGCATGGAAGGGAAGTGGGATTGGGAGGGAGACAGAGGAGGGCTCAGATCCTGCTCTTACATTCCTTGCTCTAAATTTAAGTCTTCTGAGCCTCAGTTTTCCCATCTATAAAATGGAGCTTGTAAATAACATGTACTTCATAGTGTCAGTGCAAGATGCAGTGAGTGAACCGATAATTGGGACTCAACAGTTGGGCATTCCTCTGTCTTTACTTCAAAACCCCCTCAGCCTCACCTCAATGATACCTATTTCCAAGAGGCTCTGCTCCAAAGAATCTGGGAATAAAGCCCTATTTTGAAGTCTGTACCTCGCTTGAAATCCAGCAGGAACCAGCGGTAGCAGAAGTAGAAATGTGTGTAGTCTCCATTCTGATGCATCAGCTCAAACAGCTCTGAGTCCAGGATCTGTCAGGGGAAGGAAAGGTGGACATGAACTTCCTGGGAAAAGGCCAGGCCAGACGGTCGGGCTGTGCAAATGATGGTAGAGCCCCATCCCAGCACACCATGCCACCTCTAGCAGCCAGGAGGAGTCAACTAATGGAAAAGGCCTTGGAGAGCCATTTCCCCCCAGAAGATAAGCAAATGGCTAATAAGCACATGAACAGATGCTTCACACCCTTATCCATTTTGGAAACGCAGCTCACACCAGGAGATAGTACTTCATACACACTCAGATCGCTATTATTAAAAAAAAAAAAAAAAAAAGAAAATAACAAGTGTTGGCGAAGATGTAGACAAACTGGCTCCCCCCTGGACTGCTGGTGGGAATGTACAACAGCGTACGCTCTGTGGAAAACGGTTCAGCAAGTCCTCAGAAGGTTTGACACAGAATTTTCACAGGACTCCACAAAATTCCCCTCCTTGGGATATATCCCAAAGACTTGAAAGCACGTATTCACATAAAACATATGCACGGATGTTCACAGCAGCAGTAGTCACAATAGCCAAAAGGCAGAAACAATTCAGGTTTCCATAAATAGGGAAATGGATAAACAAAATGTGGTATATACTTAGGATGAAAATATTCTTGGGCTATAAAATGGAATGAAGTACTGACTGATACATGGTACAACATGGATGAGCCTTGCATGCCCTCCGCTAAGTGAAATAAGCCAGATGTGAAAGAACATGTATGATTCCACTTATACAAAATATCTAGAATGAGCAAATTCATAGAGACAGAAAATAGATTAGAGGTCTCCCGAATGGGGAAGTTATCACTCAAGGAGTACAGATTTTTTTATTTGGGGTGATGAAAAGCATTTAGTAATGGATGATAATGATAAGAGCACAACACTGAAAATGTAATTAAAACCAATGAATTATACACTTAAAATGGTTAAAATGACCATTTTTATGATCTATATAAATATATATACAAAACTACAATAAAAATAAATTTAAACAGGATGAATTTTACGATATGCAAATTCTATCTCAACAGGGCTATTATTTAAAAATAAACAGGTGGTGGAAGAATATCTACAGCTATATTGGATATGCAGGTAAGTGAAATAAAAAGCAGGCTCCAAATAGTATGTACAAAAAGGAGTTAAAATATTGCGTACACAATGATCCTAATATGGAAAAACGTATATATAAAGTGGGAGAAACATACAAATAGGCAATTCATAGGAGGAGCAATCCAAATGAACAAAAAGAAAAGAAGGAAAGAAAATTTGTTCCATCTCACTGTTTGTCAAGTTAAGCAAAAGCCCCTTTTAGTCAGAAGCTAAATACAATGGAGACTGAAAAACATTCCTATCATTTTCACAGGTTAATGCATTTCTATCCTTGCACTTAACAAGGAAGGTGCCCTCATCTTTCTGGGGAGCAGAAATGCCGAACACTGCGGATGCTAAAGAGCCAGCGTTTATGATGGCACTTCACCAATCTGAATGTGCCTCAGAAACACCTGGATCACTCCAAGACACAGATTTCTGGGCCTCACTCCCAGAGATTCTGCTTCAGTGAGAGCAGTGTCTGGTAATCTGCATTTCTAACAAGTTCCCAGGTGATGCCAGTGCTGCTGCTACCGGTTTCCATTCTGGATAGCGCTGGCAGGCACTCTGCTAAGCCCACTATGTGCATTAGTTTATTTCATCTCCATACTACCCTATGTGCTACTGCTACCCCATTTTCCAGATGAAGAAGCTGAGGCTCAGACAGATGGAGACACTTACTGTCTCCCAAAGCAGGACTAGAGAGGGGGTCATACCTGGATCAGTGACCTCATGTTGGCAAAGTGCGTGTCCATGGCTCCTCCGTGGGGGAAGTTCTGGTTCATCCTTTTCATGAGCTCCGTGAAGCAGCTGAAGGCGAGGGCCTCTGGGGAAAGAGCACAGGAGAGACAGTCAGCTGTGCCACTGCCCGAGAGACCAGCAGCTCCCAAAGGGACAGTCTAAGGCCCAGCGCTGGTTCACAAAGTCCACAGCTGAACGAGAAAAACATGGACAACGGAGTGCCAAGTGCCTTCCATCTCAAGGGATGCTTTCCAGTCTTAATTATACACTTTCCACCTTAGAGCTGTTGAAACATCTTTTCTTTTAGGGAGCAATGGTGATAGGACATGCTCTTTTTAAAACATTCCTACCTGCTACAATAAAAAGTTGATAACATATTGTTGGGTCCAAACCTTTTTTTTTTTTTTTTTTTTTAATTCTGACCGGTTCATGAAATTTTCAAATCTGGGAACCTCTGTATTTGAGCAGCAGCTGGTAAAGTTGGGAGGGTGTTTTTAGGCAACAGGCAAAGAAAGGGTCAAATAACTTGGGAAGTGCTGCTTAGAATATCTGCTGCTTAAAAGGCCAATGCATATATTATGAGTAAAGGTTCTGAGAAGTCCTGCAATAAAGGAACTTATTTTATATTGTTTAACCCAGTGTTTCCAAAATTTATTTGAAAATGGTACCTTTTTATCTCTTAACACCTATTAATTTGGGGGGAAAGCTATGCCAGTCAGGAAGCTCTCCCAAGGCACAGGAGGATCTCATTCTTTTTAAATTTGAGACACAATTCACATACCACAAAATTCATCCTTTTAAATTGTACAAGTCAATGGTTTTATGATATCACAGAGTTGTGCAAACATTACCATTGTCTAATTCAGGACATTTTAATTAGCCCCCAAATAAACTACAGAATTTCATTCCTTTTTACAGGTGAATACTGTCCCATTGAATAGCACATTTTGCTTGTACATTCATTGGGTGATGGACGCCTGGGCTGCTTCCATCTCTCAGGAGTCCTATGTAGGCTAAAACATTGAAGGGCCTTGAGGACATCACGTTGACTGAAATAAGCCAGACACAAAAGGATAGATAGTGCATGATCTCGCTGATAGGAAATGATTAGACTAAGCAAATTCATCGAGTCAGAAAGTAGAATACGGGTTGACCAGGAGCTGGGGTGGAGGTAGGGAATGGGCAATCAATGCTTGATTGGTACAGAATTCCTCCTCTTCGGGGTGATGGGAAAATTTTAATCATAGATGGTGGTGATGGTAACACAACACTGTGAACAAACTAACAACACTGAATTATATATTTGAATGTGATTAAAAGGGGGAAATTTAGGTTGTCTATATGCTACTAGAATAAAAAGTAGAAAAAAGGACTATACAATAAGAACAGTGAAGCTTAATGTAAACCATGGGCTATAGCTATAAGAATATTTTTTCATCATTCGTAACAAAGGTACCACAATAAAGCAAAGTGTTAATGATGGGGGGGGGTAATATGGGGACTCTATTTCATGCATGATTTTTCTATAAATATATTCCCTAACTAGAATGTCTGCTGCTTAAAGGGTCAATGCATATACTATGCATATGTAAACCTACTTTCCTAATTATAATATCTGCTGCTTAAAGGGTCAATGCATATATATATTGCATTGTATATATATTGAGTAAAGGGTCTGAGAAGTCCTGCAAAATATATACAAAAAAAAAGTAAAGAAAAATTATATGCCTAATAGCAGTAACTCCCCATTCTCTCCTTTTAGCCCTAGAAACCACTACCCTCCTTTCTGTCTTTATGGATTTGCCTTTTCTAGATATTCATATAAACAGCATCATATTCTATGTAGTCTTAGTGTCTGGCTCTTCTACTTAGCTGGTTTATAAGGCTTACTCATGCTGCACCGTGAATCAGAACTTCATTCCTTTTTTATTGACCAGTAATATTCCACTGTGTGAATATGACTTATTTTGCTTATCCATTCATCAGATTATGGACACATGGGTTGTTTTCAGTTTAGACTATTATGAATAATACTTTTTTTTTTTTTTAACATTCGTATGCAAGTTTTGTGTGGATACAGGTTTTTCTCTTGGGTATACTCCTAGGAGCGGAATTGCTGGGTAATAAGCTTAACATTCTGAGGGACTGCCAAATTGTTTTACTAAGTGGCCACACCATTTTAAAATCCCTCCAGCAACATATGAGGGGTGCACTTTCCCCAAATCTTCTCCAACACTTGTCTGTCTTTTTAATTTCAGCCATCTGACTGGGGGGTGAAGTATCTCCCTGTTGTTTTGATTTGTATTTTCCTAATGACATACGCTTATTGATCATTTATTACTCTTCTATTCCACTCAGAAATGTCTGTTCAAATCCTTTGCCCACTTTTAAATTGGGTTGCCTCTTTATTGTTGAGTTGTAAGAGTGTGTCATTTCGTTTGGCTACCAGGCCCTCATCAGATACACAATTTACAAGTGTGGTCCCCCAGGCCAGGGGAGGCACGCTCACCGTCATCCAGGATGACCAGCAGGGGAGCCAGGAGGTCACACATGCCTTGAACGTATCCGACCTCAATGTGCTGCCACACGTAGCTGCAAGAGACACAGGGACCCAGTGATGCCCCACAGCCTGCCTCTCCAACCTGCTTCTCCCTTTCCCCTGCCCTGGCTTGGTCCCCTCATCCCTTACCTGGCCCACCCCCTCAGCCTCCTGCCTGCCTGGCCTTCCCCGTCTCATGCTTTTCAGTCACTCTACACACAGCCACCCCAGGATGATCTTTCTGAAGTCCAGCTCATGGGGACCACCTACCTGCCCAAACACCTCCTCGGGCCAAGATAATGTCCAAACTCCTTTACTGGGGGAATGGGCCATTCACTCTCCTCTCAATCCATCTTTACAGCTTCACCCATCACTTTCCTGCATCCTCCCAACTCCAGCCAAATAAATCACCCCTTTACACCTTTGTGCCTTTCTCCTAAAAGTTTCCTCCATCTGAAATTCCCACTGGCTAATAATAACAGCTAATATTTACTAAGCATTTACTGTATATTTGGGCCGCTATACATGCATTGCATCATTTAATTTTCGAAATCATCACAGGAAAGAGTTTCTATTATTGTCCCATTTCACATCTCAGGAGACCGAGGCACAAAGAAGTAAGAGATATGCCCAAAGTCACCACCTAATAATAAATGGCAGCTGCAGGCTTCAAATCAGAAGGTCTCTCTCACTCCAGGGCATGTGCTCTTTCTTTTTTAAATATTTTTATTGACAAATCTCCACACACACACACTGTCCAACCATATTATACAACCAATGCACGTGCTTTTAATGGTTTCTTCAGCTATTCTAAATGTTGTCAAAGTCCATCATGAAGGTCACCACCTCTGTGAGGCCTTCCATGATTACCACCTATCTCATAATCAAGAAGTCAGTCTATCCTTCCTTCTCTCCCAGCAATTTTTCATTTTAACAGGACATATTCTATATTGTAGTTAATTATATTTATATCTCCTAAACTAGGTTTTAAGTGGCAGTGTGATTGCTTAGGAAATGGAACAGTTAAGAGCTTGAGCTTATTAACAAGAATGAGTTAGAGCAGGGGTTGGCAAACTTTTGCTGTAAAGGTCCAGATAATAATCATTTTCAGCTTTGCAGACCATATGTTCTCTGTTATAACTACTCAACTCTGCAAAAGCAATCATAGCCAATACGCAAATAAATGGGCATGGCTGTGTTCTAATAAAACTTTATTTACAAAAATAGGCAGTGAGTTAGGTTTGGCCCCTGAGCTGTGGTATGTTGACTCACTAATTAGAATAATATGTCTTGGCATGGAACGAAGTCCAGGATATATTACTGAGTGAAAGAAACAAGATGCAGAAAAATAGTTTATAGTTTAATCCCACAAGTAAAATTTTTTCAAACCATGTGTGCATTCACACTATTATATCATGCAATATAAATTATCTAATATACAGTCTATTAGATATTATATTACGTATCATACATATGTCATTGGAGGATATACACCAAATTTTTAACAGCAGTTATTTCTCTGGGTGAGTGGAACTGATGGGCGGAGAAGGAAGGAGAAATTTCTCTTTATTTCTTATGAACTTCTGATTCCCTTGATTGATTTAAGTTTTTTTTTTTTACCAGCATTGGTTACTTTCATATTTTAAGAAATGCCAAGAATATATTTATTGATTTAAGTTTTTTTTTTACCAGCATTGGTTATTTTCATATTTTAAGAAATGCCAAGAATATATTTAAAATAAAAAGTAAAAAGTAGCTATAGATCTTATTTTTAAGAAAAAAACAGGCATAATTTCTGGAATCAGACGGTTAGAATTCCCACTCAGCCACTGCCCAGCCAAGGGACTTAGAATACTAGGCTACCTCTCTGAGTCTCCATTTCCTAAACTATAAAAGGGGATAACACTACTGACCTCATAGGGTTGCTGTGAGGATTAAGTGCAGTGATGATACAGTGAAGAGCTCAGACCAGGTATACAGAAAGTGCTTAATAAATGTTTTCTTTTATTACCATGACTCTCATTATTATTTTATTGGCAGCATGGGTTGGAATAAGATTCCTGGCTTGGTGCCCGCCGCAGAGGCTACGGTTCTGGCTGGGTCTGTCTCCTGCAGCTCCCTCTCTGCCACCCCCACCGTCCCCTGCAGAGACCCCTCTCTGATCGCCCCGCCTCCAGCCACCTGCACATGACGTTGCGGAGCTTCTCCAGGTTGGCAGGTGTGAAGTAGCAGTAGTTGCGGTCACACCGCTGTACGTCCTTTTCAATGCGGTGCAGGTTCACGGTGTACAGGTCCAGCAGCTCCGGCTGTAGCCCCCCAGGGAGCAAGAAAAGGACAAGCACACCCCAGCTTCCCAAAGAGGCGCTCTTCCAGAGGTCCTCTCCCCTCCTCCCCGCCTCCTCCTGGCCTTCTCCTCTTGCTCCTGAAAAGAATGACCCAAGCCTGGCCTTGGGCAGGCATGGGATTTTGCTTTTGTTTTTTCAGGGAAAGCTTTTTTTGACTTTGCATGGTGAAAATAAGATTTTTTTCTTTTTAGCCTTTATATAATAAAAAGCAATCTTGGTACCTCACTTATGGTGAGGTAGGAACAATTATTATTTCCATTTTCGAGATGAAGAAACAGACTCAGAAAGTCACAACTGAAGCTGCAAATGTACCGCCTCTGCTGAAAAGTGGACCAAGATTTTGGCAATATGTCAGAGTTGATGCCTTGACTAACCACGCTGACAAAAGGGTTCAATGATCTAGCAAGAAAATCAGAAACTCTAAGAGACAAAAAATTAGCCCAGATAGGTGAGAAACTATCAAAGCCAGATTTTGCCTTGATGGCGGCTGTGAAACTGGGAAAATGCAAACTTTTGATTTAATGGTTTGTGCGCCCCTTAAGTTGAGGAGCCTAACAAAAGACCTTCCTACATAAAGGGGGGACCCCAAAGAGCTACAGGTCAGTAAGGAAAAACCAGGAAAAAACCCACTAGCATCCTGGGGTCTCAAGGACAACTGCTAGTCTTGACAAATGTGTGAAATTAAGTAGAAAAGATATTTCCCTGGACTCATGCAGGTTTATAACCCAAATTCTCACTACCTGGATGGCCTGAAAGATCAGCGAGATTCAGTTTAAAGTGACCTCTGATTGTTTATGCCCCTAGGAACTAGCAAAAGCAAATCCTCTCTGGAGGAATCGACGTTCCAGCATGGCCTCAAAGTATCCAGCAGATAAAGTTCCAAGAAAGATGAGCTCAGGTTCAAAAATCACAAAACACTCAGAGGAGAAAGCACCATGAGTGACAGCATAGCCATCTAACAGCAGAATCAGACCCACAAGGGCTTCGGTTGTTAGAACTGTCAGGAACAGAATACAAGATACGTACGCTGAATATTTCTGAAGATATAAAAGAAGAGATTAAAAATAAGAGTGAAAAGACTCTCAAGTGATCAAGCAGGTGAGTTGGTAGCAGATGTGAAAAGAAACCAAGAAAACTTTCAACAACATATTGAAAACTTACTGACCTTATAACTAAAATATAAGAAGGAATGAAAAGTTAAAAAAAAAAAAAGTAGAAGATACTGAGGCCTGTGTTCCACCTAAACAAGGAATGAACCAAGAAAGAACAAGACGCGGGATACAGGAAATAGGGGAGACTCAAAAGGAGCCCCAAGATGATGGTGGGGAGAGCCCAGGATAACAGCTGTGAATTAGGTGCAATGGACTAGAGACGGTCAGAAGCACCTGGAGAGAATTCTCTAGAAATACAACATGGCTAGAAAACCTGTTGAATCAAGGTTTGAGAGGCGATTTAGAAAATTGGTGGAGTTTGAGTGGTAAATTAGTGATAACTATGAAAACTAAAGAAAAAAGAAAGACAAAAAAAAGAAAACACAAATCTAGGAAAAAGCACAATTTTGTTTAGGGAAGAAAAGATGGACAGAACCTACCCCATGGCTTACATTATACCATCACAAGAATGTACACACTGACAAGTCATTTAACTAAAATTCTTACATGCCTATGTTGGAAGGGTGGGGATGGGAAAGTTTCATTTGCGCAGCGAGGGCTTGGGGGTGGAGGAGGGCTAAATTCTCCACTTCCATTGTGGGGACTCAACAGACCATGCTCAAAACTGAAAGCAAAAAATAAGATCAACAAGTAGCAATATAAACGAGTCGTTTAGACACACGGGGGCAAAGATCCAACAATTCAGGCAGAATAAGAAGATATGACTGGTTCTGGGGAGGGTTAATGGGGGGAAGTGAGGAAGACAACTTCTGGTTTTCATAGCCAGCTCTGTCAAAAAATTTTTGACTCTTTAAACAATGGACACGCATATCTTTGATAGAAATAAATTCCTTAAAAGCAATGCAGGTGCAATGCCAGGAGTGGAAAAGCCTTCCTTTCAATTGGTGTCCCTTGGTTTGGATTTTCTGGCAAGAATGCGAAACTCAAATATTTAAATGACGTTGATGGATCAAAGATGCTATTGATTTGGGGGCTCACTATGCTAGGCACCCAAGACTTTGGGTGAATTCTGAGAACAACTCAGGAAGGTAGGTACTAGATAATGGGGAAACTGAGGCTCAGAAATATAAACTAACTTGTCTGTATTGGGACTTGAACCCAGGACCGTTTGACTGCAAAGTTTGTGTTCTTTAACTATGATATCATCTGCTCTTCCTAACAGGTTTCTATGGTGAGTCACCCATGAAGAGGATCACCACTGGGAATTTCTGGAGACCTGAGGTCTTTGGCACACTCCCATCCTCCCGCAGCTGCAGGTGAGAAAACCGAGCAGAGAAGAATCCTGGTGACTCACGGAATAGGTGACGCCACTGGAAGACACAGGGGAGGTCTCATTGTTGGCTGACGAGGTCACAGCCAGAGAAGCCAGGGCGGGGAAGAGACTTTCCATCTCGGGCTCCTCCAAGAGGCTGTCATCACTGACCACCTGGCCACGCTTCTCCGCCTCGCTGGGCCCCCAGCCCTCCAGCCCGGCAGCGTCCTTCTCGGGGAGGCCCGCGTCCATGCTGCTGGTGATGGACATGAACTCGTCCATGCTCTCGTTGGCGAGGAGGTCGCTCTCCAGGCTGTCCTGCACGGCCAGCTCCTCCCGCGGAGCCTCGTCCCGGGACGTGGTGGCCTCGCTGCTCTGCCCATCATCCACACTCCCGTCCCCGAGTCGCAGCACGGCAGGGGCATTCCGCTGGGCGTCCAGGACGCTGTCTTCCGTGCTCAGGCTGGGCTCAGAGTGCTCGGAGAGGCCCGAGGAGAAGTTGTGGGAGGAAGGATGGCCAGAGTCTGGGGAACAAGTTCCGTTCACTAGGTTTCCATTGGGGATCTTGGGCTGTTTCTCCTCCACCCGGCCCTCTGTCTCCACCTGCTCCACCTCATCCACAGACTCAAACACCTGAAGACAAGATGCACAAAGACAGATGGACCAGGATGTCCAACGCAGCAGTGCTTATTTCAGCACCCTAAGCATCCATCAGTAAGGGATTGGTGTAAATATGGCACATGCATGCAGTGGAGTGTTAGACATCCAGTAAAACAGAGTGAGGCAGGACAAAGTGTGACATACACTTCCACTTGTGAAAAAGAAAAAAGGGATCTATATGCTTGATAAGCAATATAATAATCCTGAAAGAAACAAGAACCTGCATCATGAATTGCAAATAACCCCCCAGAGGAGGGAGTACTAGGGAACTGGAATGAGGGGAAAATAACTTAGTCGCACAGGCTCTCAGCAGGAGCAGATAAATTTTTTCAAGGAAAAATTATGTCAGTGTAAGGAATTGGCTAAAATACACACATCATTGACTACAATGGAGCCATTTGCAAAAGTAGATTTAATATGAAATACTATGGCAAAATCTCCAGGATATATTTTAAAGATCTATTTATGGTCCTTTTGATTCTTAGGCCAAATCCTATGAAGAATATGCAACAAAAGACCATGTTTCAATAATCACTTGAAATATTTCTTTTCTGTGTGGTTATGTCATGAATTTGATTTACTGTTAGTTTCATGTGTTTCTGTTTTGTTTTTTTCTTTGTTTCTTTTTTGATTTAACTGCTTTAAATTATGTAAAAAATTTACTCAACCTAAAGGTCAAAACTGGAAAACAAGATAAATTCAGGGTAATGTAGCTTTTTTTTCTTGCCCCTTCTCTCATAGGTAACATTTTAATTTGTTTCTGGTTTATCCTTCCATTGTTTTTGAAAATAGATGTACATATATACATATAGGCATAGTCCTGCTTTTTATAGGAAAAGTGACATACTATCCACATTTTTCTGCACATTTTTTAATTGAATGAGACTGAATTGACATTCCCATTCTTTCCACTGGATAAAAATGGAAAGTTGAACATGCAATGACATTTACATAAAAATTTTAAAAAGACTACCAAACATCGCTATAGATTGCCTACAGATATCTAAGCATCTGTGCGTACGTAAAGGCAGACAGAAGGGTCAGGAAGGATACACAGCAAATTGATGAAAGCAGCGTCCTTTCTACGGAGGGGAGGCGGGGATCGGGGTAATCAATGCAGACTTCAGTTTTCTCTGCAATGCTTTCATTTTTTACAGAAAAAACAGATTCATGTATTACTTGTGTAACTAAAAGACCTGCTTTTTTTTTTCTGCATGGGCAGGCACCGGGAATCAAACCTGGGTCCTCAGGCATGGCAGGCAAGGACTCTGCCACTGAGCCACCATCACGCTGCCCAAGATCTCTTTTTAACACTAATACGTACCGCTAAAACAAATACACCAAAAAAAACACCCGAAGGAGGCAGCCCTCCAGTGCCTCCCCCCAGGCTGGAGGGAAGCGGGTGGAGGAGGAGGTGGGCAGGGAGGGGCGAGGCCACTGGGAGAGTCACCTGTGTGCTGCTGCTGGAGTCGCTCTGCAGGCGGATGTTCTGCCGGCCGGAGCTGCAACTCTGGGAGGACTGGGAGAGAAAGGAGCAAGGGGTGAGCGGATGAGGCTGCATCCTGGCTCAGGGACCCTGCCCTTAGCTGGGAGGGACAGCTGGGACGCTGAGCCAGGAAGTCTGCGATGTCTTTTTCCTTGACTTGGGTAAGTCCCCTTTCTGGGCCTCTGCTCCCTCTCTGCACAACGAAAGCATGGAGCCTTTCGCAGCTCCTTGGGGTCTCCTCATGAGACTGGACCCCCACTCCCACCCTTGCAACTAGAGTACTCCACCTTTAACTGCTGTGTACCTCAGACTTCCAGCTAATATTTTAGTTCAAATAAGAATAACTGGTAGCTTTAGTAGCCCAATTCTTCAGATGCTCCTTATATACACACTTTTGCCCTTTAATTTGGGAGTACCTGCTCTCGCTGACACTAGGCTTGGTCATGTGATTTGGTTTGGCCAGTGGGATATTAGCAAATTGAATGCAAGCAGAGGCTTGAAACATGCTTGCTCATGTCTGTTTTCTCTCTTTCTCATCTGTTTTTTTTTTTTTTTTTTAAGAGAGAGGGAGGAAGGGAAGGAAAGACAGAGAGAAGGAAGGAAGGAAGGAAGAAAGGGAAACATCTTTAAACATTTTCTTGTTTTATTGTATTTTGTTTGCTTGTTTGTTTTTTACATGGGCTGGGGCCGGGAATCGAACCGAGGTCCTCCGGCATGGCAGGCAAGCACTTTGCCCGCTGAGCCACCGCGGCCCGCCCTCTCATCTGTTTTTATGAAGACATGCTCAGATTAGCCTGCTGGAGGATGACACACACGGAGCAGAGCAGAGCCAGCCATCCTGGACACCTGGGATTCTAACTCAGATCAACAAGCCATTTGGTTGGTCTGCTGCTGGCAGGACACCCAGGAGGGAGCCCCATCCAGCCGAGCTCTGATCCAGGGACTCACAAGCGAAAATGAATGTTTATTCTTGGAAGCCACTGACTTTTGGCACTTGCTTGTTATGCAGTAATGCTTCAGCCCTTGGTGACTGATACATCACTGGTGAAGAGAATTAACTTTTTTTCTGAAAACCTCCTTCGGCTGCTAAACTGGAGTCTCTTTGAGGGCAGACACATCTGCTTTGGTCATTGGCACATCCCTGACACAGAGCACATAGTAGGCACTCAATAAATATTTGCTGAATAAACAAAAGTCAGGCACTGTGCTGGGTGCTTTACATACACTGTCTCATTGGAGCTGCACACGGTCCTCCATCCACCTGATTATTCCTGCCTTATAGAGGAGGAAGCTGAAGCCCAGAAGTAAAGTGCTTGCCCAAAGCCCCAGAGCTAGGAAAATGGTGCCACTGGAGTTTGATTTCAAAGTTATCTCCCGCCCAAAGCTAGGGGTGAGACCCTGTCCCATGGCCCCCAGCCACCCAGTGCTCCTACAATGGCCAGAGGGGGCAAACCTGGATACCCGCCCCCAAGGTCCCGGAGGTGAGCCGCCCATCACCTCGTTGCTGATAGTGGAGTCGCGATGCATCATTCTGTGCAGGTGGCTGTCCAGGCTGGCCCCCGATGAACATTTGGCCAGGGCGGCTGCATGGGACTCCCGCTCCCTCTGCCGCACGATGGCCTCACAGCCCAGCCACTCAGCCATGGTCTGTGCGTAGCAGGCATGAATCTGCTCGTCCACCTGCCAGGGCAGATGCAAGGCCCCCCCCGGGGTGACCAGACTCAGCCCAACCCAGAAGAGGGTGGTTGTGACCCAGCACCCTGAACCCTGGCAATTCCCATCCAACCAATGTTCACGCATTAAATGTCCAACCAACATACATCAACTAAGCACCTACTGTGTGCCAGGCGGTTGCTAAGAACCTAGGGCTTAAAGTGAGCAAGGCTGCTTCTTTCTTTCCTTTTCCCCTTCCTTCCCACCTTCTTTTATGCATTCATTCATTCATTCCTATATTCATTCAACAACTTGTTGATTACCTACTATATTCTAGGCAGTGTACCAGGCCCTGGAGATAATGAAATAAACAGATTGTTTCTCTCCTCCTTTATACCCTTTCCCCTTTTCTTCCTCATTCTTTCATTCATTAATTTCTTCATTTAATTTGTTAATTGCCTACCATTTGCTAGGAACCAAGCTAGACATATGACACAAGATGAGCAAAATGCTGACCTTCTCCATCCATCCTTCAACTCACATTGAGGGTCTCCCTTTGCCTCACATTGGGCAAGATACTGAGAATACAAAGATGCAAAAAACCAATTTCGTCCCTCGATTTATAGCAATTGCCACAGATTTCAAGTTTTTTCCTTCTGGGATTTCAGCAGAGGGGTGGGGAGTTTTTACTGTCTCTGGCTTACACAGCCCAGACAGCTGATGTTTTGAATTTCCTAGACCTCTGGGTACAAAAGGAGGCAGATAAACTGATTTAAGGTGTGGCTGGGGCAAGAGACGGAAGAGAGAAAGCAGGAAGCCGGACCTTTTCAGGGTTGGGCAGGGAGAGGACAGTCTTCTTTAGCTACTCAGAGCTTTTGGAGAGAGGTTCAGGGCCAACTTAGACCCCAGTCCTGGCCCCAGCCTTCTTAAGACTCCACCAAGCTCTCCCCACCTCCCCACCTCCACTCCCATACTAGGTCAGACCTCCACCACCCCTCAGGGGGCAGCCAAGCAGCCTCGCCCAGGTCTCTGCTTGTCTCACCTGCCATCCCCCTCCCCCAACTCACTGGACATGGCAGCCCCAGCTTCTCATTCTCTGCAGCTTCAACTCTCACTGCTTTCCTCGCCTGCCTAGTCCTTTACATTCCAGCAAGCACAAACCATTTCTCAATTTCCTCATACCTAACACACCTTCCCACCCCTTCCCCGCACAGGAACACACAGATACATGCAACATACACACACGCACACACACACACACACACACACACACACACATATCTCTCTCTCTCTCTCTCTCTCTCTCTCTCTCTCTTTCTCTCTCTCTCATCATACTGGTCTACTGGTCTACCTTGGAGGCTTTCGCCCTTACTGCTCCTTCTCCCTGGAAGCCCTTCCTCACCCCCTTTGTCTGGTAAACAATTCCTTCAAAGAATTCAGACACAGCCAGCTCCCACAGGGGCCTTCTCTGACTCCTCTCCACTGGCTTAGACATCTCCTATGGGCTCTTAGAGCCCCTACATTTGCCTCCATCACACCACTGACCACTACAACCTCACTGAACTGACAAGGGCTTCCTCTAACGCAGCTGTAGGTCCCCAGTCCCGAGCACAGCGCCAAGCACACCTGAGGCTCATTTACTGTTTGCCCAAGAGCCCTCCAGGCACCAGGTCAAGTGCAACGGGCCTCTCAGCCGGTACTCAGATGGCTTTAGACAGTTCAAGGGCGCAGCTTCTCGAGCCATTGAGCCGCGCGTGAGAAGGCTTCTGTTTCCAATTCTCTTTCAGCTTTGCTGATTATGCCAAGGACTCGGGCCAGTCTGGTGTGACTGTGTCTCTAACATCTTAAGACTCTCTAATCTCCTTTTAATAAAGAGAGAGGGCTTCGGGCTCATAGCATAGCAAGGCCACAGAATGACATCGCATTTTTTTGTGTGTTTTGGTGGTACATGGTCCGGGGTCTTCCCCATGGCAGGCGAGAATTCTACCCCTGAACTACCCGGGCACCGCCCAACAGCATTTTGTTTTATCCTTTTTTTTATAGTTTCTTTCTATATATGGCAAGTCTGGTGTTCCATTATCACAGAGATATCAAACATTTTGAAAAATAGGTTGTATACATTTTTAAGTGAGGCAATTTAAAGGCAAATGTTAAATGAATACTACGAGTGGCACATGGATATGGAGTGGAAATGCCACCAGATTTGGAAAACTTGGTACAAATAAAAGAATGTAAAATATCTCAATAACTGATATTTATTATACGTTGAAATGATATTTTTGATATGTTGGGTTAAATAAAATATACTATTAAATCAAATTCCTCTTGATGAAATGTCATCGAACTATGTATACACACAGACTTAAGAAATGAACACACAAAAATTGGTGCAATCAAACTGAGGCCTCTGCCTATTTAGTTGTATTGTGCCAATATCAAATGCCTGGTATTAATTATGCACGATGGTTAAAGAAGAGTTTACTACTGGGGAAAGCTGAATGATGGGTACACGCAGGACCTCTGCACTATTTTCATAATTTCTTGTGCATCTATAATTGTTTCAAAACAAAAAATGTAAAAATACCATTGCAGAGGGACTTCCTGGAAGATGGCGGCTTAGTAAGACGCGCGGATCTTAGTTTCTTCTCCAGGACACCTACTAGGGGAGTAGAAACGATACAGAAAGCGCCCAAAGCCACAACAGAGATAAAAAAGACAGCGTACCCCATCCTGGAACGGCTGGCTGGCTGAGAGAAGCAGCTCGGGTGAGATCGCCGAGGCGCGCGGGCCTTACCGGGCGGGGTGGCAAGCGGCCGGAGTTACTCCCTTCCCCCTTCCCGGGCCGGCTGGGAGAATTGGAGAGGTGGTCCCCTGAAACCAAGGCGACTGGCGCCCACACCACGCGCAGCCCCCGGACCAACTGAGAGAATTGGATCGGAAATCCCCAGCCCACGGAGAACGGTGACGGGTGGGGGAGGCCCCTTCCAAACCCGTGACTCCCGGGGAACGTGCACTCTCTCGGGCGGGCCGCTGCCGCTGGCGCCCTCCCGCCACGCTTGTTGCCCAGGGCCGACTAGGAAATTCGGAGGGGCTCTTTCCCTGGCTGCGGCGACCAGCAACCCTCCCTGCGTTCGGACCGAGGGCCAGCTCAAGCCGCTTCGGCTAGCGAACCCCCAGGACAGCGAGAGTTTTCCAAAGTTTAAGGTCCCACAGCACCTTTTACTGGTGGGACCCGCAGACAAACGTGTGCCACGAGCGCCACCTACTGGGCAGGATAAGAAAAACAGAACCCAGAGATTTCACAGAAAAATATTACAACCTTGCTGGGTCCAACACCAAGAGAAATCTGAATAAATGCCCAGACGCCAGCAGCAGAAGATAACTGTCCACGCTCAAAAGATTGAGAATATGGCCCAGTCAAAGGAACAAACCAATAGCTCAAATGAGACACAAGAGCTGAGACAACTAATCCTGAATATACGAACAGAAATGGAAAACCTCTTCAAAAATGAAATCGATAAATTGAGGGAGGACATGAAGAGGACATGGGCTGAACATAAAGAAGAAATAGAAAAACTGAAAAAACAAATCGCAGAACTTATGGAAGTGAAGGATAAAGTAGCAAACATAGAAAAAATAATGGATACCTACAAGGGTAGATTCAAAGAGACAGAAGATAGAATTAGTGATTTGGAGGATGGAACATCTGAATTCCAAAAAGAAACAGAAACTATCGGGAAAAGAATGGAAAAATTTGAACAGGGTATCAGGGAACTCAAGGACAATATGAACCGCACAAATATACGTGTTGTGGGTGTCCCAGAAGGAGAAGAGAAGGGAAAAGGAGGAGAAAAACTAATGGAAGAAATTTTCACTGAAAATTTCCCAACTCTTATGAAAGACCTAAAATTACAGATCCAAGAAGTGCAGCGCACCCCAAAGAGATTAGACCCAAATAGGCGTTCTCCAAGACACTTACTAGTTAGAATGTCAGAGGTCAAAGAGAAAGAGAAGATCTTGAAAGCAGCAAGAGAAAAACAATCCATTACATACAAGGGAAACCCAATAAGACTTTGTGTAGATTTCTCAGCAGAAACCATGGAAGCTAGAAGACAGTGGGATGATATATTTAAAATACTAAAAGAGAAAAACTGCCAACCAAGACTCCTATATCCAGCAAAATTATCCTTCAAAAATGAGGGAGAAATTAAAACATTCTCAGACAAAAAGTCACTGAAAGAATTTGTGACCAAGAGACCAGCTCTTCAAGAAATACTAAAGGAAGCACTAGAGTCAGATACAAAAAGACAGAAGAGAGAGATATGGAAAAGAGTGTAGAAAGAAGGAAAATCAGATATGATATATATAATACAAAAGGCAAAATGTTAAAGGAAAATATTATCCAAACAGTAATAACACTAAATGTCAATGGACTGAATTCCCCAATCAAAAGACATAGATTGGCAGAATGGATTAAAAAACAGGATCCTTCTATATGCTGTCTACAGGAAACACATCTTAGACCCAAAGATAAACATAGGTTGAAAGTGAAAGGTTGGGAAAAGATATTTCATGCAAATAACAAACAGAAAAGAGCAGGAGTGGCTATACTAATATCCAACCAGTTAGACTTCAAATGTAAAACAGTTAAAAGAGACAAAGAAGGACACTATATACTAATAAAAGGAACAATTAAACAAGAAGACATAACAATCATAAATATTTACGCACCGAATCAGAATGCCCCAAAATACGTGAGGAATATACTGCAAACACTGAAAAGGGAAATAGACTCATATACCATAATAGTTGGAGACTTCAACTCACCACTCTCATCAAGGGACAGAACATCTAGACAGAGGATCAACAAAGAAATAGAGAATCTGAATATTACTATAAATGAACTAGACTTAATAGACATTTATAGGACATTACATCCCACAACAGCAGGATACACCTTTTTCTCAAGTGCTCATGGATCATTCTCAAAGATAGACCATATGCTGGGTAACAAAGCAAGTCTTAACAAATTTAAAAAGATTGAAATCTTACACAACACTTTCTCGGACCATAAAGGAATGATGTTGGAAATCAATAATAGGCAGAGTGCCAGAAAATTCACAAATACGTGGAGGCTCAACAACACACTCCTAAACAACGACTGGGTCAAAGAAGAAATTGCAAGAGAAATTAGCAAATACCTCGAGGCAAATGAAAATGAAAACACAACATATCAAAACTTATGGGACGCAGCAAAGGCAGTGCTAAGAGGGAAATTTATTGCTCTAAATGCCTATATCAGAAAAGAAGAAAAGGCAAAAATTCAGGAATTAACTATCCATTTGGAAGAACTGGAGAAAGAACAGCAAGCTAACCCCAAAGCAAGCAAAAGGAAAGAAATAACAAAGATTAGAGCACAAATAAATGAAATTGAAAACATGAAAACAATAGAGAAAATCAATAAGGCCAGAAGTTGGTTCTATGAGAAAATCAATAAGATTGATGGGCCCTTAGCAAGATTGACAAAAAGAAGAAGAGAGAGGATGCAAATAAATAAGATCAGAAATGGAAGAGGAGACATAACTACTGACCTCACAGAAATAAAGGAGGTAATAACAGGATACTATGAACAACTTTACGCTAATAAATACAACAATTTAGAGGAAATGGACGGGTTCCTGGAAAGACATGAACAACCAACTTTGACTCAAGAAGACATAGATGACCTCAACAAACCAATCACAAGTAAAGAAATTGAATTAGTCATTCAAAAGCTTCCTAAAAAGAAAAGTCCAGGACCAGATGGCTTCACATGTGAATTCTACCAAACGTTCCAGAAAGAATTAGTACCAATTCTCTTCAAACTCTTCAAAAAAATCGAAGTGGAGGGAAAACTACCTAATTCATTCTATGAAGCCAACATCACCCTCATACCAAAACCAGGCAAAGATATTACAAAAAAAGAAAACTACAGACCAATCTCTCTAATGAATACAGATGCAAAAATCCTCAATAAAATTCTAGCAAATCGTATCCAACAACACATTAAAGGAATTATACATCATGACCAAGTAGGATTCATCCCAGGTATGCAAGGATGGTTCAACATAAGAAAATCAATTAATGTAATACACCATATCAACAAATCAAAGCAGAAAAATCACATGATCATCTCAATTGATGCAGAGAAGGCATTCGACAAGATTCAACATCCTTTCCTGTTGAAAACACTTCAAAAGATAGGAATACAAGGGAACTTCCTTAAAGTGATAGAGGGAATATATGAAAAACCCACAGCTAATATCATCCTCAATGGGGAAAAATTGAAAACCTTCCCCCTAAGATCAGGAACAAGACAAGGATGTCCACTATCACCACTATTATTCAACATTGTGTTGGAGGTTCTAGCCAGAGCAATTAGACAAGAAAAAGAAATACAAGGCATCAAAATTGGAAAGGAAGAAGTAAAACTATCACTGTTTGCAGACGATATGATACTATACGTCGAAAACCCGGAAAAATCCACAACAAAACTACTAGAGCTAATAAATGAGTACAGCAAAGTAGCAGGTTACAAGATCAACATTCAAAAATCTGTAGCATTTCTATACACTAGTAAGGAACAAGCTGAGGGGGAAATCAAGAAACGAATCCCATTCACAATTGCAACTAAAAGAATAAAATACCTAGGAATAAATTTAACTAAAGAGACAAAAAACCTATATAAAGAAAACTACAAAAAACTGCTAAAAGAAATCACAGAAGACCTAAATAGATGGAAGGGCATACCGTGTTCATGGATTGGAAGACTAAATATAGTTAAGATGTCAATCCTACCTAAATTGATTTACAGATTCAATGCAATACCAATCAAAATCCCAACAACTTATTTTTCAGAAATAGAAAAACCAATAAGCAAATTTATCTGGAAGGGCAGGGTGCCCCGAATTGCTAAAAACATCTTGAGGAAAAAAAACGAAGCTGGAGGTCTCGCGCTGCCTGACTTTAAGGCATATTATGAAGCCACAGTGGTCAAAACAGCATGGTATTGGCATAAAGATAGATATATCAACCAATGGAATCGAATAGAGTGCTCAGATATAGACCCTCTCATCTATGGACATTTGATCTTTGATAAGGCAGTCAAGCCAACTCACCTGGGACAGAGCAGTCTCTTCAATAAATGGTGCCTAGAGAACTGGATATCCATATGCAAAAGAATGAAAGAAGACCCATCTCTCACACCCTATACAAAAGTTAACTCAAAATGGATCAAAGATCTAAACATTAGGTCTAAGACCATAAAACAGTTAGAGGAAAATGTAGGGAGATATCTTATGGATCTTACTACTGGAGGCGGTTTTATGGACCTTAAACCTAAAGCAAGAGCACTGAAGAAGGAAATAAATAAATGGGAACTCCTCAAAATTAAACACTTTTGTGCATCAAAGAACTTCATCAAGAAAGTAGAAAGACAGCCTTCACAATGGGAGACAATATTTGGAAATGATATATCAGATAAAGGTCTAGTATCCAGAATTTATAAAGAGATTGTTCATCTCAACAACAAAAAGACAGCCAACCCAATTACAAAATGGGAAAAAGACTTGAACAGACACCTCTCAGAAGAGGAAATACGGATGGCCAAGAGGCACATGAAGAGATGCTCAATGTCCCTGGCCATTAGAGAAATGCAAATCAAAACCACAATGAGATATCATCTCACACCCACCAGAATGGCCATTATCAACAAAACAGAAAATGACAAGTGCTGGAGAGGATGCGGAGAAAGAGGCACACTTATCCACTGTTGGTGGGAATGTCAAAGGGTGCAACCACTGTGGAAGGCAGTTTGGCGGTTCCTCAAAAAGCTGAATATAGAATTGCCATACGACCCAGCAATACCATTGCTAGGTATCTACTCAAAGGACTTAAGGGCAAAGACACAAACGGACATTTGCACACCAATGTTTATAGCAGCATTATTTACAATTGCAAAGAGATGGAAACAGCCAAAATCTCCATCAACAGAAGAGTGGCTAAACAAACTGTGGTATATACATACGATGGAATACTATGCAGCTTTAAGACAAGATAAACTTATGAACCATGTAATAACATGGATGGACCTAGAGAATATTATGCTGAGTGAATCCAGCCAAAAACTAAAGGACAAATACTGTATGGTCCCACTGATGTGAACGGACATTCGAGAATAAACTTGAAATATGTCATTGGTAACAGAGTTCAGCAGGAGTTAGAAACAGGGTAAGACAATGGGTAACTGAAGCTGAAGGGATACAGACTGTGCAACAGGACTAGATACAAAAACTCAAAAATGGACAGCACAATAATACCTAATTGTAAAGTAATCATGTTAAAACACTGAATGAAGCTGCATCTGAGCTATAGGTTTTTGTTTTGTTTTGTGTTGTTTTGTTTTGATTTTACTATTATTACTTTTATTTTTTTCTCTATATTAACATTCTATATCTTTTTCGGTTATGTTGCTAGTTCTTCTAAACCAATGCAAATGTACTAAGAAATGATGATCATGCAGCTATGTGATGATGTTAAGAATTAATGATTGCATGTGTAGAATGGTATGATCTCTAAATGTTGGGTTAATTTCTTTTTTTCCATTAATTAAAAAAAAAAAAAAGAGAAGGGATAATTGGAGATGAAGGGATACAGACTGTACAACGGGACTGGATATAAAAACTCAGAAATGGACAGCACAATACTACCCAATTGTAATGCAATTATGTTAAAACACTGAATGAAGCTGCATGTGAGGTATAGGTTTTTTGTTTTTGTTTTTTTTGTTTTTTTTTTCTTTCTATTATTGTTTTAATTCTTATTCTGTTGTCTTTTTATTTCTTTTTCTAAATCGATGCAAATGTACTAAGAAATGATGAATATGCAACTATGTGATGTTATTAAGAATTACTGATTGTACATGTAGATTGAAATGATTTCTAATTGTTTTGTTAATTCTTTTATTAATTAATAAAAAAAAAAAAGATAAACAAACAAACAAAAAAATACCATTGCACCTGTTCCTTTTACTTTAAAAATGTGATTGCTGGACCATTTAAAATGATCCACGATTGATAATAAATAAGATAGTGTGTTATTGGCAGAAGGAGAGACCCAGAGACCAATGGTACATAATAGAGAACCCAGAAACAGACTCACGTGACAGACCCATCTGATTTTCGACAAAAGTACAAATGCAATTCAGTGAAGGAATGATGGTCTTTTCAAAAAATGGTGCTAAAGCAGTCAGCAACCATAGGCAAAAAAAAAAAAAAAAAAAAAGAATCTTAACCTAAACCACACACCATATGCAAAAATGAGCCCAAAACAGACCACAGACTTAAACATAAAATATGAGAGTTTTGTAAAGCTTTTAGAAAACATAGGAGAAATTTGTCAGGATCTAGGACTAGGCATACTGTTCTTAGATGTGACATCAAAAGCATGACCCATAAAAGGAAAAGTTGATAAATAGTACCTCATCAAAAGTATAACATTTTGCAAAAGATCCTGTTGAGTAGATGAGAAGACAAGGTAGAGACTGGGAGAAAATAATTGCAAATCACATATCTGACAAAGGACTAGTAACTAAAAGATATAAAGGAGTTCTCAAACAAAAAAACCCAAACAATCCAATCAGAAAATGGACAAAAGACATAAACTGATGCTTCACCAAAAAAGATAAACAGATGGCAAATAATCACATGAAAATGCATTCAACATCATTATCCATTAGGTGAATGCAAATAAACACCACAATGAAATATCATTTACATGTCTATCAGAGTGGTTAACCAAAAAAAAAAAAAAAAAAAAAAAGCGACAACACCAAATCTTGATGAGGATGTAAAGAATCTGAATCACTCGTATATTACTGTTGCAGATGTAAGGTAGCACTGCTACACAACAGTTTAGCAGTAACTTATAAAATTAAACCTGCAACAACCATACAATCCAGCAATTTCATTCTTGAGAAATGAAAACTTAGGCACACAAAAAAACCATTACGTGACTGTTCATAGCAGCTTTATTCACAATAGCAAAAATCTGGAGAACTGATGAATGATTAAACCACCTGTGGTCCATTCATGCCAAGGAACACTACTCAGCCATGAAAAGGAATACACTTGATACACACATCAACTCGGATGAATCTCCAGGGAATGATGCTCAGTGAAAAAAAGTGGATCTGAAGAGGTCACCTTCCGTATGATTCCATTTATATAACATTCTTGAAATGACAAAATTACAGAAATGGAGAAGAGGTTGGTAGTTGCTAGGGATCAGGTCAGGGTGGGAGGGAGGGAATGAGGTCATTCCAGGGCACCATGATGGTCCTTTGGTGTTGGAAATGTGTGGTATCCTTGTGGCGATGGATACATGAACTTGCACTGGTGATAAATCTGCATAGAACTAAATGCACGCATGAGCGTGCGCACACAAGAACAAATGAAACCAGGGAAATGTGAATGAGACTGGCATAGTGTATCAATGTCAACATCCTGCTTTTGAAACTGTATTGTAGTTTTGCAAGATGATACTGTAGGGAGAAATGGGAGAAAGGCTACACAAGGTCTTTCTGCACTATTTTTTTTACACCTGCCTGTGAATCTACAATGATCTCAAAGTAAAAAGTTCAATTTAAAATATTGTGTACATTACGTATGCAGCTTGCATTATATTTCTACTGGCCAGAGTTTCCCTTGAGTTCCCTGGTCCCCACATCTTCCTGTCCCACCTTGGTCCAGCACAGGAACAGAGGGCTCCAGCCCCACAGTGCCTGGCCCCTTTTGTTGCCACAGACCTCGCTGCCTACCAGTTTTTTTTTTAAACATAAGCAGGCACTGGGAATGGAACTCAGGTCCTCTGGCATAGCAGGCAAGCATTCTTGCCTGCTGAGCCACTGTGGCCTGCCCTGCCTATCAGCTTTAACCAACCTCCTTTCTGTCCGCTTCCGTCATCCCGAACTGGTAGTGGCCCAGGAGGAAAGGCCACACGGCCTTGCGGATCTCCGGCTGGATGCCCCCGTAGTAGACGAGACGCAGCAGCTCCTGCTCCTCATAACTCTGTGGCAGGGAGAAAAAGTAAAGGGGTTGTGCCGGTTTGAAGCTATTACGTACCCCAGAAAAGCCATGTCCTTTAATCCTCATTCAGTATTGCTGGGTAGGATATATATATATATATATATATAATTTATTTATTTATTTAAAAAATTTAACAAACCAAATAAAACATTAACATATATAATCAGTAATGCACAATATCATCACTTAGTTGCATAATCATCATTTCTTAGAGCATGTGCATCCATTCAGAAAAAGAAATAAAAAGACAATAGAAAAAGAAATAAAACAAAAACAGAAAAGAAAAAAAAAGATTATACCTACCATACCCCTTACCCCTCGCTTTCATTGATCACTAGCATTTCAAACTAAATTTATTTTAACATTTGTTCCCCCTATTATTTATTTTTATTCCATATGTTCTACTCCGTTGACAAGGTAGATAAAAGGAGCATCAGACACAAGGTATTCACAATCACACAGTCACATTGTGAAAGCTATATCATTATTCAATCATCCTCAAGAAACACGGCATTTTCAGGCAGTTCCCTCCAGCCTCTCCACTACATCTTGAATAACAAGGTGGTATCTACTTAATGCGTAAGAATAACCTCCAGGATAACCCCTCGACTCTGTTTGGAATCTCTCAGCCATTGACACTTTGTCTCATTTCACTCTTCCCCCTTTTGGTTGAGAAGGTTTTCTCAATCCCTTGATGCTGAGTTTCAGCTCATTCTAGGGTTTTTCTCAATCCCTTGATGCTGAGTCTCGGCTCATTCTAGGATCTCTGTCCCACATTGCCAGGAAGGTCCACACCCCTGGGAGTCATATCCCATGTAGACAGGGGGGAGGGCAGTGAGATTGCTTGTTGTGTTGGCTGGAGAGAGAGGCCACATCTGAGCAACAAAAGAGGCTCTTTTGGGGGTGATTCTTAGGCCTAAATTTTAAGTAGACTTGACCTATCCTTTGTGGGGTTAAGTTTCATATGAACAAACCCCAAGACTGGGGGCTCAGCTGGGTGGGATATTTTTTATTGTCTCCATAGAGATGTGACCCACCAAATTGTGGGTGGTAACCTTTGGTTAGATGGTTTCCATGGAGATGTGTCTCCAACCATTCAAGGTGGGGTTCCTTACTGGAGGCCTTTAAGAGGGAACCATTTTTGGAAAAAGTTTTAGGGCCCCCAGAACTAAAAGAGCCAACAGAATGCACAGGAACCCAGGGAAGCCACTGAAGAAACCTGGAGAGAAAGCTAGCAGACACTGACATGCGTCTTTCCAGCTATGAGAGAGAAATTCTGACATCACTAGCCTTCTTGAACCAAAGTATCTTTACCTGGATGTCTTAATTTGGACATTTTTATAGCCTTGCCTTAATTGGGACATTTTCTTGGCCTTAGAACTGTAAACTTGCAACTTATTAAATTCCTTTTATAAAAGCCATTTCAATTCTGGTATATCGCATTCTGGCAGCTTTCAAACTAACACAAGGATGGTCAACAGAAAACCAGGGGGCGGATTCCCTGACACAGTGGTCCCACTTTTTTGTTCCTAATCTTCAGAAATCCTGGCATGAATAAGCAAAGACATATGTACTCAGATATCCATTGCAGCATCATGGCTAAGATCAGAACCCGGCAACTGCCCACCTGTTTACCTACAGGGGAACAGGGGACCTTTAAACGGTACATGTGCTAGTTTGAAAGGATGTATGTCCCCTAGAAAAGTCATGTTTTAATCAAAATCCCATTTCATAAAGGTAGAATAAGCCCTATTCAATACTGTATGTTTGAAATTGTAATCAGATCATCTCCTTGGAGATGTGATTTAATCAAGAGTAGCTTTTAAGGTGGATTAGATAATGACATGCCTCCAACCATTTGGGTGGGTCTTGAGAAGTTTCTGGAGTCCTATAAAATAGGAAACATTTTGGAGAATGAAGAAGATTCGAAGAGAGCAGAGAATGCTGCAGCACCACGAAGTAGAGAGTCCACCAGCCAGCGACCTTTGAAATGAAGAAGGAAAACGTCTCCCGGGGAGCTTCACGAAACAGGAAGCCAGGAAAGAAAGCTAGCAGATGACGCCGTATTCGCCATGTGCCCTTCCAGCCGAGGGAGAAGCCCTGACTGTGTTCGCCATGTGCCTTCTCACTTGAGAGAGAAACACTGAACGTCATCAGTCTTCTTGAAACAAGGTATCTTTCTCTGGATGCCTTTGATTGGACATTTCTATAGACTTGTTTTAATCAGGACATCTTCTCCGCCTTAGAACTGTAAACTTGCAACTTAGTAAATTCCCCTTTTTAAAAGTCGTTCTGTTTCTGGCACATTGCATTCCGGCAGCTAGCAAGCTAGAACAGTTCACCACACAGAGGTTAAAAAGGACGGGAGGTGCGTCTATAAGGACCAACACGAAAAAATGTCCAGTGTGCACTGTTAATTGAAAAAAGCAAAATGTACAACATGGTGATGTTTCCTCCTAGGTATATGCCAAAATATTTGACTCAGATACTTGTGCACTAATGTTCATTGCAGCATTATTCATAATAGCCAAAAGGTGGAAACCACCAAGTGTCCATCAACAGAGGCACAGAATGTGGTATAAGTGGTATGTACATGTATTAGATATTATTCAGCCATAGAAAGGAATGAAAGTCTGATGCATGCTACATCATGAATGAACCTAGAAAACATATTAAGTGAAATATACTAGGCACAAAGATGTATTAGAGGTCATCAGCGGCCAAAGGGAAAATGAACAGCTGTTACTTAATAGGTACAGAGCTTCTGTTTGGGGTAATGAAAATATTTTGATAATAGATGGTAGGGTCAGTACCAGCACTGCAATGTTATTAATTATACAACTGAATTGTCCAATTAAAAATGAATCGTATACTTAAAAATGGCTAAAATGGCAAGTTTTATGATATACATATTACTATAATAAACCTTTTTTTAAAGGATGCATCTTTGTGAAAAAAAAAGAGAAAATGGCTAGCCTACAATCAATTAAAATTTCTAATGATTTTCTGTTAATCTTGCATTCTATACTTAACTTGGCAATATTATCTTCAGGTTACTCATCTTGACACTGCTCTAAGAAAAGTGTTCTAAAGCAAATTGGCCCAAATGAACATTTCTAGCTGTAACTTCATATACAAATATCTTCTTACAGATGGATGACTTTACCAACTTAAAAAAAATTCATTTGCAGTCAAAGGCTGCAGTTGCAAATAGCCAAGCTGAGGAACCAGCATATCTGAACTCTGTACCTGGGTTTATGGGCAACAGTGTTGACACCTCCCTGAAGGCTAATTTGAAGGGAACGGGAGCCCGTTTCTTCTTGTGTCTTTACTTCCAATATTAAACAACGTCTTTAATTCCAATATTAAACTCATATTTCAAATCTTAATGCTATTCTTAGGCATGTCCAACCGCAATGGCAAAGTCAGCCATTCTCTTTTCCCTGTTTGGAATTTTTATTTGTATCATGCAGATGGCCTTGCCAAAGCTGTTTAAAAAAGAGAAATATTTGTGGCAGAGAATGCAAGATATACATTTAAAACACTATGTCCTCTTCGCCCTGATGCCACAGTTAGACTCCATTTCCCAGCCTGCCCTGCAGTTCCACGTGGCCATGTGACCATCTGGCCAACGGGATGTGAGAGGGAGCGCTGGGTGCCTCCTCCAGGCTTTAAGAAGCTCTCCTTCTCCTTCTGTTGCCTGGGGATAGAGGATCGTGAGACCCTGGAAGATGGTGGGCATAAAAATGAAGGAGCCTGCGTCCCTGAATTGCAGTGGGGAGCAGAGAGACCCACCCACCAGGAACACCCACCCAAGACTGTTAAGTGAGCAAAAGACAAACTTTCATGGTGTCAAGTAACTAAAATAGATATAGGGGCCCATTTGTTACTATGGCTCCATCTACCCTAATATAATGCTGCAACTAGGAAGGGTAAGGCACGGGGAGACAGGTTGTGAAGGGGTCCTAAAAACAGCATAAAAAAACAGTCATTTTGATCAATTTGATGTTTCCTCCAATTTGTCCTTAGATAGTGCCTCCTATTTGGAGAGAACACCAGAACTGCTGGGAGAGCTTTCTCAACATTCAGATACTTGGGCATCGCTCCCACAGAAGTTAAATCAGTAAAGCTGGAATGGAGCCTAGAAATCTATAAATCTGTTAAATTGTTCAAGAAATATGCACTATCATCAACTGCAGGGGGTTATGAATGCTCTGACCTTTCGAGAAAGTAAGTTGGCATATTTGATTACATTTTAAATGCACAACAGTCAATTTTACTTCTAGGAATCTTCCCTAGAAGTGAAAGAACTGTACAGAAAGGTATGTGCTTATAAAGACAGTGACTGCAGTATTGTTAGAAGTAAAGAAAAAAATAAGGAAGAACCTAAATGTCCATCAATAGGGAAAGAGTTGAATCAATTATGGACTGCCCATATATGAGATGCTGAGCGTCTAACATTCAATATCTCACCTACAGATCTGAAAGCCCTTCATACCTTAGCTGACAAAAGCAAGTTTGCCCCTTAAATTACAGACACAATACGACCTTATTAAAAAATAACCCCATATAGACATCTCTATGGATGCATGAGCAAAGGAAATGCATGGAACAGTTCACACCAAACTGATCTCGTCCATTAATTCAGAACTAGAGGGGTGAAGCCGAGATGTGATAATTTTAAAACATTTTTATGTCATATACTTCTGCCTTCTCTAAATTGTCACAATAAGTAGGCCTTAAGTCTGGAATTTAGAAAAACTATTTTTGGCAAAAAGAAAAACCATCTTTCTGCTTGTCCAGGTTTGGGGACCAATTTGTATTTCCACCGAGTCCCCTGAGATGCCCAGAATAATACACAGACGAGCACCCTCCCATCAGTGCAGTTAGCCCAGCCCTCCCTGGGTCCCTGTGGCAGGGCACACAGCAGATGGGGCCACTAGATTCACCTAGCGTGGCGGAAAAAGGCACCGACTTCTAATGCTGGCTCTTGGCAGCAGATAAATTAATGTTTCCCAAAGTGGATCCTGCCATCCACCAGTCATGGAAGGTGGTTCTCCAACAGAGGTACCTGTGACCACATAAATTTGAAGGGAGGTCCCCGTATGTTCTCCTATGCTTCCCTAATCTATTGAGATTAAAAAGCATATTGGCACAGCTAAGGTTCTGAGAAGCCCTGCAGAGGCAGAGGTGAAAAGCTATTCCACCCTAAATTTCCCACACTACTTGACCATCAATCTTTTCTCAAAAATAAACATTTACCTTCTGGGGACATTTGCATTTTCATAAGAAAATCTTAGGACATATTCAAGGGATGACCATCTTTGTGTAAAATAGCTAATGTAGACCTCAGACCCCAAGACAGAGATGGAAGAAAATATTTGAACATGGGTGGGTGGGTTGACTTGGTCCCACAGCCTCCATCTTTTCAGCGGCTCTCAGCGTTCTAGGGTAGTTTCAACTCGGTTGTAGATTCCTTCTGGCTAAGGCCATGTCACAGCACCTTGTGTAGGACTGAGCATACAGCTGGTGCTTAATAAATGTTTGCTGATTTATCCTTTACTCCCTCCAGGAAAACATAACTGTTTGCTACCCCCTACCAACCGCTACCCCCAGGGGCAGAAGAAGGCAGCAGGTCTTGGAAATCTCAAGAAGAAGTGAGGGTCTTCAACTTGTACATGCAGAACCCAAGGAGACCAGATTTAGTCCCCACGAGCAACCCTTGCCCCCACTGCAGACCAAGCCAGGCCTCATAGTGCAGTCTTACTGTGCTGTCCTGAAGGTACTGCTCCCAGATCCCAGCCGTCAAGCCGTGGCCAGCATTGCAGGGCAAGTCTGGAGACACAATCATGTGGTTGACAAGAGCTGACAGGTGGGTTCTCACGGTGGACAGGTGTCGGCAGTAGGCAAGCCCTGTCGGAGGAGGGAAGGGAAGGGTTAGCAGCCATCATCTGACATCTCTCTGCTTGTCTTATGGAGTTCAATCTTACTGAACCATCATACCCAAGTGAATACTCAGCATCCCCATTTTCCAGATGAGTAAGCTGAGGCCAGAGAGGTGACGTCACTTGCTGGCTTCGCCCAGAGTACCTGTATTATGAAGTCACAGCACCTTTTGTACCTTTCTCTGCTGGAATCTAAGGTAATTAATTTACAGGCTGGAGGCAAAGGAGGAAGGTAGGAGGGGAGCCAGAGACTCTAAAGGTTCACTGCGCCTCATAGCAGCCTCTGACCCTGAGAGACGCCCTCCAATCCAAACAGAAAGTAAGTGCGTGAGAGGTGGACAGCCCTCATTCAAACCGCAGCTGGAAAAGGGAGATCCCAGCAAGTCAGTGACCAGGGGAGATGCTGAGGATGCCCAGTTTCCTTTCCAAGACAGTCCTACACCCTTAAAGGAATGCCTGCTAGCCTCCATCCTTTATCTACTCACCCTGGGTAAGTGGAAAGTGCCTGGCACAAGAAGCACATGGCAAATGCCAGCTTGGATTCTGTTTGCCCTGACCAGGCCCCTTGCTTTGGGCATCCCCCACCATCTCATCCCCAGCTCCTAGAAATGACCCTGGACCTTCTGGGGACTTCCACTCCTACCAAGAATGGGGAGAATAATAATAATCATAGTAAGCATCATCATCATAATGATAATAATTGACATTTACATAGTACATACTATGCGCCCGGAGCTGGTCTCAAAGCTTATATAATTTAACTCATTGAATTCTCACCAGAACTCTATGAAGCAGTTGCTACTACCATCCCTATTTACAAAATGGGGAAACTGGGGCACACTAGGAAGTGCGTGGGTGGATTTGAACCCAGGCCACTGAGCACCAACACCTGAACTCTCAGCTACCACGTGCACAGCCTCAGGACTGAGTCACAGTGTGTGATGACATTGCCCCAGGCCTATCATGACCCCCATTCCACGAAGCTCTCTCCTTTGAAGCCAATCAATGCTTGCCAATGCCTGCTCCAGGCCAGGCCCTGCATTAAATGGCTGCAGATATGGGTGGTAACAGAACAGGCAAAATCCTTGCCCTGGTGGAGCTCATGTCTTTCTCTGCTTCTCTGGGGATATGACCGACAGGCCACATCAGAAGTGTTTTGGAATCCCTGAAAATGCATGCATGTTTCATCTCCCTCAACTAGGCTGTGAGGCTGATGAAATATAACTTGCTAAAAATTGATACAGCAGAGTGGAAAAAACAGAGCTTCTGCAGAGTCCCGGCTCTGCCACGTAATATCTGTGTGACCTTGGGCAAGTCTCTTGACCTCTCAGTGCAGGTTCCTCATAAGTTAAATGGAGGGTAATCAGAGTACCTGTATTACGAATTTAGTTTAGTTCCTAGAGAGGTTAAGCCACGCTACTCCTCTGTTTCTACCCACAGAAGAAGGGAAGTGACAATCACTGAATACATATGACATGCAACGCCATGTGCTGGGTGCTTTATATATGTTTCTTTTCTAGTCCTGAAAATAATCCCTTCAGGGTAGGTGCTGGGGTTGCAATGGTGCTTAAACCAAATCCCTTGCCCCTGAAGAGTCTCATTGTTCGTTGTCATCCTTTGTAACTCAAGGATAAAATTCATTCCCAATATATAGATGAGATCATTGAAACTCAGATTAATACAACTTCATTGAAACCAGACATCTAGGAAGTAAAAGAGAGTTTCAAAGTCTGAGCCAGGCTCCTTCCTATGAATTTGTTGGCATACAGTAAGCACTCAATAAGTTCTCCCCAGACACCCATGCCAACAAAGTCCGGAGCCAGGCTCCTTCCTCTGGAGTAGCTGACATACAATAATCTAACACCCCTGACACCCACACGGGCAAAGAAGGTCAATACATACATCCGTAGAAGGCTCTAGAAAGGATCTGGTACTTCATGTTGTCACAGAGAAGCTTCAGGGGAGCCCTGGAGGTGGAGGAAGAGGGAGAAAGTTAGAATGGATCCCTACAGAGCCTAAGTTTTGTGAACAAGAACACAACTCATCTTTAGAGGGCAAATTAGGTCCAGCTAGTCGGGGGACTGAAGGGGACTGTTACCCGTGTAGACACGATTTACCACTACCTCTTCCATTAATGGCTCTTCAATATTTCTTTGGAGAATCACCCCCTCCCTGCAATTTTCTGCCCCTATGGTTTGGATAGGGCTGACTCTACCCTGGGTCAGTACACAGTCCAGGTTGGAGTAACAGTAATTGAGCCAGAGATGGTCATGTGACCCAACCTCGGTCAATGAGAATCAGCCCTGGGAGAGAACTATTAGAAAAGGAACACTTTTTTTTTTTTTTTTTTGCTTGAGTTTCTAAGTCAGTGGGATGGGGGCAGGGGGGCATTTTGGCCACTGCCAAATGGGAAAAACCTGCCCAAGGATGAAGCCATCCTAGAAGCAAGCAGAGCCAAGAGCCAGAGAGATGGAGATATTCTTGTTTTGAGCCTCTGGGTCCAGCCATACCTGAAGCTACTATGACTGTGGACTTCTCAGTTAGGTCATCAAATTTCCTTTTTTTACTTAAACCAGTTTGACTTGGGCTGCTGTCACCTGCAAAAAGAGATCTGACTTCTATAGATCGAACTTCTATGCCCATATTTGCACAGAGAGGCATTAAATATTAAAGCGACAACTTTGTGTACCCAGATTGTGCTCAGGTAATATAAAAAGAGCACAACATAGACAGTTGTTCCACGGCGGACCTGCCTATTTGCAAGGTGGTGAGCTCCCTGTCACTACAGGCATGTAAGCAGATGCCGTGAGAGGATTTCTGGGTTAGAGCATAATTTATCAATGGTCCTTGGACTACCAGCACAAAAGTTACCTGGGGCTTCTCCAACATGTGGATTTCCTGGTCCCATGCAGACCTACTCAGTCAGGACCTCTAGGAACAAGCGTCCAGCAAGCAGTATGTTTTCTACCTCCCCCAGGTGATTCTGATGCACATATAAGTTTGAGAAGGGGTTAGATAGTGCTTCTCAAACTAAAATGTACATACATGATCTTGGGATCTGGTTAAATATAGATTCTAACTAGATCCCAAAGTCTGGGATGAATAACTGAGAATATGCTCAAGTGATGCTGGTGATGCTGTTGGCCCATAAGCAATGGACTGAGGAACCAGGGGTTACATGACTTAAAAATTGTGAAGCCAGCCCCCATCTCTATTCTTCCATGGCTGAAGACTGGACCACCCACTGGGACAGCAAGGAAGGAAGGAAATGAGTCCAAACTCATGAATTGGCCCACTAGCTCCAAAGGGACGGAAAGCTCTACCGACAAGGAAGGAGACGAGCTGGAGCTCTTTGTACAATAAAATAATAAAGGTCATTTATTGAGTATTAGCATGTGGCAGGTACCATGCCCTGGCCACATTAAACTATTCTTTGATTTTGTTCTTTCCTGTAGACATATAAGTAAGCATTAGTATCCCTATTTTGTGGAGGAGCAAACTGAAGCACGCGTGGTTGTCATAAAGAAATATTTCTGATTTCTGTCTTCAGGACACTTGGAAGGACCACATGTCCTCAACCCTTGTGGGTGGGGTCAATGATGTGTGAATAGAAATGACATGTGTGTCTTTTGGACAGGTGCATTTAACTATTGGTCCAAGCCCCCCTAGAGCTACCTTCTCCTCTACTACCATAACCAGCAACATTCAAGATGCTGGCTGCTCCATCAGCCAGGCCCTTGAATGCTGAGAAAACAGAGTCCCAGCCAATCTGTGATAGACACACAGCATGTATGATAAATCAAACTGTACTGGACTAAGCCACTGAGGCTTTTGTTGGGATTGTTTGTTACTGCAACATAACCTTGTTTGTGCTGACTGTTACATGTAGGAAGATACAACAATGAGGACTTTACAATGCCAGGATTTAACTTAAATCTGGATGATTCCATAACTTATGTTCACTCCTCTGAATTCAGTGCAGGGCAAGACACAGGAATCCACAAACTTTGCTAAATCTTTTGGTTTCTTCTATCCTCAGCTCAAGCCCCTCATACCTCTCATGATTGCAGCCATTGGTTGAGCCACCATCAGCTGAGCCGCTCTGGGAACAGGAGGAACAGGAGGATTTCCGGGGACTGGGTTGCCAGAGGGATGGCAGGTTGCTCACTGAGACATCCATGAGGTCCTGAGGAACTGTGAAGGGTCAAGGAAGAGACAGAGAAACAGCCCTAGTTAAAGCTGTGCTGGCCTCAAACACCTTACCCCAAAGCAAGCAGCTCATCTCCAGGCCAGAGCAGGGATAGGGAAAGACCCTGGATGTGACAGTAGGAAACAGTGACCCCAATCATTATCTGACCTAGGGACCTTGAGCCCATGTGATCCAGTGAAAACCATCACCATGATTTGGGAACTTCAGCAGATGGACAGAGCCAGTGACAGCTGCAGAGCAAGGCAGAAAGAGAGATCAGAGACAAGAAGAGAGGCCCAATCCCAGAGCAGAAGGCTAAGCCTCGCCATGTTGTCATTTAGTTGTTCTTGTAAAATAATGCTGGGGACTTCTGGGGAAGGCTGAGGGTCTAAAGTCCGCAGAGAAAGACTTCATGGGGAGCTCCTGCTGGTGAGATGGAAAGGAAGCTGTGGAGGTAGGACACACCCAGGCAAGACACAGTGGAGTCCCTGCTGATGCAGAAGTGTAGGAGTGCATGTATAAAGCTGCTCCACTAAGGGGTCTCCAACAGATTGGCAATCCCCCAGAGTCACATGGGGGGCTTTTTAAAAAAGCCATATGCCCAATCCCCACCCTGGACCTACTTAACTAAAGTCTCCTGGAGATAGGGCACTTGAATCTGTATTTCAAAAACAGTTTTAATATAGTGGCATGTTTGAGAACCAACAGGACACAACTGATCTCCTAATTTTTGGAGACTATCCTGATCAACTGTTCATAGGAGACAGCATTCATAGTTTCTCATTCATTCATTCATTCCTATTTTCCAGCTTCATGCAAACCTCAGAGTCCATAAGGCCATAAAACAAACATACTGGGGACAAATGCTGTGCAATTTCTATAGCTAACTTCATGATCTCTTGGCATTTCCAGAGTGGTACAAAAATTTTGTTTTTTCTAAGTCACAGGTTGGCAAGTTTTTTCTGTATAGGGATAAATTACAAATATTTCAGGCTCTGCAGGCCATTCAGTCTTTATCGTAATGAATCCAGTGTGTATTTTACACTTACAGCTCAATTTGCACTATCTACATTCCAAGTGCTTAGCAGCCACGTGTGGCTACTGTTCTGGAGAGTACGGGTTTAGATAGCTATAGACAAAATGTAAGTAAATGAGCATGGCTATATTCCAACAAAACTTTATTTATGGACACTGGAATTTGGATTTCATATAATTTCATGAAATAATTCTTCTTTACTTTCTTTCAATTGCTTTAAAGTATCAAAAGCATTCTTAGCTCATGGGCGGTATAGAAGGAGGCTGGATCTGACCCATGGACCAAGTTTGTCAACTGCTGCTTTAAGAAATTATTGCCATGTCTCTGCAAGGACAATTGGCCATAACCTGCCTTGCCTCTCAGGCTCCAAGGGGACGGCGTGCTGTGCATCTGGCCCCACTTGTCAGCAGATCTTCAGTGGTTGACCTGGTTCGCCCTATTCACTGACAGAGTAAGAAGCAGCCTACAGAGTGGCATTCTGGAAGCCATCAAAAGTGGCGTCATTGGAGAGGATGCGGAGAAAGAGGCACACTTATCCACTGTTGGTGGGAATGTCAAATGGTGCAACCACTGTGGAAGGCAGTTTGGCGGTTCCTCAAAAAGCTGAATATAGAATTGCCATATGACCCAGCAATACCATTGCTAGGTATCTACTCAAAGGACTTAAGGGCAAAGACACAAACGGACATTTGCACACCAATGTTTATAGCAGTGTTATTTACAATTGCAAAGAGATGGAAACAGCCAAAATGTCCATCAACAGAAGAATGGCTAAATAAACTGTGGTATATACATACGATGGAATATTATGCAGCTTTAAGACAAGATAAACTTATGAAGCATGTAATAACATGGATGGACCTAGAGAATATTATGCTGAGTGAATCCAGCCAAAAACTAAAGGACAAATACTGTATGGTCCCACTGATGTGAACGGACATTCGAGAATAAACTTGAAATATGTCATTGGTAACAGAGTCCAGCAGGAGTTAGAAACAGGGTCAGATAATGGGTAATTGGAGCAGAAGGGATACAGACTGTGCAACAGGACTAGATACAAAAACTCAAAAATGGACAGCACAATAATACCTAATTGTAAAGTAATCATGTTAAAACACTGAATGAAGCTGCATCTGAGCTATAGGGGTTTTTTTGTTTGTTTGTTTTTTTACTATTATTACTACTTTTATTTCTTTTCTCTATATTAACATTTTATATCTTTTTCTGTTGTGTTGCTAGTTCCTCTAAACCGATGCAAATGTACTAAGAAACGATGATCATGCATCTATGTGATGATGTTAAGAATTACTGAGTGCATATGTAGAACGGTATGATTTCTAAATGTTGTGTTAATTTCTTTTTTTTCTTTCTTTCCGTTAATAAAAAAAAAAAAAAAAAAAAAAAGTGGCGTCATCCAACACTCCTCCCCATGCAGGCTCACCAATGTGCTGGCTAAGAAAGACCTGTATGCCCCTAAAAAAACGTGCTAGAAAAGTATCCTTAGAAGTTACCAAATCCCAGGGAAGCATTGATCACTTTAGCCTGGGGGTGGCAGACACACCTATACCTCAGCCACTCACACTGAAGCAGACATTACCAATGGATCCCTATGCTACTGGATTGACAGACCCCTCCCAGCTGCCTCCTGCAGGGGGAAGGCTGGACAGCGTTCGGACATCAACTTGTCTCCTGCTTCCATCTCCATTGGGAACAAGACTCAAATGACAACATGGCGGAGGTGGCCAGCACCCAGTGCCTGGCGGGGAGCCTGGACATTACTGGGGGGCTGCTGCTTCAGGCCTGGTGTGGGGAGGGTGGCGTCCCATCTGGCTTGCACCCACCGACTCCCCCTGGCCACCACCAGTATGGACCGACCCGCAGGAACCATCATCCAGGCTGGGCCCACGGAGACAGGGGGAGAGCTGCCCAAGGGGTCGGAAACAACTTGAGAAACAAAATAAAAAGAACGAGTGAAATGGAAGGTCTGAGGAGGGTAGGACTCCAAGACGGCCTGGAGAGTCCCTTCCTCACGGTTCAAACCCTTTCCCTGCTCCTCCACTTGACTCCCATGGGTGATGTCTGAGTAAAGGAAGAAAGAACGCTGTTGTCTGTAAAGGGCATATTCTGCTGGGTGTCATTCGAGGCAGGACATTGCCTTATCATCCTTGAGGGCCTTGTAAGGGATGCTTTTCTTTACCCATTTTGCAGAAGAGGAAACTGAGTTTCAGGACGATGGCACAACTTAAACACCCAAAGTCCCACCAGGCAGTCTACTTAACCAGAAGTTCCCCCTTTCCTTCCGCTAACAACAGCTCTCACTTACCACCCAGTAATGATACCTACATTATCCCCTTTTATACATTAGGAAACTGAAGCATAGAGATTTCAGGACAAGCCAGTTGTCACCCAGCTAACAAGTGGTGGAGCTGGGATTCCAACTGAGGGGATCAGTCTCCTGACATCTCACTCTTAAGCCTTCATGTTATTTTCCCACTGACTACTGCCTCACCCCACCGTCCTCTCTGTAGACCAGAAATCCTCAACCGGGTGATTTACACCCCAGGGGAAAGTGGGCAGTGTTTGGAGACACTTTGGGTTGTCACAACCGGGTGTTAGCTACATGCTACTGGTAGAGACCAGGAATGTTGCTCAACATGCATGGGACAGCCCCCCCCCCCCAAAGAATCAGTCTATCTAAAATATCATCAATAGTGCTAGCATTGAGAAATCCTACTGTAAATATGCTGATTTAATCGGGGTTTTCTCAAAGGCAGAGCCCACGACAAGGATTCAGGTGCAAGTAGTTAATTTGGAACACGATTCCAGGAAGCAGCGATTAGGGGGTGGGGAAGTGAGACATGGAAGGGAGTGAGTGGCCAAGCAAGTTACCACTGTGGGCAACTGGGGCTCAATTCCCCTGGGGACCTCTGGGAGACTACGGAGAACACAGATTTCAGAGTTGTCCCACCGCGGGGGGCAGGAGCTGGGCTAGTTACACACTAACTCCCATCTGTCATTGGCTGAGCAAGGCACTGATTCCCTGAGACTTCTAATCTGACCCTTCTATGGGCAGAGGGGATCTGGTGGCCAGAGAAATGTCTAAGGCAGAGGCGCAGGGGCTAAGAGCTGGCAAAGTCAGGCACAGAATGGGAAATGCTGAGGGCTGAGGGTGGGTGCCGCCAGTATCTGCTCCACCGGCCCCTGTGGAACTATAGCAAGATAACACGGATATTTCCCAAGTAAGGAAAACATCCAGCAGACAGCCTGGCTCCCAGAAGGACTGTACAATTTATTTGCTGCATAAGAACCTGGAGAGGGGTTCCCAGGAACACAGCCACGGGGATCTGACCCCAGCATCAATCAGCTTTCGGAAGGGGTGTCTTAATTAATGGCAGCCTGCATGGGCAGTGGGGAAGCCCAGGACTCTTGGAAACTGAATAGAAGTTGGCTCAGCATCCTGGGGGATTTCATACTCATGAGCTGAGCTCGTTCAGCAGTGAGCCCAGACAGGCCTTGGCATCGGGTCAGGACTCTGTGAACCATGCCATCCTGAAGGGGCTGGGGGGGCTTCAGCCACCGACCTCAGGTGGAAATGGACATGGAGATGAATTCTGCAAGACACTAAAGTGATGCAAGAAGATGTGGCTTTGCAAATAATTGGCCATGAAGGGATCTCATGGGTGAGAACACTGGCTCATCCAAGCAACGGGGGACCTTAACACTGAAGCTACCCCAGATCCCAGATGCAATTCAGCCTTGGATAAGTGCCAGGGGCCTTAGCAAAAAGTGACTTTAAACCACCTGGCACAATCAACCTTGCTGGGGCGGACGTGTGTATTTGAAAGAGCCTTTCACTGTCCAGATCGTGGCCACTTAGGCAAAGGGAGGCTCAGAGCCATTACCTGTCCAGTGGAAACAACAGGTCTGTGGAGGGTTAAACACAATGAGATTAATCGAAAGAACCTACAACTCGATATTGATTTAACAGCTATCGATATGGTGCTCAATAAATGCCAAGTCCCCTTCTAAGCACATTTCAAATATTAATTCATTTAATCCTCCCGGCAGCCACACGATAACGATGATCTTAACGGGAAGAGGTTCCGTTTATCAAGCCTCCGTTTCGTGGACGTCACCTTGCAAATTGTTTGACATAGATTGTCATCTCATGTGCCCATGGCTGGGGCTCTGTTTCCCCTCCAGTACTCTGGCTACCTTGAATCGAGGGTCGGGGGGTTGTGCTGCTTTATTCCATGGGTTTTACACTGACTACCCCATTGTCTCATTGAACCCCTACATCAGCATTGTGAAATAACATAATAATGATGATGATAATATCAATAACAATAGCAGCTAACAATTGAAAATTCTCTACATGCTCAGTGTTTCAGATGCCTTATCTCATTTAATCCTCATAATGCCCCCTTAAAGTAGGTGCTATGAGCACCCCCATACAGTTGAGGAAATCAAGGTGCAGAATGGTGAAATGACTTGCACAAGTTCCACCAGGATACAGAGAGGATTCCAGAACCCATTCCAGATTCCAGATTCCAGAACAAGTAACCCCTCTCGTTAGCTACTAAAGCCACTGCACTATCCCACGCCATCTCTCACCAGCAGTGGCTTTAGTAGCTAACGAGAGGGATTACTTGTTCTCATCTGTGTATTGTGCATGTGTGTGCGTGGCGGGAGAGGGGGGCGCGCAGCAGGTGGGAACTGAGGCCACCAAGATACTAACTTCCTGATTCCAGGTCTCCCTGCTGGCCCCAGAATCTAGACCTCTTATCTTCTGGTTTCACACGCCCGGAGTTGTTGTCAGGACCCGCTGCCAGGTGGATCCCCGGGTCCGGGGCACAGGGCAGCTTACCGAATTCAGACTGCATGCCAGGGTAAATGAGCCTGAACACGAAATCCGTGGCCTCATCGTCTTCCTTGTCTGAAGACGTGGACTCGGCAGAACCCTGAGGGCTTCGCTTGCGAAGCTTGGGAAACACCTTGCCCTGAAAGCACACGACCCAATGCACAGAACCCTGGGACAGCCCCGTCCCCCCAGCTTGCCCAGCCCGCACTCCGGGGTGGGTATACGTAAGCCCACAGAGCTGTGCTGGGGTGCACTTCCCAGGGCTGAGACTACCCCCCGGCCCCAGCCTCCCCCTCCCAGGCCTCCTGCGATCACCTACCTTTCCCCTCTGAGACCAGAGTGGGGGGTCCAGCTGGCCATGAGGAAGCAGCCCATTCTCCAGGCACGAGAGGAACTGCAGGAGGTGACCGCCCTTGGGGAAGCGGAAGGGTGGCCTCTGGATCCCGTCCTGGCTGACCAACACCACCGTCCCGCCGCTGTCCACTGCCACCGCCAGCCGTCCAGAGAAGACCCAGCAGGAAGTCACTATGAGGCACGGGGACGGGGCCCCTCCGGCAAACACCTCCCACCCCAGGGATGCCAAAGGAGACTCAGGGGTCCTGCTCTGAGGCTCTAGGAAAGGCCTGGGCAGAAGGCGAGGGCCGTTTTGTCTTCTACCTCTCTGAGTCCCTCTCATCCCACTCACAGTCCCCAGTCTCTGGGGAACACAGGACAAGGTCATGAGGAGCTTGGCTGGCTCCTTTAAGTCAGCGGCCAAAGGAAAAGCACGCCCCAAACACCTTATGCCCATCTAGGACCTTCTGTGACCTTGTCTACCACACATCTACCTGACTAGTTTTTGCATGGAGGCTTTCAGTCCTACCCGTCTCAGGGAAAGAACTGCTTCTAGCCAGCAAGTGCAGTACACTTTCCGTAAAGAAGCACAGCCCATTAAAGGCCCTGTCTTAGTTTAATACTCATAACAGCCCTTCGAGGCATATCTGTTATTGTCTATTTTACAAATGATGAAACTGAGGCCAAGAGAGGTTAAGTTACTTGCTCCAGGTCACACAGGTGGCAGGTAGCAGAGCCAGGATCTGAACCCAGGACTGTCTGATTAAAGAGTCCGTGATCTCAATGGCTGTGCTTTGTGTCTCGGTGAGGCACAGACCCCTTGCTTTCTAAAACACCATGGCCCTCTGCTTGAGCTGAATGTACCTTCTCTGGACTTTAAAGGAGGACTCTAGTTATTAGTCCTGGATCTACAAATCCCTGGCTTTGGAATCACAAGAACTGGGTTTGAGTCCAGGCTCTGATGCGTACAAACTGGGTGACATTTGCAACAAACTGCTTCCTCCTTACCGCTAACCTGGGAAGAACCAAGTCCCTGTCCTTGGATTGTTGTGACGATTATGTCACAGGTGCATGAATTCTTAGAACTGTGCTGGGAACATGACAAGTACTCAGTGAGTGTCAGCCAACTACCACATGGGGTGGTACATCATTTGATCCTCACACTAACCCCAGGTGCAGCGTGGCCCTTATCACCCCCATTTCATAGATGGGGAAACTGAGGCTCAGAGAGGTGAAGTCCCTTGCTTGCGGTCACACAGTAATACTGGATGTCCACCACAGTGCCTCACAAGGTTAACATGGGCAGGGGTAGAAGGCAGTTTGGGGATCCAGCAGGAGCAGTCCAGGCTCCTACCGCCCTGGCAGACCCTACCTTGCTGATGGCAGTGCAGGTAAACAATCTCCTCCAGGCGGATGGTCATGGCATAGTCCCAGTAGACACTGGAAATGGAGGGGTGGTTAGGCATGCAGGATGCAGCTCTCTGGACACTTATGCCTACCTACCTTAGCATGGGGAAGTGTCCAGGAGGGCAGCAGACAAAACCCATGGCCTCACTAGGACCCACCTCTTCTCATCATCTGTGATCCATCCTGCCCAGACTCTTATCTCCTCTTCTGCTGGTCCCAGCACCCAGATCTCCAGTTTTCCTAGGGGATCCTCCCCAACTCTCAGTCTTTATGGCTGAGGTAAGACTGACCCTAGCCATACTGTACCCCAGGGACCAGAAGTGATCACCTCTGACCCAGGCCTGGACAATACACATATCACTGCCCAGACACAATACTTGGCTGTGCTCAAGGATGGTCTCAAGACTCAAGCAGAACCAGTAAGACCCAATTATTGGATTTATATTAGAAATAACTGGGAAAGAGATACTTCTTTCTGCTAGGATAGTACTGATAAGGATGCTAGAAGTCGGGATGTAGGGGACCATGCGAAAGCTTGCCTGAGAATGGAATCAACAGAGATGAAAGCAGAGTCAAGATACTGAAAGACTTCAGGTCCCTGTGACATCATTCAAGTCCCTGGATCAAGCCATGCCTGAAGCCATATAGTACCTCCAAATTTTTCAAGTCATATGAGACAATGCTTAAACCAACTTGAGTTTGAGTTTCTGTCATCAGCATCTAAGTCTGACAAACTCACACCCTAACATCAGGCCACCATGTGTCCCATGGGAAGGAATCAGAGGAGCCATTCAACAGTCTTGACTTATAGGTTCCCAGCAGTGTCACTTGGGGCCTTCTCTGAAACTCAGTTTCCTCATCTGTAAAATGGAGCTGATAGTAATACCCACCTCATGTAGTTATTATGAAGATTAAATGAATCACATATGTGAAGAACTCAATTCAGAGCTGAGATGCAAAAAAGTACTTGGTAACTGGACCCCATGATTATTTACTTAAATATTTCTATCCCCAGCTCAAAGCCCACCATTATCTTGAAACAAATGGCTTTTCCCATCCGAACATGATGGGAGGTGGAGGTAACTTGGGCTTTGGAGAAGCCACAGGAATGAGCTATACAGACCCCTCTGGGAGATCTTGCTGCAGGGAGTCAAGTTGGCTGCAGCTGCCCCTCTGGACCCACCACATTAGTGCTTGAGAACACACTTCTCTTGGGCAGCCCTCAGCCATGGACTGAGCACACAGGGGGCTACCGCAGGGCCCATTCCTATGGGACATGGGACTCCTCTAATGGACAATTTTAGCGTGGTGCAATGGATCGAATAGTGGCTCCCCAAAAGATATGTCAAAGTCCTATACCCCAGAACTTGTGAACATGACCTTCTTGGAAAAACAGTCTTTGCAGATTTAATTAAGTTTAGGACCTAAATCCAACAACTGGTGTCCTTGTAAGAGAAAGGGGCAGGGATATCTGAGAGCCAAGAACAGGGGAAAAGGGCAGGTGAAGACAGAGGCAGAGATTGGAGTGATGCAGTCACAAGCCAAGAACACCTGGAGCCACTAAAAGCTGGAAGAGGCAAGGAAGGGTTCTCCTGAGAGCCTTCAGAGGGGCTATGCCCCTGCTAACACTTGGTTTGGGACTCCTTTTTGTCCCCAGAACTGTGAAATAATAAATTGCTGTTGCTTCAAGCCATGAAGTTCGCCACCATTTGTTGTGGTAGCCCTAGGAAACTAATATACTTGGAGACCCCCAAATGACCTGTCCAAAATGTTCTTAGAACTTTGCTATATCTGAGACTCTTCCTATCCAATCCTCCTTCCTTCCCCCTTTCCCTTCACAGGTGTCAGACCAGCATTACATTTGAAAGCTCTCCCACTTATCCTGTCCCCTTGCTTCTGTCCTTCACAGATGCTTCCCTAATCATTCTCAAGCATGCCTAATCCTGCCTTGGCTCTGTTTCTAGGAGGACCCAAACGGATACAGGCTTCAAGGTCAGACAGGGTTCAAATTTCATTTCCACCACCTACCACGGACCAGCTGGGACTTTGTTTCCCCAGCTATGAACTGAGGAAGTTGGTACTGATCCTCTCTAATGGCCCTTCCTGCCTGGTCTAGCATCAGCCTCCCCAGGCTTCATGAGTAAATGTCCCTGGATGCACAAGCAAGCAGGCATTTTTTGGACTAGCAGTCTTCTCCGAGTCCTTCACAATCTGAGTCTCAGCCAGGGAGACCCTGCCTGGGTGTCTGCAGCTCCAGGTACACACTGCATTGTTCTGTCTTCTCCTGTTTACTCCTCTGTCTCTCCAAAGGGTACTTACTGGTCACCTGAAGAAGAGGTTGCTTTGTTCACTGCTGTATGGTTCTCAGTGGACATTCAGAGTGAATGGTGAACACCAGGCTCTGGGGAGCCCACACGAACACAACAGCGTCCCCAGCCCCACCAGACGCCAGCAAGGGGGACCCTGTGCCTGGGGTCCCTTTGGATTCATGAAAATACCAACAGCAGCCCCCACTACCGAGCCCTCTCCAAGTGCTAGACTCCCTGATGAAGACTTAGCCTGAATTTTCTCTTTAAATCCTCCCTATTCAGATATACCCCAGTTTTTTACAGATGAAGAAAGTGGGGCTCAGAGGTGAATTCAGTGGTTCAAGGTCACCCAGGTGGGAAGTAGCAAGGGCTGAGATTTTGCTTTAGCTTTACATGTTCTGACAGCTGAACTGAGGTATAAATTACATATCATGAAATTCACCCACTGTGAGTGCATAATTTAATGAGTACATCTACTTAGTAAGTTTATAGGCTTGTGCAACCATCACCACAATCCAGTTCTAGAACATTTCTATTGACCCCCCCAAAGACCCCTCATGCCTGTTTTCAGTTAATTCTCTCTTCCCACCCTAACCCAAGCAACCATGAGTCTGCTTTCTGCCTATTCTGGATAGTTCATCTAAGTAGAATCATGCACTACGTGTATTGTTTTTTTTTGTGTCTGGCTTCTTCCACTTACCATGTTTTTAAGGTTCAACCACATGGCAGCATGTATCAGGACTTTATTCATTTTTATGGCTGAACAGTGTTCATTATCCATTCATCAGTTGATGGACATTTGGGCAGTTTCAGTTTTTGACTATTACGAATAATGCTGCCATGAATGAGTTTTTGTGGGGGCATGTTTCCATTTCTCTTGGGTAGATTCCTAGAAGAGGAATTTGGGTCATATGGTGAGGCTATGCTGTAAGACTCTGCCAGACTGATTTGCAAAGTGACTCTGCCACCAGCAGTGTATGAGGGCTCCAGCGGCACCACACAGCAGGGCTGAGATTGGAACCAAGTCCAACCTGACTTCAGAGCTCAAGTTCTTACCTCTTTGGTGATATTTCTTTTCTAATCCTTAGGAAACCCAGCTAGGGAGTTAGGGTCACGGTGTGTAAGTGGATGGGGTGGAGGGAAAAGAACCTCCTTCCTAAGATAAGGACCTTCTCATTCTTATCTATACTGCTTTTGGGTCCCAAAAGGGATGCTGGAGTCCCAGAGCACCCCTACCCTTTAATCCCCATGTTTGGAACCCCTTGTTGTTTCTCTCCCACTGAGCTCCAAGTTCCAGGCGAGAATAGATGAGGATCCAGAGCCCAGGCCTAGGGAAGCCCCCAGCCCTATCAACAATGACGTCAGAAGTTCAGATTCAGCTGGAACAAATATTGAAGCACCTACTATGTGCTGATTCACGGAGGAAGAGATGATGCGGGAACAAAGAGTCCCTGAGGATTTGAGCTGAGGGTAGGGGTGAGGGTGGGATGATAGACTTGGCATTTTGGCCAGTGCCTTTCCCAAAATGTTAGCATCAAAAGTATGCCCCCCATCCCCACCCCATACACAATCCTGGGTTTAGCTTCAAGCAATATTCAGGCCCCTTGCAGTGTTTAAGGCTTTGATGGAAGATACTTCAATGTTTGGGGATCTCTTGTAGACCCCCCAGAAATTCCTTCAGTTCTAGGGAGATCATCTCATCTATGGTACAAGGGGAAACTGAGGCTCAGAGAGGAGGAATGATGTACCCCAGTCACCCGGCAAGGTGAGAGTGGAAAAGGACTTAATTCCATTTTATACAAGTATCTGTAAAATAATCTATATTGGCTCATTCACTGTCTCCTCCACTATAATGTAAGCTCTGAGAAGGGTTTTCCTCTCCTTTTATTCAACTGCCATAAACCCTACCATCTAGAAGTGTGCCTGGCACATAGTAGGTGCTCAGTAAATATTTGCTGCGCAAATGAATGAACCCAGGTTCCCCGATGTCCCTGCCTCATTCCACAAAGATTCGCTGTGCACCTACTATTGGATATGGCCTGTGGTAGACATCGAGGGTAAGACATGAGCAAGCCAGAATCTCTGCCTTCACGGAACCACGGTCTAGTGAGAAAGCCCACTGGTGTACTAGCAGGTGCAGATGTATTGCGTGATTACAGTTTTGTGTAAGTGTTGCAAAGTGGATTTGGGAATTGGGGCGATCTAACCCCAGCTGGAGGTCAGGGAAGGCCTGACACTGAGCTTTAAGACAAATAAACTAAGGTGAGGCTCCGAGCAAGAATGTCTCCTTGGCCTCCACGCTGGGTGAGGGTCTCTGCTGCAGACACCCCCGAGCTGAGCCAGAGTTCAACTATCTGGGCCAGCCTGGGACGGGGTGGACTTCCCTTTGACCCTCTACGCGGGCAACTTCCAAGCAGAAAGTGAACAGTTCAGGGAAAGGAATTAATCACATCGATGTCTGTGTTCATTACATGGAGGTTTACGATGAATACAGGACATGAGAACAGTGTCCTGCTTAGGTTTCCTGAAAAGACTTCTTATTTTTCAGAAATACAAATGCAAAATATTTATGGATGATGTTTCTGATGACATCTGCAGTCCGCTAGGAGGCATGCCTGCTGCAATGAATGATGTTTGATTTAAAGTGGCTGGTGCTTAAATGAGAGAGCGCAACATAACACAGCCCAAGCAGCTCAGCATACCTCATCTCAGCATTCACAGCTCAGCCCAGGCCTTTGGAGATGTAGAAAGCAATCACCCTGGGAAAGTTGTTGGAACCCAGAGGCTTGGAGAGAAGGCCAGCAGAGATCACCCTGTACTTCCCACGTAAGAAAGCACCTCAGTTGAAAGTAAGCTGCCTTTCCTCTGAAGAACTATACATTAACTAAATAAATCCCCTTTTATTGAAAGCCAAAATATATATATACATTTATGGATGAAATACATGATACTTGTATCCTGCTTCTGAATAACGTGAGAGCAGAGAAGGGAGTTGCACTGATGGCAGTTAGGGCTGGGTGACAGGTACCTGGGTTCTGTTTTTATGTTGAAAATTCTATATAATAATTTGTTTTTGAACTTTTTTTTCTTTTTGTTTTTTGGGCAGGGGGAAGTATATAGTTCGGGAATCGAACCCGGGTCTCCAGCATGGAAGGCAAGCATTCTACCACTGAACCCCTGGGCACCCTATAAGAATCTGTTTTTGAAAAGCAAGAAAGTGTAAAAGAAAAATAGCATGAGACACAGACTCAGAGCAACAGAAACCACTGCTTCTCCTCCTGCCAGCTGTCAAGAGTCTCAGGGTGAAGTCCTGGGATGGCCACACCATTGCAGAAGTTTCCCTTGATTCTTCCTAAAATCTTCCCTGATTGTGTTGGGAGAACACATATTTGTTACTGTGTGACATGGAATCCCCAATCCCACTGACCAGTAATATATAGTTCTGAGCACAACTCCACCTTTGCTGGGGGTTTTAAATATTGCAGGAAGCCCAGGAGCAGATGCCCACGAACCTCTCCTGACTCCCTTTCTCACAGAGGGATGGGAAACGGCAGCAGGAGACTATGGAGCATTTTATTTCTCTTTTTGGATGGTGATTTGGCCAGGGCATTGCCTAACTTCCATATCCAAAGAGTCTTCCAGCTGGTTTCTGCACGCCTCCTGAGTTCTTGAGTTACCCACGAGGTCACAGCTGCAGGAAGGCTGGGCCCAGTGGCCTCGACAACCAGCGATAGTCCCATAAAGCAGGTGGTTGTTGCTTTATTTGGCTTGCTCTGCCCAGAAGGGAACTGCTACTGTGCCAAGGGCATGGAGGGACCCAGGGGAAACCCGCCGGGGACTCTTGCCTTACCTCTTCTCATAGTCCAGGTCTCCCACAGACCCGTTCATCAGCTGGTTGGGTGTCCACTTTAAGGTCATGACGTCAGCCGTCTGGTGCAAGGACAGGTACCCTGGGACAGCCTCCATGTCATCCCTCTGCAGAGAGAAGAGGGGACTCAGACCTGACGGCAGTGCCAGAGTCACAGTGGACATGGGCCCTGGGCCACCTTGTTCAAGGACGTGTAACCAGAACAAGGCTGGGCTCTTCCTTTCAAGGCCAAGGCCATTTTCAGTTCGGGGACACCCTCAAACCTCCTTCCACATGGCCAAGCTGAGCAGAGCTGTTTGCTGCCAATAATCCAGGATGAGTTCCACAGAGACTCGGGAAGATCACTCTGCTCTCAGCATTTCACACTTGTCCTCCCCTCCTGAGGCCGAGGGGCTCTGCTGAGGGGTGGAGGTGGGAAGCATTCTTCCGTACCCGGAAGGGAGCTCTGCCCATCTCAACATCTGCCCTTTCCAAACTGGAAGGCATGCATCTGGCCTCATGTTGGCCAGTCTTAAGGGAGAAAGAGATGGCAGATGAGTTCTAGGTCCCCATTCCACAGACATTGCTCAGAAACACGTTCCCCAAATACCCCCACCACACTCTCCACTCAGCAGCCTGGCTCTTTGCCTTCCAAGAATTTGCCTGCAGGACTTTTCACTGGCTTTATTTTATCCCAAAGGTAGGTGGTGATGGTGGAGGCAGGGATATCACCAACCCTACAAGCCTCACCTAGAGAGGAGGTGCAAATTGAAGTAGCCCCTCCACCAAATTATTTTCACAGTAACAGCAGACAATTAACTAGCATTTATTGAGCACCTAATGTGTACCTTAACACACACTATCTCAATTAAACCACACATGCTTAGGACCCATGAGGAAGCAGCACTGCAATATCTCATTGACTCTAAAATGCCCCGTTCTTTTCATATTTTAGTGTCTCTGAAATGAGGATGTGCCGTACAATCAGCATTGTCCTGCGGCTGAGACATAGTCGTCATTGCTTGACCTTGTGCAGATGCAGTCAGAACAATTCGTACTGATGTCACGTCAATTAAGTTTTGTACTTGGCTGTTCCTTCCCATGTGGAGTTTAAGTGCTATTGAAAATGTCTTCAAAAGATGAGTCTGTGATTCAGCTTTGGATCAAAAAGCTATTGTGAACGTAGGCTGGGTAATGGAAGAGTGGGGTGCAGATGTGATATTGGCAAAGCAGATACATTATTTATCACTGCAGGGATGCCCACTGACTCCTGTTTTCTTGCAAAGCAACAACCAAATGCTTTATGGGAATCAAGAAGTTCCCAGAGATGAGTAGACATTTGCAAGAAAGGCTGCATCTCCTGTACTCCCGATAGGGGCTGTAAAACTTTTTTCTGTAAAAGACCAGATAGGAAATATTTTTGAGTTTGTGAGCCAACTCTATCATTCTGGCATGAAAGCAGCAGCCGTACACAATATAGAAAGTACGGGGCCTGTCTATGCTTCAACTACACTTTATTTACAAAAACAGGTGGTATTCAGATTTTGATCCTGGGGCCCACAGTTGGCTGAAGTCTTCTCTCAGCAGAAAAGAAAGTGACAATAGGTAGAAAAATAAGGACATCAATGACTCGAAGTCGAAAAGTGACAGGGAAGAGTTGGACTCTGAAATGTGAAGAAGTTCTAGAAATATCTAATGCATTTCAGTTATATTTTTCCTTGCATGTACACATAAAAGTGATGCATGATCAAAAACAAACCAAAACTATGTCCAAATACGTGTCTTTCAAAAAAGGGTAAAATAAAAACTCCAAGGGGCAAAAGAACAATGTATATAATTTACTCACATTTTTCATTTCTTGATGTTAAAAAAATGGTGCATCCTAAAGTCATGACATCTTATATTGGAGGAAATAGGGTTTTGATGGGGGGGTCCTAAGACTCAGAGAGGAGAAATGACTTGTTCAATGGTCTCAACAGTGACCACAGAACAGGAGTGGCCAACAGCTCTCCTTTCCTCACTCCCCACCGAACCCAACCACCACACTGCCCCTGAGACCAAAGGAGACCGGGCATGAGGAAGGGGCTGCGTATGTCTCCATCGCCACCCTTCCACAGGGCCTGGTCTGAATCTTAGAAGGTGATTAAATGACACAGACTCAGATGCCACCTGCCTGAATTCAAATCCTACCTCCAGCCCTTACGTCACCTCTTCAGGCCTCTCTGTTATCCATAATAACCGAATTTCCCCCAAAGAGCTGTTGTGAGGGTAAAAGAGTTTATACAGGTAAAAGTACTTAGCAAGGTGCTTGATAAATGGGAAATGCTCCATAAATGTTAGTCATGATGATTTTCTTGACGTCCCAAATATCTATCATATAGCAGGTGCACTGCAAATGTTTGCTGAATGAGTGAGCTTGAGAGTGGATGGAAGGACAGATGGTTGGGCGGACAGATGGGTAGACAGATGGCCTGGTGAATAAACGGACAAATGGATGGATGGAAAGATGGACAGATGGAGGGATGGCTAAGGGGGGCAGATGATGGATGGATGGGTGGGTAGATGGATGATAGATGGACACATGTGGGCAGATGGATGGATGGGTAGGTGGATGGATGGATGGATGGATGGATGGATGGATGGATGGATGGATGGATGGAAGGATAGGCGAACAATATGGAGCCAGGGGGAGCCCCTTCTCTATAGCCTGCAGCCAGATCCTAGTGGGAGATCTTGTCTGGACCTGAGATGGACTCTCACCGGCTGAACCAGGACGTTGTTCTTGCCATACAGCAGGGTGGCCCGGGAGTTCTGGTGGAGGGATTCCACGTAGTCGCGGGCGGAGAGGGATGGCCGGTCGTCCATGCTGCCGCTTGAATGCCTCTTCTGGATCTGGTAGCGTGGGGAGCAGGACATGGCCTGGAGTGACCTTCAGGACCTACACCCCAAGAAGTTCTGGGCCTTGCCCCCCCCCCCCACCTCCCAAGGTCCCACCATCTCCACCCTCCTCACGCAGAGGGCTGGACGCTTGGTGGGCGAATCCTGCCGCAGGTGCGAGCTATGGATACGGTGCCTCTGGACAAGCTCATCGGCTGAGGGGTCGGTCCAGAAGTGATCCGCAGTCTTCATCTTGGTGTACTCCAGGGCACAGGGCCCCACTGCAGAGCATACGAGGGCTGGGAATCAGGGAGTCCCCAAAGTCCTGCCTTCTCATCGGTCACCTGAGGAACGAACTACCCATCTCCTTCCAGCCACCTCAGATGCCTGAGGTTTCTGCTAAGCAGAGATGAGAAGAAGGGGCTGAGAGCAAGAGATGGACAGTGAACAGGTTAAGTTTGGATGGGTGAGGCTGATTGAGCTGAGAGAGGACCTTAGGAGGTGCCCCGGGAGCTGAGAACAGAGAGTCTAAATGAAGCTCAGGGCACTGGACCACTTACCCAACAAAGATGCAAGGATGGGGCCATCCACAGGGTCCATCAGCAGAGCTTCCTTCTCATAGTATTTACTAGCAAGAGAGGAAAGGACATGCTGGTTTGGGTGGAGGCTGGCAAAAGGTGCACAATGGACTACAGCTAGTGATTAAGAGCAGGCACAAGTGGGTTCAACCCTTCTCTTGGTATCTCTTTCCAACTCTGCAAACCACTCTGAATAAGTGGTGCCTTGGCCTCTCAAGCCTCAGTTGCCCCATCTGTAAAATGGGGGTAGTAATAATATATCTCATAGAGCTGATGAAAGGACTTTTAAGGAAGAGATGTACAGACAGGTAGATACTAGGTAGAAGGTACTAAACATGGTGCCTGGCACCACTTATTACATGGTCAAGACATAGCTCTAAAGAGAATAACAGGAATAAAACTTAGGAGGCTGCCTGGGCATAGCCGATGGTATCCACTTGGAGTGCATTTTCCATTTCGGGTGGGAATTCACTTATAAGTTCAGATGAAGTCTCCCTTCCTAATGTTAGTGAGGCAGTATAAAGCTGTCCAGCTGCACTGTGTACAGAAAGATTGCTTTAACACTCTTTCCTGCCTTAACATCTAACACTGATGATGCTTGAAAATATCCCCTGGCCCCCAGACCTTCAAAATAATGTTTGATGTCAACAACCTAATGTTTGCACTGAGTGTTTTTGGTTTGGTCTGAGTTGTGGTGGATTAGATCCTAGAAACTAACAGAATTTCAGAGCTGGGCAGGATCTTGTCCTCATCTCCCAAGGGACCCCAGGACCAGAGAGGGTAAGTAACTTGCTGGAGGTCACAGAGCTGGCACAGGCCAGGGCTATGCCCAGTTTGCTCAACTCCTCCCTTTCTATAGCAGATGGTGAAGGGCCCAGGATCTGGAGCCAGGAAGGCCTGGGTGGGAGCCCAGCTTGGCCACTTCCTCCCTTGCTGAGTGATCCTGGGCTGCTGACTCCCTTTCTGAGCTCCAGAGTCCTCAGTCGTGAACTGAGGAGATTGATCTGCCAGGGTTGTTGGGAGGATTCAGTAATGACATGCCAGTAAAGCAAAGCATAGGGCCTGGCAGAGGAAGGACTCACTACAGGGAGGTGCCATCATCACAACGTGACCCAAAGAAATCTTCTAGGAACCAGAATATTGGATGAGCCAGAAGTGACATGCCTTGGACATGCTCAGGATCAAGTCTATTCATTTTGGTGTCAACTCTGAGGATAGTACATTGAGACACCTTCCACTCAGCCCCATAGTTCCCATCCCAAAATCAGCTGTGCTATGTGATCACAAGTCTTGGGAATGCTGCCTTGAAGAAGAACAGGTAGAGTTGGGCGGGTAGTGGGGCTACAGGGGAGCACAAAGGAATTTCCTTTAGATGATGAGTTTCTTTGGAGTAGTTTTGCATCCTGGATGTGGACTTGGTTACACAAAACTATACACGCATTAAAATTCCCCAGAACTATCTACCAAAAAAAAAAAAAAAAAAAAAGAAAGAGCACATATAAAAAATTGGTGAAATCCAAATAGAGTTTGCAATTGCATTAATAGTACTGTATCAGTGTCAATTTCCTGGATTTGATAATTGTACAAGGGTTATGTCAGATGCTCTTACTGGGGAAGCTAGGAGTACATGAGAACTCTAGTTTTGCAACTTGTACGTGATTGAAAACTCAGAGTAAAAAAAGTTTTCTAACAAAATAGCATTGTTGCTCAAATAAAACAGTATTTCCTGGTGGGTGCAAGGGTGGTTCAGTGGCAGAATTCTAAAACCTGCCATATGGGAGATCAGGATTTGATTCCCAGCCCATGTACTTCCCCCAAACAAACAAGCAAACAAACAAAAAACAAAAATTCAAGAAATGGTGCTGCAATAACGGAACACTCACATGGAAAAAGAATGAAATGTGACCCCCACCATACAGCATACAGAAAAAACAAATAAATAAACAAAATAAAAAATAAAGAATATTTCCTTTCTGACCGACTTATTGAGCGGGAAAACACAAGGTCACATGCCAAAGACAATAATTAAGGAGTCACAAAGGAAAGAGGAAAAGAGGAAAGAGGGCAGAGGCAGAATATAATTTACAAGAAGATGCAGAGGTGCACTGGAGCCAGGATTTCTTTCGGTTCCTCAAACACGCCTTCTTGCCTCCAGGCCTTTCACCTGCTGTTCCCTGTAACCTGGAACAGCCTTCTCCCCATCCCCTTCACCTGCACAATACCTATGACCCTTCACATATAAGCTTAAAATGCTCACTTCTTCCAGGACACTTTCCCTGGCTGCCCAAAAGAAAGTAAACACCATACGCCATTTGGAACACATCATATATTATGGCACTTGCTATTTGCTTGCAGAATGTGAATTTCAAGAGGGGAGGGACTTGGCTCGGTACTGGCAGACACATTTTTCTAGCAAATGGATCAAGAATGAAAAGATAATAATACCCACTGTGTGTGGAGATGTGGTTAAATAGTCACTTTCCTACACTGAAATGTGGGGAGACTCTCAGCTGTTTCTTCATTTCTCTTTCTCTCTCTCACAACCATTTATCTCACTCCTTTCTCCCTCTCTCTTTTTTCTTGCCTCCCCCAATCCCACCTCTTTCTCAGGTGCTGGGAAGGAGTGCTGGTAACCAAGAATCTCAGATTATAGGACCAACAGTGGCTACCCACTCTCCTTGGGTTAAGGCCCTTGCTCTTTCATAAGACAGACCAAACCACTGTATCCCCAACATTTAGATTACTGCCTGGCAGTAGGTAGTCGTTAAGTATTTGTTGGACAAATGAACGAATGAATTTCCAAGAGAATATAATATATATATATATATATATATATATACATCAGATTAATCTGAGCTAGGGATAAAAAAATAAAGTTTCACTATGCATTTCCAAAATGTTGTGTACCTGCCAAATTCCCTTCTCACCTCTTCTCTGGAGTGGCAGCAATCCATGTCCCATTTTCCAAAGGAGGCAAGGGAGCCCCAGAGATACTATATGATTCTTAATTCACAGAAGAGGGATAAACCCAAGATTCCTATACTCTACCCTAAATCAAAAGACACTGCATTGATTTTTTTTTTTTTTTTTTTTACATGGGCAGGCACCGGAAATCGAACCCGGGTCCTAGGGCTTGGCAAGCAAGCATTCTTACCTGCTGAGCCACCGTGGCCCACCCTCTGCATTGATTTTTAAATACCTGACTCTTCCAGAGGTGCTAAGATAGTTCAGGGTTAAATATGCAGGTGGACTTTATTTAAGCACTTCCAAATCAAGTATAAAGCTCAAGGAGAAAAAAACCAGAAAGCTGCTTTGGGCAAGAGAGCGCAATTCCTACGAAGGCCAGCAGGTGGAGGCAGAGCACACCCAGGTATCCAGTCCTACCTGCTGTTTTCCACAAGGTAATGCACAATTTTATCCAGGACCTTCTCAAACAAGGCCGTGCGGATCCACAGGTGCTTGATGGTGAGCGGGGACAGGTTGGGCAGCTTCGGCAGCTTCCGCACATTCTCCTGGAGGCCTTGGATCTGGTTCCTCCTTCAAGATCAGCGGAGAAGGAGAACAGACAATTCACAAAAGAGGAAAACCACAGGACCAATTTGCAAATGAGAAAGTGTGCAACCTCTCTAAGAAATAAAGGAATGGCAAATAAAATAATAAGGAGAGCTCACATTGCTCCGAGCAAATCAGTAAGGTGATGAAAAATAACAATACCCAGCGTGCATGGAGAGGTGGTTACCAGATCCTTACACGCTGTTGACGGACAAGCCTGATTCTCAGACCCCACCACCTTCCTCTCCCTTTCCCTTTTCCTCCCTCCCTCTCCCTCTCCCTTTGTTGGCAAGAAGTGCTGGCAAGAGGAGCCTGAGATTATAGATCCTTCAGTGGCTTGCCACTGCCCCTGCAATAAAATCCAAGCTTTTTAACATGACCAGTCAGGCAGTCCATGATGCCACACTGCTCACCTCTCCAACTCCTCCCCTAACCACTACCCCCTTCTCCTGCCATGATCCAGCCACATGGAGACATCTATACCCTGAGGCTGCCAGCATCTCCTATGAGGCCTTTCCTTCTCCTGCTTCTTCCTGGTTCTCTCCCGGCCTCACTCCCAGGCCAGTCCCTTGTCATTCCTTAGGTGTCAGGGTTGACATCACCTCCTATAGGAAGCCACTCAGACCAGCCCAAATGGAGGGAGAGGTCCCACCTCAACGCCTCCTCCATCACTCTTCTGTCTTCCCCTTTGCATTGAAGGGCCTGGGACGAAGCCACTCACTTATATTTTTAAAATAAAATATTTGCTGAGTGTCTACTACGGGGCAAGCATGGATCCTCATGTCTGTACCTCAGGGCCTAGCACAGTGCCTGAGTAAGGGCTCAGAAAATACGTTTATGAAGGAGTGATTTGCGTGCATGAACATCTGGCTTTCCCTCACTACCTGGCACGCGAGTCTCAAATTTCTCCAATATTATGGGAGGTCTGTGAAAGTCCAGTCTTTTCAGATGGTATCAGTAAACACCTGGGAATTTAGCAGATGGATGAGCAGGTGTTCCGAGGTTCAAGTGGCTTGGGAATCAGATTCCAAGTAGGAGCTGGCAGAGGCGAGCCCAAAGCTATGCCCACCATGCATTGTGGCCAACAGCCCTGGACAGACAGGGCCTGAAGGGCAAAGAAACAGGCTGTTTCTCTTCCATTGAAGCTGAGTGATGACCCAGGGTGGAGACAGCAAACACATGGCACACAGCTCTTTCTCTCCTTTCCTCTGCCCATGGCAGACATGACCAATCAATTCAAACATTCTTTCTCATGCAGCCAAATCACAGCTTCAGAATTTTTTACAACCCAGGCTTCTGGGAAGCTACTACCATCAACTGGAGTTAAAACTTGTTTGCCATCCTGGAACGGGCTCCAGGATGGGGGTTCGGCTGTGCTGTTGGGACTCCAAGGGGGTGGCTATGATGGAAAGTTCTCATATGTATACACACCCATGAACCCATGAACCTCCCCCAACAATACAACCAGACACCGAGATGATTCAATGAAGCTACCTCTCCCCTTCGATGGTTCCATTCAGTGTGAGGTTAACTGGAGACCTCAGCATCTGGTCCACGCAGACAGAGACCAAATCAGTTACATGCAATTCTGCTCACATTGCATTTAGAACAGGGATTGGTTCACAGCAAGAACTTATTCACTGAATCACTGCTTCTTGGGTATTTACCAGGTGCTAGGCACTGCCCTAGAGTCTGGGGACATCATGGGGAATAACACAGATGTAGTCCCTACTCTCATGGAGCTCAGATTCAAGTAGAGGAGACAGATGACAAACAAGTAATAGCAAAAAAAATGAATAGATAATTACAGATGAGAATAACGCATAGGCAGAACATGATGACATGGAAGAAAATATGGGCAGGGGCTTGTCACCTACTTATCTAGAGGAAGGCCTGCAGGACCAGAAGCCAGCTCCAAAAATTGGTGGAAGGGTGAGTTGGGTGAAGGGAACAGATGTGCAAAGGCCCTGAGATGGGGGGAAGAGTCTGGCAAGTTTGAGGAACAGACAGGCCAGTGTAGCTTCAAAAACAGGTGGCCTGCCCTCAGGGTTTGTGCCCCAGCCCCACAGCCCTGGGCCCTGCACTCACGTGCTCTCAATCAGCTGCTCCAGGTCCTGGACCTTGCGGCTCAGCTCCTCGGCAGGTGGGAAGCTCTTGCCCACCTTCATGAAGAGAGCTGCAATCTTGTTGCTGCGCAGGAACCCGGCTGCCCGCCGCCGCAGCCCGTGCAGGACGCACGCCTCCACAGCCGCTGCAGAGACACAGCAGTCAGCAGGCCTGCCCTGGCCACATGCCCCCGCGCTCAGCTCGGCTCACAGCTTCAGGCAGACAGAGGCGCCTTGGAGAGCAGGGGCCCCAGAATCACGAACATTTGATGGCAACAGCCAGGGAGGAAAAGCACAGAGCCTCTTTCCCTTCCACCCCCTCCAAAGGGGACAGGAAAGCTCCGTGGTTAATCCACACTTGCTGCTCAAGGTCAGACCATCTCTGTACAAATCCTCTCCCAGACGCTATCCAGCTGCGTGTTTTTTTGCAATTATCTATCCCCCTCAAGCCTCAGTTTCCCAATAAATGCATGAAAAACACTTAGCACAGAGCCTGGCACGTGGTACGTGCTTTATGAATGTTAGCTCTTATTTCTGCCCAAGGGCAGGGAAATGGGAGCACGTGACTGTTGGATTTTATCTGGGTTAAAGAACCATTAACATCATCACCATCACTATTGTGATTATAGCAACAGCTACCATTGATCAATCTCATACCATCCCTGCCATAGTCAGAGAAGAGGGAAAAACCATTCACATTATCAGATGTGGAAACTAAGGCTCAGAGACATGAACTGACTTGCCCAGGGACACACAGCAAATAAAGTTCTGGGACTGGGATTCAAACCCAAGTCCAAGCCATGGTGTACTCATAACACTTGCGCCTCCATGAAGGGTACATTATGACATTACTTCCCCATTTCTGTTTCTCCTGGAGGCCCTGTCCAGCCCTGCTCAGAGCAAGGGATCTGGGTTGTAGCCCAGGCTCTGCCACTAATTTGCTGTGTGACCTCGGGTAAATCATTTTCCCTCTCTGGGCTTCAGCATTCCCTTTCAGGAAAGCAGTCCCATGCAGGCCATTCTGACTGCTCCTACCTTATTCCAGGTACTCTCAGTATTCTATTAAGTAGCTTCTTATCTTCTTATAACAGTAGACTAGGAACCCATGATGGTAGACAATAGATACATAATCAATATTTACTGCAAATACGAATATATAACAAGAGCCCTGTTTATAGGGTATCAGCTGGGTGTGAGTATTAACGTTTACTTTACCTAAAGTTTGCAACAAACTTCATGAAGCGTACTATCTAGGCTTTGCATTTCACAGAAGTACAAACCGGCCCTCTGATGGTTATAATCTTAACCAAGGCTGTCTCACGTGCAAGGAGAAATATAGCCCCTTTCCTGATGGCAGGTGAGAAGTTTGGATTTAACTGCTTTTCTTTGTTGTTTCCTGTTTTGTTTTTCTTAGGAATCACTTAACTTTAAATAAATGGTCACGTATTTTCTGGTCTGCCCATGGGTTTACAATAATCTGGGTGAGGCTCTCTTAAGTATCTTAATTTCGATTTACATGCACAGTACTTTTCATCTGTTCATATTGTTCAAGTTAATTATCTATACAGGTTTTGTGGACATTGTTCCATTCTTTCTGATATTGGATTATGAATTACAATGGATAAAAGGAACCTCAGAGAGAATCTCAGGACCTTATTTAGCCTCAGTGAAAATATCTCCCACCCAGAAACTTTGATCAGAATTTGAGAACGATTATCACTTTCATCACCTGCTATTTCTCTAAGTCTTTAATTGGTAGGTATAATTAGCTAGTTCTGAAATGGACACACATAGCTTTTTTTTTTTTTTGCATGGGTAGGCACTGGGAATCGAACCCAGGTCTCCGGCATGGCAGGCGAGAACTCTGCCACTGAGCCACCATCACATTGGCCCATACATAGTGTTTTACTTGTAAATAAAGTGTGAGGAAGAAAGGAAAATGTTGGAAATAAACAGCCACACATATATACATAAGTAATATATATATGTGTGTGTGTGTGTGTGTGTGTTAAGTACACATATCCCCACATTGCAAAAAAAAAAGATCTTGTCCAAGACAGCCCCAGGTCTGTCTGTTCGCAAAGGGGGTGAAGTGCCCTCAGTGGCCTCAAAGTAGACTGGGGAAGGGGAGCGTGCCCTTCAGTATGAGCCATCCCCAACATCAAATGAAAAGCTGTTCAGGGAAAAAGACGGAAACCCGCTGAGTTACGTGTACACATTGATTGTGAGCTGAATCCTGAGGGACACATAAAACACATGCCTCCAGCCATCGTGAAAGTACAGTGAGAAGCTGACAGTGAGGTTATTTCTGAAATCTTGTGAGCGTTGCTGGTTCACGAAGGCGAGGCCTGCGCCACGCTCTGAGCCTGGGGCCTGCCTCCCTTGCTGAGGCAGCGGGACGTGACCTCTGTTTTTAAATCAAGTCCCCCGTCCCTCCTCTCCCTTACCGCTCACATCAACCTTAGACAGAGACAGTAAAGGACACTGACCCCTATTCCCTGTGGAGCACGGGTCAGTACTAACCGAACTCAAGGGGCTGGCAAGCCACAATCTCCAGCATTAACCAGGATGCAGAAGGCATTTTCAATGTCTTCTTGCTATTTTTCTGTTTTTCCAGATTCTCCAAAGCGAATCGGAACATAACTATGGAGTTCCAAAGCAAAAAACTGGGCAAAAAGCACTGCTCAAAGGTACCCACTTCCCCAAGACAGCCCTCAAAAAAAACAGAGGTTGGGCGGGCCACGGTGGCTCAGCAGGCAGGAATGCTCGCCTGCCATGCCAGAGGACCCGGGTTCGATTCCAGGTGCCTGCCCGTGTTAAAAAAAAAACAAAACAGAGGTCACATAACAAGACCCCGGGCCGCGACTCACCACAGAAGGAGATGATGTGACTGCTGTCCTCGTGGACGAACTTGCGCGTGACGGCTTCCTCCATGATCTGCTTCACCTGGAAGACAGAGGTAGCTGGAGGGGAACAGGACCAAACCCCACGCGGGCGGCTCCCCAAGCCCTTTCCAGGTTGCTGGTGGCGTCTCGGTGACTGGTTTCCTTCCACACTCTTCTCGCGTGTCTTCCGTAGGTCTGAAGTCTGTGACAGCAACACAAGCTGTCCATTTTCATTGTTTTTTTCCCAAGCTCTCTGCAAGGCGGGCACCTCCCAGGTGTTGCACCTGGCACCACCTCTTTCCCCCTTCCCCACTCCATCCCGTCCCCTGCTGTAGCTCCTTTGGGCACCAGCCACCATCCCTGCACCATCCCTGCACCGTGTGTTTATCTGATTAATGTCTGCCTCCCCCCTTTCTAGAACATAAGTTCCGTTAGGGCAGGGACCTTGTCCATCTAGTTCTCAGCTGGATCTGCAGAAACAAGATAGTCCTGGGTGCACAGCTGGTGCTCGAAAAAGTGTTTTCTAAATGAAAGGAGGAATGAATGGGTTAAGCGAGTGTGTCAAAGAAGCAGGAGGATGAAGAGTCAGAAATCAGCCCTGGAGTCTGACAGACCTGGATTGAACTTCTTCATCTCACACTTACCAGATGCGTCTGTGATCTCATTTTGGGAAACTGAGGCTCAGTGAGGTGGAGCAGCTCTCCTAGGGAGGGAGACTGGCCCAAACTGGAGGCAGAATTCTGGCCTGCGTCAGGGTGATCTTCCATCACCTTCACTCGCTCAACAAGTATTTCCTGAGCACAGCCCTGACAGGACAGCAAGTCTCCACCTCAGGGAGTTGGGTGACCCAAAAGTCCCTGACCACCCTGGCTTCTGGCCCCTGCTCTTTCTGGAGTCACTATGGGGCATAGGGGTAAAGGGAACTGGGTATTGGAATCATCCCCAACTTGCCCCCTGCTCCCTTCCCTTCCCAAGGGCAGAACCCTGTGGTCTGTCCGGTTTGAAGTCAGTCCCAGGAGCTCACTGCCACCCACCCTTTTCCTTCTGGTTGCCTCCAAGAGAAGAAGACAGAACTCAGCATTCCTGGTCACGTTCTCCAGAATAAACACAGCAGTGCCTGCCCCAGAGCTGGCAAGCTGCCCCAGCCATTTATAGCCAAGTCAGCACCCTGCCCGTGAACAGCTCCGGACCTCCCAGCAAGCTCCAAGCTGGGCTTTATCAGCACCATTTCAAAGTCTTAAAACTACCTGGTGAGGGCACTAAAACTGGCCCCACTTCCTAGATGTGGAAACTGAGGCTTAGGGAGGTAAGCTGGCCCACCCAAAGCTAGGAAGCAGCAGGATTGGGATTTAAATTTACAGCAGTCTTTTCCACCCTGGCTTCAGCTGCCTTATTCTGGTCCCTCTAGCTGTGTGTACTCAAACAAATCACACCACTTCCCTGAGCCTGGTTTTCTCTTTGGTTAAAACTGGTTGTAGGAATAGTACCTGCCTCCAAGGGCCATGGTAGGGCTGAACCAGGTAAAGTACTTTCCATGCTGAGCACAGGGTCTGATGGGCAGTGTGCTTGCAATAAATGTTAGCTGTATGCAGGTTATGCCCTCTCCCCAAAACCTCACCTGGCCTCCTTCTTCCGTTATTCTGGTTTTGGCTGAACCATCCCACAGCTGATTAACCACCTGCCCCCACCCACCCACCAGGTATCCATAGCAGCTGCCTTTCTAACACCCACCAGGCTTATAAAGATTTGGTCAGCACCCGTTTTTCCTGCAGGCAAGCACTCTGGGCACCCCCTACCTATGGTACCACACAGAATAGGTGCTAAGAAGGTTCCCTGAAGAATGAATGGTTTTAAAAAAATCATGAACAACTTCAGCCTTTGGGAGAATATTTCAGTTGAAAAACTGCTTTCTTGTCACCATAGTTGCGGGTCATAGAGCAGAGACATAAATACCCTATTATCCCTGTCTGCCAAGGAAGGAAACTGAGGCCCACGGAGGTGGGGTAACCCACACCGGGTCACACTATGGGACTTTGGCAAAGGACCTTCCCTCTCCAGGCCTCAGTATCCCCAACTTGAGAGTGAGGTCAGCAGAGACGATCCAAAAGGCCTGTTTCAGTTCTACATCAGCAGGATTCCGACATAGGGGTAAAGGGAACTGGGTATTGGAACCACCCCCAACTGGCCCCCTGCTCCCCTCCATTCCCATCCTCCTGGTCAGGAGTGGAATCAAGGTTTGGACACAGTTTTGTCTGGCTCCCAGGGCTGAGCTCCTTCTACAACATGCCGTCAAGTCGATAAGGTCTCAGCACATTTACTCGACACACTCCATTTCCCAGGGCCCTGTCTTCCTCTTTGCTCCCCAGAGGCAGGGAGCAGTGATGTAGACCTATCACCCAGTCTCGGAGAACCTGCCAGAATGGAGCTGCCATGCAGACCCTGACATGTTTTGGGAGTAGAGGAGCAGGGGGACGAATTCAGGGTGAGCAGCAGTGGGCTGTCAGGGAGGCGTGGAGGGGAGGCGTGGCTCATTCTGGAACATTTTCCGAGATGCACGGTGGTTACCTAAGACTTTGGGACAGACAGTCCAGGTTCAAATCTTGACTTGGCCACTTAAAAGCTGCAGGGCATTGGGCAAACCCTTCCCTGCTTTGGGATTCATAATAATATATCAACTTCTAAACAGTCAATGAAATCTGTTGGCTCTGCCTTCAAAATACAGCCAGGATCAATTCTCACACCCTCCCTGGTCCAAATCCACTATCACCTGTCTCCTGGACAAATGCCACAGCTCTGTTCTCTATGCATCCACCCAGCCTTCCTAGAGACTTGTCTTAAAGTCAGAAGGCTCTTATTAAAAGGTAATTCAGACCGTATCTCTTCTCTGCTCAGAACCCTCCTATGGCTCCCATGTCACTTAGAGTAAACCCCAAGTCCTCACCAGAATCCACAAGGCTCTACCTGACCTGGAGCACTGCCCCCCACTGACCTCCTACCCACCCCACACTCTTCTCATCACTCTCATCAGCTGCCCCCACCTCCATGTTATGTTACCCAACACAGTGGGCACATTCCTACCTCAGGGCCTTTGCACTTGCTGTTCCCTTTGCTAGAGCACTTCCCCCAGAAAACCACCCAGACCAGCTCTTTGCTCAGACGTCCCCTTCTCAGAGAAGACTTCTCTGATCACTCTATTTAAAACTGCTCCCCCTTTCCAGCCCACCCAACACTCAACATACCCCTTCCTTGCCTTATTTCCCTCCACCATGTTTCATACCTTCTAGAACACTATCTCTTTTTCTTTCTTAATTTCTTTATTCTCCATCTCTCCCATACTGGGTCTGTACGCTCCATGAAGGCAGGAATTCTATTTCATTTGCTGCTTAGTCTCAAGGCGTAGAAGAGTACCTGGCACTTAGTAGGCGCTCAATAAATACCTGTTGAATGAATGAATACCTCCAACGGGGAGGTTTAAATGGGGCAACAAAGTTCAGGCATTTAGCATAGTGCCTGATATGTTCTATGTGCTCAGCAAATAGTAGCAAATTTAATCCTAATGAACCTCTGCTGCCCAGGTTAAATCACACCTAATAGTCCATCCTACTTCTGTGTCCATCGAACACATTTATGTAGGCAAAATCAGATTGTAGACCCAAAAGAATTATGACTGAAAAGAACTGAAGGCAAGGAATCCAACAAATATCAGTGTTCATAGCAGCATTATTCACAGTAACCAAAAGCTAGAAACTACCCAAGTATCTACCCACAACAAATGGATAGACAAAATGTGGTATCTCCATACAATGGGATATTAGTTGGTCACATAAAAGGAATGAAGTTCTGATAGATGGTACAACGTGGATGAACCTTGAAGACATCATGTTGAGTAAAATAAGTCAGACACAAAAGGACTGATAATGTATAATTTCACTTATATGAAATTCCCAGAATATGCAGATTCACAGACACAGAAAGTAGATTTACAGGTTACCAGGGGAGGGAATGGGGAGTTATTTCTCAATGGGGACAGAGTTTCCATTTAAATCATGAATAAGCTTTGGTGATGGATGACAAGTGTAATCCAAACCACTGAATTCCACATTGAAAAATAGCTAAAATGGCAAATTTTGTTATATAATTTTTTTTGCTATAGCCATAAAAATAAAAGAAATGAATTAGTACAATGAAGCTTGAAGGAGAAACCCCACCACCAAGGGCAGCTTGTAGAGGTTTTATGTAGGTTGAATGCAGAACACAACTGACATTTGAATGTAGTAACCATGTTGCAGTTTGCAAAACTCTCTCCTGCCTGCCCTGTCTCACAGAATCTTCACAACGACTCCAAGATTATTCTTTCCCCATTTACAGAGGAGGAAACTGAGACTCTGAGGAAGGAGGACTGTCTTCCAAGATGGCCAGGGGCAGGCATGGCACCAGGGACTTCAGACAGAAGAGCAGAGGTCAGCAAATGTTTTCTGTCAAGGGCTGGAGAGTAAATACTTTCGGGTGGACTCTGTGGCAACTACTCAACCTTGCCACTGTAGTGCAAAATCAGCTACAGATAAGCTGCAAGAGAATGAGTATGGCTGTGTGTGCCAATAAAATTTTATTTACTAAATCAGGGGGCCAGATTCGGTCTGTGGGCTGTAGTTTGTTGAATGTTTAGCTCCACCAGGCTGGTCTACTTCCAGGACGGGAAGCTGCTCCTCCCTGTCCCCTGAGTAGCAGCCTGGGTTGGCTGCCTGGGTGGTCTACAGCTGAGCCCAGCTCTCCGGGTCAGCAGCAATGCATCTGACCACCCACATGCAGGCTCGAGCTCCTTCCAGCAGTCAGCCCCTCTCCTAAGCAGGCTGCAGCCCTCCCGCCAACGCCCTCCTGTTCCTTGGAGGCAGCCATCTGCCTGTCGCCCTCCAGTGCCACCTGCCCACATCCTCCCCTGCAGGGAGCAACAGTGGCCATTTGGCCACATCTGTTCCACCCCAAAAGGAAGCTGTGAACGTCCTCAGAACTTCCCCACCCCTCGCCTTTCTGTCGGAGAAGAGGGCAGGGGGCTGAGTCTCGGGAAATTCTGACTCTGTCACCAATTAGAAGGTGCACTCAGGCTGGCCCCACCCTTTGGGCTTTCAGTTTACCCCTCTCATCTCAAAGACCAGCCAACTCCCATTTTCTAGGATGTCCTAACCTCCTCCCTTTCCTTCCCTTCGTAGTTCCATCTTCTGCCCTTGGGAATCTGATTCTGCAAATCGTCACCTCCCGCAGTATCTTCTTTCTCTTTCTCCTCCTCCTGTTTTTCCTCCTCCTCTCCGCCCCAGCATCGTCAATGTCCGCCCGGCGCAGCTGAATGGATGAATTCACCCTAAGCTATATCTGACTTTGCTCACTATATCCCCTTGACTGTCCTGTGATTGTAGGTTCTACATTATACCTACTTCTCCAGTGGTAAGAACAGAGAGTTTAAGTAAAATGCCCAATGCCACAGAAGTGGAATCTAAACCCATACTCTTGACTGCCATACCTGAAGCTTCAACCAACGGTTGTCTCTGTAAATAATAATAATAATAGTAATAATTTATTTCTTACATGCCAGGCACTATGCTATGCAGACATGACATGCCCCATGTAACCTCCTAACATCCCTTCCAGGTAGCCATCATCATCCGCTTTACAGTCAAGAAAATTACAAAGTTTAGAGATGTGAGCTCCTGGGTGGCCAAGGTCTTCAACAAATCCAAGATCACACCTCTAAAGTTTACTGTAAGGAGAGCCTCTTCCCACTGCACTCTGCCTGACATCGAGCTCCAAAACCTTTGGACCATCTCAGACAGCCGAGGGGGTCCCTGCCCCAAGAAGCCACAGGCAGGGCCTTCAAGCAAGGATTCCAGAAATCCTCCCTGCACCTGCACCAATTTTCAGGGAAAGGTGAGTGACGCATGCAGCTCTCCTGCACTTACCACTTTATCTGGAGGGTAACAACAACTGCATTTATTCTCTTCTCAGTGTAAACTGGGATTGGGCCCAGGAGATACAGTTTCTCTGCCTTGCAGGATGGCCTGGCCAAGCAAAATTAAAATTCAGAGGCCCACTGTTAGCAGAACTGTGGGCAAGTGACTGCTGGGGGTCTGTGTGCTGGAGGGACAGCAAGAGGGCTTTTTGGTTTGGGATTGAGGGAGGAGGTAAGGTTTTAGGGTAGAGGGGCCATGAGATGGAGAGATGGGAAGGAGAGGGTAGTGGGGGCATGAGAAATTCTCTGGCCCCTGCCCAGTTCCTTGGGCAGGTTCTGGTGATGTGGTGATGCTGCAATGTGCCGCCCCAATCCCCGTCAGGACTAGAGGCTGCCCACTGCTGGAAGAGCTGCTGGAAGGCTCTTAGTTGTCAGGCCCTCAGGGGGCAAGGAATCTCCTCAGCTACCAAGAGCGCTGCACCCAAGCTCTCAGCCCTTCCCAGGTGGGCTCACATCCAATGACTGATGCATGCGGGGAATAAAGGCTCATCTGAACTCAGGACAGCTCTGAAGGACCAGTCCAGTTCCACAGAGAATTCCCCACAGGGCTGGCTGAAGCTTCCACTGCATCGTGGCCTGCCCTCTCCCTTTGCCCACTCCTGCCTGCTTCACTTCGCTTCCATGGGGTTGGTCTCCAGAGTATCCCTAACACACCTCCTGCATGCTGGCCTCTATCTCAGGGTCTGCCTCCCATCCAGGACTGCTCAGCTGCAGTGTGGACATGTCTAGCCAGCAGTTAACAAGGACAGGTGCCAACATCAGGGTATGCAAGCTGGGAAGTGAGGCGGGAAGCTAATCCCTGAATCCCCACGCCCGCCCTGTCAGTCAGTCCCTAGGTACTGAGGGAGCAGCCACACAATGCACGGTGTGGCCAGAGGGACAGGGGTGGGGGCAGTCAGCCCTGCTCCTGCGCAGCTTCTAACCAATGGACCGCAGGGCAGGATGAGACGAGAGGGGGACAGGGAAAGTGCTGGCAGTACAGCAGCTGCTCAGAGCCCCAGAATAGCAGTATCACCCTCACCAGGGAAACTGGTAGGAAATGCCAATTCTCAGGTTCTATCTGAGATCTGCTGGATCAGAAGCTTCAGGGATGTTTAACAAGTCTCCCAGGTGATTCTGATGCATGCTCAAGTCTGACAGCTATTGCAGTAGAGAATTTGGGGGGAAGGCAAAGGAGAGGGGGGAAAGTGGAGGAGGAGAGGGGAGGGGGTGGGGCATAATATGAGGCAAGGACCTTTTCCTGAACTTCCTCGGGAAGGAAGATACTTTGCGGCCACAGCTCCTGTTTCAGGACCCTCACCACGCAGCTGCCACCCTGGGGCCTGGTAATCTCACAGGCTACCTTCCTTTCTGTCTGGGGGTCGTAACGTCTCCTGGTTCCCCACCGGTAACAGCCACAGGGTGCTGTACCCTCCCTGTGGTCTCCGCATACTCTGCTCGTCCCCGCTGCCCCCATGCCCCACCCTGCTCCCATAAACAGCCCCTTTATTACACTTGCCTCAATTTACTAGGTTTGGGGGTGCCATCTGATTCCCGCTGGTGCCCTGACTACGCTCACCCAATACGCTGTTTCAAGACCAAACCCCAGAGAGAAGGCTCTCTGTTTACAGATGTGGATCCTGAAATTCAGAAAGGTTAAGGCCTTCTCCCCAGGTCACACAGCTGGGAAGCTGCTGCAGAGACCAGCCCACAGCCCTCTGATTCCAAACCTCCTACCTGAAGAATGGGGTACGGAAGCCCTCTGGGGTGGGGAAGGTGCTGGAGGTGGGAATGCAGCTGCCAGGGTATAGCCTGGGGATGGGCCTCCAGCAAAGGAGGATCCCTCCCCACCTCTGCTGGAACAGAGAGCCATCAGCCAGAACCTATCCCCAGAAATTAATAATGTTTGATAGCCTGAGGCAAGGAGAGGAAATTTAAAAGGCTGGTGATTGGCTAGAGCCTAGCTGAAAGTTGCTTCCTTCAGGGAGAAAGAGGCTGCCACCAGCTCTTGCCACCAGAGAAACCCATTCCCCTTGTGGGCAGGGAGGGAAGAGGGTGAGGTAGGCCCCAGAAGGAAACTTGGAAACTCAGGTCAGCCACCCTCTACATCTCGGGTTCCCAGACCCAACCTTGGACTTGATCCACACAGACTACAGGGAATCCTGGGTGGGAGGTGTCTGAGGCGGCGGCTGCATGGCATTCAGGCTCACTACAGTGTGTATGATCTTCTAAGCTGTGGCCCAGGAATTTGTGGCTGGTTTGGGCAGCCCGAAGGCAACGGCTGAGGTGTGAATTCAGAGCCAGACTCAACCCCCAGCTTGGCCACTCGGGTGTGTCAGCTTGCCCAGTTCACACCCCACCTGGGGCTGCAGTTTCCTCTTTTGTAAAGCAGAGACCCACCACCTTGCAAGGCTGTGGTGAGAATTAAATGAGATGCTATTTGTGAAAGGGTGTGGCCAGCCTAGCACCCAGTAGGTGATGATAAGGTCCTCTAAGCTTACTTATTTTGAAGCACTCACTATCCCAGGCACTGTTTGTCAACACAACCCTAATGAGGTCAGGGTCCAAAATTATTCCAATTTACAGATGGGGAAACCGAGGCATAGCGAGATTAGATATCCCACCAAAGGTCACACGGAGGAGAAAGGAGTCAGGTCCAGGGTTCCTGTTCTAACAAGCATGTTGTTTCACAGCAGAACCTGGTGACCAATTTGAACCAAATGGTTTTGTTATTACCCAACCCCGAGTAAAAGTGTAAACGTGAATATTTGAGCACCTACTATGTGCAGGTGCTTTGTATAGATTACTTAATCCTCATAAGAACATTATCCTCCCCATTTTAAAGATGAATAAACTGAGGCTTGGAGAGTGTATGCAGCTTTCCCATGATCACATGGCCAGGAGGCGGTAAAGCCAGGACTTGGAGCCCAATCTGTCTGAGGGCCTGATCCAGCTTTGTCTCCAGCTCCACCCAGTACTGGGTCAGGCCATCCGAAAAACAAAGATGCGGAGAAACCGGAGAAGCGATTTCTCAGTTTTTTTCCACTTGGGGACCAAAGGAAGTGCTGAACTAGGAATCAGGAGACCTGCATTGCCTGGACCCGATTCTGCCAACCATATCCTATGGGGGCCCTTCAGGGGAAGGGAGGGCATCAGAGACAAAAATGGTACTCCATTGCCAGCATCCATCTGCTGTATACCTCTAACATCTGCTTGTATGCTTCCAATGACGGGGTGCTCACTCCTTTTGGAACAAGCTTATTAGCTGGACAAGAAGTCAGGAGTTAGCTGAGAGAGGCTAAAGAGCCTGGAATTTGGAGTCACTGACCTGGGGTTGAATCCCTGGTCACTTTCTATACACATGACTTTGCACAACGTTTGCCATCTGTAAAATGAGTTTGATGGTGATAAGCGGCTCTGCCTTACCAGGGTGCTGTGAAGTCTGAATGAGATTGTGGAGACAGTGCCCAGCACATAGTAGGGATTCTACAAATGTGATGACACTGATGGCCTACTTCACTCCCTGACACGCAGTAAATGCTCTTGAAATGTCAGTTTGGTGATTGCTAAGGAGTCCTTCAGCTCCCTTCCACTCTCCCAGCCCAGGGCCTAGCGGCCCTGCCCCCACCCAACCTCAGTCTCCACCCTGCAACCATTCAGAAACCAGCCTGCCCTGCTGCCACCCCTCCCTCCACCTGCAAATATTTAAACAACATAAAAGGAGGCTTAACTCAGAAGACTATGAGGGCAGGCAGGCACTGGTTCAAGGCACACAGACAGGGAAATCCGGGCCACTCTGCAGAGCCAGAAGGAAGGCTCCTCAGGGCTCTCAGGCCTGGCTTTCCTTCTCCCCTCCCCGCACCTGCCCATACTCAGGTACTCTCGTGCTGTCCACCTTGCACCTCACCATGCTGCCCACTCTTCTCTGCCCACCACTCCGCCCCACCCCAGTCAAATGTGCTGGGTCCACCTCTCTAAGCTGCACAGAGCAACGACAGCCCCCACCACGCAGAGCGGTAGTAAAGATAATGGAAAATACAGTCAGATGGCCCCAAACAGGACGTGGCACACAGTCGGTGCCAAACAAAAGCACTTTCTTGATGTCAATAAAGAACATGAGCTTGGAATTCACCAAGCCAAGCCCAAGTTCAAACTCCAGCTCTGCCATGAGCTGTGCAACTTGTGAAATGGGAATACCATACACGTGGACCTCAGAGCAGGGCTGGGCCCACTGTGAGAGTGGTGGGCAAGCAGTGGCCACAGACAGCCACACCCCACCCCTACTGCTTTCAGGAGTTGGTTGAAAAGTGGCCTCCTGGAAGGCTCCCTTGTGCATACCCTTCTTTGCCCTTACCCTGCTTTATGGTTTCCTTTAGGAGTCACTATAGCTATATAGCACTAGCCTATCATTATATACCCGTGAATTTATCCCTTTAGTGTCTCTCTATCCCAAGTAGACCATAAGCCTGGGCACACATTAGGTGCTCAATATATATTTGGCGACTGAATTAATATTATTAATAGCAGCAGCAAGCCCTATTCCAGGTTGCACCCTAAGCCCCTTCATGACTGATCTCCTCTGATTTGAGTTTAAGGTAAGGTCAGGGGTGGGAATTTTTTTCTTTTCTTTTTTTTAAATTCATATAGTAGAATGCTTTATTTGAAAACTACCTGATGCATAAGTCCAATCTAGAAAACCAGAGAAGGGATGCCATGGCTGAAGGTGCAGACACAGCTGTCCTGAGGTCCCAGATTCCCCAGAGAATTGCTGAGGGCCACTTACCCAGTAGGGTGGCACTGACTGAGAGCACAGGATGGGTCATGATGCCATAGGCTCTGGCTTTGGGTTCGAAAGAGAAATCGGTGGGGTTCTGGCTCCCAGGTGAGCTAGCCTTAAGAAAGGCTGCAGGATTCCAGGCCTGCCATGTGCATTGAGAGATTCTGGCAGGGTCATCTGAGCTGGACATCACTCACCTAACCATCCTCTCTGGCCAGGCCCCAGTAGCCAGGACCTGTCACTCATGGGCTGGGAAATATTTCCACCATCTTACATTTAGTGAGCTAATCTTTAAAGGTAAGGCTTAAAACCCTCCTTTTTTTATTTTTTCCTTGCCCATACTAAAAGGCATCCTCTGATTTTCTACATCAGCAAAAGCGGAATTTTCAAGCTCAGATCTTGGTTCAGGTCAATTGGCAGACATGCCCCTCTGCCGCCCATTGGCCCTCAGTGGAGCCATCAAACGGACCTCCTTCTCAGATGTCAGGGGTCCCATCCCTCAGGGAGTTGGCCATGCGCACGTGTTCTTGCCAAACAGCTGGAACAGCAATCTTTTTCTGTAAAGCATCAGAGAGCAAATATTTCAGGTCTCACAGCAGGGATGCCAGACAAAATCCAGGATACCCAATTAATTCAGAACTTCAACTAGATAAACAAAAGAATACATTTTTTAGTACAAGTACATTCCAAATATTGCAGGGGGCATATGTGTATTAAAATTCTATTTGTTGGTTTTCTGGAATTTAAATTTAACTGGGCATCTTGGAATTTTATTTGCTAAATCTGACAACCTTATCTGCTGGTCAGGTACAGTCTCAGTTGCACAGTTTTTCTTCCCTTCCGCCTTTCTTTTTTCCTTTGTACTGTTTGATCCCTTAACCACTGTAAAAGAATCCTTAGCTCAAGGGCCTTACAGAAAACAGGCTGGACCTGGCTCCCAGGCTGTGGTTTGCTGAGCCCTGGTTTAAAGCACTTGGCACAGTACCTGTGATCCACAGAAGACCTGCTGTCTCAGTCTTGACTCAGAGTGGCCTCTCCCACCAATTGGGTGGTTGACACCAGCAGGGAGAGGGGAAGCGCAGGTGAGGTGAGTGACGCTGCACCGGTGCCCTGCTTAGGAGTGACTGAGGCCCCCAGGCAGCCTGACTCTTACATCTATTCCCAGTGGAGAGGATGGTTAAATTAGGGTACCTAGGCCCAGGGGGCCTGCCAGGCAGCCTTAAACATAACTATGCAATGCACACCATGTGGGGAAGATGGGGAGAAGAGGGGGTGACTCAAAGGCTCCTCGACTCCCACTGGGGAGCAGGAGACAGCTTGGGCCTCCCTCCCAGGTACCTCAGATCATCAAGACAAAATGCAGACACCTTGGCGAGCCAGCATCTGCAGCCTGCCTCCGGGCACTGGCTCTCAGACCCGGGTATCCAGTGGCACCAGGTTCTCACCTCTGTGCCTTTGCTCTCGCAGTGCCTTCCACCAGCTGCCCTTCCTTGCACACTCCAGCTGGCTAGCTGCTACTCAGGTTCAGGTCTCTGCCAAGAATACGCCCCCTCCTGGGAGCCCTCCTGGACTCTCCATCCCTAGGAACCAGGATAAATGCGCCACTTCCAAGGTCTCTCATTTGCCATCCCAGCACTTGGCATGTGAATACTAGCTGTTCATTCCCTCTCAGTACTTTTCTAGCATCTCCTGCATGTCACGTGCCAGGGAGCAAACACACACAGTCTCTGTCCTTAAGGAAGTGACAGTTCAGAAAGATGCAAAGATATAAACTGAATCACACAAATGGGTAAACAATTACGAGGTGAAACCAGCTCAAAGAATGTGGCTGTAGGAGAACAGATAGCAAAGAAACCTGACCCGCCAGGGAGGGGGGAGGTCAGGGCGGGCTTCCCAAAGGAGGTGACGTTCCAGAGCTGAAGTACAAGTAGGAACCAATGCTCTGGGCCTTGGCTTCTCCAAATCTGAAGGAGAGTGAAAACGGTCCCCCTGCAACTGCCTCCACATGTCTGCCTTGGAGCGTAAAGGAACGAACAGATGTCCAGACAATGTGGCAGGGAAAAGCACTGTCTGAAAATAGTGGCGTTGTATTTTTTTTTTTTTTTCAAAGTTGTTATGGGCGAGGAGCTGGAAGTGAGAGTCGGGAGGGGCTGGAGCAGCGCTGATGGGGGAAGGACAGGAATATTTTGGGAAGCTCCAAAGCACAGACGCAAACAAACCCCGGTGGCGGTGGTGGGATTGGGGGTGGGGTGGGGGAGCAGGGGTGGGGGGACGAGGTTGCCCAGCAGTTGTGCAAGTTCCCATTGTGCGCCCCAACCTCTCTTTCCTGCCAAATCCGACCCCTGCCCCTACCTGCACCCCAACTCTGATCACACATGCCATCCTTTCTGAGTGACCCACATAATTCCCTCTGCCCAGCCTTTGCTCACAACAGTCCCTCCACCTGATGTCCCTACCCGTTTCTCACCTCTGCCTCCAGCTCTGGAAAAATCCCCCAATCCTCTAGGGCCAGTTCACATGCTCCTCTCCTTAATCCTCCTGAGCCCCCTGCTAAGTTGACGTGGTTCCCCCTTCTCCGAGCTCCTAGAGTAAAGCCCACTGCAAAGGATATGAGCATTGGGCTCCAGACGCAACCTGCAGAATTCAAATCCCAGCTTCTCCATGCACTGACTGCATGATCTTGAGCAAATCATGTCCCCTCCCACAGCTCAGCTTCCCATCGATGTAACGGGTGGTAATAGTATCTGCCTCACAGAAGTAAGATAACACATTTAAAGCCTTTTTAACACATTAGCTGCCACTGCTCTACTCATTGGTTTTAAGACATCACAACCAGCATTTATCTATGAAGTGTTCACTGAGTGGCTGGCATCATTTTGGGGGACATTATATAATCTGATCTTCACAGTAACTTGATGAGGTGGGCACAATCCCCTTTCCATTCTCCAGATGAGGAAACTGAGTCAAAGAACTGGTCTGAGAGCACACCTGGGAATGGCAGGGTACGGATTCAAAGCCAGGATGGTCTGCTTTTCATGGACCCGGCATACAGCAGGTTCGTTCCCTTATTCAATAGAAGCCTAAGGGTGTTTCCCACATGCCAGACGCTTCACACACCTGAGCTCAAAGATACAGAACTGTGCAATCTAGATGTCACTGCTATTATGCCCATTTTCTCAAAGAGGCAACTGACCTGGGACCGGCAAAGCCGACCTGGTCTGGGAAGCAGCCGGGATGCAAATGCAGGTCTCCTTACGGAAGCCTCAGGTGGCCCTAGATGGGGACCCGAGGAGCTGGCCGCCCAGTGGCCAACGCTCCTGCGTACCCAGCTCACTGCAGCCGAGCACCACAGTCCCAGCCAACTCTGCTCCCAGAGCCGTGTTCCAGCAGCTCCTGCCAGCTCCACTTCCGCCCCTGGCCACCATCTTTCACGGTCCACTACTCCCGGTGCCTTCTGGCTCCCTCTGCCTGCATATGGTGACTCTCGACTCATTGTAACAAAAAAGAAATGACCTTTCCTCGTTCTGCCACTAATGGAAGATGCTGGCAGGGATGGGGACCTTTAAGCAAACATGTTCAGCACCTCCTTCTAAACGGTCCTCCCACCCTGACCTGCTATGGGTTCTGGGGCGCCACTGAAGGGCACATGCACAGAGAGGGTCCAGCCCCCACTGCAGAAGCCTCTGGTGTCAAAACTTGCTCCATGCCCTCACAAAAGTTTTCCCAAAGACCCCCGAGGTCTCTCAAAAAATCAGTTCACTTGCTGCCGCCACTGATTGCTGGCAACTCGCTGTCTGGATCTTGTTTTCTTTCTAGTAGTTTCTTTGTGTATGTCTCTTTCCCTATCTTTGCATGCATATATCTTGTTTTTTATTCTGTCTCTGTTTCTCTATTGCACTCTCTAATGTGCACGTACGCACACCCACACAGACACAGAGACATACTTCTACTGTCTCCACAGCTCTCAGAATAATCTAAAAATCCCCTCCTCCTAGCTTACAAGGCCCGACATGCCTGCCCTTGCCCCATACCCACCCTCGTCACTGTCCCTTCTCCCTTTCCTCTCCTCTCCTCCCCACTCTCTCCTTTAAGCTTTTCTCAGACTCTCCAAGCTCCTTCCTGCTTTAGCATCTTTCCTCTTGCATTCCTTCTGCCATCTTCCAGATCCTTGCACAATCTCTCCTTATCATTCAGCTACCAGTTCAAATGTCACCTCCAGGACAGACTTGCCCCACCTCTCGCACCCACACACTTCCACCCTGCCTGAGACATCCACACAGCACGGATAATGACCGGAAACCCACAGAAGCCTGTCTTTCTACAGTCCCGTTGGATGGGAGGGAGGGGCAGTGGTGGGGGACCTAAAATAAAGCCACAGCATGTCAATCTTCAGAGCATTAGTCAAATCCTCCCTCCAGTTCCTCCCTCCTCAACCTGCCCTAAACGAGGGTGCTCGGGCTTGCAGGAGAAGCAAATAGACTCTAACTTGGTGGCTGGTGGCCTGATGCCAGCCTGGACCCAGTTAATCTTTTACTGAATTACCATAAATAGGCGTCAGGCATTGTTCCCCAACAGTCTGAAGACTGGTCAACCCGCCTCCACCCGACAGAAGAGGTGTGCTGGGACTGAGAGCACGATTCCTACAAAGGAGCCTTGTGCTGCAGCCCTTCACAGGTGCCCCAGACACACCCAAAGAAGGTTTCCTCGGTTCTTGATTCTGGAGTATCTACCCAGAGACATCTCGGCACAACCACATAGTGCCTCCAACAGAGCCGGGGGAGCTGTTGGCCACCATCCACCCCCTCCCCAATCCTAGCAAAAGCCACCCCCCACCCTCCATTCCCAGACACAAGGCCTGCATGTTTCACCTTCGCAGCCCACATCCTAGAGACTGACAGCTTCTCCTGGGTGCTCGGCCTGCTGCTGTGTGGGGCTGGGCGCCCCCAGCAATGCACCCCATCTCCCCAGACCCACAGGCCTCATATATGAGAGGAATGCACAGGCTCCTGAGCACGCCCAATGGAGTTTCCAGCTGGCTGCTTAAAAAAACACACACAGGGTGACCCAAAGAATGGACTTAATCACTGCTTCCCTACCTTCCGCAGAAAGCAATGGAATGTTGTATCTAAGGGCTGTGTTCAAATCCTGTCTCCCTGCATGAACTTGGACAAGTCATTTCACTTTTCTGTGCCTCGATTTGCTCATCTGTAAAATGGGGAAAATAAATAATACCTGACCCCCGTCCAGCTGTTTTTTCATCTTTTTTTGAGGGGGTAGGTGTTGATTGGTTGTTCTTAAGATTAGATGTTTTAATGCCTGTAGAGAATTTAGTACAATGCCTAGAACACAACAAAACTTTCTGGAAATGCTCTACACCTTAGTGTTCAATACTGCATACGCTACTGGGCACTTGAAACACGGCTAGGACAACCGAGGAATTGAATTTTTAATTTAATTTATTTTAATGTAAATAGACACAGTGCCTGATGGCTACCACATTGAGCAGTGGGACTCGGGAAGACAGTAGGTGTTCAATGAATGCTAATCATGACTATTATTAAGAGTTGTTGCTGCTGCTGTTGTTATTACTATCATCAGAAATTTCACTGGTTGAGAAAGCAGAAGGCCCAGCTCCTTCCTGAGCACACTGAGGACAGGAGACGACCGCATTCACCTCTATGTCCTGCTAACTTGCAGGGGGATTCTGGACCATCTGGGCTGTGGACCTCTTAGAGTTCTGATGAAAGCTGGGGATCTCTCTCCATAAAGCAAACACTCACTGTTTGTACAATTTCAAGGGTTTGTAGGCCCTGTAGTAGGTACCCCTGATCCAGGAGACACTGGGCACACGTCAGGTTTTCAGACAGCACTTGCTAACGTGGGATCATAGCCAGGCATGAAATACAAGAGTGGGCACTTCTATGATCAGAGGCTGAGCTCCAAATGCAGGCACCATCACCCCTAGCCTAAGCTAGTTTTATTATGATTTATCCAACTTGAAATGGACAGAGCTGGCTAATGTATCCTGCTCTGCTGTGTGACCCTGGTCCAGTTTCTTAACCTCTCTGAGCTTCAACTTCCTACCAGTAAAGAAGGGTTGATATTTGTACCTACTCCATAGAATTGCTCTCTGAATTAAATGAGATAAAGCAAAGCACTTGGAGCAGTGATTGATAAAAGAGTAGTTACTATGATTCTAATGTACTAACCAAGCATAATTCAATAAACATTAACAATCAAAGGGAAATTCCTTCAATGCTCCAAGTATCAGCAAGTCTCTTGAAATGAGTCTCAGTGCCACATTTGATTCTTAAATGGGGACTTACTCAGATGGATATGTTGTCATAATTTTAGTTTCTTTAAATTCTTTTTGCAAGGATAAAAAGCACAAAAATTCATTCATCTCTCGTCTTCTTGAATCATTGAAAGGAAGAAAATACGCTGCCTCCCATCCAAGTTTAGCTCTCCTAGCCACCTTGCCCAGGGCACAGGGTAGGTAAGTAGTAGGGCCAGGTGGCCCATGGATGTCTCTGACCCTCCTTAAGTTGGGGGATGATCTTAAGGGGGCCACTGGGCTCCCAGACTCAGAAAAAAGAGCCGTTGCCCACTGCAGCCAGGGTGGCTGTTAACACAGCCAACGAAGGCTCAGCCCTCCTGCCCAACTCCCACTAGAAAAATCATTCATTTGGGCCTCCAGAAAGACCCCTTCTCATTTTACAGCATTGCCTGGTGGGAGGAGAGACTCCCAGTGCTGCACAACTCCAGTCCAGGATTCACCCAGGGAGGGCATGTTCTAGTTTGCTAGCTGCCGGAATGCAACACACCAGAGATGGATTGGCTTTTAATAAAAGGGGATTTATTTTGTTGGTTCTTCAGAGGAAAGGCAGCTAACTTTCCACTGAGGCTCTTTTCTTATGTGGAAGGCACAGGATGGTCTCTGCTGATCTTCTCTCCAGGCCCCTGGGTTCCAACAACTTTCCCCGGGGTGACTTCTCCAAAGGCCTGGGCTGAGCTGCAAGTGCTGAGATGAGGAATGCTGAGCTGCTAGACTGTGCTACATTGCGTTCTCTCATTTAAGCACAAGCCAATTAAGTTAAACGTCACTCATTGCAGCAGACACGCCTCCTAGCCAACTGCAGATGTAATTAGCAACAGATGAGGTTCACATACCCTTGGCTTATGTCTGCAGCAACAAGATTAGGTATGCTCACCTGGCCAAGTTGACAACTGAATCTAACACATGTCCACCCCTTGTCAACTTGGCAACTTCAAGCATCACCTTAACCAGATGCAAAAAATTCTGTTCTTGCTGTGGACCTGTGAATCTCAAAACAAGTTGTCTAGTGCCAAGATGCAAAGGAGGATATTCACAGGATATAGATTGTCATTTCCATAGGGAGAAATTGGAAGGAAAATCTGCAGGCAAACACCATTGGATTTCAAAGTCTGAAAGCCATTTATCCTTTGGCTGTAGAAAGTGGCAGTCCCACCCCTTCCAAGGGCCTATGCAGTGGCCGGCCGCTTTCCAAATCAACCTCGGGGAACATCGAGGAGACCACCTCTGGGCTCCACTCTCTCCAGGCATCAGGGCCACCCCTGGGCTCTCTGCCATTTCTGGGGCACACGCTCAACCCCTCCACATGGTGGCAGCCAGGCTCTCCCAGTCCCCCAAGGAGCGTGCTACGCCTTTTCCAAGGCCTGAGGCTGTACAACTCTTCCACTGCAATGAGAGGGGAAACTCATCCTCGCCCTTCAGGGTAAACTCACCCTCTCCACGCATACAGGTGGGTCCACTCTCCTGGCTGAGGTTTCTTGGCTTCAGACCCGAACTTCCATGGTTCTCACTCTGCAAACTCCAATCTCTCCCTTTTGTGTCCTCCTTTGTCAAGATTGGCTGTGGTTTCATTTACACCAACAGTCTATTCAAGCCCTCCAGGACTTCTCCATCAATCTCTTCACAGTTCCTCCAAAGTCTTCCCCTTAGCCATCCAAAACACAGTTCCAACAGATCTGGCATTTGCAAACCGCAGCAGCACCCCACTCTCCGGTACCAACTCTGTTCTAGTTTGCTAGCTGCCGGAATGCAATACACCAGAGATGGATTGGCTTTTAATAAAAGGGGATTTATTTTGTTGGTTCTTCAGAGGAAAGGCAGCTAACTTTCCACTGAGGCTCTTTTCTTATGTGGAAGGCACAGGATGGTCTCTGCTGATCTTCTCTCCAGGCCCCTGGGTTCCAACAACTTTCCCCGGGGTGACTTCTCCAAAGGCCTGGGCTGAGCTGCAAGTGCTGAGATGAGGAATGCTGAGCTGCTAGACTGTGCTACATTGCGTTCTCTCATTTAAGCACAAGCCAATTAAGTTAAACGTCACTCATTGCAGCAGACACGCCTCCTAGCCAACTGCAGATGTAATTAGCAACAGATGAGGTTCACATACCGTTGGCTTATGTCCGCAGCAACAAGATTAGGTATGCTCACCTGGCCAAGTTGACAACTGAATCTAACACAGGGCATGATCCCAGACTGAGAGCACCTGCAAGTTCAGACAGGACCAGAAAGGGCTCCCAAATCTCCTTTTGCTACAGAGTGGATCTCACTCCCACATGGGTGAGACAAGCACGGTGCCTGGCGCCTCTACAAACACTGCTGAATGCCTGATGTTGATACTGCAATAGTACTCCAGCCTAGCAGGCAATGCCCTCACTGCATGATACTCCAGGAAACTGAAGCCAGAGAGGTCCATGCAGACACAAATGGGACCCAGGGCTCCCAGTTCCAAAGCCTGGCCCTTTCCACCATTTCACACTCTCAGTATAGCTCATAACCACGTGTGGGTTGTTGGTTTTGACTCCAGAGTAATGCAAAGCAATGCCCCGGAGCCAGATCTCTGGGCTGTACCAGTTACCAGGGCAAGTTCTTGCCATCTCTGTGCATTAATTTCCTCATTTATCTATTTATTTCCTTTTTTATCTACTTCTTGAGGCGCTGGGGTAAGTAAATTAGGACATATAACACACTCAATAAATGGTGTTAAAAAAATCTTTATTCCATTAACATAGCTTTAGTTCCTATTTACTTGAAGGGAATGAAGGTTCCCCAAAGGACTTCTTGATCAGCTCCTGAGTTTTATACATCTTAAATACAGACTTCGCAAACTCAGAGTAGAAAAAAGATGGAAGATTTGGCCCTTAGAAAGAGTTAGATGAGTTGAGGTTCCTAGAACCCTGCAGCTGCCCTATTTCTTCCACTGAGAAAGCAGGAAGGAATTTGAATCAGGAGGGGCAGAACTGAGTCTCCTCTGGTTTCCTTGCTTCCACCCTGACAGAAGCACCTTTTCCTACCTGCCAACCAGCAGCAAATGCTGCCACCAGCTCCCTAAGAACCTCAGGAGGTGGCTGCAGGGGGGCACCCAGCCCAACTGCACGGGAGACACCACTAAGCAAGAAATCCGGGATCCCTCTGCAACCCTCCTCCCATCAGACCAGGGCACCCAGCACTGCCGTGGAAATGCATCACAATCAAAAGCTCCTGGAACTTTCTAGGGGCTTCCAGCCAAGGCTCCGTTGTGGGTCCCTAATCCTGTCCTGGAGGGAGCAGAGCAACCTCCATGCACATACCATATATTGACCCAATCCAAAGGTAACTGGTTGGGTAACTACAAATGCAGGCACTATTGTAATAAGGTTTTTAGTATGCACCTCCATTTTTTACTTCTCACAGTTTCTAAATTGCAAAAGCATAAAAGGAATGATAAATCTATGGTTTCAGACATACAATATATAAAGACATAATTTGAGACAAGCCCTACAAATGGGGAGGAGGCAGACAGGTATGGGAACAGTGTACGAGTGTCGTGTTCAACTTCAATTGATATCAACTCAAACGTGATTGTTACATGTGTAGGATGTTAAATTTAAGCCCCGTGGTAACCACAGAGAAGAGATAAAAAAAATAAATACCAAAATAAATGAGAAGGTATTCAAAATGTTACATTGCAAAAAATAAAATAAATATGAAAGTATTCATTAGCAGAAGAATTGAGTGGAAAAAGGTGCATAAATTACAAAGACCAAACAGCAAAACGGGAGAAGAAAGTCCTGCATCATCAAGAGTTAGTTTAAATGCAAATGGATTACATTTTCCAGTCAAAAGGCACAGATTAGAAGTATGGATAAAAAAGCATGACCAAACTACATGCTGTGTGCAAGAGATTGCCCTTAAATTCAAAGATACAAGTAGGGTGAACGTGAAAGGACAGAAAAGAAACTATACCATGCAAATAGTAACCAAAAGAGAGCTGGGGTATTCATATGAACATAAGATAAAATAGACTTTAAATCAAAAAACGGTTACAAGAGACGAAGAAGGCCGTTATATACTGATAAAGGGATAAATTCATGGAGCCAAAACAGTTATAAATCTATACGCACCTAACAGCAGAGATCCAGAACATATGAAGCAAAATACCAACATAATTGAAGGGAGAAATGAATGGTTCTACATTAGTAGTAGGAGATTTCAATTCGCCACTTTCAATAATGAATACAATATCTAGACAGAAGATCAATAAGGACACAGAAGACTTTAATGGTACCACAAACCAAGCAGACCTAACAGGCAATCTATGGAGCACCTCACCCTATAGCAGAAGAATACATGTTCTTCTCTAGAGAACTTGGATCATCCCCTGGGATAGACGTCATTTCAGGTCAAGAGTCAAGTCTCAATATTTCAAAAATCTTGAAATTATACAACCTATATACTCTGGCCATAAAGGAATGAAGTCAGGAATCAATAATAGAGAGCGAACTGGAAAATTCACAAATATGTGGAAATTAAACAACATGTTCTTAATTTCTTAAACAACCAATGGGTCAAAGAAAAAATCACAAGGGAAATCAGAAGTATCTTGAAGTGAGTAAAAATGACATCAGAAAACACAAAAACTTATGGGATGCAGCAAAGGTAGTGCTGAGAGGGAAATTCATAGCCCTAAATGCTTACATTAAAAAAGATCTCAATTCAGAGACCTAAAAGTGGAGGATCTCCAAAAAGAAGAATAAATTAAACTCAAAGTGAGCAGAAGGAAGGAAATAGCAACGATTAGAGCAGTGATAAATGAAACTGAGAATAAAAAACAATACAGAGAATCAATAAAACCAAGAGTTAGTGTTATGGAAAAGATCAGTAAAATCAGCAAACCTCTAGCTACAATAACAAAGAAAAAGAAAGAGAACACAACCAAAATCAGAAAGGAAAGAAAGGTCATTATTACAATGCTACAGAAATAGAAAGGATTATAAGAGGATATTATGAACAACTGTATGCCAACAAATTAAACAACCTTGATGAAATGATCAAATACCCAGAAACACACAAATTACACACACTGGCTCAGGAAGAAACAGAAAAGCTCAACAAACCAGAAACAGGGAGTAATCAAAAACAGCCCAACAAAGAAAAATCTCAGACCAGACGGCTTCACTGGTGAATTTTACCAAACAATCCAAGAAGAATTAACACAATTTCTGCTCAAAATCTTACAAAAAATAGAAGAGGAGGGAATACTTCCTAACTCATTTTGGTCATCATGGTCAGGCCAACATGTCCCTAATATCAAAACTAGACAAAGATACCATGAGCAATATCCTTTATAAATACAGATGCAAAAATCCTCAACAAAACCTTAACAAATGTATACAATAGCATATTAAAAGAATTGCACTTCATGATCAAGTGAGATTTATCCCAGGTATGCAAGGGTGGTTCAACACAAGAAAATCAATTAATGTAACACACTACATTAATAGAACAAAGACAGAAAACATACACACACATACAAACACATGATCATTGCAATCGACACAGAAAAGGCATTTGAAAAAATCTGGCACTCTTTTTGATAAAAATACTTAGAAAACTAGGAATAGAAGGAAGCTTCCTTAAAATGGGGCATATGTGAAAGGGCATATACAAAATACCCACTAACATTACACTCAAAGGTGAAAAACTGAGAACTTTCCCTCTAAAAGCAGGAAGAAGACAAGGACGCCCACTGTTACCACTGTTATTCAACGTAGTACTGGAAGTTTTATCCAGAGCAATTAGGCAAGAAAAATAAATAAAAGACATCAAAATTGGAAAGGAAGAAATAAAACTTTCTGCATTTGCAAATGACATGATCCTACTATAGCAATTCCTAAAAATCCACAAGCTACTAAAGCTAATAAATGATTTGGAAAAGTGGTGGGGTACAAATCAGCAATGTTTCTATACACGAGTAATGAACAATATGGAGAGGAAATCAAGAAAAAAATCCATTTATAATAGCAACTATAAGAATTAATTATCTGGGAATAAATTTAACCAAGGATATACAGGACTTATACACAGAAAACTACAAAACATTGCAAAAAAAAATCAAAGAACTAAAATAAATAAGACATTCTAAGTTCATAGACTGGAAGACTAAATATTTTCAAGATGTTAAATATACCCAAAGTAACTTACACATTCAATGGATTCCCAATCAAAATTTCAATAGCCCTCTTGAAAGAAAGAGAAAAGCCAATAATCACTTTTATAAGGAAGGGGAAGGGGTCCTGAATAGTCAAAAATATCTTGAAAAAGAAGAATGAAATTGGAAGACCAATGCCCCCGATCTTAAAATTTATTATAAAGCTACAGTCATCAAAAACAGCATGGTACTGGCACAAGGACAGACATACACACCACTGGAGTCTTACCTGAGAGTTCAGAAATAATCCCTCACACCTATGGTCAACCGAATTTTGACTAACTAGGGGACCAGGTCTACTCATGGGGGAAAGAATAGTCTCTTCAACAAATAGTGCTGGGAAAACTGGCTATCCATATGCAAAAGAATGAAAGTGGACCCCTACCTCACAATGTATAAGCTCAAAGAAAAATTAACTCAAAATGGATCAAATAACTAACTAAAAGAACCAGAACTATAAAAATCCTAGAAGAAAACATAAGGAAACATCTTCAAGATCCTGTATTAGGCAACAGTTTCTTAGACTTTATACTCAAAGCACAAGCGACAAAAGAAACAACAGATAAACGTGACTCTATCAAAATGAAAAACTTTTGTACATCAAAGGATTTCATCATGAAAATAGATAACTTACAGAATAGGAGCAAATATTTGGAAACCACATATCTGTAAGGATTTAATATCCAGAATATATAAAGAAAGCCTGTAATACAACAACAACAAAAAATCCAAACAAGCCAATCAAAAAATGGGTAAAAGATTAGAATAGACATTTCTCTAAAGAAATACAAATGGCCAAAAGGCAAATACACGGAACACAAATAGCTAAATATCATTAACTAGTAGAGAAATACAAATCAAAACCCTAGTGAGATGATATTTCATACTCACTAGAATGGCTACTACTTAAAAAACAAAAACAAAAACAGGAAAAAAGTGTTGGAAAAGATGAAGAGAAAAAGGAACAGTCATTTATTGTTGGTGGGAAAATAAAATGGTGCAGTCACTGTGGAAAACAAACTTTGGTAGTTCCTCAGAAAGTTAAATACAGAATTAACAAATAACCCAGCAATCCTACTTCTACGTATGTGCCCAGAAGAATTGGAAGCAGGGACTCGAACAGATATTTGTACCTGATATTCATAGCAGCATTATCCACAATTGTCAAAAGATGGAAGCAACACAAGTGTCCATCAACTGATGAATGGATAAACAGAATCTGATGTATACACACAATGGAATATTATTCAGTCATAAGAAGCAATGGAGCAATGGATGGTGGTAATGGTAGCCCAATACTGGAATGTAATTAACACCACTGAATCGTATGTTTGAACGTGGTTAAAAGGGGAAATTTTAGGTTGTATATATATTACCAGAAAACATTTTTTAAAAAAACCATTGGACTGTACAACACAAACAGTAAACACTGATGTAAACTATGGACTACAGCTAATACTATAATTATAATAAAAATGTTTCAGCAATTGAAACAGTTATCAAATTAGTGCAAACTGTTAATAATAGGGAAACTCCACGTATGAGGACAGGTACATGGGAGCTATGCATTTCCAGCATGATTTTTCTGTAAACTTACAACGTCTCAAAAAATAAATAAATAAAATAAAGCTCCTGGAAGCCACCTTGCCAGAAGTATCGTGAGGAAATGGCTGCATTATTCATGAGGATTTCTGCCGTCTCAAGCCCACAAACATGACACATGCAAACCAATTTAAGTCTATACTGCAGGCATCACAGAGCCCCAACTACACTCATTCAGTTGGCAAGGGGGCTGTGATTTCCACCCCAAGAATCAAAAGTCCAGCAATGAGCAAGCAGAAGTTTCCTCTTCTCCTTGATGACATGGTGTCCTTAATTCATCGGTTTGGTCCCTACAATTTTTGCCCACCTGCAGCCTGAAACACCCTATCGCAACACAAGCGAGGTCATTTTCCCCTGCTGCCCAAAACCCCCGGTAGCTAAATGTTACTCTGACTACAAGCCAAATCCTTCTGTGGCCACAAGGACCCGCCTGATCGGCCTCCTGTTCTTTCTGTGACCTCATTTCTTCCTCCTCTCTCCCTGTTCCCTCCTCTGCCGCCTCACTGGCCTCCCTGCTATTTCTTGTTCTTGACTCAAGACATCTGCATATACTGTTCTCTCTGTCAGCAACACCCTTCCCCCAGATGGTCCCCTCCTTTCCTTCAAGGCTCTGCTCAAATACCACTTCACCAGAGAGGCCCCTCTTGACCATTGTCTGGCAGAACATCCCTTTTCAACCCTCTCTAGCTTCTTTTCAGCTTTATTTTCCTCACAACACGTCACCTATAAGACACATTCATTGTTTACAAATCTGTTCCCACACTACATGAAAGCATGTAAGCACTACACTGCTTTGCTCATTTCAGGACATCTTCAGCTTCTAGAACAGAACCTGACACACAATAAATGCCCAATAAGTATTTGTGGGAGGAAGGAGGAAGCAGGGAGGGAAAAAAGAAAGGGAGGAAAGAAGTTCATTTCTTTCTAAGAGATGGCAAAAAAGGGTCCTTCCAGAAGTACAGTTTCAGGCAAGGCCATCCCTAGTGCATAAAACTTCTACAGCTCTCCGCTATCTGGTGGAACGAATCTAATGCAGCAGGCTGGCATGCACAGTCCTACATAAGTAGGAACAAATGGAACTTCCCTGCCTCAACCTCTTCCCTCTACATACCTGATCCCATGCTGTGTTCACAGGGATTCAGCTAAACCTCACAACCCACTAACACTGCCCACCGCTAGCCAAGGTCACAAGCACAACCTTCACATACAGACAAGAGTGGGTTTGAATCTTGGCTTCTCCACTGACTGGCTGTGTGACCTCAGAGCAAACTGTTGCTTAACTTCTCTGTGCCTTATCTACCAAGCGAAGGGGATGATAATTCTTCCTGAGGGCAGTCATGAAGAGTGAAGGAAGTAATGTGCGGGGAGCACTGAGCAGCGTCCGACAGAAAGTAACCCTTCCATAAATGGTGGGGATTACTCGAAGTATTACATGGCCCAGTCTCTTTCTTCCTGCCCAAGCCCATTTCACAGATGAAAATCTCTAGGAGACATTCTAGGGAAGTTTGTCCTAAATGACAGACACAACTTAGGATCCAAGACTCCATCCTACCATCCAACACTGCCCCTCTTAGCCCCACATACGCATACGAAACCATTAAAGAGAAGGGAGGATAAATTATTCAAGAACGTGTGGTTCCAATCCGATGTGCCTAGAAAAGTGAAGAGCAGGGCAGGGACTGGGTCTGCATTATCAGATTACAGCAGGTATTACTCTCGCAGTATTGACTCACTGGGCCAGAGAATTCTGTGTTGCGGGGATCGTTCTGTGCATTGCAGGATGTCTTAACAGCATTCCTGACCTTTACCCACTGACTGCCAGCAGCAAAGCACCCCCTTCCCTCAGCAGGGGTAAGGTTGCCAGATTTAGCAACACATACTTAATCTGAAAAACCATCCATGGTGTATCTGAAATTCTAAGTTAACTGGACAACGCGTATGTTATCTGACAACCCTACTTGGGGGAGGGAGGGTGGACGAAAGCATCCCTCTCATCTTCCCCCAACCTTCTTAGCATGACCCATTTCCCTTCCCCATTCTGCTAACCCCCACCCAGACATAAGACTCTATACTGCATCCCCCCTCCCCATCCAGCCCCTCAGCCCACTCAGCAGCTGAGGCCATCACACCACAGTTGTAGGGTTTCCACCTGCTTCAATTCAAAGCGCTTCCACGCAGCCTCCTCTCCCGGACCCGCCTCTTCGCCCTGCCCTTCCCCAGGGGTCTCTCCTGCAGCCCACAACCCCCTGCCTTTTTTCCCTCCAATTAAGAGGCCTCCCAGGCGCAGCCCAGAGGCAGGAAAACAAGGCAGTTAGTCACTCTGCTTCAGTTACCAACTCGAGTCACGCGGCCAGGGCCTTTAATGGCAGTTGTCAAGGCAACGGGAAGCCAGGCGCTGCTTGCTGGCAGAACCAAAACAAAATTAAGGGGTGGCAGGATGAAAAGGAAGGGGAGGGTGAAGTCAGGATGGAGCTGGCTGGATTGAAGTGGAGGAAATCATGCTGAGGGCACCCTGTCTCCAGCGTTCCCTTGACTGCTCTGGGGAGAGAGAAAAATAAGGTAGACGCCTTGCCCTGGAGAAGCTCATGCTAACGTGATGGGTCCTTTCACACGTATTATTCTGCCAAGTGAGTAATTTTCATCCCCATCATGAATAAACTGAAACCCAGGCCCTTGTGAAGGTAAAGACACTGGTCTAAGATCATTCAGTTAATGAGCTCCACCCACTTCCTTCCACGTGTCCTCCCTGCTCCCTTTCCCTTGCTTTTAGGAGAAGATGTCATGTTCTATCTCCTCTGCATCAGGCACACTCTCTCTGCACCCCAGTCACTTTCCCTGTCCTTCAAACCCTCCAATTCAGGAGCTCCCTCTAGCCACAAAACCTTTGCATATGCAGTTCCCTCTGCCAGGAATGGCTTTTCCTCCCTTTATCCCTACCCCTACTTTCATCTAAAAGGCCTATTCATCCTTGGGACATCTTAAACATTACTTCCCCAGGAAGGTTTCCATGGGGCCAAGAGCCTCCTCTCAGCCCTCTCTGAACAGTCTGTAATTGCACTTTTACCACTCAGAGCAGCTGTCAGGGTCTGTGTTTCCCCACCAGAATGTCAGCCCCAGAAGTGCAGGAAAAGGGCCTGCCTTGTTCACTGCCACACAGCCCATTCCGGGTCTGATCCCAGATGACCCTCAGCAAGTAAGTGCATCGATATTTGAACCCAGCTCCGTCTGAGCCCGAAGTCCCTCTCAACCCTGCCTCAACGGGTTAGGTCATGCTAGCTCCTAGAGTCAGCACTGGGCATGGCCCCCAGCTCTGCAGCCACTGCTGCCCCCATTTGTGGTTGCAATGAGTGGGACTGACACTTGCAGACCTGCCTGGCTAATCTAGAGACACTGACTGTTGATGGTGCTCTTCTAGAAAGAAGGGAGGGAGGCGCCTCTGGGCAAGGCAGGGATGCAGCTCCTTCACTGAACCCAGAGGGCAGGGAGGAGGAAGACTTAACTGACTCCTAGGTTTTTATGTCTTCATCATTCCACTGGAAAACAGCTCTCTGACACCAGGGCAGATGCCCCCCCAAAAGAAGTAGACAAAGGAAGAAAAGGAGAGGGGAGACCTGCTTCTGGGAGCAAGGGCTGATTGCCACACCCTCAGGGGCACTGATGCTGCGCAGGGGTCTCAGAGACCTGTTCCCCTTCGCTGGCTTGAAACATCCCTTCTTCTCTCCGAGCTGCAGTTTTCTCACGTATACAATGGGAATTATACCATGCACACATCCAAGGTTGAGGCACTAGATAGAGGTGGATGCCCCAGTGGGCATTTTGTGGTATGGCGGTGGGTAAGAGCTTAGCTCTGACATCAGGCAGACCTGGGGGGTGGGGAGTAGGTCGCAGCTGTGCCCCTTTTTGGCTGTGTTCTGGGCAAGCTTCTTTGGCTCTCAGAGCTTCGGTGTCCATGTCTGTAACCCTATCTGCCCCAGAGGGTTCCCTGTGTGCACAGGGCACGGCACATAATACCTCCCGGTAAATGGAAATCTCTCATTACAAAAATAATTTGCCCCCAAGAAATGCAGAATTTGTGGCTGTGAATCCTGCTTCTGATTGCAGGTCCAGGGTTAAACAGGGCTCAAGGAACCTTGATGAACCTTGCAAGGTTTTGGTCCTGTCCTCTCAGGCACCAAGTGGGAAGCCCACAAGTCCCTCTAACCAGGAACTGGCCCCAGCCTGGAGATGAGCAGAAAATTCAGTCCACTCCCCAAGCCTGGCCGCCAGAAGAGGGGACATTAGCCCAGCCTCTGGCCATAGGGACAATGCGTCCCTCATAGCCCACTCGGTAACTTAAACCAGACTGATTTGGACAGGACAATGAAGGACACCTGAACCAATGAAGGACATCTGTTTCCAGGTGGGAAACTGAGTCCTAGAGAGGAGAAGGGACTTGTCCAAGGCACTGAGGGAACTGGTGGCAGAGCCGGGACCAGGGTCTCAGCCAGGGTACAGCCAAAAGGGGAGGCAATGCTTTGATCAGATGCCTGACGGACACTCCCTGCTTCCTGCAGGCCCCTCCCCAATCGAACCCACCATTTCCTTAAAAACAAAGGCACTCCGGGTGAAAACATCAGGAAAGCACATATACATCTAGGTTTGAGTGGAAGAAGAACAGAAAAGCAGCAGGTTTTTAACCTGAACGCTTTTGAGGGACTATACTGTCCCCTGATATCGTCATAATAATGTTGTGGATCAGTGGGTTTTGTTGGAGAGTCTAGACAGAAGAGGCAGGCCCCTGCAGGGGCGTCTACAACAGTCTGGGCTGAGAACTTCTGAGCCTTTCTGAGCGATCTAGCTTGTTCTGCATACCTCCTTATTCAGACAGCTGATCCTTTAAACAAAATGGGGTCCACCAACCACAGAGACACGGGCGCAGCAACAGGTTGCAGCCTCACAGCTACTCTTGGAAGTGCCGAGGAGTAAGTGTGGCTGCCTGCCATTGTGCAGACAGGGACCCCTTGGTGCTCAGGGCTGCCCCTGGATGCCAACACCCCAGCATGTGCCAGGTGCATGCACACACAACATGTGTGCGCGCACATGCACATGCAAACACACACACGTGCACACCCTCACAGGCACATGCACATGCATGTACACACGCATGCACGTACACACACACACACACATGCACAGAGAGCCAGGCACAGTCCCCAAGGTTCACGGAAAGCCTCGGTCTGAGGACTCACAAGGTACAGAGGTGACCTATGGGGTGTCAGCCTCAGGGGTGTGGGATGGCATGGGAGGCCGACACACACTCATACACACACATACACTCACATACTGGTCATTCATTCATACGCAGACTCATACATCATACAGACAGATACACAGACTCATACTCACAAAAACACAGATCTTCACACAGGCACACACATACAGACACACACACAGACACACACACACAATAAACAGAGATACACTTAGAGATCCCCAGATATACAGATGCTCTCAGATATGCATATTCATAGCCACGTGTCCCCACCCACACAGATGTGTGCACGTGCATGCACACACTCACACACGCTCCAGCATCGAAATGTTTCCCCAGGCCCCACCATGACAGGTTCTCCCCCTGGGAGAGTAGAGTGGCAGAGCAGCTGAAAGTGGTCTGATTCTTATCGTCCTGCGTTAGGGGTGGGGGCCCCTGCCTGTCAAGGGAGCGCCAGCACATGTTCACAAAGGTAACAGGCCAATGTCTGGGGACATTCAGAGTCCTGGCTTCCGGGATGGCTTTAGGGACTGAGAAATCAGGGGCTGGGGGAGGAACGATTTCTTTTCCCAGAGCAAACGGCTCCTTTCCAGAAGTCTGGCCTCGCTTCTGCAGCCTCATCCAGCTCCCCGCCTCGGTACACACACACACACACACACACACACACACACACACACACACACACACACACACACACACACACACACACACACACACAGCCCACCCCCACTCTCTGCCAGCCCCTAAGGGGCTTGTCATTTTGAAGATCGTCCCCCACCGCGAGGGATCCCACCCCCTTGCGGAGGGATCCCACCCCCTTGCGGAGGGATCCCACCCAGACACACCCAGGTTTACCCCGCACCTGGAGATCCTCACGCTGCATCCACCCTGCACACAGCACAAAAACATGCCCAGGCCCCCGCCCCAGACTCACCTGCCGGCAGCCCTGCGCGAGGTAAATATCCCCCCAGGTAAGCCCCACACCTGAGATGGCCACCCCCTCCCCTCCGCCGCTGGACACCCCTCCCGCGGAGCCCCCTTTTCCCACGTGGCTGCCGTGTCCGCTCCCCCTGGGGTACTCGACCTCCGCGCCCGCCCCGGCACCTACCTCCTTCTTGACCGTGCGGAGCAGCCTCTGCCGGGTCTCCAGCTCTGTGGGGCGACACGGGGGAGCCGCCGGTCAGCCGAGGGTGGCGGCCTGGCCCAGGGCTGCCCTCCCGCCGCCCCCGCGCCGCGCGCCCCTTACCCGCCGGGCCCGAAGCCATGGCTCCGCGCGCGCTGCGTTCCGAGTCCCGGGCGGCGGCGGCGGCTCCTCCTGGGCGCTGTAGCTGCGGCCGCGGCGGGGCGGGGCCGAGCGCCGGTGACGGCCGAGGGCGACAGACGTCAGGCTCCGCGGGCGGCCCTCCTCCCGCTCCGGAAAGCGACGCCAGAGCCGCGGGAGGAGCCTCCCCGCCAAACACGCAAACAAGATTCGCGCCCTCGCTCGCGCACGCACTGCACTCTAGCCTCGGAAGGAAGCCCCTGCCGTCCACCCAGCTCCCCCCACGTCCCACCCTGTTTACATCTCTCCGGGGAGGAGAGCATTATCTGTTAAACGCCTGCGGGGGGGCCAGGGCCGAGGAAGTGGAGGGCCAATGTGTGGGGTCCTACCGAGCCTTCCCCAGCAGCAGTTTTCTCAGATTTGAGATGGATATAATATGTTTTCCTCATTTGTGTAATCTGAGACTTAAATGCAATATTGGATGCAAAGCCCGTAACACAGATCCAGAGGAGAAAAAAAAAAAAGAGTTGCAATCATAAATGATAGCTGCTGCAGCTATTATTATTAATAATAATTATTATTGCTGCGAGTCTTCCATGTTATACTGGGTCTCCAGCCAAGAAAGGCCATAGCTTAAGAGGTTCCCTCCCCAACATGCAGGGCATTTTTGGGGAGATGGGGTCCTCCCGGGGGCCTGCCCCCTCCCAACCTCTGCAGCAGAAGCCAGGGCAGGCTGTGGACTGTATGGGCCTAATGCTTGTTTCTTTAATAGCTCCATCATCCTCTCCCCCAAGTTCCTATTTACCTAGAATGAAATTCAGGTCAACAAATATTATTACACACCTTCTATGGGCCCCCTCACTATGCTGGAGATACTGAAATGAGCAAGACAGACAAAAATCCCTGTCCTCCCGGAGCTTAGGAGGTTGACAACAAAATGAATAAGCAAATGATATGGTATGTTGGAAGTTCTGGAGAAAACCTAAACCAGGCAAGGGAAGTATGGAGGGCCTGAAAGGCTGGGGTGAGCAAAGAGGAAAAGGAGTGAGCCCTGGGGACTTCTGGGGGAAGAAATGGGAACAATACATGCAAAGTCCTTGAGGCAGGCATGTGCTCTCTAAGTATGATAACCAGCGAGGAGCCAGTGGGACTGGAGTGGTGGCAGTAACGGGTACAGTGGTGGGAAATGCACCAGAGAGGAGCTGGCAGAAGGACCCATAAGGTCTGGAGGGCCACTGTAAGGATTTGTATCCTACTGTCTATAGCTCCTCCAGTATTCAGTGACCCTTCTGAAGGCTGCTGGTGGTGGTGGGGGGTGGCTCAGAGCATGCCCCCTCCTTGTAGCAGTGAATCCACGGTCCCCTCTTTCCCTTTGCCAGTGTCAGGGGTCTTTGCTCGCAAACCACAGAAGCTGACCTTGGCTAAATTAGACAAAGGGAATAAACTGAAAGGAATCTGGGTATTTCCTTAATCCATGGGAGGGTGGAGAAGTGGGATGGAACCAAGGCAGCTCTGGAATCTAGGAAGATGAGAGAATAGTCACCTGGCAAAGCCAGTGTTGTTAGGATGCCACCACTCTGGTGGAAGGAGTATTCACTTTGATCCATTTGGTTAAGGTTCATGCTCCAGGAAGGGAGTATCCCATTGGCCTGGCTTGGGACATACGCCTGTCCTTTATTGCAATCCCCCCATCCCATTATCTCCAGCATGATAACTCTGCCATGAGTTCAGAAACTGGGTTGTTTGGAAGCAAAATAATAATAATAAAAACAATAACAACCATATATTGAGGACCTACTACGTACAAGGCACTATGCTATGGGCTTTGCTGGCACCACATTATCGACCCCTGCCTCCACCCCTACTCCTGTTTCCTATATCATAGGTAAGGAAAGCCAAGCCCAGAGAGCAGAAGCCCCTTGTCTAAGCTCATACAGCAAGTGAGCAGCAACCAGAATTCTGACCGAAGGCCCAAGTGATGGATTCAGTGGATGGATAGAATGCACCCTTGAGTTGACTAGGGTACTTTGGAAAAATAGACTGCCAAGGACCCACTCTATGGAATCTTTTTTTTTTTTTTTTTTTTTTCCGCACAGGCAGGTTCCAGGAATCAAACCCGGGTTTCTGGCACGGCAGGCAAGAATTCTGCCACTGAGCCACTGTTGCACCGCCCCAGGGAATCATTTTTTGAAACCCATGTTTTTCCTTTGCCTGCCAAGCACCAAGACTGAGAAGTTGACCAGCTGTGATCCTTCCCAGAAAACCTGGAGTTTTTATCCCCATGATAAAGACTTGAAGGTATTCCTTCTTCGAGCGACGAGTTGGACCCTCCCTGGAGACAGAGCAGTAAAACTTCCCGGGTCCCCAAATCTTTCCCCAGGGTTTGAGAATATTCATCATCTCACTGCAAGGTAGATGGAACCAGTAGAGAAGCAACTTCCTTCTGCAGTGTCCCTTTAGCGCCCTCTAATGAGAAAGAACAAAATTGCACTCTGTGTAAAAGAAATGTTTTAAAAGGCCAGTCTAGACAAATATTGTATGATTCCACAAATGCATAATATATATATATATATATATATATATATATATATATATATATATATATATATATAATAGGCAAATTCATAGAGGCAAAAAGTGGATTAGAGTTTTCCAGGGAGTGGAGGGTGTGTGTGGGGTGGGCAGGGGCTGGGAGAGAGTTATTTCCTAATGGGTTCGGAGTTTCTGTTTGGGGTAATGAAAACGTTTTAGGAATGGGTAACGGTGATGGCTACAAAGCATCAAATGTAATTAATGCCACTGAACTATTCACTTTAGTGGTTAAAAAATGGCAACTTCCATGTTATAGATAACTTACCACAATAAAAAAAATTTAGTCTATTATAAGGAAGCAAGAATTGAAGAATGGATTTGGAGCTGAGAGGTATTACATTGATAACGGGTATATATAACTCACAACCTCACAATTAATTAATACAATAATGAGGATAATAATAATGGCAAAATTTATTGAGCACTTAGTAATTCCCATATATTAATTCTTGTAATCTACCAAAGAGCCCCATGAGGTCGGCTCTTTCTCACATCTGCATTTTATAGTGAAGACCAGAGTGAAAGGTTTAGGAGGCGAAAGCTTGAGAAAGAAGGAACATAGACAAGGAAATTTAAAGTGGGGTGGGGGGTTTATTTCTGTGCTCCAGGGCTGAGCTCACCAAATCCAAGGTGGAGGGAGGTGAGTCAGCGCCTGGGTGATGGCATGGGCAGTTTTTAAGCAAGGGGGTCAGGTGACATCTGGAAGGGGTGGTTCTCCGGCAGTCAGGTGTCCAGAAGTGCGGTTCATCCTCCCGGAAGTCAGGTGTCCGGAAGGGGCGGTTCCAGAAGCCATGTTGGGAGGGGCGACAGAGCCTCTGCAGGTCCAGTTGCAGTGCCCTTCCCTTTTCCCCGACCTAACGCAGAGAAGTGAGACACCAAAGATATGAGCTAGAGAGTCAGCAGAGGCTAGAATCAATCTGAGATGCTCAACAACCCGTGCTATACCGACTTGCCCCGTCAGCATTGTGTGGTGTGCCCCGAACCTAAGTAAATAGCCATAAGCTATGTGAAATCGAAAGCATGGATTCTGTCCTACATTGCCAGGGAGGTTTACGTCCCTGGAAATCATGTCCAGTGTTGGGGCTAGGGCAGTGAGTTCACCTGCAGAGCTGGCAAGATTGCTGAAAATTAGCCAAGTATGCAAACAGGCAGAGTTTCACAAAATTTAGTGTATTAATATTATTAACTCTTTTCATCAAAACACACTTAAAATAGATGAAATATGGCAGCTCTTTCTTCACTTTTCTCATCCTGATGGTTTAAGGAGATGGATTTCTGTGCCTTCAGCCTGGGAAGGGGCAGGCTGTTACTCTCCTGGCCTTACTGGTGAGAGTGCAGTACCATGCTGTTTTGACCACTGTAGCTTTGTAGTATGCTTTAACGTCAGGTAGTGTAAGACCTCCCACTTCATTTTTTGTTCTCAAGATGTTTTAAGCTATTTGGCACACCCTGCCCTTCCAAATAATTTTTATTACTGATTTTTCTATTTCTGTGATGTAGGTTATTAGGATTTCAATTGGTATTGAATTGAATCTATAAATCAATTTGGGTAACATTGGCATCTTAACTATATTTAGTCTTCCAATCCATGTACATGGTATACCCTCCCATTTATTTAGGTCTTCCATGATTTGTTTTAGCAATTTCTCAGTTTTCTGTGTATAGGTCTTTAGTATCTTTAGTTAAATTCATTCGTAAGTGTTTGATTCTTTTGGTTGCTATTGTAAATGAATTTTTTCCTTGATTTCCTCCTCAGAATACTCATTACTAGTTTATGGAAACACTACTGATTTTGGGGTGTTAATCTTGTACTCTTGTCACAGCATAATAAATGCTTTACTCATTTATTAGCTCTAGTGGCTTTGCGGTAGATTTTTCAGGATTTTTGACAAGTAGTATCATATCATCAGCAAACAGTAAGTTTTACTTCTTTCCGATTCGGATGACTTTTATTTCTTTTTCTTGTCTAATTGCTCTGTCTAGAACTTCCAGCACACGTTGAATAACAATGGTGACAGTGGGCATCTTTGTCTTGTTCCTGATCTTAGGGGGGATGCTTTCAGTTTTCCCCAATTGAGGGTGATATTAGCTGTGGGCTTTTCATATTTTCCCTTTATCATGTTGATGAAGTTCCATTCTATTCCCATCCTTTAGTGTTTTCATTAAGAAGAGATGTTGAATTTTGTGAGATGCCTTTTCTGCATCAATCGAGATGATCATGTGATATTTCCACTCTGACTCATTGATATGGTGTATTACATTACTTGATTTTCTTGTGTTGAACAACCTTGCATTCCTGAAATAAATCCCACTTGATCATGGTGTATAATTCTTTTAATATGTTGCTGGATTTGATTTCCAATATTTTGTTGAGGATTTTTGCATCTATTTTCATTAAAGAGATTGGTCTGTAATTTTCTTTTCTTATAGAATTGTTGTCTGGCTTTGGTATGACTATGACTTCATATGGTAACATATGATATGGAGTGTATAGCTTCATAGAATGAGATAGGGAGTTTTCCCTTCTCTTCAGTTTTTTTTTGAAGAGCTTGAGCAGCATTGTTAGTAATTTTTTTTTTAATGTTTGCTAGAATTCACATGTAAAACCATCTGTTTCTGGACTTTTCTTTTTGGGGGAGCTTCTTGATGACTGATTCAATCTCATAACTTGTAATTGGTTTGCTGAGTTCATCTATTTCTTCTCGAATCAGTGTTGGTTGTTCATACCTTTCTATGAAGTTGAACACTTCATCTATGCTGTCTAGCATCTATGCTTTATTAGCATATAGTTGCTCATGGTATCTGCTCATTACCTTCTTTATTTCTGTAAGGTCAGTGGTTATGTCCCCTCTTCCATTTCTGATTTAATTTATTTGCATTTTCTCTCTCTTGAGTTTTTTTTTTCTTGTCAGCCTAGTTAAAGGTCCTTTGACTTTATTGATTTTCTCAAAGAACCAACTACTGGTTTTGTTGATTTTTTTCTATTGGATTTTTTTTGGGGGGTGCATGGTCCGGGAATCAAACCTGGGTCTCCTGCATGTAAGGCAAGCATTCTACCACTGAACCACCCATGCACCCTTTCTGTTTGTTTAATATTCCCAGTTTCATTTATTTCTTCTCTAATCCTCTGTATCTCTATTTTGTTTGCTTTGGGGTTACATTGCTGTTCTTTCTGTAGTTCTTCCAGGTGAAGAGTTGATTCTTCAACGTTTGCTCTCTTTTTTTGGTGCATGGTCCAGGAATCAAACCCAGGTCTCTCCCGCATGAAAGGCGAGCATTCTACCACCGAACCACCCATACACCCTCTTCTTTTTTAATATAGGCATTTAAGGTAATAAATTTCTCTCTTAGCACAGCCGTTATGCACCCCATCAATTTTAATATGCTGTGTTTTCATTTTCATTTGCCTCGAGATATTTACTGATCTTGGGCCCAGTTAATGGACATCTTTCCAATATTGGTCCATAAACTCCCCCAGAGTTGAAAGCCATGTATGATACTACAACCCCCACTAGCACACCTCACCCCAAACCCACAACTTGTCCCATATGATAATCTAACCATCTCCACTGCCCTCCAAATTCCCAGACCCTTTAGCTTTCCATACATATTTGCTTTAAAGTATCCAAATCCTTGCCTCCTGCTGGGAATCTACTAACCTGTACTCTTGGATCACACGAGGGCACAAGTCCACAGGTACCTCTCATTCTGCTTGTGCTCCTCACCCTCAAGATGAACTACCAAAGCTGATCATGCTTCCTGTCCATCTTCATGGCACTCTTTTCTCTGTCATGTATTAAGGTCTTGGTTTCCCATTGTGTCACACCTGACTTCCTCCCAGACTCAAATTTAAACCCTATTTTAACTAATTAAAAATAAGTGGTACAAGGAGTAGGGTGTGTTGGTCACCACCACGAGAATTAGGCATAATGCCTTTTGGCTGCTCTTAGCTTATTTACTAACTGGCTTTGTCAGACCTGGGAAGGATCTGTGGCTTGAGGACAAACGTTTGCACCGCTTTGCTCTACTGCCTGTTGCTCATGTCTGGTGTTGCCAAAACTCCCAATCCTAAATTGTGACTGTCACAAATTTTATCCTCCTTGGAATCTGCAAACTGTTAGCACTGGTATATCAAGAGAGGAAACCTTGGTTTCCAGTGCTCCTTAGAATAGGCGCAACTAGTCTGAGTCGTATTGGCTAATATGCAAAGGTCCCATTGACTCCATGGAATTGGCATATAGATAAGAGACAACAGTGTCCACCTGATGCTGGGGCTGCTGGGAGAAGGAGCCATGTGGGAGTTAAGAGATTTGACTCCACAACAGCTGGGAGACTACTAGGGACCAACCACTATATCTGTGTATGGTGCATCAGAGGCCGTTTATATATAGATGGGTTCCACTGTGCAAGAGGGGCATCCCCTTCACAGGGAGTGCAATGTTTCATCCATAGGCAATAGTGTCCCTAGGGCCTGTGGTGCCTTCATGACTATTGCTTTCTCTGTTACATGGCTTTTTTTTTTTTTTTGAGGTCAGCACAATCTTTTTACTAAATTCAATCAAGCATTATTTAGGAAAGGAAAATTAGAGGCCAAGTTCATCTTTGAACATAGATGCAAAAATCTCAAATTAAAAAAAAACTGTCAGACTGAAGTTATCAATAAATGAAAAAGTTAGTACATTATAACTATCATTTGGTACAGATACTATGGAAAATTCTCTGGCACCACCTGCTAATGTGGTCACATTGCACATAGACACATGCTATGGCTAAGCAATTCCTATTTAGATACCTGTGTTCATGTATAGGTATGCCAGCTCTATTTTCAAGTATATTCATAATTTCAAATAACTGGAAACAACCCACATCAACAGTAGAATGGATAAAGTGTACATATGATACATATATAATCATAGTTACATGACTTTTGACACCTAAATCTATGTGTTATTGGGTTACAATGCGAAACCCAAATTGAAAACTGAAGTTCAAAACTTTACTTGATTGGAAATTCAAACCATACTTGAAGGTTTTGTTCAGGGGGACAAGGAGAAAGGGGCAGAATGATCACTGAAAGTCTTTAATAGGTGATCTGAGTTGCTACTCTTATCCCAGAAAATGGGGCAATTGGCCGGTTTGCTAGCTGCCAGAATGTTATATACCAGAAATGGAATGACTTTTAAAAAGGGGAATTTAATAAGTTGTGTGTTTATAGTTCTAAAGCCATAGAAATGTCCAAATTAAAGCAGGGCTATAGAAATGTCCAATCTAAGGCATCCAGGGAAAGATACCTTGGTTCAAGAAGGCCGAGGACTGTTCAGGAATTCTCTCTCAACTGTGAACGCACATGGTGAACATGGCGACATCTGCCAACTTCCTCTCCAGGCTTCTTGTTTCATGAAGCTCCCCCGGGGCGTTTTCCTTCTTCATCTCCAGAGTTCTCTGACTGCGTGGGTTCTCGTGGCTCTCTCCAAAATGTTTCCTCTTTTAAAGGATTCCAGTAAACTAATCAAGATCCACCTGGAATGGGTGGGGTCACATCTCCCTCTAATGAGAGGGTAATATGCACTATTGAGTGTGTCACATCTTCGTAGAGATCATGTAATCAAGTTTCCAGCCTCAGTACTGAACAGGGGTGAAAAGAAGTAGCTGCTTGCAAAAGATTGATCAGGATTAAAACATGGCTTTTTCTAGGTTGCATAATCCTTTCAAACCAGCACACCCAGTATCACTAAAAATTCCATGCCCTTTCCCTATTGACTTGGATATTTATGGCATTTTTTTAAAAAAAGACATACCTGTCCATAGCAGGTATTATAGCCTAGCAGTTGACCACTGGCAACAATAGATGGGGTCCAACTGTTCCTTAGAAAGATTAGGAGGATGTAGTAGGCATAGCTTTTCTTTGAGCATCCAGGCAAAAGAGACCCACACCTGGGTCTCCAACCCTGAAGAGGACCCCTTTGACACTGAGTCATGGAAAATTTTCTTACAGGGAACCCTCTCCTCACAAATTACTGGGCATCATGTCTTACCCTTTTTGGCATGGCTCATCCTATCTGCAAGGCTGTGAATAGGGAGATGCTATTGGGAGGACATGAGGGAAACTCACATAAGAGTCATAAATACTCGCTTCTCAGGCCCAGGAGGTCACCCTAAGGAGGTCCATATGGCTTCTCCTCCTTCTGCATATGCAGGGTCCAGTCACACCCTCTTGGGAGTTGTGACTATTAGGACGATTCTTATTAAACAGCTGTTTCTATTGGGGATATCTTTTGCTCCTACTTTTCCCATTACATGTATGTTTTTACATATTTGTTATGTATGTGTGTGTGTGTGTGTTTGTATAATACGACTTGGTTCTAGCTGTATACAGGCAACTTTGTAATTTATTTTGTTCATTCAAAATTAGATTATATTTTCCTGTGCTGGTTTGCAGTCCTGATAATTACCATTTTGAACAGTTAAATGGTACATCATCTTTTTGAGGAATCAAAATTTACTAAATAACTTCCCAATTGTTGAGCATTGGAGTAATTTATGTTTTTAGTTTTATGTATTTATCACTGCCATAGATATCTTTATGCATGTAGTGTTTTCTTCTCTTAAATTCTTTTTTTAAGGCATCATGTCTTTTCTTTACATGACAGGTGAAAAAACTGAATTCACTGGTATCTGAAAAGAAGTCAGCTCTAGCCCAAGTTATAAAATAACTCAACAGTTGTGTCAGAAATGTCAAGTAAGTGATTTTGATTCTGTGAAACTTTTAGTATAATATCTTGTTCAGATGCACTGGTTATAATCCTGAATATTTTATTTGGTCAATATATATATAATAGATTACTATTATTATTGTTATCATTATATTGATATGATTCTGCAAAAGAGAGTAAAAATGAGGCATATAAGGGTTTTTGTTTAATTTGTGCTATGCATTTAGTCATAAATTGTTTAGGGAGGAGAAAAGGAGAAGACAGAGTTTAAGCTGAAATCCGCAGGTGCAGCCAGATGAGATTTTTGCTTTAAATCAAATGCATGTCAGAGCTATAAATATGAAGTCACATTCTTCTGTGACCAGACAGAAGCCTAGAGTCTGTCAAGGAGTGGTGACAAGTTAACTTGAGACTGATAAATTTGCTGGGTGGCTGATTTGGGGCAACTGTAGTAATTTATGATAAGTAATGAAATACCATTACTTGGCAGCTAATTCTAATCACTGCTTTAAAGATAGCTTTCAGAAGGTAAATCCCTCCACAAATCCATATCAGATGGCCTTGGCCATTTGACTCTTTCCTGTTTGTTCTACATTCATTATTGATCCCTCTTAAGTGAATTTTTTCATTTGGGGTATTTTATGTTCAGATCTTAAGTTTCTATTAGCATTTTTTTTTCTTTTTTTTAAGGGCTTGAAAACCATGATTTTATTATTACCCTTAAAAATAAACCCCTCATGAATTGGTCATCTGCCAAATGCCAGTTTGTCTGCAGAGCCACTGCACAGAGCATAAAATGGTTAAGAAGCATGTTTTCACTATTTCTGTTTCTCTGCTGATTATTTTTACCTCTCCATTCATTTCAAGAGAATTTACCTCATTGGTCGTAGATAGAAGAGCTGCTTTGTCTAATAATTCCTTCTCTTCTCTGGTTAATTTGGGACTGTTTCTGTTGACTGCATTTCCTCTTGAGAATAAGTCATATTTTTCTGGTTCTTTGCATGCTGTGTTGCATAATTTTGAATGATGTCTTTGTTAGTGTTTTTATTGGGTTGTGAGACTCGTTCAAGATTGTTTTGGCTAGCAGGAGTCCTTTGTTATTCCATATGAATCAGAAGATTGACTTTTCCAGTTCTGCAAAAAAGCCTTCTGTAATTTTAATAGGTATTACTTTGAATCTGCAGATCACTTTCAGTGTTACTGACATCTTAGCAGTATTAAAATTTCCTATCTGTGAACAATAAACGTCTTGCCATTTATTTAGGAATTTAATTACTTTCAACAGTGTATTATAATTTTCAGTGTTTAAGTCCTTCGCCTCTTGGTTAAATTTATTCTTAGGAATTTTATTCCTTTGAATGCTATTGTTTGTGAATGGAAATGATTTTTAAATGTCCATTTTGGATTGTTCTTTGCTTATATATAGAAACACAACATTTTTCTTATACCATGCAACAAAACAAACCCCACACTCCACCTGAAATGAAAATCTAGCACTATATAACTGCACTCTGATCAAAAGATATTAATGAGGGCATCTGAGAGGACCTAGCCATAGTCACACGTTTACAGAACAAAGTTAGGGAATAGCATCCCAGAAAATACAAGGGCGATCAAACTCAGTTAATTTATTGTCTCACCTGGTCTTCTAAGTAAAGACAGATTCCCCATTCAGTCACTCACAAGCTCATCAGACAATGACATGCACAGCACCTATTAGCTTTATTCATGTTCTGAAAGTAACATATCCCATGCCTCTCACACTCATTACAGCCCAGATGCAAACCCAGAAACCTGCCACTTCCCACTGGGGGGATCCCCAACAATGTGCTTTGGAATTGGCAAAACAGGCTGTTACCCTGCTATGCCAAATGTCCCAAAGTGAACGGATTTTAAATTAGAGTCCTTGGCTCCCTCTGAATAAGCCTCTGTTCTAGTTTGCTAGTTGCTGGAATGTAACACACCAGAGACAGATTGGCTTTTTATAAAAGGAAATTTAGTTTGTTAGTTCTTCAGAGGAAAGGAAGCTGACTTTCAGCTGAGGTTCTTTCGTACATGGGAAGGCACAGGTTGATCTCTGCTGGCCTTCTCTCCAGGCCTCTGGGTTCCAACAACTTTCCCTGGGGTGATTTCTTTCTGCATGTCCTAAGGCCTGGGCTGAGCTGCGAGTGCTGAGATGAGGTATGCTCAGCTGCTTTGGCTGTGCTATGCTGAGTCTCTCATTTGCACACCAGCCAATTAAATCAAGCATTCATTGCAGCAGGAATGCCTCCTAGCTGACTGCAGATGTAATCAGCAACAGATGAGATTCACATGCCATTGTCCGCAGCAGTACAACTAGGCACCTTCACCTAGCCAAGTAGACACCTGAATCTAACTACCACAGCATCTTTGGCAAAGACCTTTGGGCAAACACTGGCTCCCTATGTGTTTTCTGATTATTAAATGTCTTAGAGTATGTCTATTTGGATCTGTTCTCTTTGGGGTACGCTGCACTTCTTGGATCTGTAATTTTAAGTCTTAAAAAGTTGGGAAATTTTCAGTGATAATTTCCTCCATTAGTTTTTCTCCTCCTTTTCCCTTCTCTTCTCCTTCTGGGACACCCACAACACGTATATTCATGCGCTTCATATTGTCTTTCAATTCCCTGAGTCCCTGCTCATATTTTTCCTTTTTTTTCTCTATAGTTTTTGTTTCTTGTCGGATTTCAGATGTTCCGTCCTCCAGTTTTGAAATCCTATGTTCTGTCTCTCGAAATCTACCATTGTAGGTTTCCATTGTTTTTTTCATCTCTTCTACTATGTCTTTCATTCCCATAAGTTCTGTGATTTGTTTTTTCAGACTTTCAGTTTCTTCTTTCTTTTCTGAGGTTTTCCATGTCTGTTCGTACATTCTGAATTAATTGTTTCAGTTCCTGTATGTCATTTGAATTGTTCATTTGTTCCTTTGACTGGGCCATATCTTCAATTTTCCTAGTGTGATTTGTCATTTTTTGCTGGTGTCTAGGCACTTAATTACCTTAAATAGTTTATTCTGGAGATTGCTTTCACTTCTTTTATCTAGGGTTTTCTTGCTGAATGAATTTGTTGTCTATCTGTTCTTTGACATTCCGTTCAGCTGTATCTGGACCTTTAGCTTAAGTTTTGTTTAACAGAGGAGAATTTTTCAGTTCTTGTTTTCTTGTTTCTTGCCCTGCTTGTGTGGTGGCTTTCCCCCCACACACACTTAGGAGGGTCTAATTAGGTATTATAGACCCCAGCCAGATTTACCCAGTCCAAACTGGCCTCCTATCAGGAGGAAAGAGTCACCTGCGTCGGTGTTCCCTGAGGGTGAGACCCAGCAGGTTGAAAGACTTTCCTGTGAAGTCTCTGGACTCTGTTTTTCTTATCCTGCCCTGTGTGTGGCACTTGTCTGACTGCAGGTCCCACCAGCATAAGATGATGTGGTACCTTTAACTTTGGCAGACTCTCCCTGCTGGGGGCGTGGTGGAGACAGAGGAAAGGTTGTAGGCTGGTTTTAATGGCTTCAAATTACCAAGCCCTGGGGTCTGAATTCTTTGATTGAGGGATTCCGCCTAAGTTGGGCTTCACCCCTCCCCTGGGGAAGGCACAGGCTCCAGACAAGCCCCCAAAAGAGCTCACTTCTGCCTATGCCTGGGGCAGTTGCAGCCTGAAAAGTCCTGCCGCTGTATCCAGAGGCAGTCAAGCCTTTGTAGATACACAGCCACAAAAACCTCTGTTTCCTTCTTTTCTTTTTCCCCTTTTTCTGTCAGTCCTGCCCCCTTGGCACCGGGGCAAAAATAAGGAACCTCTGCTTTGATCAGGTTCATCTAAGCTGGGGGGCTATTTTTAGTAGTCAGAATTTGTTAATTAGTTCCACAATTGGCTTTTGATTGTGCCCAGTCCCTGCTGCTGGTAAAATCCTTTCCTTTCCCCTCTGGGAAGAGACCTGCGGGGGAGGGACGCTGGCCACCGCAGCTTTGGGAACTCATGGTTCTGGGGGGTGCTCGCAGCCGGTCCAGCTGGTCCAGACTGGGGTATGCTGTGTGTCTGGTCACTGACGTGGCCCCAGGAGCTGTTCTGTACTGTTTCTGGTTATTTAGTAATTGTTCTTGAGGACGAACTAAAACGCGCACGTTGTTAAGCCGCCATCTTGACCCGGAAGTCCCTATGTGTTTTCTGACTAAGAGTTTTTGGGCTTTAGAATAAGAGAGTCTCCTTATCTGCTGCACATAGACCCCGTAAAAAGAAGATCCTGCCTGCTTAACTGGGCTCTTTTAAAAATGGAGGTGGTGAAAGCGCCACACCCCATCAGCCTCTGTGAGATAGTTTCCAGCATGGCCACTGAAGCTGCACTGTAAATAGAGAGGGTAAAACTAGACAAACATGGTCTTTACAAATTATATAAAGATATGAGTTCTCCCACACTCAGCCCCTTGCCTACAGATCTTGAGATGCTGTAGATGGCAACTCATATGCCCCTTCTCTAGCCAACTGGAGAGTCCCTTGGGAACAACTGTCTGACATGGAAAGGGAGCCAGCATATCATACTGAGGGCTACACCTGAATAAATAATGGGGTAGGCAGAAACTCACCCATCCCACTTACTATAATTCCTTTGTTCTACTCACCTGCCCACATCAATTCTCTAATATAGTCCTTTCCTCCTCAAAACAGCTAAGCGTTATTAATGTTTGTTTTGTATTCTATTTCTCATGTGCATCATGATAATTTCAGCATAGATTTCAGAAGGATTCCCAACATTCCTTGTCAGGAATGGTATTCCCTCATAAGAATGACTTATTGTGCCTAAACCATTTGTGTAAACACTAAGGTTTATGATGAACACCTCATCTTCTGGAGTTTTGAATTTATGTACATGCTAGGTCAAGGGTGCCTATGTAAGTAAACATTATAAAAACTATGGACAATCAGTCTCTAACTCGCCTCCCCTGGAGGACAATATTTGAAGCATGTTCAGCTGTTTGCTAGAGGAATTCAGCGTGCCTGTATTGGGGGGTGGTCTCTTGGAAGCTTGGGACTGGTGTCCTCTGAACTCTGCCCCCACATGTTTCCCCTTTGTGGATTTTGCTTAGTGTCCATAACAAAGCACAGCCAGCAGCAGGACTACATACTGAGTCCAGTGAGTACTCCTACAGAATCTAAACTTGAGAGTGGTCTTAGGGTCCCCTGACACACACCAGAACATAAGGGAAATGAAGCCATAACTAGAAACTAGCCCTGAATAAGTCAAGACATTGGAATTATACTTTAAGAAACTGAATAAAGAAGATAAAACTGAACCTAAAGATAGCAGAACAAAGGAATTAAAGATTAGAGTGGAGACAAATAAAATAGTGAATAGAAACACAATAGAGAAAATCAAGGACCAAAAGTTGTTTCTTTGAAAAGATCAATAGTTGATGAAATTTTAGCTAGACTGATGTAGACAAAAAGAATGAGAGATGAAATTACTAAGCTCAAGAGTGAAAGAAAGGATATTACTACCAATTCAGTATACATAAAAAGGATCATAAGGTAAAACTATGAAATGAGCAGGCACGGCTTACCCAAAGGGACTCAAAAAGAAATAGAGGGTGCACAGTTAGTTCAGTAGTTAGAATGCTTGCCTTTCATACGGGAGACTTGGGTTCGATTCCTGGACCATGTACCCCCCTCCCCCCCAAAAAGAAATAGAATATCTGAATGAACCAATAATAAATAAGGAGATCGAAATACTTAAAAAAAAAAAAAACCCAGCAAAATAACTTCTTATAAAGAAAGGCTTAAGAACCTTGATTGACTCTGATTCAATGGCAAATTCTGACAATATTGGTAGAGTAATTAAAACAAAACTTTTACAAACTCTTCCAAAACTTAGAAAAGGAGGGATCGTTTCCCAGCATCTCTTTCTAATATCAAAACCAGGCAAAGACATCAGACAAAATAACAACTCAATGTCCCTTATTTCTAGAGATGCAAACATATTCAACAAAATGTTAGTAAACAAAATCCAGCAAAAACAAAAGGATTATACATCCTGATCAACTGTAGTTAATCCTAGGAATGCAATGTTGTTTGCATACGTGAGATTCAATCAATGAAATCCACCATATTAATAAAATAAAATTTAAAAAGCATATGATCATCTCAAAAAACTTAAAAAAGTAAGAAAATTCAACACACATTCATGATGAAACACTCAACAAACTAGAAATAGAAAGGAAACTTCCTCAACCTGATAAAAGGAATCAATAAAAACCCAAGAGCTAAGATCATAGAAAATGGAGAAAGACTGAAAGCTTTATCCCTAAGAACAGACAAAATACAATGATGTACATTGTTAATACCTTATGTACTAGTGATTCTAGCCACAACTAGTAGGCAAGAAAAAGGAAATTAATGGTGTCCAGATTTAAAGGGAAGTAAAACTATCTCAGTTTGTGGATGGCATGGAAACTTAGTTCATGCAAATCTACACATGAGTGTTCATAGCAACCTTATTCATGATAGCGAAAAAGTGAAAACAAACCCAAATTTCTGTCAGTTGATGAATTGTTAAACAAAATGAAGCATAACCATACAACGAATCATAATTGGTCATAAAAAGAATAAAGTACTGGTACATCCTACAGTGTGAATGAACCTGAAAGCATTATACTTTGTGAAAGAAGTCAGACACAAAAGGCAATGTATTGTGTTATTCTATTTATAGGAGATGTCCAGAATAGGCAACTCTATAGAGACAGAAAATAATTGTCATGCTGGGGGGTGTGAATAATGGACATAGAAAATCACTGGAAGGTTTCCTTTTGGGGTGATGAAAATATTCTGAAATCAGTAGTGATCATGCTTGTATGGCCTCATGAATATATTAAAAAACTGGTGAATTAATTGCTCACTTTAACAGAGTGAATTTGTGGTATGTGAATTATTTATCAATAATAAAAGAATATGCCTTCACAGTTTTCTAGTTTTTCACTAAAGCATTACTTTTGTATCAACCAAATACTTAAATGTCCACAATATCTTGCAAGCAGTAGGTTGTAAGGTGTCGTGTTTAATGATCTGTCCTTGGCTTTGGCCACGTACCCATTTTGGTGCTGCTTTTTCACTGCTGGGAGACAAGGCATACATTTTCTGGATGGGTGATCAATCTTTATGTGTATCCTGTGCTTGAATCCGTTAATATAATTTTCTTTTTTACTTGTATATTTGAGGCAAGGCCCTGGAAAATACATTCACAATTTGGAGAGCTATTGACATCTTGCTAGCAGACCATGGGAAAATATGAATAATTTATCCCAATGTCAAACTTTTTAAATGCAATTTTATTGAAATATTTTCACATACCATATAATCATCCAAAGTCTATAATCACTGGTTAACAGGATCATCATACAGCTCTGCATTCATCACCACAATCAATTTTTGAACATTTTAATTCTATTCTTAAAAAACTAAAAATAAAAAAGAACACCCAGCACATCCTGTACCCCTTATCTACTCTTATTATTTATTTGTTGTCCTTAATTTCTTACTCATCTGTCCATACACTAGATAAAGGGAGTGGCAGCCACAAGGTTTTCACAATCAAACGGTCACACTGCAAAAGCTGTAGTTATAATCATCTTCAAGAATCAGGGCTACTGGATAACAGTTCAACAGTTCAAGTATTTTCTCCTAGCTATTCTAATACACTAAAAACTAAAAAGGAATCTCTATATAATGCATAAGAATAACCTCCAGAATGACCTTTCAATTCTATTTGAAATTTCTCTGCCGCTGAAACTTTATTTTGTATCATTTCTCTTCCCCCTTTTCATCAAGAAGGCTTTCTCAATCCAACAGTGCTGTGTCCAGGTTCATCCCTGGGAATCATATCCCGTGTTGCCAGGGAGACTTACACCCCCAGGGATCATGTCCGAAGGAGGGATGAAGGGCAGTGAGTTCACCTGCCAAGTTGGCTTAGAGAGAGGCCACATCTGAGCAACAAAAGAGGTTCTCTGGGGGTGACTCTTAGACATAATTATAAGTAGGAGTCAGTATCATCCTTTATATTAGTCTGATTTACCTTAGCCCTAACCACAAGTTTCATTCATGTCTAATTGATGTCTGATCTCTTTTTCAGCTTTTTAAATAATTGCTTTTTGGGTTACTGCAGACTTTCATGGCTGCTCTCCTCTAGCTCTGACTCTCAGGTGTCACACGGATACCCGATGGATGTTCCAGGAAACGACCAGGTTATACACAAAGAGCTCTGCATCTCAGAATTGTAGCAGTTAAAACTCAGGAATAGATGCGACTGTTGTAAGACTAACAATTTAGGCACTTTTGCAGTAAGGCTTCCTCTGATAACCAGTGCTCTTGGCTTCAGTTCTCAGAGTTTGCCCATTATAGTTAGTCCATATTAGACTACTGAGGCATTATAATGTTTGTCTTTTAGTTTCTGACTTATTTCACTCGATTTTCCTCAAGGTTCATTCATCTAGTTGCATGTCACAACTTCAATCCTCCTGTAGCTGCTCTATATTCCATTGTATGTATAGCACATTTCACCCTTCAGCTTATTGGTTGAGATACCCTTAGGCCATTTCCTTCCATTGTGGATCATGAAAACTGTAAACACCAGTGTGCAAATATTCGTGTCCCTGCTTTCAGTTCTTCCAAATATATACCTAAAAACAAGATGGCAGGATTATATGACAGTTCTACTCTTATCCTCCTGTGAAAACATCATACTGCCCTCCAGATGGACTGCACCATTCTACTTCTCTACCAACAGTGAATAAGTATTATCCCTCTCTCCACATTATCTCTAGCACCTGTATCTTTCAGTTTATTTTTAAACAGTTTTATTCACACACCATACAATCCATCCTAAATAAACAGTCAGTGATTCCCAGTATAACCACACAATTATACATTCACCACCACAATTTAGAGGACCCAGTGTCAAACTTTTGGACTCCTTATTCAGAAGCTGCCTGAATCATAATTTGGATTAAGAACATGGATCTTGTAGTTTGGTGTAAATTTGAAACACTGAACAAACTAATTGCATTGGATATAGATGAGATAGATGAGATGATATAGGAAGGCTGTGCCACGCAGTGACTGACAGTATCCCATTTAAAAGCCACATGTACCTGGAAAGGTACCTTTGCCACCCCCTGGGCCTTAGTTTCCTGTTCTGTGGTGTGTAAATGTTAATAGGGCCTGCTTTGTAATGTGTTATGAGGCTAAAAGTGAGTAAATACAAGTAAACCCTTAAAAAAATGACTGGCACTTCATATAGGCTCAATAAGTTCAATTATTAAATGCCTGGATGAATAAGCAGAAAACGTAGTGGGTGCCTCCAGAGAGAGTACTTGGGTGGCTTCAGGATAGGAGAGGGAATGGATACTGATGTTTACCCTTTACGTGGTTGTTATGCTTTACAGATCATAGGGAATATCTCTTGTAAAAATTGTTAAGAACACTGAAGTTTAGAGAACTTAGATGAATTCCCAGAGTCAGAATATTGATGTCTGTTGGATCTGAGGCAGGAAATGTGGCTGGTGCCCCAAATGTTTGAGACCTCAATAATAATAATTATTATTACCCTATACCTCTAGACCAAGAGCTCTTCTCACTCCATGTTCTTGATTGAATCATGGCCCCCACCACCCCAGAAGATAAATCCAAGTTCTAATTCCCAGTCCTCCTCTAGGTGTAAATCCATTTGAAAATAAGACCTTTGGATATGCTGTTATTAGTGAATGTGGCCCAACTGAATGATGATGGGTCTTAATCCAATATGTCTGAAGTCCTTTTAAACAAAGGAATTAGGATATGGAAGTAGGAGAAACCAGGGGGGGCGGCTGGGGGAGGGAGGGAAGGAGAGAAATTTCTGTGTATAGTGGAGAATTGCTAAAGACTTTGGAGAAAGCATGGACTTGCTGACACCTTGATTTCAGACTCCTAGCCTCCAAAACCATGAAAAAAAAACCCAAACAAATTCCTGCTGCTTAGGAAAGCCAGTGTGTGGTATTTGTCAAAACAGCCCTGGAAAACTGATACTTTCTTTTCAATTCCTGACCCAAAATACAATGCAATTTTGCCCCAAATGAAGTACATTTGAAAGACCAGGGTACTTTGAAACATGTGGCCATCTGGCCGTACTCCCCCAGCATGGTCCCACTGTCCTTTGCCTCATGTGAGCCCTCATGGGGCTCAGGTGACCACGCCTTGTGACCCCTAGTCCACATGGTCCCCTCACTGGCTTAGAACCCAGGACATTCCAGACTAATGGCCACATGGGAGCTTACAATGAATTCACTTCCAACTGACCAATCTTTTTACTAATACATAGTGTCCTTCTTTGTCTCTTTTAATTGTTTTACATTTGAAGTCTAATTTGTTGGATATTAGTATAGCTACCTGCTCTTTTGTGGTTGTTGTTTTTGTGAAATATCTTTTTCCAACCTTTCACTTTCAGTCTGTTTTTATCCTTGAGTCTAAAGGGAGTCTCTTGTGGATAACGTATAGATAGGTCCTGTTTTTTAATCCATTTTGCCGTCTATGTGTTTTGATTAGGGAGTTTGATCCATTAACAGTTTTTTTAACTTTTTAAATTGTGAAATATATATACAAAAAAGGAATACATTTCCAAGTATGTTTTAATAAGTAGAACAGGTATGGGTTACAATTCCACAATTTTAGGTTTTTACTTCTAGCTGCTCTAAGATACTGGAGACTTAAAGAAATATCAGTTTAATGATTCAACAATCATACTTATTTGTCAAATCCTACTTTCTCTGTATAACTCCACCATTACCTTTGATCTTTCTCCCACTCCCTAGAGGTATTTGGGCCATGCCCATTCTAACTTTTTCATGTTGGAGGGCAGTTGATAATATGGGATGGGGGATGGAATTAGTTGATGTTTTGGAGAGGCTGGCCCCTCTAGGTTTCAGGATTTTTCTGGTCCAGGGTCCCATCTGGAGGTTGTCGGTTTCTGGAAAGTTACCCTAGTACATGTAACCTTTGTAGAATCATAGATTACCCTAGGTGTTTTTTAGGATTGACTGGAATGGTTTTGGTTGGGGTTTGGCAAGTTGTGATATGTAGCAATGTCTAACTGAAGCTTGCTTAAGAGTGACCTCCAGAGTAGCCTCTTGAATCTATTTGAACTCTCTCAGCCACTGATACCTTACTTGTTACACTTCTTTTCCCGTTTTTGGTCAGGATGACATTGTTGATCCCATGGTGTCATGGTCGGACTCATCCCTAGGAGTCATCTCCCATGCTGCCAGGGAGACTTTGACCCCTAGATGTCATATCCCACGTAGCGCTGAGGACAGTGATTTCACTTGCAGAATTGGGCTTAGAGAGAGTGAGGCCACATCTGAACAACAAAAGAGGTCCTCCGGAAGTAACTCTCAGGTATACCTATGGGTAGGCTAAGCTTCTCCACTGCATGTATAAGCTTCACAAGAGCAAGCCTTAAGGTCAAGAGCTTGACCTAATTGATTTGGGTGTCACTAATGTTTGACTCAGTTCAGAGATTTCCTCGATGGTAAAGTTTAATAGTTCCCTATTTTTTCTCCTACCCCTCAAGGGACTTTGTTAATACTTTTTCATTATTTGCTTAATATGCTCTGTGGTATATCCAGGCATTACATTAAGCTATACATGATTAAAGGCCCTCATTCTTATTCTGGGCTCCCTGTGTTTGAATTGTTTAAATGATCTATCCAGACAGTTTAAGTTAGATTATGTGCAACAGACAATTAGGTTCTAGAAAAAAATAAACCTTTCTTCCTTTGGTCTGAAAGAGTAGATGAGGTTCTAAAATACAGGCAATGTCTTCCTTACTGTGTATTCTGAATTACCTTAATCCCAACCTGGTTGACTTCATTCTTATCTCTAAATACCAGGTTATACATATATAAAACAGCCTCTCAAAATCTAAAGATAATTATTACCACTCTGGACTAAACTGACTGTTATGAGAGCTTGCAATCTAAGGCCCCTGTTTTCTTATAAGCATCTTCTAAATGAGACCATACAATAATTGCCCTTTTGTTTCTGGCTTTTTTTGTCTCAACGAATGTCCCATAGGGTCATTCACAGTGTTGCATGCCTCACAACTTTGTTCCTTTTTTGTAGCAGCACAACACTCTATTATATGCATACACCATTGTTCGTAAATCTACCTCTCAGTCAATGCAGGCTTCTGCCACCTCCCTTCATTAGGCATCATGTATAATGTCCAACAGTCCATCAACATTCTCAATTTTAGATAATTTCACTGTTGTTCTCAAGAGAAAGGTAACTAATAAACACACCCTCACCAAATAGAAAACCTAAACCTCCCCTTAACTCTTGTCCCGCTCCGCATTATTTACCCCTGGTGTTGCTGTGGTACTGTTGATATTTTCCTGTTAAACATATGCTATAGCATGTAATAGCAGTTTTCCTCTATACCCGAACTTACACACTCTTTGTGCAAGATTCATACCTTTGAAATAGTTCATGCAAGAACTTTGTATTTGTAGTGTTAGTAAGTGGAACACATGGGTCTGTACAACCCCTTTCAATAATGTTCACCTTCAATATGGTAGTATTACTTACAGACTCACTAGTGAATTGCCTTCACTTCTATCTGTTACTTACATTTGAGTTCATCTTCATTAGCTACCCTATTTCTGTCTCCTGATAACCTGTGTTCTTAACTTCAGTTCTCCAAGTTTACTCATTAATGTTAGTTTATGTTAGTGAGAGTATACAGTATTTGTCCTTTTGTTTCTGGCTAATTTCACTCAGCATAGTGTCCTTAAGGTCCATCCATGTTGTTACATGTTTCATGACTTTTTTCTGTCTTGCAGCTGCATAATATTCCATCGTATGTGTATTCCACAGCTTGTTTAGCCACTCATCCATTAATGGACATTTGGGCTGTTTCCATCTCTTGGCAATTGTAAATAATGCTACCGTAAACATTGGTGTACCTAGCAATGGGATTGCTGGATCATATGGCAGTTCTATACTTAGCTTCCTGAGGAACCACCAAACTGCCTTCCAGAGTGGTTGTACCATTTACATTCCCACCAACAGTGGATAAATATGCCTCTATAGCCACATCCTCTCCAGCACTTGTCATTTTCTGGTTGTTTTTTTTTTTAATAATGGGTGTCAGATGATATCTCGTGATTTTGATTTGCAGTTCCCTAGTAACCAGTGAAGTTGAGTATGTTCATGTGCCTTTTAGCCATTTGCATTTACTCTTCTGAGAAGTGTCTGTGTATGTCTTTTGCCCATTTTTAGTTTGGATTGTTTGTCTTTTTTGTTGCTGAGTGAAAAAATCTTTTTTGTGTATTCTGGATACTAAATCCTTATCTGATATGTGGTTTCCAAGTATTGTCTCCCATGGCATAGACTGCGTTTTTACTTTCTTGACAAAGTTCTTTGATAGCCCAAAATGTTTAATTTTGAGGAGTTCCCATTTATCTATTTCTTTCTTCAGTGCTTGTGTTTTTGGTATAAGATCTAAGAAACTGTCTCGTATTACAACTTTTATAAAATATTTCCCTACATTTTCTTCTAAAGGTTTTATTTTCTCAGCTCCATTATTTAGGCCTTTGATTCATTTTTTGGGGGGTGGTGGTGCATGGTCTTGGAATTGAACCTGGGTCTCCTGCATGGAAGGCAAGCATTCTGTCACTGAACCACAGGTCTTTGATCCATTTTGAGTTAATTTTTGAATAGGGTGTGAGATATGGATCCTCCTTCATTCTTTTGCTTATGGATATCCAGTTCTCCAAGCACCATTTATTGAAGAGGATGCCCTGTCCCAGTTCAGTTGACTTGACTGCCTTATCAAAGATCAGTTGTCTTTAGATGAGACAGTCTATTTCTGAACACTTTATTCAATTCCATTGGTCAGTGTATCTATCTTTATGCCAGTACCATGCGGTTTTGACCACTGTAGCTTCATAATATGCTTTAAAGTGAGGTAGTGTGAGACCTCCAACTTCACGTTTCTTTCTTGAGATATTTTTAGCTATTCAGGGCAACCCTGCTCTTCTAAATAAATTTGGTTATTGTTTTCCTATTCCTGCAAAGTCAAAGTAAGATTTTGGAATTTTTATTGATATTGCATTGAATCTATAAAATAATTTGGGTAGAATTGACGTCTTAACTATATTTAGTCTTCCAGTCCATAAACATGGTATGCCCTTCCATTTATTTAGGTCTTCCATGATTTAGCAATTTCTTGTAGTTTTCTATGTATGTCTTTTGTATCCTTAGTTAAATTTATTCCTAAATATTTGATTCTTTTGGTTGCTACTGTAAATGCAATTTTTTTCTAGATTGCCTCCTCAGATCACTCATTACCAGTGTATAGAATACTACTGATTTTTGGATGTTGATCTTGTATACTGTCACTTTGCTGTACTCATTTATTAACTTTAGTAACTTTACTGTGGCTATTTGGGGATTTTTGACAAATTCTATCATATCATCTGAAAACAGTGAGAGTTTTTACTTCTTCCTTTCCAATTGGAATGTCTTTTATTTCTTTTTTCTTGTCTAATTGTTGTGACTGGAACTTCCAGCACAGTGTTGAATAACAGTGGTGACAGTGGGCAACCTTGTCTTCTTCTTAATCTTAGGGGGAATGTTTTCAGTTTTTCCCCATTGAGGATGTTGTTGGCTGAAGGTTTTTCTTATATTCCCTTCAAGTTCCCTTCTGTTCTTATCCTTGGAAGTGTTTTCATCAAGGTAGGATGCTGAGTTTTGTTATAAGCCTTTTCTGCATCAATTGAAATGATCATGTGGTTTTTCTGCTTTGATTTTTTGATATGGTATATTGCATTAATTGATTTTCTTATGTTGAACCACCCTTGCATACCTGGAATAAATCCCACTTGGTCATGGTGTATAATTTGTTTAGTGTGCTGCTGGATTTGATTTCCAAGTATTTTGTTGAGGAGTTTTGCATCTATATTCATTAGAGAGATTGGTCTGCAATTTTCTGTTCTTGTAGTATATTTGTTTGGCTTTGGTATGAGGGTGATGGTGCCTTAATAGAATGAGTTAGGTAGCTTTCCCTCCTCTTTAATTTTTTTTGAAGAGTTTGAGCAAGATTGGTAGTAATTCTTTCTTGAATACTTCGTGGAATTCACATGTGAAACCATCTAGTCCTGGACTTTTCTTTCTGTGGAGCTTTCTGATGACGGATTCCATCTCTTAACTTGTGACTTGTTTGTTGAGGTTATCTATTTCTTTTCGAGTCAATGTTGGTTGTTCATAGCTTTCTAGGAAGTTGTCCATTTCATCTACATTGTCTAGTTTATTAGCGTATAGCTGCTCATAGTATCCTCTCATTACCTCCTTTATTTCTGCAGGGTCAGTGGTTATGTCTCCTCTTCCATTTCTGATTTTATTTATTTGCATCCTCTCTATTTTTCTTTTTGTCAGCCTAGCTAAGGATAATTCGATTTTATTGATTTTCTCAAAGAAACAACTTCTGGTTTTGTTGATTTTCTCAATCGTTTTCATGTTCTCGATTTCATTTATTTCTGTTCTACTCTTTGTTATTTCTTTCCTTTTGTTTGTTTTGAGTTTAGTTTGCTGTTCTTTCTCTTGGTTTTCCAAGAGAACAATTAATTCCTTGATTTTTGCTTTTTCTTCTTTTTTGATATAGGCAATAAATTTCCCTCTTAGCACTGCTTTTGCTGCATCCCACAAATTTTTATATGTTGTGTTTTCATTTTCATTTGCCTCGAGATATTTACTGATTTCTCTTGTAATTTCTTCCTTTTCATTAAACTGGTTGTTTAAGAGTGTGTTGCTTAGCCTTTATATATTTGTGAATTTTCCTGTTTCTCCCTGTTATTGACTTCTACCTTCATTCCATTATGATCTGAGAAAGTGCTTTGTATGATTTCAGTCTTCCGAAATTTATTGAGACTTACTTTGTGACCCAGCATATGGTCTATCCTTGAGAATGATCCATAAGCACTTGAAGAAAATGTGTATCTTGCTGTTTTGGGGTGTAATGTCTGTTAAGTCTACTTCATTTATTGTATTATTCACATTATCTGTTTTTTTACTGATCCTCTGTCCAGATGTTCTAGCCATTGATGAGAGTGGGGCATTGAAGTTTTCCAACTATTATGGTAGAGGTGTCTATTTCTCTCTTCAGTGTTGTCAGCATTTGCCTCATGTGTTTTGCAGCATTCTGGCTCAGTACATAAATACTTATGATATTTATGTCTTCCTGTTGAAGTGTTTCTTTTGTTAATATATACTGTCATTCTTTGTCTGTTTTAATTGTTTTACATTTGGAGTCTATTTTGTCAAATGTTGGTGAGGTTATTCCTTCTCTTTTCTGAATGTTGTTTGCATGAAATATCTTTTCCAAGCCTTTCACTTTTATCCTATTTTTGTCCTTTGGTCTAAAAGCTTCATTTTTTTTTCCTGTCAGACCCACCCCTTGTCTGCCAGGGGTGTACTTTAGCACTTATTCCAGGTTTATCTGTGCTGAGGGCCTAGTTTCAGTAGTCAGAATTTGTTAATTAATTCTATGCTTGGAGCTTGGTTGAGGTAAGTCCTTGCTGCTAGTAAAGTCTGTTTCCTTTCTTCTAGGAACCAGCCTGCCATGCCAACTGGGCAGGAGTATCAGCCTCCGCAGCTTGAGGGACTTGCAGTTCTGTGTGGGGTCTTAGCTGGTCCAGCTTGTGCAGTCAGGTGTAAGCTGAGTTCTGGTCACTGCTGCACCCCAGCAGTTGTTCTGTACTGTTCCTGGTTGTTTACTAGCTGCTCTGGAGTATGAACTAAATTCCACACCTTGCCAAGGTGCCATCTTGCCGCCTGGTTGCTATTTTGAATGGAATTTTTTTCCTTAACTGACTCCTCAGGTCATTCCTTGTATATAGAAACATTGCTGATTTCTGTACATTAATTTTATATCCTGCCACCTTACTGAATTTGTTAGCTCAAGTAACTTTGTTGTAAATTTCTCAGGATTTTTCAAGTATAGTATCAAGCCATCTGCAAATAATGAAAGTTTTATTTCTTCCTTTCCAATTTGGATGCCTTTTATTCCTTTGTCCTACCTGATTGCTCTAGCTAGAACTTCTAGTACAACATTGAATAATGGTGGTGACAGAGGGCAACCTTGACTTGTTCCCAATCTGAGGGTGAAAGTGTTCAGTCTCTCTCTATTTAGTATGATCCTAGCTATGGATTTTTCATATATGCCCTTTATCATATTGAGGAAATTACCTTTAATTCCTACCTTTTGAAGTTTTTTTTTTTTTTTTTTTTTAATATGGAACGCTTCACGAGTTTGTGTGTCATCCTTGCGCTGGGGCCGTCCTAATCTTCTCTGTATCTTTCCAATTCTAGTACATGTGCTGCCGAAGCGAGCACTTTAAAGTGTTTTTATCAGAAAAGAATGTTGAATTTTTTTAATGCTTTTTCAGCGTCAATTGAGATGATTATATGACTTTTTCCCTTTGAATTTAATGTGCCATATTACATTAACTGATTTTCTTGTGTTGAATCTCCTGGTATAAATCCCCTTTGGTAGTGGTGTATAATTCTTTCAGTGTGCAGTTGAATTTGATTTGCTGATATTTTGTTGAGAATTTTTGCGTCTATGTTCATTAGGGAGATTGGTCTGTAATTTTCCTTTCTTTTTTTTTTTAATTTTTTATACATTTATTATTCCCCTGAGGGGGGTGCACCGTTCCTGGAAGTACTGCAATACCAGGTCGATGCGTGGAGTGGACGGAGCAAGCCCCTATTCCATCTCCCAGCTCCAAAAATCCATTTAGTATGTTGTCCTTGGACAGAGGACGTATCAGATATTAAACTGATAAGAACAGATACTACACTTGATCTTAGCCAAAAGGCTGAGAAGCGATGTAATTTTCCTTTCTTGTAGCATCTTTACCCAATTTTGGTATTAAGGTGATATTAAACTTCATAGAATGAGTTAGGTAGTGTTCCTTTTTCCTCATTTTTTGGGAAAGTTTGAGCAGGGTTGATGCTCATTCTTTTTGGAATGTTTGGTAAAATTCCCCCGTGAAGCCATCTGGCCCTGGGCTTTTCTTTGTAGGAAGATTTTTGATAACTCATTGAATCTCTTTACTTGTGATTGGTTTGTTGAGATCTTCTGTTTCTTCTTGAGTCAGTATAGCTTGTTTGTGTTTTCCCAGGAATTTGTCTGTATCATCTAAACTGTCTAGTTTGTTGGCATATACTTGCTCATCATGTCCTCCTATAATTTTTTTATTTCTTCAGGGTTTGTGGTAATGACCCCTCTTCTCATTTATGATTTTGTTTATTTGCCATCTCTCTTTTTGTTCTTTTTCAGCCTTGCTAGTGGCCCATTGATTTTATTTATTTTCTCAAAGAACCAACTTTTGGTTTTATTGATTCTTTCTGTTGTTCTTTTGTTCTCCCATTCACTTAACTGTGCTTTAACCCTTGTTAGTTCTCTTCTTCTGTTTGCTTTGGGGTTAGTTGGCTGTTCTTTTTCAAGTTCCCCAGGTGAGCAGTTATGTCCTCGATTTTTGTTCACTCTTATTTTTTAATATAGGCATGCAAAAGAATAAATTTCCCTCTCAGCACAGCCTTTTTCACATCCCGTAAGTTCGAATATGTGGTATTCTCATTTTCATTTGTCTCCAGATAGCTACTGATTTCTCTGGCAATTTCTTCTTTGATCCACTCATAGTTAAAAGTGTACTATTTAATCCCCGTATATTTGTGAAAGTTCTCATTCTTTGGTGGTTATTGATCTCCAGCGTCATTCTATTGTGATCAGAAAAAGTGTTCTGAATGATTTCAGTGTTTTTAAATCTATAAAGACCCATTTGTGCCCTAGGATACGATCTATACTGGAGAATGTTCCATGAGAACAAGAGAAGAAAGTATATCCTGGTGTTTTGGGCTGTAATATATGTCTGTTGGTCTAATTCATTTATCAGATTGTTTAAGTTCTTTATTTCCTTGTTGATCCTCTGGTTATTTTATCTACAGAGGAGAGTGGTATACTGAAGCTTTTGTTATTTTTGAAATGTCTATCGCTCCCTTCAGTTTTGCCAATGACTGTTTCGTGTACTTTGGAGCTCCTTGATTTGAAACATAGATATTTATGATTCTTATTTGTTCTTGGTGAATAGACAATATATAGTGTCCTTCTTTGTCTCTTATGATGTCTTTACATCTAAAGTCTATTTTGTCTAATGTTAGTATACCTACTCCTGCTTTATTTTGTGTCTAAGATGAGTCTCTTGTACATAGCATATAGTTGGATTATATTACTTAATCCATTCTGCCAAGCTGTATCTTTTTTCTTACTTTTTAAAACTTTTTTATTGTGTAATATAACATACATATAAAGCAAAGAAAAAAAAATCAATGCTTTCAAAGCACTCCTAAATAAGTAGTTAAAGGACAGATAACAGAGTCTATCATGGACTACCATATCATCAGCTCAGATTTTTCCTTCTAGCTGCTCCAGAATATAGGAGGCTAGAAAGTATAAACATTTTTCATTCTGTATCTTCTAACTGGTAAGTTTAATCCATTAACATTCAAAATTATTAATGTAAAGGCATTTCTTGAATCCATCATTTTATTGTTTGGGTTTTATTTGTCAGGTCTACATATTGTTTTCCCTCTGTCTCTTTTTACCTTTTAAGTTACTCTTACTAGTATTCTAGTTTTCTCTGTGCTCTGCTCCTGACCTCGCTCTCCTGTCTTTTTTCTTCAGCCGACATAGCTCTCTTTTGTATTTCTTGTACAGCTGGTCTGTTACTGATATATTCTTTCAGGATTTGTTTGTCTGTGGAAATTTTAATCTCTCCCTTTTTGAAGGACGATTTGGCTAGGTGCAGAATTCTTGGCTGGAAGTCTTTCTCTTTCAGGATCTTAATATATCACGCCACTGCCTTCTTGCCTCCATGGTGCCAGTAGAGTAGTCTGCATTCAGTCTTATGTGGTTTCCCTTGTACGTAATAGATTGTTTTTCTCTTGCTGCTTTCAGGATTTTCTGCTTCTCTTCGAGATTTGACAGACTGATTGGTATGTGTCTTGGGGAAAGCCTATTTGGATTTATTCTGTTTGGAGTTTGTTGAGTTCTTTGATTTGCATATTCATGTCCTTTATAAGGGTTGGGAAGTTTTTCCCCATTATATCTTCAATTAATCTTCCTAGCCCTTTACTCTTCTCTTCTCCTTCTGGGATACCAGTCATTCTTATATTTGTGCGCTTTGCTTTGTCCATCATTTCCCTGAGACGCAATTCAATTTTTTCCATCTTTTTTGTCATTTGCTGTTTTGAGTGTTTGAAATCAGTTGTCCTGTCCTCTAGTTTGCTTATTCTTTCTTCTGTCTCTTCAAATCTGCTGTTGTGTGTCTCGAGTATATTTTTTATTTGGACTACAGCATCTTTAATCTCTGTGATATCTACTATTTTCCTATTTATTCTTTCAAATTCTTCTTTACACTCTTGTAGTGTCTTCTTGATCCCTTTGTCATTAGCCATCCCATTTATTTTATTTAGTAGAGTTATATGAACATCTTTGATTACCTGTTCCAGAGTCTATGTCTCCTCCAGTGTTTTATTTTATTCATTAGGCTGGGCTTATCTGTCTGCATCTTCATATAGTTAGTGATCTCTGTTGTCTTTGCAGCTTATAAATATCTCATTTGTGTTACTTTGGAAGTTGATTTCCTTCAGTAGTCTAAAGCTCTGTATTTGTGGGATGGGTGTGGAGCAGGATGCGGGGTATGGGAAGGCGCCAAGGTTAGAGTCCTTGGCTACCTCTGAATATGCCTCTTCGGATCCAAGGCATCTTTGCATTGCATGGCAAACAATGGTTCCCTTTACGTGCCTTCAGATGAAGAGGCTCCTCTTGTCTGCTGCCCTTAGACCCCATTAAAGGAAGATCCTGGCAGCTTATTAGCTTCTTTTAAAAATGGAGGTGCGAACAAGGCCACAACCTGTCAACCTTTGCATTCATATTCCCATTATGCCTTGAGTGAGAGGTGATTTCCAACAGGAGGTCAGCTTGGCCACTGACGCTTCACTGTAAATGGACAGGGCGAAACTAGACAAACAGGGTCTTTAGAAATTACATGAGGATCTGTCTTCCCCCGTGCTTAGCCCCTTGCCCACAGGCCTTGAGATGCTGTAGATTGCTCTCCGTAGCCCTCTCCCCTACCCAAGTGGGGAGCCCCTTGTGACCAACTGTCTGACATGGAAGGGGAGTCAATATATCACACCAAGGACAACACCTGAGTAGTGACAGGCAGGTGAAATTTTACCCAGGGATACCCCACCCAACCTATTTCCTTGTTTCTACTCACCTCCCACATCAGATCTCTAATATAGTCCTCCTCAAAACAGCCAAGAATTTGATGTCTTTGTCTCTGGTTCTTAATTTTCTGTGGCAATCAAGGCCATGTGCCACTTAGAAAGAAATTATAGAACAAGAGTTTAGCTTAATTTTCATTAGCCCATAAATTGATTTAAGCCAATGATTTTACCAGTGAGCTCTGTTTAGGCACAGAGACCCAAAGAATCTGCTCACAGTAGCATGTGGAACAGAGGCAGAACTGGGATGCCCAGGCCTTCCCCAGTGCCCATCTGCCATGTTACTCTCTCAGTCATAAATTCAGCCAAACTTGCCTGGAAGATTCTTGGACCAGTCAGTGCTGTACAGAGCTCAGGAGGTCAAATGCATGAAGGGGTGTTTTGTGACATAGCTCTCATCTTTGTTAAAGAGAGATACCACAAGAAGGTATTATAGCTGTGTATAGGGTTCACTGATGTCCACAAATAACAGTCCGTTCAAGTGAGCAGCAGACCAATTCCAGGGTACCAGAAACCTGGAGTACATTTCTGAAATCTGAGCATGTTAGCCCATTTGTAGGAGACCAAAATTTTTAATGGTTTCAAGCCACATAATTCTTACTAATGTACATATTTTCAAGATGCTCAGTAATAGAATCATGGTATAATATAGCTGGCAGGATATTATGTATACATAAATATTAAGGAATCAATAAACATTTAAAGCAGTACATTCTTTTTGGAGGTGATTTCTAAATATATCCTTTGAAATGGTGTGTGAACAAAAGTTAGTGATGATCCTTTGGATCATGCAATATAAACAAGTTACTTTGGAGGATTTTGGTGTATATGCCTAATAGTAGAAAATCCATTTGGTGGTAAAATTGTAGGTTCAGTTAAAATGACTCCAAACCCCTGTGACCAGGCACCAAAAGCAAAGGAAAATAAATTGGCATCACTAAAACCTAATTCCTAAAAACTAAATAAAAAGAAAATAACTCTGAAATCAAATCCCTCAAATAGAAATGATAAAAGCAAGTGAAAATGCAGCACTAGAATATAATAGGAAACTAAAATTTCGTAATTGTAAGAATAAAATACTCATAAACTTAAGTTCAGAAACAAAATATATTTTGACTACAAAAGTTTCATGCACTAAGATTACTTTCCAGAAACCTGCAACCTCCAGGAGGGTTCCCAGGCTAGATAAGTCCTAAAACCCAGAGGGGCCAGCCTTTCCAAGAACATCAACTAGTTCCATCCCACCATCCCATATTACTAACATCCATTTCCAATATGAAAAAGTTAGAATGGGCATAGCCCAAATACACCGGAAGATTGCGAGAAGGATCAAAGGAGAAGAAGAAGCTATAACAGAGAAGATAGGGTTTAACTAGTGAGTATGACTGCTGAATCATTATATTGATATTTCTTTCAGTCTCCAGTGTCTTGAGGCAGCTAGAGGGAAAAATCTAAAATTATGGGACTGTAACCAGACCAAACTCTGAAACCTGTTCTATAACTAGTTGTTATAGTGTACTTTGAAATGTAATGCCTTTTTTATATATGTTATATTGCACAGTAAAAAATGTTTAAAAAATGAATTTTTTTTGACAAGCCGAAACAACATACAAACATGAACATTTGTAACATACAAACATTCCATATATGGTGTACAATCAACAGCTTGCAATATCATCACATAGTAGTATATTCATCACCATGATCATTAAAAAAATGAATTTTGAGACAAGTAACTGGAAATACCTTTTAAAGTTAATTGATTCTGAAAATATGTACACATTTAAAGGTATTGACTAGATTTTGACAAGATGGTGGTATTTGTTCCCTTCCAAGACAAGCCTTTAAACAAGGGTCAAGAGTCAAGAGTCAAAGAAGTAACAAAATAAAGAAGGACAGCCGGAATGGAGGTAATGAGAGTGAAGACCATACTTAAGAGTGGATGAAATACAGAAGCAAGGAATACCAAGAGGCAAGCCGCCACAGATTTTAGCATCGCCCAGAAATAACAGGAGAGAGGAATAGCTCTGTGAGTCTGGGAAGGCTATTCTAAATCATTCTACACTTGATCTTAGCCAAAAGGCCAAGAAAGAATCTGAATCGTACTAATGTCTACAATATAAAGAAAAAAATCATATAAAATGACCAATAGGAAAAATATTTATGCCAATTCCCATACAAAAGTAATATAGGGAACAAAGAATAAGTATTGTGTAACATCTACAAATAAAGAAAAGCTCATAACCTTGCTTTATTTTATATATTGTAATGAACTTTTTCAAAAATAGGTAAAAGGCATTAAGAAAATAACACCAGATATGAAAAGCTGTCATAAACCAGATAAGAAAACTTTAAAAATTTTGGAACTGAGCTCAGGAAAGAATAAGAAAAAGAAAAGGAAAAATAACTTCATAAATGAAATGTAAACTAGAAAGAACAAAGCGACAAGATAATGCCGTCAACAGAAATGAACAAGGGGACAATATTAAAGATATTTTAAACATATACTGTGGGTGGTGAGACAGTGGTCCAATGGCAGAATTCTTGCCTGTGATTCAGGAGACCTAGGTTCAATCTCCATACAAAAAAAAAATTCAAATGAAACGTATATTGTAAAAGATTAGGAAGAAATGCCAACAGTTGAAAATAGGCATGAACATCCAATATATGACTCACTGGAGTGCCTAAAAAAGAAACCGAAAACAGAGATATGAAAAAACTATTACAAAATATAATTCAATTTTTTTTTGCAAATAAAAAATGTTTTAAGTTGCATATTTGAAGTGCACTTTGATCCTTGACTCAGAATGACTAGTGGCATGGCATGTTCCTATAAAATTAAGTGGGCTAATGGAAGTAACAGTAGAATCTCATCAGTGTTTTTGAGAATAGTGCTTCGCACCAGAAGAAAGTGGTGTAAAATATTTAGGTAAATAAACTGCATCATGAGTTTTATACCCAATAAAACTGACTTGTAAGTAAAACAGGTATTGAAATTCAGGTTATCCTCTTAGGCCTTGTTTAACATTGTTCTCAATGTCTCTTCCAGATGAGTGAACAGTTGTTAGTAAACAAAATGTCTGGAAAGGTATTGGCTTAAGAACAGATGGTAAGGACTGCATTTGCATCCATGTGCTCAATTAAAAGGAAATGATGGTTCTAGGAGTGAGGGAGTGATCTTGGTGATAGCCCAAGGAGACAGCCTTATAATCGTTCATTAAGCTCTAACCTTGTTCATGGTGCTTTTTTATATATGTGTTTCTTTTCTTGGGAAATATTAAGAAAAATTAGTAGTAGTATAACATATTGTTTACTATAATAAAATCCAGCATTATATATAAAACTCATTTCTAAAACAAACTAAATGTATATAATTAAAAAGCTTAACTGTTATTAAATTGGTTTATTAGGGGTAGCATGGGTTGAGCATGAGGTGGCTCTGTTTCTTTCAGATCATGTCTTATTTCAGCCTCCAACAACCATATGCTCAGGCTCAGGTGGAAGTCTCGAGCTCGCCATCTTTGCAGTTTTCAGTGGGAGGATCTGCAGCACACACAGAGGTTCTGGAATCAGTGGGGAGGCACAGAGATGGATGGAGGAGGGGGATCGCTGGGGTGGGTATCAGGACCTAGTAGGCACCTCGGACTCTGTAGGTGAACTGGGGCCCCTGCCGTCCCCGGGATTCAGACCCACAGGCACCAAGGCCCCTTGCTGCTGTGCTGAGGGTGTTGTCTATTGGCAGAGAGTGGCTGGCTATAAATGTGGCTTGGCTGGGCTGTAGTAAGGTAACTTTCCCTCAAGAGTGAAACTGATGCAGAGGAAAGAGTAGGGCTCTAGGATTCTGAGATGGAAGGCAGAATACCACATACTTGCACTGTGTGAGGAGCAGGGGTTGTGAAGGACCAGAGGTGGACGTGGTGACCCTGCCCCTTCCACCCCTGCCTTCAACACAGTTGAGTCATGACATCTCCTTATTAAAAATGGACAGCTTCCTGGAGCACATCCTTTTTCCTGTCTAATAGTTGTTTTCCTTTCTAAAGCCACTACCAAACTTTGCCTGTGCCTTTAAATTTAAAAGAAAAATAAACTTGATAATAACAACATAAGTTTTCTTACATTACTATATTCCAAGATAATAGGGTTACAAAAGATGCCCCTTTTAAAAATATAATAAAACCAGTTTTATTTATCTTAACAAATTTTGAAATTAGGAAACAAATGGAACATCAATAACTTGTAATCCCTACCCCCTTTAAGTAATCTCAGGTAAGCACTGCCTTAAGATTTCCTTTAGGTTACATGATTGTTTGCATTTTCTATACATAGAATAATTCTGTAGATCCTCCACTTGGTGAAAGGTATTATGATGTAACCTGGGCCCTGCCAGGGCTCCTTAAAGGCCAATGGCACCCAGGGCTTGGGAACTCCTAATCAGGCTACCGAAGGGCTCAAGGAAATAGAAAGCTGGGCCAGGAGAGCAACTCTGCTTGCCTCAGACAGTGCCCTGGAGCGCCTCTGTCTTTTTTATGCATTGGATCATGTCCCCCACAAAGACATGTTCAAGTCCTAACCTCCAGTCCTATGGATGGGAACTTATTTACAAATAGGGTTTTCAGAGGTCCTATTAGTGAAGGTGAGGCCAACCTGAATCAGTGTGGACCTTAATCCAATATGATGTGAGACCTTACAAGAAGAGGAAGTTGAACACAGGGGTAGAAGCAGATAATTCAATCTCTGATGATGGAGGCAGAGATTGAGTTAACAAAGTGTGCTTCTGTCGGCGCCTTGATTTTGAACTTTAACTTCCCAAACCGAGAGACAATAAATTCCTGTTGTTTAAACCAAAAAGTCCATGTTATTTATTAGAGCAGCCCTGGCAAGTTAAGACAGTCTAACTTATACTTTGCATAGGAGAACTTAATCTGAGGCAGTCAGGGCCACCCCACACCATTCACTCCTCTCAGTACTTAACTGATGAATCTCATCTCCCTGTTGACATTAAGGGTATTTAGGTGAGTAGTGTTCAGTCCTGCAGGACTGAGATGTGGAAGAAATCCAAGGACTGCTCTTCACAAAGAGGGCCATGTAGATGGTACCTTGCAGCCATACAAGCACTAGAGCACGCTCCTCCAAATTTAGGAGCCATTGGAAGGCATGGTTAAGCAATCTTAGGGGCTTATATGGAATGATTTCTGATTCCTGGAGAGAGGTTCTCAGAACCTCCTTCACTTGCCTGTACTTGCTCTGATCGTCCAGTTCTTGTCTCCGCCTCCGTGTTCATGTTCAATGGTGGCCATGCCAGTGAGTGCCTCGGTAGTGCTGATTTTCCTGAAGTGCCGAAAAGAAAGTCAGGAAGCTATGAGGTGCATGTCAACTTACTTCCCTTTCCCTCTTCATCGTGTCCACTCCATACTTACATTTCTCTTCCTCTTTTTTCTTCTTTCACATCCTGATTTCTTTCCAATAGACGAGAATTTAAGAATTGAGACTCCTCCTCCTCAAAGAGTGAGGACTGCTGCAGGGAAGAAAATAAACATGTGTGCTCAGAGCCACGTGTGTGGAAACACACCTATGCAAGGAGAGCCCAGCCCAGAGCCAACTACAATGGTGTCTTCTCTGCAAGGTGTGGCCCAGTGTATCTGATGTCCAGTCTAGCTTCCGACCTGATCTATTCATTGTCACACAAGAACATTCATGGTGCACAGTAGATTTGGGAATCAGGGCAATGCTAGAAAAGTAAATGAGGAGTGCAGAGAAGGTTTTATAAGCATTTTCATATCCATCACCTCACATTCCTTGATGAGACCATGACCTTCAAGGTGACAATGATATAAAGAAGGAAAGATGGACTAGGGAAGCAGTACAAAGAGAAGCTTACAGATAAGAGACAAATATTTAAGAAGAGGCAGAAAATGGAAATACATTACATGTAAATTATCATTCTCTATATCAGAATCTTCTGAATCCATGAAGAATGGTTCAGAATGGATGAGGGCAGTAACCGTGATGGGGTGACCTTATGAAAGGAAAGAGGAAAGTTAGAGTTGAGGGGAGAACTCAAGCCCTTGTTGTCCAAGTCAGAGTGTGATCTGATCCCGGGACACCATTCTATCCTTATCACTCTAGTCCTCTCCCAGGGTCTCGATTGCTTCACATCTTCCATAAGGGGGTGGGTCTAGGATCTCCAAGGTCCCTTTTCCAGACCTCAAGTACTGTAACTGTGGGCAGGGAGAAATGCTTATGCCCCCTGTTTCCTCTAAGATGGCAGACACTGTTCCTGTACCTTTCTGGGCAGGACCCAGCCTTTCTTCCCTCTTTCTCTCCCTCGGTACACCTTGCTTCTTCTTTCTCTTCTAATTGCTGCCCATTTCCTTTCTCTTTTTCAGCCTCCACCAGTAACATTGCTCCCCAGTATAAGATCATTAGTTGACCAGTCAAGAGTATACTGCCACCCTCTCCAGTTAATCAGTTGATCTATTATCCAAATCCATTATTACACAGGGAGCAACTGTCAGAGGCCTGGAGTTGAATCCCATCCTGGGGAAGGGAGTGACCACCAACCCCACAAATAAAGTGATTGTCCTGTGCCTGGTATGGCTGTAGGATTGTGGGAGACACTTCATCCCCACAATGTCCCCACAGATTTACTAGCCCATTAGAGAGGATGAATATGAGATTAGAGATAAAGTAACTTGCCCAGATTCCCTTAATCTGCAAGTCAGACAGTAAGTGTTGTATTGGAGGTGTGACAACTTAAGTCAGTGGAAACTTCCAATGTTTTATCAAACCTTGGGAGGACTTGGAGGGAAGAGCATGTAGACAGGACTAAATGTAAGATAACAGGAAGGAACATGACTAGAGTACGGGGACAGGGCAGAGCTGTCCGGCTGGAGCTGTGGCCTCTGAGAGGAGCAGTGGCACTCTGGCCCTGCTCTCCAGAGGCTCTGTCATGGACCTGGTCAATTCCAGGAGGCCAGGACTGTGTGACCGTGTGAGCCGTTGTGTGAAGCAAGCCAGCAGTCCCTTCACACATGTTCTTTGGAAACACTGCCAGGTGTTGGATGGTATTGAGAGATCAACTAGACACAAACTTCTGTTAAATGGAAGAAAGTTGTGATTTGATTCCTAATCCTAGGATTTGTATTTGGGTGGTAAGTGGATACTAGAAGTTTGTTCAAGTATATGCTTCTGGCCATACCTTTGCACTACATGGGGACATGAGCAGTAACTAGAAAACCCAGGCTTTGAAGTTTGGCGGTGGTTGAGGCATGAAAAGAACCAAGCTGTGGGATAGATAATCTTCATAAGCAAAGCAAGAAAAGATGATTGCAAACACCAAACACTCAAAGCCATGTTCCTAATACCTCTATTATGTAATTAAAATATGAAAATAATAAATCAGACCTCTATAAATATTTCCTTTGCTTTCTCATTTCTCACCTGTTTGCTCAGTTTGCAAAGTTGCAAGTGTAATATAACTGTTTTCTGAGACCCCTTTCTCATTGGATCCTTCCCTAAGTATTGTTACCTACCTGCATTGTTGTCCTCCTCACTGCTGGTGGAGTCATACCACTGATCTGCCAGCCAAACTTTAGGAACACAAACATCTGCAGAAAAATTGTTAGAAAGAGTGGCACACCCGTCCCTCTCTTATCCACTTGAGGCCTGGCTGGCTCTCCAAAATCACCATGCTTTGTCCCTTTGATATCAGACCTTCTCTGGGCTTTGTGGAGCCTGAGACCTTCAAGAAGACATTGCAGGCAGTTGCAAATGAGAGGAGGTGAAGGAATCCCTTCTCAAGTTCTCTCTTCCCTATTTGGTCATCCATCACAACACTCTCCTTCAATCTTTTCAGTCTGAAAGTCTGAATATTGTGGATAGGCTCTGTGTTGAATGAGTTCAGAGAAATACCCAGTGCCAGGCACTGCCCAGGAGAGTGTTTTGTGAAGTTGAAAATGTTCTGGCTACATTGTTTGTAGCATAGCAACTAGCAAAAAAGGCTATTGGCCTTTGAAAAATTGCTATAAGTAGAATGTTCTGCAGATGCCCTGGCTCTGTGGTGCACAGTAACAAGAATTTAAATCACAAATTTTTTTCCTTCACTTCTCTCATCTGCAACTGCATATTGAGAATCACATCACATACAATCCCATATAGACACACACCACTAACATGTACAGAAACCCATCTCACCTTAACAGAACCCAACTACTTAGGAAGCATGACCCTAGTTCTTACCTGGGATACTCGTTTTCTTCACCACATCCCAATCCTCATTTCTACCTGGAAACTACTACTTACGGTTGGGGAGGCACCTCCCTCCACTAAAGCCAGCAAGGAGGTCCCACCTTTACCATATAGATTTTACCTCAGCAAGTTGTGATCCTGAATACATACCATTGGTGCTTACTCTTGGGGCCACCTGTAGTTACAGTAAAGAAAACACTATGAGGATAAGAACTTGCTCTGTAGAACTTGCAGAAGGCTTTTGTCATTTTGTTGATTTTAGGAAGCCAAAAGAGAATGAGTGGTCAAGTCAGAGAAACCCAACAGCAGATGAGTGGATAACTGTGGAAGAGACATGAGCTTTTCCTGGATGATGTATCTCTCAAGTCCATTTTGGGTGGCAATTATAGAATTTTTAATCCAATGAGAAAATATTGCTATTCAGGAACAGCTCCCCTACTGTATAATATAACTGCTGCTGCCATTTGTAATTTCGCTCTTGAATGTCAGACAAGTTAGCAATAGAGTCCTATTAGACACTGTCCCTACCAAGGAATTGTATGTATCATCTGCAGTGTACATGGTCAGATTTCCATATCTGAATTGGATTGAAAAAGAAGGAAACCAAGAAAGCAGCAGTTCTATCTCAGACAAAGAGAGGTAACCTTACCTTGGAGGTATATGGGACTTCCTCTACTGTTCTGGCATGCTGAAGCTCCTCTCATAGGCCCTCAGGAGCAGCTAGGAGGACACAGAGTGACAGTATATTGGGGTGCTGCTCCTGGGTAACTAGGGGCACTTGGCTTGATTTGGACAAGTCATAGTAATGTGAAGGTGAGCGGTTAGAAGCATAGAATGAGCTACTGTGGGATGGAAGTAAGGTGACCAAGTGGAGGAGCAGATGAAAATGGCTGGCGATTCTTGGCTTTGTCACTAAAGACATCCCAAAGCTACGTATGAAAGAGTCAGTCTATAAATGCTACAGAAATACATGCCATTTTTCAGTGACAGATTCTTATCACTCCTCCTACCCATTCTGAAGCCCAACCAAAATGCCGCTGTCTTCTTGTGTGCTCTAAGACCATCTCAGCCTCCATGTCTCCACATATGCTGACACTGCATTTATCATGTGTTGTATAGGATTTTGTCCTTGCAGGTACCAAGCATTTTAGAAGCAATAGTTTAAAATTTTTTCTGAATTAGATTTTATTTTCCTTCCAAATTTAAGAAAAGATTGTTTTAAAGACATTTTTATTGATAATCTTTTGTTGTGGGACTGGATTTAATTCTAGGCCAAGCTGGCTCTGTAGTATCTATTCCCTAATCCTTTTTTCATGAATATAATCAATTATAGAAGATTTGCAGATACTGCACTCCTACCATTTAAAAGTCACCACTATAAATCATGCAATATTTTTCCTTCCAGTTTTCCTTTTCTATCCCTTCAGTGTGCACTCATGGGCCATATTGGCTGCCCATGTTTATACTCCCCAATCACATGGGGAGAGCTTTTACTGAGGTGAGATACAGGTTTAGCTCTGAGGTTCTGAGTCAGGTGTAAAAGCTGAAACCAGGATATTTTCACCAGGCCAAAAACCATGTTGAAACTTGGTTGCCTCTCCAGCCTAAGGCAAGCATAAAAGCCCTGGTTTATTAACCAACAAGTGAGTGATTCCAAAATACGTACCATTTTTGCTTGCTTCTGAGTCCACCTGCATTTAGAGGAAAAAAAAAAAGCGGTCTGAGAATCAGATCATCCTGTGTAGGGTTTTGCAGATCTTTTGCTTTCTTGGTGTCTTCAGGAGAGCAGATTGGAAAGAGTGGTTGAATCAAAGATCCCACAACTGTCTTTTACAATTACTTGTACAATTAATTGTAACGGACACTTGTAGGAAGGCAGAAGCTTTTCCTGGATGATGCATCTATTTTGGTTGAGAATTTAAAAATTCTTAATCCAAGGGCGAAAACTTGCTGCTGAGGAAAAGGCCCATGTCATACAGTTGAATTTTCACTGCTGCCCTCTTGAATCTGTAGTAGGCTCCCACTGAACATTCCTCTGACCAGAGATATCATATATATCATCTGTAATTACATGGTCAGATATTTTTTGGGGGGGAGGTGGGGGTGCATGGTCTGGGAATCTAACCTGGGTCTCCTGCATGGAAGGCAAGCATTCTACTACTGAACCACCTGTGCACCTCATGGTCAGATTTTTAATTTAGTTGTCTGAACTCAATTGAAAAATAAAGGAAATAAACAATTTTATCTCATAGAAAGGGGACCTTACCTTGGAATTAGATGAAGCCTCCTCGACTGACCTGTCACTAAGAGACTTCTCCAACGGGCCCTCAGGTGCTGTGAGGAGGACACAGATTAAGTGTCATGGGTTATTTGGAGAGTTGCATACGACTTGGGAAGGGACAGGAGAATAAGGAGGCAAATGAACAATAAGCATGGAATGATCTCTTGCTCAGCCATCCTCCTTGGTGCAAAAGAATGGTGAAGGACAGAAGCAAAACATGAAAAGTAAGAAGCTTTGGCTTTGTACCTAAAAACATCCTAATGCAATGTGAAATATTCAGTGTACAAATGGTACTAAAATACATTCTGTGATTCAGTGACAGAGTCCTATCCCTCCTCCCATTAGTGCTGAAGCTAGGCTAATTGTCAGTGTCCTAATGATATTTCTAAGGTCACTGCAAACTTCATGAATCTGAAGCGCTTCTGTATAGTATTTTTCTCTTTATTGTAAGCAACATTTTACTGGTAGACTGGTTTTAATTCTAGGAAAATTATTTTGTATCAAGTCATTAAGATTTGTCATAAAGATCATAATTATAGATGTTTTCATAATACTGAAGCACTACCTATTAAAAATAAACATGTTCACCATATAATATATTTCCTTTGTCTTCCCTTTCATTATCATGTATATGTATTCATTGAGTGATGTGACTCTCTGTGCTTACAGTAACCAGCCCACAATGGGATGGTTCTTAGGGCAGAGAAACGAGTTGAGCAGTGATGCTCTATGCCAGCTTTATAAGAGAGATGCATGGGTGTGATGAATATTAAGCTAACAACTTAGTGGGAATTTGAGATCTTATTGGTTACTGTCCATCTACTGTGTGGCTCACAGGTTTGGTCATCTGTAGGGCATGAGGCCATGGAGTTATCAAACAGATGAAAATATCTTCCTGATTCTTGTCTTGACCCAACACTGGCAGATGTTGACCAACTTGATCTACTGATCCCTCACCACTCTCAGAACCTATGTGCTTTTCACACTAATGCACCTAATGCTAATCGGTGTTATGTGACCCCCTTAGTCTACCAAATATAGAAGAACGCTGTTCAGGATCCCTTTAAAGTAGGGCACTTTCTGGCATGTACATAGATGACAAAATTCCCTTGCATGGAGCTGATGACACATAGCTGTGAGTGAGATAAGTGCAACTTATGCAAGCACAGGGGCCACATGCCTTGGTTGACATTTGGATCTTCCATTTGGGATTTGGGATCTTGGGTCACTACCCGTGAACCTCAGAATCTCCATGTAAAGTGTGGGGAGAGTAAATATAATCCCAGGAATGACTTCGTTGAGGATTTTTTTTTTTAAATTTTTTTATTAATCAAAAAAAGAAAAGAAATTAACACAACATTTAGAAATCATTCCATTCTACACATGCACTCAGTAATTCTTAGTATCATCACATAGATGTATGATCATCATTTCTTAGTACATTTGCATCGATTTAGGAAAAGAACTAGCAAAACAGCAGAAAAAGATATAGAATGTTAATATAGAGAAGAGAATTAAAATAATAATACTAATAATATATATATATATAAAAAGGAAAAAAAAAAACAAAAACAAAAGATACAAACACACAAACAAACAAACAAAAAACCATATTTCAGGTGCAGCTTCATTCAGTGTTCCAACCTAGTTACATTACACTTAGGTATTATTGTGCTGTCCATTTTTGAGTTTTTGTATCTAGTCCTGTTGCACAGTCTGTATCCCTTCAGCTCCAATTACCCATTATCTTACCCTGTTTCTAACTCCTGCTGGTCTCTGTTACCAATGATATAGTCCAAGCTGATTCTCGAATGTCGGTTCACATCAGTGGGACCATACAGTATTTGTCCTTTAGTTTTTGGCTAGACTCACTCAGCATAATGTTCTCTAGGTCCATCTATGTTATTACATGCTTCATAAGTTTAGTCTGTCTTAAAGCTGCATAATATTCCATCGTAGGTATACGCCACAGTTTGTTTAGCCACTCGTCTGTTGATGGGCATTTTGGCTGTTTCCATCTCTTTGAAGTTGTAGATAATGCTGCTATAAACACTGGTGTGCAAATGTCCGTTTGTGTCTTTGCCCTTAAGTCCTTTGAGTATATTCCCAGCAATGGTATTGCTGGGTCGTAATCCATTCTGCCATTCTATGTCTTTTGATTGGGAAATTCAGTCCATTAACTTTTAGTGTTATTACTGTTTGGATAATATTTTCCTCTACCATTTTGGCTTTTGTATTATATATATCATATCTGATTTTCCTTCTTTCTACACTTTACTCCATACCTCTCTCTTCTGTCTTTTCGTATCTGACTCTAGTGCTCCCTTTAGTATTTTTTGCAGAGCTGGTCTCTTGGTCACAAATTCTCTCAGTGACTTTTTGTCTATAAATGTTTTAATTTCTCCTTCATTTTTGAAGGACAATTTTGCTGGATATAGGAGTCTTGGTTGGCAGTTTTTCTCTTTTAGTGATTTAAATATATCATCCCACTGTCTTCTAGCTTCCATGGTTTCTGCTGAGAAATCTACACATAGTCTTATTGGGTTTCTCTTGTATGTGACAGATTGTTTTTCTCTTGCTGCTTTCAAGATCCTCTCTTTCTCTTTGACCTCTGACATTCTAACTAGTAAATGTCTTGGAGAACGCCTATTTGGGTCTATTCTCTTTGGGGTGCGCTGCACTTCTTGGATCTGTATATTTAGGTCTTTCATAAGAGTTGGGAAATTTTCAGTGATAATTTCTTCCATTAGTTTTTCTCCTCCTTTTCCCTTCTCTTCTCCTTCTGGGACACCCACAACACGTATATTTGTGCGCTTCATATTGTCATTCAGTTCCCTGATTCCCTGCTCAAGTTTTTCCATTCTTTTCCCTATAGTTTCTGTTTCTTTTTGGAATTCAGTTGTTCCATCCTCCAGTTCACTAATTGTAGCTTCTGTCTCTTTAGATCTACCATTGTAGGTATCCATTGTTTTTTCCATTTTTTCTTCTTTGTCCTTCACTCCCACAAGTTCTGTGATTTGTTTTTTCAGATTTTCTATTTCTTCTTTTTGTTCAGCCCATATCTTCTTCATGTCCTCCCTCAATTTATTGATTTGGTTTTTGAAGAGTTTTTCCATTTCTGTTCGTATATTCAGCATTAGTTGTCTCAGCTCCTGTATCTCATTTGAACTATTGGTTTGTTCCTTTGATTGGGCCATATCTTCAATTTTCCGAGCGTCATCCATTATTTACTGCTGGTGTCTGGGCATTTGATCAGATCTCCCTGGGTGTGGGACCCAGCTGGTTGAAAGGTTTTTCTGTGGAATCTCTGGGCTCTGTTTTTCTTTTCCTGCCCAGTAGGTGGCGCTCGTGGCGGTCGTTTGTCTGCGGGGCAGTCGGCCAGGGAAACCGCGCGTGGAGGCGGGGGTCGCTGGCCGTGGCTTGGGGGAGTGCCGGTCCAAATTGCCCAGCTGGCCCGAGACGCCAAGCGTGATGGGAGGGCCCTGCTATCCAATGTTCCCAGTCAGACCGGGGAGCCATGTGCGTGGAGGGGACCCCAGACGCCAGCCACCCCAGCCGGGAAAACGTGCACCCCTCGGGTATCTCACAGCAGTGGATTCTCCCTACCCGTTCAGCCGTTCCAGAATGGGGTATGCTGTCTTTTTTGGTCTCTGTCGTGACTCCGGGAGCTGTTTCGTATTGTTTCTGTTTCTTTAGTTGCTTTTCTGGAGGAGGAACTAAGACCCGCGCGTCTTACTAAGCCGCCATCTTCTCCGGAAGTTCGTTGAGGATTTTATGAGTTAATATATACAATGTGTCAGGGGTCATGGGATTATTTTTGAGAATGTTTGTAATGGCAGTTGTCCAGTCTAAGTTGAATGGATCTCTTGGGGAAACACAAACACACTAACTCCCCCTACCACATTCTCTCCCCCTACCACATTCATACTCTCACCACATAGACTCAGTACATATACATGGCCCTTAACCCACATACATGTCCCCTAACCCACAGACTCACAAATTCATGCCACCTAGAGAGAACACTGCTGCTTTCAGGTATGTAGAACATGCCCATAATCATTCCCTGGAAAATTCTTTTCGTTAATGACACTGCCAATCCTCATTCCCGCCAGGAGCTGGAACCAGGATGGCTCTCTAGGCAGACATGCTAACAATGCCTTAGCTGTCTTTTCTCCAGATTTGTCCCCATGTCAGCAATTCTACATACGTACCATTTTGCATCTATATTCATTAGAGAGATTAGATTGGTCTGTAGTTTTCTTTTTTTGTAATATCTTTGCCTGGTTTTGGTATGAGGTGATGTTGGCTTCATAGAATGAATTAGGTAGTTTTCCCTCCACTTTGATTTTTTTGAAGAGTTTGAGGAGAGTTGGTACTAATTCTTTCTGTAATGTTTGATAGAATTCACATGTGAAGCCGTCTGGTCCTGGACTTTTCTTTTTAGGAAGCTTTTGAATGACTAATTCAATTTCTTTACTTGTGATTGGTTTGTTGAGGTCATCTATGTCTTCTTGAGTCAAAGTTGGTTGTTCATGTCTTTCCAGGAACCCGTCCATTTCATCTAAATTGTTGTATTTATTAGCGTAAAGTTGTTCATAGTATCCTGTTATTACGTCCTTTATTTCTGTGAGGTCAGTAGTTATGTCTCCTCTTCCATTTCTGATCTTATTTATTTGCATCCTCTCTCTTCTTCTTTTAGTCAATCTTGATAAGGGCCCATCAATCTTATTGATTTTCTCATAGAACCAACTTCTGGTCTTATTGATTTTCTCTATTGTTTTCATGTTTTCAATTTCATTTATTTCTGCTCTGATCTTTGTTATTTCTTTCCTTTTGCTTGCTTTGGGATTAGTTTGCTGTTCTTTCTCCAGTTCTTCCAAGTGGACAGTTAATTCCTGCATTTTTGCCTTTTCTTCTTTTCTGATATAGGCATTTAGGGCAATAAATTTCCCTCTTAGCACTGCCTTTGCTGCGTCCCATAAGTTTTGATATGTTGTGTTTTCATTTTCATTTGCCTCGAGGTATTTACTGATTTCTCTTGCAATTTCTTCTTTGACCCTCTCGTTGTTTAAGAGTGTGTTGTTGAGCCTCCACGTATTTGTGAATTTTCTGGCATTCCGCCTATTATTGATTTCCAACCTCATTCCTTTATGATCCAAGAAAGTGTTGCGTATGATTTCAATCTTTTTAAATTTGTTAAGACTTGCTTTGTGACCCAGCATATGGTCTATCTTTGAGAATGATCCATGAGCACTTGAGAAAAAGGTGTATCCTGCTGTTGTGGGATGTAATGTCCTATAAATGTCTGTAAAGTCTAGCTCATTCATAGTAATATTCAGATTCTCTATTTCTTTATTGATCCTCTGTCTAGATGTTCTGTCCATTGATGAGAGTGGTGAATTGAAGTCTCCAACTATTATGGTATATGTGTCTATTTCCCTTTTCAGTGTTTGCAGTGTATTCCTCACGTATTTTGGGGCATTCTGGTTCAGTGCGTAAATATTTATGATTGTTATGTCTTCTTGTTTAATTGTTCCTTTTATTAGTAGATAGTGTCCTTCTTTGTCTCTTTTAACTGTTTTACATTTGAAGTCTAATTTGTTGGATATTAGTATAGCTACTCCTGCTCTTTTCTGGTTGTTATTTGCATGAAATATCTTTTCCCAACCTTTCACTTTCAACCTATGTTTATCTTTGGGTCTAAGATGTGTTTCCTGTAGACAGCATATAGAAGGATCCTGTTTTTTAATCCATTCTGCCAGTCTATGTCTTTTGATTGGGGAATTCAGTCCATTAACATTTAGTGTTATTACTGTTTGGATAATATTTTCCTCTACCATTTTGCCTTTTGTATTATATATATCATATCTGACTTTCCTTCTTTCTACACTCTTCTCCATACCTCTCTCTTCTGTCTTTTCGGTTCTGACTCTAGTGCTCCCTTTAGTATTTCTTGCAGAGCTGGTCTCTTGGTCACAAATTCTCTCAGTGACTTTTTGTCTGAGAATGTTTTAATTTCTCCCTCATTTTTGAAGGACAACTTTGCTGAATATAGGAGTCTTGGTTGGCAGTTTTTCTCTTTTAGTAATTTAAATATATCATCCCACTGTCTTCTAGCTTCCATGGTTTCTGCTGAGAAATCTACACATAGTCTTATTGGGTTTCCCTTGTATGTGATGGATTCTTTTTCCCTTGCTGCTTTCAAGATCCTCTCTTTCTCTTTGACCTCTGACATTCTAACTAGTAAGTGTCTTGGAGAACGCCTATTTGGGTCTAATCTCTTTGGGGTGCACTGCACTTCTTGGATCTGTAATTTTAGGTCTTTCATAAGAGTTGGGAAATTTTCAGTGATAATTTCTTCCATTAGTTTTTCTCCTCCTTTTCCCTTCTCTTCTCCTTCTGGGACACCCACAACACGTATATTTGTGCGCTTCATATTGTCCTTCAGTTCCCTGATACCCTGTTCAAATTTTTCCATTCTTTTCCCGATAGTTTCTGTTTGCTTTTGGAATTCAGATGTTCCATCCTCCAAATCACTAATTCTATCTTCTGTCTCTTTGAATCTATCATTGTAGGTATCCATTGTTTTCTCCATCTTTTTTACTTTATCCTTCACTTCCATAAGTTCTGTGATTTGTTTTTTCAGTTTTTCTGTTTCTTCTGTTCAGCCCATGTCTTCTTCATGTCCTCCCTCAATTTATCGATTTCATTTTTGAAGAGGTTTTCCATTTCTGTTCATATATTCAGCATTAGTTGTCTCAGCTCCTGTATCTCATTTGAACTATTGGTTTGTTCCTTTGACTGGGCCATATTTTCAATTTTCTGAGCGTGATCCGTTATCTTCTGCTGGTGTCTGGGCATTTAGTCAGATTTCCCTGGGTGTTGGACCCAACAGTTTGGAAGATTTTTCTGTGAAATCTCTGGGTTCTGTTTTTCTTATCCTGCCCAGTAGGTGGAGCTCATGGCACACGTTTGTCTGTTGGTCCCACCAGAAAAAGGTGCTGTGGGTCCTTTAACTTTGGAAAACTCTCGCCGTGGGGGAGGTTTGCCAGCCAAAGCGGCTTGGAAGAGTGCCAGCCGGCCCGGGGATCCAAATGCGGGGAGGGTCGCCGGCCGCCGCAGCCCGGGAGAGCACCCGTCCGAATTTCCTAGTTGGCCCGGGGCGCCAAGCGTGGCGGGAGGGCACCAGCCGGCGCAGCCCGGGAGAGTGCACCGCTCCCAGCTGGACCGGGGAGTCACGTGTTTGGAGGGGACCCCAGTCACCGTTCTCCGCAGCCTGGGGATCTCCGATCCAATTCTCTCAGTTGGTCCGGGGGGCCGCGCGTGGGGGGAGCACCAGCCCCCGCGGCTTGAGGGGACTGCCTGCCCAATTCTGCCAGTTGGCCTGGGAAGGAGGAAGGGAGGGACTCCGGCCGCTTGCCGCCCTGCCCGGGGAAGCCCGCGCCCCTCGGCGATCTCACCGGAGCGGGTTCTCCCAGCCAGTCAGCTGTTCCAGGATGGGATACACTGTCTTTTTGATCTCTGTCGTGGCTCTGGGAGCTGTTCTATATCGTTTCTACTCCCCTGGTAGCTGTTCTGGAGGAGGAACTAAGATCCGTGCATCTTACTAAGCCGCCATCTTCTCCGGAAGTCCTCCAAGGAAATTTTATGCATTGTTTCTAACGTACATGGGAAGACATCTTTGCCTGAAATCCACTGAAAAAGAAAAAAACAAAAAAGGAACCTTTCTACTTTAGACAAGGAATAGCTACCTCACCTTGTCATTATGTGGGATCTCCTCATGTTCTTGTCCAGCTGCCACCATCAGCTGTTCCTGGAGAGCTAGGAGGACACAAAGTAACTCAGCACATTGATGTGTTATTCATAATTGTGCAGGGAATATTCTTGGACAAGACAGTAGTATGTAGGGTTGGTAGTTTAACAAGCTGGGTGTCAGTTGTTGAGTTGCCATCTCCCATGACAAAAGGAGGATGGCAAGCAGAGTAGTAAGAAAGAAACAAGAATCAGTGTCTTAGATTTGTAGTTAATGGCCATCTAAAGCAACTGGCCATAGTCAATCTACAAATGCTACTTAGATACACACTGTGATTCCATGAAAAAGTTCCATAACACCTCCTGATTTTTCACTGTCTCACCAAAATTGTCAGTATTTTCTTGACATCTTCTAGACCAATTCAACCTCCAGGGGTCCACATTTACTGACACAACATTTACCATATATTCTGTAGGAATTTCCACTTGATTAGAAGCAACCTGGTTGGTGGACTGGATATAATTTTAGGCAGTACATTTTTTGCACTCATTCATTAATAGTTTGCTGTAAAGAAATATCAATTATAGAAGATTTGAAAATATCTAAATCTTACCCTTATTAATCATATTGTTTTCATTCAGACTTCCATTTCTATACCATGTGTATGTATTCATTGAATTATTCGTTGTCTATCATTGACCCTCAACAGTGGGACAGTCATCATGGAGGGAAGCATAGGTTGAGTGCTGGTGCCATCTAACCCAGGGTTCTAGGAGAGTTTCAACAAGGGTGTTGGACACCAAGTGAAGAACCAGGTCTTACATTGAGTTCTTATTTATCAATAACTTTAATATGTCTCACTCACAGGATTTGAGGATCTCATGGTGATTATGTTATTAAATGCAGTAAGTTATCTTCACAATGCCTGTATGCTATGATCAACAGATTTGGGATCTGTCATGGTTAGGGACAGGTGTCAACTTGGCCAAGTTGTGGTACCTGTTCATCTGATTGGGCAAGCGCTGGCCTGTCTGTTGCAATGAGGACATTTCATAGGATTAGGTCATGATCACGTCAGCTACATCCACAGCTGATTCCATTTGTAATCAGCCAAAGGGGAGTGTCTTCTGCAATTAGTGATGCTAAATCCAATCATGGGAAGCCTTTTAAGGAGGACTCAGAGGAGACAGGTTGCATTCCTGCTTTGGCTGGTGAGCCTCTCCTGTGGAGTTCGTCCAGGCCATCCATTGGCGTCATCGGCTTCGCAGCCTGCCCTGTGGATTTTGGACTCTGCGTTCCTACAATTAGTGATGCTAAATCCAATCATGGGAAGCCTTTTAAGGAGGACTCAGAGGAGACAGGTTGCATTCCTGCTTTGGCTGGTGAGCCTCTCCTGTGGAGTTCGTCCAGGCCATCCATTGGAGTCATCGGCTTCGCAGCCTGCCCTGTGGATTTTGGACTCTGCGTTCCTACGGTCACGTGAGACACTTTCATAAATTTTATATTTGCAAGTGTTCCCTGTTGGTTCTGTTTCTCTAGAGAACCCTAACTAATACATCTTGGTACCGAGAGTGGGGTGGTTCTTAAGGAACAGAATCTTAAAAATGGGTTTTTATGAATGGTTTTCTACTCTGACTGGGCTCAGAGACACTAAGGACTCTGATTCCCATAATCAGAATGACACTCCCAATCCATGGACTGAGTTGGCAAAGGAGATAGTCAAAATATCATCATTTGATTCTCCTAATGCTTCGCTTGTACGAAGCCAGACTCTGGGGGATAATGTTTTTGACACCTTTACAGAGTTTTGTAGGAATAAGAGTTATAGAGATGTTGGTTGGTTGTTGTTAGATACACTGTCTACATTAAAGGGTGAAAGGGATGGGCTTAAGGCTTCAAACAAGAAGCTTAAGTGCCGTCTGAAAGATGTAGAGGTTTCTATGAGTATCTTGAAGGAAAATTTTATTTCCTGTAGCCGTAGACTTGAGATCTCTGAAAATCAGACTCAGAATCTTATTGTTAGAGTAGCAACTTTACAACGTAAACTGAAATCTCAGTCTCGCATGTTGTCTGCCGTTAAAGTGAGGGCATTGATTGGAAAGGAGTGGGACCCTGAAAAATGGGATGGTGACATATGGATTGATAACGATGTTGGGGGTGAGGTTGAAACCCTAGACCATGCTGAGCCTTCTTTAGATAACCCTGTAATAGTCTGCCCTGAGGACATAGCCGCCCCACCTCCAGCCTGCCTTGAGAAATTGGCCACCCAACCTCCTCCTGAAGGGATTAGCCCTAGAGTTATTAATCCTGTTTCACCAGATGAAACTGCAAATGAAAGCCCTGAAGCAAATGGCTTGGAAGATATTTCTAATTCTTTTCATGACCCACCCCCACTACCCCTCATTTCTTCTAGACCTATAACTAGACTAAAGTCCCAACAGGCCCCTAAAGGTGAGGTACAAAGCATCACACATGAGGAGGTACGTTATACTCCAAAAGAACTGTGTGAGTTTTCCAATTTATATAGACAGAAATCAGGGGAATATGTGTGGCAATGGATTTTAAGAGTGTGGGATAATGGTGGGAGGAATATAAGGCTGGATCAGGCTGAATTTATTGATATGGGCCCACTAAGCAGAGATTCTGCATTCAATGTTATAGCTAGAGCAGTTAGAAAAGGTGTTAACAGCTTGTTTGGGTGGTTGGTTGAAACATGGATCAAAAGGTGGCCAACATTACCTGAGGTTGAAATGCCAGAACTGCCCTGGTATAATGTAGATGAGGGGATCCAGAGGCTTAGAGAGATTGGGATGTTAGAGTGGATTTATCATGCAAAGCCTGCTCTTACACCCCAGGAATGTCCAGAGGATGCACCTTTTACCAGAACAGTGAGAAATAAATTTGTGAGACTAGCACCATCATCCCTCAAGAGCTCTGTGGTTGCACTTCTCTGTAGGTCAGATGTTACTGTAGGAACTGCTGTCACTGAGCTGGAATCCTTAAACACAATGGGGATGACAGGATCCCGAGTTGGCAGAAGCCAGGTGGCAGCACTTAATCACCAAAGACAGGGTAGACGCAGGTATTATAATAGACAACAAACTCAAAGGAGGCATCAAAATTATATGACACGCAGAGATTTGTGGCATTGGCTAGTAAATCATGGGGTGCCTAGAAATACAATAGAAGGGCAGCCTACTAAATTCTTGTTGGAGCTGTATAAACAAAAGAGTTCTAGGTCAAGGGAACAGAAGTCTAACCTGAATTACAAAAACACAGAGTCACGGCCCCTTAACCAATTTCCAGACTTGAAACAGTTTACAGACCCTGAGCCCCTTGAATGAAGGGGAGGCCAGGTCCCTATGGGGAAGAAACCTGTTACACTGCCACAAATTTATACTGTTAACCTTCCTCTAAGTCTTACCCAAGGAGACCGACGGCCTTTTACCAGGGTAACTGTGCATTGGGGAAAAGGAAATGATCAGATATTTCGGGGATTATTAGACACTGGTTCAGAAGTGACATTAATTCCAGGGGACCCAAAACGTCACTCTGGACCACCAGTCAGAGTGGGGGCTTATGGAGGCCAGGTGATCAATGGAGTTTTAGCTCAGGTCCGTCTCACAGTGGGTCCAGTGGGCCCCCGGACCCATCCTGTAGTTATTTCCCCAGTTCCGGAATGTATAATTGGCATAGACATACTGAGCAACTGGCAGAATCCCCACGTTGGTTCTCTAACTCGTGCAGTGAGGGCTATTATGGTGGGAAAGGCCAAGTGGAAGCCACTAGAACTGCCCCTACCAAGCAAAATAGTAAATCAAAAGCAATACCGTATTCCTGGAGGGATTGCAGAGATTACTGCCACTCTTAAGGACTTGAAAGATGCAGGGGTGGTGATTCCCACCACATCACCATTCAACTCTCTTATTTGGCCTGTGCAGAAAACAGATGGGTCTTGGAGAATGACAGTGGATTATCGTAAACTCAACCAGGTGGTAACTCCAATTGCAGCTGCTGTTCCAGATGTAGTATCATTGCTTGAGCAAATCAATACATCCCCTGGTACCTGGTATGCAGCTATTGATCTGGCAAATGCTTTTTTCTCAATAGCTATTAGTAAGGACCACCAGAAACAGTTTGCTTTCAGCTGGCAAGGTCAGCAATATACTTTCACTGTCCTACCTCAGGGGTATATCAACTCTCCAGCCCTATGTCATAATCTTGTTCGCAGAGACCTTGATCGTTTCTCCCTCCCACAAGACATCACACTGGTCCATTATATTGATGATATCATGTTGATTAGACCTAGTGAGCAAGAAGTAGCAACTACTCTAGATTTACTGGTAAGGCATTTGCGTGTCAGAGGATGGGAGATAAATCCAACAAAAATACAGGGGCCTTCCACCTCAGTAAAATTTCTAGGTGTCCAGTGGTGTGGGGCATGTTGAGATATCCCTTCTAAGGTGAAGGATAAATTGCTGCATCTGGCCCCTCCCACAACCAAAAAAGAGGCACAACGCCTAGTTGGTCTTTTTGGATTTTGGCGACAACATATTCCTCATTTGGGTGTGCTACTCCGGCCCATTTATCGAGTGACCAGAAAAGCTGCTAATTTAGAGTGGGGACCTGAACAAGAGGAGGCTCTGCAACAGGTCCAGGCTGCTGTGCAAGCTGCTCTGCCACTTGGGCCATATGATCCAGCAGATCCAATGGTGCTGGAAGTGTCAGTGGCAAATAGAGATGCTGTCTGGAGCCTTTGGCAGGCCCCTATAGGAGAATCACAACGCAGACCCTTAGGATTTTGGAGCAAAGCCTTAACATCTGCTGCAGATAACTACTCTCCTTTTGAGAAACAGCTTTTGGCCTGCTACTGGGCCTTAGTAGAGACTGAATGCTTAACCATGGGCCACCAAGTTACCATGAGACCTGAGTTGCCTATCATGAGTTGGGTGTTGTCTGACCCACCAAGCCATAAAGTTGGGCGTGCACAGCAGCACTCTATTGTAAAATGGAAATGGTATATACGAGATAGAGCCAGAGCAGGTCCTGAAGGCACAAGTAAGTTACATGAAGAAGTGGCACAAATGCCCATGGTTTCCACTCCTGCTGCCACATTACCTTCTCTTTCCCAGACCAGAGCTATGGCCTCTTGGGGAGTTCCTTACAGTGAATTGACTGAGGAAGAGAAAACTCGGGCCTGGTTTACAGATGGTTCAGCACGATATGCAGGTGCCACCCGAAAGTGGACAGCTGCAGCATTACAACCCCTTTCTGGGGTGTCCTTGAAGGACAGTGGTGAAGGGAAATCCTCCCAGTGGGCAGAACTTCGAGCAGTGTGCCTGGTTGTTCATTTTGCTTGGAAGGAAAACTGGCCAGAGGTGCGTTTGTATACTGACTCATGGGCTGTTGCTAATGGTTTGGCTGGATGGTCAGGGACTTGGAAAGACCATAATTGGAAAATTGGTGACAAAGAGGTCTGGGGAAGAAGTATGTGGATAGACCTTTCTGAGTGGGCTAAAAACATGAAGATATTTGTGTCCCATGTGAATGCACACCAGAGGGTGACTTCAGCAGAGGAAGATTTTAATAATCAAGTGGATAAGATGACCCGTTCTATGGATACCAGTCAGCCTGTTTCCCCAGCAACTCCTGTTATTGCCCAATGGGCTCATGAACAAAGTGGTCATGGTGGTAGGGATGGAGGTTATGCATGGGCTCAGCAACATGGACTTCCACTCACCAAGGCTGACCTGGCTACAGCCACTGCTGAGTGCCCAATCTGCCAGCAGCAGAGACCCACACTCAGCCCCCGATATGGCACCATTCCCCGAGGTGACCAGCCAGCTACATGGTGGCAGGTTGATTACATTGGACCACTCCCTTCATGGAAGGGGCAGCGATTTGTTCTAACTGGAATAGACACATACTCTGGATATGGGTTTGCTTTCCCTGCACGCAATGCTTCTGCCAAAACTACCATCTGTGGGCTTACAGAATGCCTTATCCATCGTCATGGTATTCCACATAGCATTGCTTCGGATCAAGGAACACACTTCACAGCAAATGAAGTGCGAGAATGGGCACATGCTCATGGAATTCTCTGGTCTTACCATGTTCCCCATCATCCAGAAGCTGCTGGATTGATAGAACGGTGGAATGGCCTTTTGAAAACTCAATTACAGTGCCAACTAGGTGGCAAAAACTTGAAAGGCTGGGGTAATGTTCTCCAGGAAGCTGTGTATGCTCTGAATCAGCGTCCACTGTATGGTGCTGTTTCTCCCATAGCCAGGATCCATGGGTCCAGGAACCAAGGGGTGGAAATGGGTGTGGTGCCACTCATTATTACTCCTAGTGATCCACTAGGAAAATTTCTGCTTCCTGTCCCTGCTACCCTGAGTTCTGCTGGTCTACAGGTTTTAGTTCCAAAACAGGGTATGCTTTCTCCAGGAGAAACAACAGCGATACCACTGAACTGGAAGTTAAGATTGCCACCTGGCCACTTTGGGCTACTTATGCCTCTGGATCAACACACCAAGAAGGGGATTACGTTATTGTCTGGGGTAATTGACCCTGACTATCAGAAGGAAGTAGGACTGCAACTACATAATGGAGGTAAAGAAGAGTTTTCTTGGAATATAGGAGATCCCCTGGGGCGTCTATTAGTACTACCATGCCCTGTGATTAAAATCAATGGAAAACTGCAACAACACAATCCAGGCAGGACCACTAATGGCTCTGAGACTTCAGGAATGAAGGTTTGGGTCACCCCACCAGGCAAAGAACCACGGCCAGCTGAAGTGCTTGCTGAGGGGAAAGGGAACATGGAATGGGTAGTGGAAGAAGGTAGTGATAAATATGAATTTTGACTACGTGATCAGTTACAGAAACGAGGACTGTAATGCTATTTTGTTTGTGTTATACTATTTAAGTTGTAAGATATCAAGTTTAAGAATGAATGTTGCCCAAGGATTTGCACGCTATTCTGGAGAGATTTAATGTGTTTCCAGTTATATGCAGGACAGTTGAGTATTGTCAGGTTAAAAAAAAAAAGTGTGTGCTTATTTGTTTTCATTTGGAAATTAAGTATGGTCTAAGGTGATATATATATATATATATATATATGTGCCAAGTTGACAAGGGGTGGACTGTCATGGTTAGGGACAGGTGTCAACTTGGCCAAGTTGTGGTACCTGTTCATCTGATTGGGCAAGCGCTGGCCTGTCTGTTGCAATGAGGACATTTCATAGGATTAGGTCATGATCACGTCAGCTACATCCACAGCTGATTCCATTTGTAATCAGCCAAAGGGGAGTGTCTTCTGCAATTAGTGATGCTAAATCCAATCATGGGAAGCCTTTTAAGGAGGACTCAGAGGAGACAGGTTGCATTCCTGCTTTGGCTGGTGAGCCTCTCCTGTGGAGTTCGTCCAGGCCATCCATTGGAGTCATCGGCTTCGCAGCCTGCCCTGTGGATTTTGGACTCTGCGTTCCTACGGTCATGTGAGACACTTTCATAAATTTTATATTTGCAAGTGTTCCCTGTTGGTTCTGTTTCTCTAGAGAACCCTAACTAATACAGGATCTATATGCCAGGCACATAGACGCTGGAACTCCCTTGCCTGGTGTACAATGATCTCATGGCTAAGTGGTAAGGGCATCACATGTGTCTATGAGCCTGGGTTCACATTTAGGTTCTTCACCTTATTAATACAAGAGTTTGTGTTTATCTCTGTACCTTAGTTTCTCCATCTGGTCATGTGTATAGTAAGCAAACCCCAGGTGTAGCTGTGGTGAGGTTAGAGCAAGCTAATGTACGTGAAATGTGCAGTGGTTATAGGATATATTTGAGAAAGTTGTCACCGGCAGTTGTCTAGTGTAAGCAGGACATACCAGCTGTAGAAATGCACACAGTCTCCCCTACAAACTCACCTACAAACCCACTGTCACACCACAGAGACTCACACGTGGGCTTCCTTAAGCCCTCAAACACTCAAACCTTTAGCATCTAAAATGGACACAGGTGGTGCCAGGAAACATAGAAAGAAGGACAGGTTTCTTTAACTGAAAAAAATTTTTGTAACCCCAATTTTCATTCCCCCATGAACTGGAATCTAGCTTTATTTCTCCAGACTAAAGCTTGTAGGAAGTACCCTATTTAAATTATCTCAATTTCTTCCCACAGCAGATGGATGAGCCCAGAATACCTACTTTTTTCACTTGATCTTGAGGTCACCTGCAATTGAAGAGAAGAATGTACAGTGAGAATCAGGCCATGCTATGTCATGATTGCTCAGTTCTTGATATTTTATAAAAACAGTTGGGAAACAGTGTCAAGTAAAGATCCCATGAAAAAGCATAGAAGTCACCTTTGGGAAATGCTCAAGCTTTTCCTGGAGAATGTGTCTCCGAAGTCCATTTTGGTGGTAGTTACAAAAGTCTTAATCAGAAGGAAAAATGGCTGCTGAGGCAAAAGTCCTTTCTCATGTGATTTATAACCTGATGTGGCCACTTATAATACCCTCTTGTATCAGTGATCAGCTGATAGGATTTCCCTTCCAACTCTTCCTTCCCCCAAAGAACATCAGCTAAAATCTATGCTATGCATGATCATATTTTAAGATCCGTAGTCAATTAAAAATGAATGAGTCTGAGAAAGGCACATTTCTATCTTAGACAAAACCTGATGATCTTACCTCTGCATTAGACGGGGCCTCCAGATCCTTCTTGTCACTAGGAGCCTCTTCTGCCAAGTTCTCTAGGGGAGCTAGGGGGACACAGAGTAACCGTCAGTCCATTGGGAGTGCTGATAACATTACTTAGGAAACTTTGCTTGTCTTTGACAAGAGGCTCCAGTGTATGGGGCTGCTTGGGTTGCACAAAGGACTGTGGTGCTCTCAGCCTTCCTTTGTGGAAGAAAGAGACACCAAGGAGAGGAACCCAGAAAGTAATATGAAATAGGGTCCTTGGCTTTGTAACAAAAGACAATCAAAATCAACATGAAATAGTTTGTAAATTATGTTTACAATGTTGTATTATCGTCACCACAATTTATTTACACAACTTTTTCTTTAGCTTAAATAGAGATTCTATATCCACTACCTATTAGCCCCATTCCCCTTTCTCCCTATCCCCCTGCAACCTGTAATCCCATTACTGTCTCTATGAATTCTCTTATTCTACGATATTTCATTGAAGTGGAATCATATAATATTTGTCATTTTATATTTTTTCTAGGCACATGGTAATAATGTAATCAAATATATTGCCGTTTCTCCTCAATTCTTATCATATATTGGCTAAGTAGTGAAGAGTGATTTCACTACCAGATTTTGCCTTTTATCCAAATTGGTGACTTTGAACTCCCAGGTCTATGGTTGACCAGAAGGTGTGAAAGTAGTAGTAGGGTGGATTGACAGGTGCCCTGGATGATGTGACTATTGAGGTTAGGATGGGCAGTGTTTGAGAACTCTCGTAGGCTCAAGAAATTTCAGGCACATTATTCATGTGTCAAGACCTCCATTGCACAATGTCTAATATTCCTGTGGCTGATGGTTGTTTTTTGGTTTTTTTTTTGGTATGTTGTACTGTGGGGGTCACATTTCATTCTTTTTCCATGTGACTGTCTTGTTATCGCAGCACCATTTGTTGAATTTTTGGGGGGTGGGGTGGGGAAAGTGCATGGACTGGGAATTGTGGCTGAGCTTTAAGTGCAGGTCCATTGCTCAGAGAATCAAAATTGGGCTCACATGAATGGATACATGTTTTGTATCTTCCACATAGAAGTACATGAGATTGTGGACATTAATCTCTGTGCCGCCGTTTCTCCATCTGAGTTGTGTGTACAGTAAAGGAACCCAATGCATATGGCTATGATGAGGATTGAATAAGCTATTACATGTAAGCTGTAAGTGGTCAAATGGGATTAATTCTTGACATCGTTGACTGTGGCAATTGTTCTATGTAAATAGGCTTTACATCTTGGATATACACACAAGCATTTACACACACACACACACACACACACATTCATAAACACACTACAATGACTTGTTGGCAGCTCCCAACTCCAATTCATGTTAATCCATAGAACCCAAAGAGAACCCAGCTCATTTCAGGGACTTTAGAAACAGAGACAGAGTTCTTTACCTGGAAATCACTTTCTTTCACCACACTTCCCGTTCTAACTCTCGTATGGAATCAGGGAATTGTGTGGCTCTCCACACTAGTGCTAGCAAGGAAGCCCCACCAAACCCATGTAGATTTCTTTTCTCTGTCAGTGAGTGATTCCAGAATATGCACCTTTTCCTCTTGTTCTTGACACCACCTATATTGAAGGAAAATAAACCCTATGAAGATCCGATTATGCTATGCATTGTTTGCACGAGTCTTTTGCTCTCTTAGTCATTCTAGAACACCAGATGTGAAATCACGATCCAGTCAAAGAACACAAAAGCAAGGGTAGATAGAAGATACTTGTAGAAAAGGTACAAGCTTTCCTAGATGATTTCTTTCAAATCCATTTCATGGGCAATCATCAAATTCTTAAAGCAAAGAATAAAAGGATGCCTCAGGAAAGACTCTCTAGTATACATTTTCCATTCTGACACTGCCAACATTGCATACCCTTTTGAAATCAGCTACCAGTTGGTCAGGTATTCTGCCCCCTGCCCCAAGTAAACAGTACCTAAATTCTATAATCTACATGGAAAGGTTTTCAAATCTGAACTTGGTTGAAAAATAAAGAAACCAAGAAAGCAATATATTTCAAATAAAGAAACCAGCCTTACCATGGTGTTGGATGGGTTTGCCTCATCTGCCTTGTAATAAGGAATCTTCTCCAATGGGTCCCGTGGGGGAGCTGGGAGGATATGAAGTAACCAGCAATACACTTGTGGTGCTGCTCCTGAACTGCTCAGGGAATTTTAGTTGACCAGGACAAAGGGTCTCTTATGAAATTTTTGGTTAACCATTATGAATTGAACTGCTTCTGGGCTATCTGCTTCATAAATTTTATTACCCTTTTCATCTATGTACATTGCCTATTTTTCTGCATGTGCAACTAACTGTCTATGAACTTGGTTATTGATCAGTTCCTGTAAGTTCTTTGATCTAGTTTTCTGTCTATGGCTTTGTATTGAAAGATGGACCACTCATTGTATATTTGAGAAAAAAATTACTCTGTTACCCCCTGCTTCTCTCTAGGGAGGGGAATGAGTTGGGCAAAAGTATAAATAGTAACAACTGTAAATTGGGGATTTTGGGTAACTACCAAGTATGAAAGGAATTGTGTGTTTTAGTTCATAAATTGACTTTTAGATATACACATTTAATACTGAACTAAATACACATTTCAAGATGAAAAGTAGCAGGAAGGCATGATAAAAGCAAATGTGAGAACGCTTCATTATGTGAAATGCCTCTCTGTTCATTTCAGCCAATACAGAATCACTCCAGATTTCTGAAATTAATAATTTACTATGTCCTTAATGCGCACAAAACAACAGTGAAATAGACATCACCATATTCTCCCAAGTGAATAGCTAATATCTCAGGAGTAAAGAGTGGGGACATCAAAGAAATACTGAATATTTCTAAATGGAGATTAATTTAAAAGAACTCGCTTGTTAGAAAAAACAAAGTAAAAAATAAGGGGTAAAACAAAACTATACCACATATCTAAAACTGTGTTGAAATTGAAGAGGAGAAACTGTAAAGAGGATGAGAAAGAATTTGAGAAAAGTTAACTTTGCCCATTTTGGGGGATTGAAGTAATTGAGTAGGCCATGACGAGCATACCTCTTGAACAGCAGTTATAGATTTCCCATGTGTACAGACCAGCGCTGAGAGCTTCTTTACCTGCTGCGAACAGTGGACCTCTCTGCAGAGTGGCAGTTGGTACCACGAGCTGTATGTGCACCGTTGGATAACTGCTGCAGGCCATCCTAGAATTTTCCGAGCGCATGTGTTCTCTACATTGCAAGGCCCAACTGCTGCTACCTAGACACACGTATTTTTACATGGACAAGAGTTATTAAGCATAAATGTTTCAAAAAACTGAACCCTGGATCCACTTATGATTATTTTCTGTTTTTGAAAATAGATTATATGAGAGAAATGACCTGCACTCCCTCTTCTGTATCATCAGTAGTGAGATTACAGGGTGAAAAGGAACAAAACCGACATGCTTTGAAGAAGTAGAGGTTTCATTTTTTTATTTGAAATACCACCCTTTTGTCATTTCTACCATCCCTGGGTCAGCAAACATTTCTAGAAGAAATAATTTAAAATTTGTTCTGGATTAGATAAAAACAGCATCGGTATATCAGTTTAAAAGGTGATTTTTCTCTAAGAATATAGTTATCCAATTATATATATCCTTCTCTCATCATCTCTGCATATTACCTAGTTTTCCTCATTCTACAACTAACTAACTGTATGTGCTTAACATTTTCTCAGTCTGTATTAATTCACTACACAGTGAATTGTCTATCATTGTGCATGGGAAAGGCTGGCTTTTCACCAAAAAATTTTAAAAATCACTATATTATTACCAGTGCATTCTTGTTATGGATGAACATGTTGGATAAACACATATAATTAAGGTAAATGGAGGATTAATTGTGAATCCTGGGTCATATAGTGACCCTCAGCCTTGCAAATTTTTGTTATCAATGAAAACTAATTACATGAAGGCATGTATGATCTATCCCCAAATACAAGGGAAAAGTGAAAAATTTAGAATTAAATGAGGGAACTGCCATGTTTCAAATAAAATAGGTACACCCCATCGTAAAAAGTACTATACTTCAAATAACCATCATTGCTGATACCTCTCAAATTTCTAGACCTAATAAATCAAACAGCTCATTGATAAGGAATAAAAATGGCATCATTACAAATGTTGCCATAATTTCTCCAATGATTTTCCCAACTGAGGGAGGTGGTTGAATGGTTGTAAAAGAGAACCGATGATACTATAATGTCCTAACAGAATCTCAAAGGCCCCCAGCTTGACAAAAATTTTATATATGCTTTGTTGAAAAATACAACAGCTGAATATCAGCTTCACACATGAATGTCAAATTGAAATGAAAAATGATTAGGAAATATTTGCATAAAATATAACCCTCGTATAGGCGGAGTACCATGTAAAAGACAAGTAATTCAGGATCCCCATTTTTGGAGAACAGTTAGATGAAGATGAGAAGTTTCCTTCTTCCTGCTCCCCAAGTGGCCACGGTAAGTGTAGAATAAATGAGTAAATATATATGTGAGACCCTAGAAAAATGACTCACAGTATTGCTGCTGTGGGAATTTTCAACTAATATATCTGGATGGATGGCCATCTCTACTTTAAGATATCTGGGGCCTCAGCAGAGAAAGTGCCCTGGCTGGGGTTTGGAATGATGAGGGTCAGTGTCACTCACTTGTCTGTGGGTTGAAACTCTTCCTGGAGGACCTAAATGAGACCTCTCCATTGGCCAGGGCTTCCTGGTAGAAAGTCAGTCTCAGGGACTGAATACCCTTACTGGTCATTGAGGTCTCCCCAGGTGAGTGACCCAGACCCATGCAAACCAGGCAGAGGCTCATGGCCTTTTCAGTATAACTTTGGATGCTATACTCCCTTGCTTCTATGGCATTCTGTGAGTGAGAGGTGATCCCTAGTGTCAGCCATGCTTAAAGGGCTCTCAAGGGGAGCTAGGTCAAAGTAATTGTGAACATGTTTTCAAACATGCATGGACCAGTTTAAAAAAACACTCAGTAGCTGGATGCCATTCCAAAATATGTGATGCAAGAGATGTTGCCTATGGCACAGGACCATAGGTTAGGTCAACAGAGGTTTGATTCCTGCCTGGTCCATCATGAGCTGTGTGACAAGTAAACAGATATCAAGGGATCCCTAGCAGACAATTATGAGGATTTTAAAAGGTAAAGTCCACCCTAGATGATGCTGTATGAAGAAAGTGTTCTCTCCACACCCAGGTCAGGATACTTGGCATATATGCCATCAAAGCTTCCTGAACATTTCTTTCAAAGCAATGTATCCATTTGTAAATACTGATAGATTTTTGTAGTCTGCATAGTGATGACTTTCTCTGTAGCCTTGGAGCCCTGTAGGGACAGAGACGAGGGTTCTTTTGTTCCTCATCAGCTTTTGACTCAGTGATTAGCACACAGAAGGAGCTCCACAGATGGTAGTATGTCTCTACTGCTTCTGCTCCTACTTTTAACAGTTTCCTTGCCCAGAATACGGGGTCTTCCTGCAGCCTTCCAGTTTTCTCCAAATCTATTCCAAGTTCTTGCAGTGGCTGGAGGCCTTTTATCTGGATCTACATAGGACCTGAGTGACAGCTGTGTCTTTGGAGAACTTCCAGATCTTCCAGCAGTTTCCTTGTGATATACGTGTAGTTATGGTACGCATTTAGTGAACAGATTAATGAAACATTCCCCAAACAAAGTAAACTGCATCTACTATTTAACAAAAATAGCTACAGAAAATTAACATTATTCAATAAAAGTTATTTGAAGAAATGCCAGAATATGAAAAAATATTTTCCCACTTCACACCATTTATCAGAATGTCCAGTCAATTACAGGCTAAATTTAAAAGTGAAAATATACATAGATGACTATTTATATATTCTTGGAGGAAGGAAATTAATTCTTAGGAAAATAGTGATGACCTGGAACATAACAGAAAAACACTGATAAGATTGCTTAAGTAAATGCACTGCATCCACAAAAACCCAATCGTAAATGAAATAATAATTATATTGTACCTAACAAACTAAAAAATTAGATTAAATCTGATATGACAATTTCTTTTTCATCTTTGACACTGAACTCTCAAAGTATATACCTAAAAATCTAAACTTTAAGGTATATATTATATAATGATTATACTGACTTACAGTAAATTCACACCCACAGGAATGGATTAAGTCTAAAAATATTTGGGGGGGGGTGGTTACGTATACAGCACCAAATCACCCGCACATTGCAATCCCTATCTAAATTCCCATGACAATTTCTGCAACTTTTTCAGCAATTATTATGGAATTGCAAGTACTCTTAGATAACTGAGCAATCTTACAAAATAAAAGAAAACTCGCACTTCCTAATATGAAAATTTACTCCAAAACTGCAATAATAAAAGATGCTGACATGAGATTGTCATATAGGTCAATGGAATAGAATTGAGTGTACTCAAGTAAATCTATGCATCTATGGTCAATTGGTTTTTGAGAATGGTGCCAAGACTGTTCAGTGGAGGAAAGAATAATTTTTTCAACAAGTGGTGCTGGGACTACTGGACAGTCACATTCAAAAGAATAAAAGACGGACCTTTACCTTAAACTTAGACAAAAAACAAATCCAAATACACAATGCAAGCGCTAAAACTACACCACTTGAGAATGAAACACAGGTGTAAATTTTATGGTCTTGATTAGGAAAGAGTTCTTTGGTATATCCCTAAAAGCACAAACAACAAGAGGAAAAATAGATAAATTGTACTTCATCAAATGAGAAACAACTTTATCAAAGGTCAAGAAAGTGAAATCACGTCCTCCAGAGAATGTTTGCAAATCTGGTAATGGTCTGTTAACCAGAATACATAAAGAATTCCTGCAACTCAATAACTGAAACCTAACAATTGACCTAAAAGTGGGCAAGTGCTTGAATATTTATTTCTGCAGAAAACTAGTGACCAATAACATATGAAAAGATGCTGGAAATAAATAGTCATTAGGAAATGTATATCAAAATCACAGTGAAATTCTACTTCATGGCCCCTAGGAGGGCTATAATAATAAGTTTTTAATAAACAATATAGCAAGTGTTGGCAAGGATGTGGCAAATTAGAACCCATCATAAATTGCTGGTGGGAATGAAAAACAGTATAACCCCTGTGGAAAATATTTTGACCATTCCTTAAAAAGTTAAATATAGAATTATCATATGACACAGCATTTCCATTCCTAAAAATATATCCAAGAGAAGAGGAAACCTTTGTTCAAAACCTTGCACACTAGTGTTCACATCATCATTATTCACAGGAGTTTAAACTGTAAACAGTACACCTGTCTGTCAATTGACTCATAGATTTAAAATGTGGTATATTCATATGATGGAACATTATTAAGTCATAACAAGAAATGAAGGGCTGATACAGGCTATAATAAGGATGAACCTTGAAAACCTTTTGTTAAGTGACAAAAACCAGACACACTAGGCATCATAATGTATAATTCTGTTTATGGGAAATACCTAAAATAGTTGCATCTGCAGACTCAGAAACTAGAACACTGATTGCGAGGGGCTGGGGACAGGGATGAATGTAGTGTGACTGCTTCATCAGTAAGGGGATTCTTTCTGGGGTAATGAAAAATGTTCTGGAATTAGATCACTGTGATGGTTGTACAACATTGTGACTATGTTAATGGCACTAAATTGCACATTTTAAAATAGTTAAAATTGTCAATTTTAGCTCAATGAATAATAAGAACTAGTAGGAAGCTTTTGGGGTTAATGAGTATATTCATTATCTCGACTGTGGTGATAATTCAAGGTGATAAAATGCATAAAAATTACCAATTGTAATTTGAATAGGTGTAGCTAATTGTCGATTATTTTTGATAAAATGATTTTGAAAAATAAAAAGCTTTAAAGGAGCAATTTCGAAATGCATAGTATCTGGGGGACAAAAAACGCACAAAGAGTGAGAAGCACCCCATGGCAATTGAGAGGTAAAGGAGCCAAGAAGCAAAAAGAAGAATTTAGTGTAGTACCAAACCGGAGTGGCCCACAACATTGAAAGATTCATAGCATAGCACCAAATCTATCAACCATTCAACTGAACCACAAAATCTGGCTTGAGTCCTGGGTTTTGTTGTCCTGACAGAAGTGGGCACATCAAATAGAAATCTAATAAAGCACCCAAATAACATTAAAAGAAAGAACCAGGGTGGAATCAACGGACCTCCTAGAAATATTGAAAAAATCAGGAAATGAAATTTCACGCATATCAACCATAGTAAACCCACGTATAAAACCTCATAGACAACAAAAGAAAAAATAAATAATAGACAAGAAAATAATCAGGAAAAAACCATTGTTAATACTAAAAGCAGAATACAATATGCTGAAAGAAATATTTGAGAATAGGAAAAATCAACTAGAATAAAAAATTCACATATTAAAAGTAGAAACGGATGGAAAAAATGGCTGAAATTAAAGATAGTTGACTGAATTTAGGCAAGAAAAGACAATAGCAAAATTTGCTTATAAATGTTGGATAAATTACAAGGGTCACAAAGGAGGATGGACTCAAATAAAAATTTAATAAAGAACCTGAAGAAAGAAAACAACAACCCAGAAGATGAAATGGCATAAAGAAAAGAGTGAAAGGGTCTGAGGGAGACTAGTGAAATGGAAGAAAGGCCAAGAAAGAATTAAAATTGTACTCTCAGCATCCCCCAGAAACAAAAGTAAAAATATTGATCAGAGATAATATTTAAAACAACTGTCTAGTAAAACTGAACATTGGAAGTGCTCTTCCTGTAACTGGGAAAACTAACCTCAGGATCATACCCAAGAAAATTTTTGGATTTTGCTGATACAGATGAATTCTTCAAGGGTCCCAAGCAAAAAGTTCCAATAACTTGTACAAGCAAAAGTAGTAATGGGGACAAGAATTTCCAAACTGAAGATACAAAGTGAGGCAACAACAGAGCATAGTTTAAAACAAACAAACTAATAAAAAGCTCAAGAAAAGACTGACCCAAGAATTTTAAACCTGGTCAAGTTTTCCTTCAAGTATCAAGGCTGTTGAAAAAGTTTTCAGTCTGTGGTGAACTTAGGTATTTCTGCTCTATCAATGCTTTTTGAAGAATCTGTAAGAAGTTGAATTTCATCTAACCAAAGTATGACTGCAAAAGTCACATCTAAAGGACTGTTAGCAGGCATTTAAAAATTCATTAATGTACCTTTGAGATTCAGACAAATGAGTAAAAGGGTGAGTGACTAAGTTTAAAACGTTATGCATTTTGATAAGTAGAAATACTACACGTAATAAATGGGATGTGGGGTGCGGGAGTTGAAAGAAAGTCGAGAAATAAATGAACTAATGGGTATACAGACAAAAGATGGGCATACAAGGGTAACAATTAAAACAAATAAACCAGGTTGCAGATGATACATTAAGAAAATGGGAATGAGACCATCAAAAAGGCTTAAGTCCAAAGGTAACCAAGGGAATACCAATATAAACCTCATAAATATGAACTTTTTATAAATAAAAGATGATACTCATGTTACAGAGAAAGAAGCACGGAATATGTACTTTCCAAAGACATTGGCACAAAGATATACTTCAGGCAACATGGCTCCTAAGAGTAAATTTTGAGAAAAATCTTTGCCTATCAGTGTGATACTGCACAGTATATCTAGTATATCGCCACCTTAGCAAAAAAGGAGCTAGCCATTTTTGTATGCTTAGAATATCTCAAAGACACAGCATGGTTTCCTGCTGAAGAGAGGAACTCTAAGCATTTGTAATGGAGTGGAAAATAAATACAATGCATATAATTTTTTAACATTTATGTATCCAGTCTTTTATTTTTTTTACATTTATATATCTACCCTTTTGGTAAAAAGCAGAAGTAGAATATAAAGTGGAAAACAGGAGAATAGGGAAAAACAAGAACAAAAACAAAAGTGTGAGTCCTGCCTGAGACCATAAGCACCAGAAGACACCAGGAAAAACCTACCAAAGTCACCCTTTGATAAAGGCTGTTGTGCTGGTTTGAAACTGCTGTATACTCAAGAAAAAAACATGTTCTTTCATCCTCATGCAATATTACTAGGAAAGATCTTTTTAAGTGGTTCCCATGGAGATGTAACCCACACAGTTGTGAGTGGGACCTTTTGATTAGGTAGTTTTCCTGGAGGGTCTCTCCACCCATTCATTGTGGGTCACTTAGTGGAATCCTTTAAGAGGAAACTGTTTTGGAAAGAGCTGACAGGGCACACACAGCGGAGACCTTTGGAGATGCAGAAGGAAAATAGCCCCAGGTAAGCCGTTTGAAGAAGCCTGGAGAGAAAGCTAGCAAACATCGCCATGTGCCTTCACAGCTAACAGAAATGTTCCAGACCCTTTGGCCTTTCTTGAATCAAGGTATCTTTCTCTTGATGCCTCAGTTTGGACATTTTTAATGGCCTTAGAACTGTAAACTTGCAACTTGATAAATTCCCTTTTTAAAAGCCATTGCATTTCTGGTATATTGCATTCTGGGAACGTTAGCAAACCAAAACAGCTATTCACTTAAGAAAATTTATTTTCCAACAAATATTTTCACTTCCCTTCCCTAGACAATGATAACTAAATCCTTTCAGAGATACTCTAAGCATAGAAAACGTTCATAACCATTTAAAATAACACATTTACTGAGATGTATTTAGTATAGTCACAGAATTGTACAACTATCACCACAGTAAATTTTTTAACAATTTCGTGACTCCTGAAAGTGACTGTATAACCTCAGCAGTAAGCAACTAGCAATAAACTGTCTTTCTTGTCTCTGTGAACTTACCTGTTCTGCACATTTCATAAAAATGGAATCATATAATATGTGGTCATTTGTGAATGGCTTCTTTCACTTAGCACAATGTTTTTAAGGTCCATCTGTGTTGTAGCATGGATCAGTACTTAATTCATTCTTATTGCCAAATTACATTCTATAGTATGGATATATGGATATATTATACTTTATGTATGCATCTATTGATGAACATTTGGGTTTTTCCTCTCTTTAGCTAGTATGGAAAATTCTCCTTGAACATTCATGGACAAGTTTTTTCACAAACAGGTTTTCAGTTCTCTTAAGTATGGAGCTGGAATCAGTATGTCATATCCATTTTATCATTGAGGTGAAGCAGAGTAGACACTGTTCTGAATCTCTGTTTTGCTTATAGTTAGCAAAAGATCGTGGTGTGGGCTCCATTATCAATATATGTAGGATCTATCTCTTTCTTATTAATGTCTGCTTAGTATTCCGTCTCTTATATGCATCATGATCATATTACCTTGGATTTCTTGAGGGTTCCCACCATTCCCTGATAAGAATGTCATTTCCTAAAATGAGTGGGTCACCATGCCTAAAGTCTTGGTGCGAACACTAAAGTTTATGATGAACACCTCTTTTGTTCTGGAGTTTTGAATTTATGTATATGCCAGGCCACGGGTGGCTATTTGAGCAGCTGCCTATGAAAACACTGGACGATCGGTCTCTAATAAGTTTCCCTAGCAGACAATATTTGAAGCAGGTCGTCACAGCTGTTTGCCGGAGGAATCCAGTGTGCTTGTGGGACTCCATGTGGGAGGTCTCTTGGAAGTTTGGGACTGGTGCCCGCTGGACTTTGCCCTATGCACATTTGACCTTTGTGGATTTTTTTTTTTACTATTATTATTACTTTTATTTTTTTTCTCTATATTAACATTCTATATCTTTTTCTGTTGTGTTGCTAGTTCTTCTAAACCGATGCAAATGGACCTTTGTGGATTTTGCTTAGTGTCCTTTCATCGTCACAAATCATAGCCGAGAACAGAACTATACACTGAGTCCAGTGGGTACTCAGAGAATCATTACATTGATACTAGTTTTAGGATCCCCTAACACAGAGCAATCCGTAAGGAAAAAAAATCAATCACTAGAAACTAGCCCTGCATAAGTCCAGAGATTGAAATTATACTTTGAGAAGCTGACTAAAGAGAGCAAACTAAACCCAGGAAAGCAGATGAAAAGAATTAAAGATGAGAGTAAAGATAAATGAAATAACGAATAGAAGCACAATAGAATCAATAACCAAAAGTTCTTTCTTTGAAAAGATCAACAGTTTTGATGAAATTTGAGCTAGACTGATGTAGACAAAAAGAATGAGAACTCAAATTCCTAAACTCAAGTGAACCAAAGTGTACTAATACCAACTCTACATCCATAAAAAGGATTACAAGATAATATTATGAACAATTCTATGTCAACAGATATGTTGTTCATATCAAAGTTTATAGTTTCTGCAAAGAAAACCAGATTGATTCTTATTCATTGACAAATATTGATAAAATAATTAAAACAAACTTTTACAAACTCTTCTAAAACATTGAAAAGGAGAGATCATTTCCCAACATCTCATGCTAATACTAAAAACCAGACAAAAACATCAAAGAAAATAACAGCTCAATGTCCATTATTTCTAGAGATGTAAACATAAAATATTAGCAAACCAAATCCAGCCAAAGCAAAAGGATTATACATCCTATTCATCTGTGTTAATCCCAGGAATGCAAGGTCATTTGCATACATGAAACTCAATCAATGAAACCACCTTATTAATAAAATAGGGTTTAAAAAGCATATGATCATCTCAATAAACTTTTAAAAAAAAGCAAGTAAGAAAATTCAAACCCATTCATGATAAAACACTCAACAAACTAGAAATAGAAGGGCACATTCTCAACCTGATAAAAGGAATCAATGAAAATCCAAGAGCTAAGATCATTGAAAATGGAGAAAGACTGAAAACTTTATCCCTAAGAACAGACAAAATACAAGGACATACACTGTTGTCACCATTCTGTGCAGCACTGCACTGGTGATTCTAGCTATAGTTAATAGGTGAAAAAAAAAATTAATAGTGTCCATATTTGAAGGGAAGAAGTAAAACTGTCTCAGTTTGTGGATGGCATGAAAATTTAGTTCGTCCAAGATGTACACATGAAGGTTCATAACAGTATTTTTCATGATAGCCAAAAAGTAGAAACAGTTCAAGTATCCTTTAGCTGATGGATGGATAAACAAAATGTTGCATATCCATACGGTGAATCATGACTGGTCATAAAAGGGAATGAAATAATGATACATCCTGCAACATGGATGAACCTGAAAACGTGAAAGAAGTCAGATACAAAAGTCAACATATTTATTATTCTATTTATATGAAAGATCAAAAACAAGAAAATCTAGACTGTATGACAAAATAGTTGTCATGGCTGGGGGCAGAGATAATGGGGATTGACTGAAAATCACAAAAGAGTTTCCTTTTGGGGTGCTTTTCTATATGTGTGTTTCTTTTCTTAGGAAATATTAAGAAAAAGTAGTAGTAGTATAACATAATATTGTTTGCTGTAATAAAATCCAGCATTAAATATAAAACATATTTCTGCAACACAGTCTAAATATATTCAAGTAAAAAGCTAAACTGTTATTGAATTGGTTGTTAGGGGTGAGATATGAAGGCATGAGCAGAGGTGTCTCTGTTTCTTTTGAATCATGTCTTATTTTGACCTCCATCAAGCATATGATATCCAGATTCACTGACACTAAGGCAGAGGTCTCCAGCTCACTCTTTTTTCAGTTTTCAGTGGGAGGATCTGAAACATGAAAACAGGTTCTGGAATCAGTGGGGAGGCACGGAGATGGCTGGAGGAGGAAGGTCACTGGGGTGGGTATTGGGAACTAGTAGGCACCTTGGACCCTGTAGAGCAGAACTTGGGCTCCTGACATCCCCAGGATTCAGAACTACAGGCATTGAGGCCCCTTTACTGCCCTGTGCTGAGGGTGTTGTCTCTTGGCATAGAGTGGTTTTTAAGTGTCTCATGGTTAGGTTGCCTTAAGGTGACTTTCTCCTGAAGAGTGAAACTGATGCAGAGGAAAGAGGAGGGCTCTAGGATTCTGGGATGAGAGGCAGCAAACCACATACTTGCACTGTGTGAGGAGCAGGGACTGTGAAGGAACAGAGGTGGACGTGGTGACCCTGCCCCCTCCACCCCTACCTTCAACACAGTTGAGTCATGACATCTCCTTATTAAAAATGGACAGCAGGAATAAAGGCAAAGATTAAAAAAAAAAAAAAAAGGACAGCACCCTTGAGTGCTTCCCTTTTCCTGTCTAGTAATTGTTTTTCTTTCTAAAGCCACAACCAAACTTTGCCTGTGCCTTTAAATTTAGAAGAAAACTTAAGCTTGATAATGAAAGAACACAAATTGGCTTATGTCACTATATTCTAAGATACAAAGGTTACAGAAGATGCCCCTTTAAAAAATATTATAAAGCCAGTTATATTTATTTTAACTAATTTTGAAATTAGAAAACAAATAGAAGGAATATAAGTAATTTGTAATCTAGTCCCCTTTAATCTCAAGTGAGCACTGCTTTAAAATTTCCTTTATGTTTTGTGAGTATTTACATTTTAATACATAATAGAATTCTATAGAATTCTCCGCTTGATGAAAGATGTCATGAGGCAACCTGGACCCTGGCCAAGGCTTCATGGAGGCTGATGGCATTGGGGCTTGGGAACTCCTAATCAGGTCTCCTAAGGATCCACTGAGATAGAAAGCTGGGCCAGGAGAGCAACTCTGCTTGCCTCAGAGAGTGCCCTGGAGCACTTCTGTCTCTTTTATGCATTGAATCATGTCCCCTGCAAAGACATGTTCAAGTCCTAACCTCCAGTCCAATGGATGGGAACTTATTTATAAATAAGATTGTGAAAGGTCCTGTCAGTGAAGGTGAGGCCAACCTGAGTGTGGCCCTTAACCCAATATGATGTGAGACCTTATAAGCAGAGGAAGTTTGGACACAGGAGTAGAATCAGAAGAAGTTGGAGACAGAGATTGAGTTACAGACTATCAGCAAGCTGCCACCATAGAAAGTGTGTCCTACTGACACTTTGATCTTGGACTTTTGACCTCCCAAGCCGAGAGACAACAAATTCCTGTCGTTTAAGCCAAAAAGTCATTAGTATTTGTTAGAGCAGCCCTAGCAAGCTACAATAGTCTAACTTACTCTTTGCCCAGGAGAACTTAATCTGTGGCAGTCAGGGCCACCCCACACCATTCACTCTTCTCAGTGCTTAACTAATGAAACGTCCTGTTGACTTTAAGGGTGCTGGGTAGGCAAGGTTCAGTCCTGCAGGACTGAGATGTGGAAGGAATCCAAGGATACTTTTAACAAAGAAGGCCCTGTAAATGTCACATGGCAGCCCTATAAGTGCTAGAATACTCTCCTCCAAATCAAGAAGACTTTGGACAGTGGTTAAAGCATAAACAGAGAAGAGCCTGTGGGAAAGATAATCATACAAAGCACAGCAAGAAAAGATGATTGCAGACACAAAACACTCAAAGCCCATGGTCCTGGTACTTCTTATGTAAACAAAATGTGAAAATAACAAGTCAGACCTTCATAAATATTTCCTTTACTTTTAGTATCTGACTGCTTTGCTCAGTCTGAAAAGTAGCAGGTGTAATATCACTGCTCCTGAGAACCTTTACCCATCGGATCCTTCCTTGGGTATTGTTACCTACCTGGATTGTCCACCTCCTCACTGCTGATCTGCCACCCAAACTTCAAGAGCACAGACATCCACAGAAAAATTGTTAGAGTGGCACACCCATCCCTCCCTTCTCCAGGTGAGGCCTTGTTGGTCACCCCAAATCACCATGCTTTACCTTTCAACTCAGATTTTCCCTGGTCTCTGTGGAGTCAGGTTCTTCAATAACACATTGCAAACAGTTGCAAATGAGAGGAGGTGAAAGAATCCCCTCTCAAGTTCTCACTTCCCCATTTGGCTGATCCATCACAACTCTCCCCTCCAATCTTATCATGCTGAAATTCTGACTCGTATAAACATGCTCTGTGTTATGTGAGTTCAGTGAACAGACCCAGTGACAGACGCTAAGCAGATGCCCAGGAAAGCATCTTGTGAGGTTGAACGTGTTTTCTCTACGTTGTCTGTACCAAAGTGACTAGCAGAAAAGGCTAATGAGTTTTTGAAAAATTGCTACAACTAGAAATGTTCTACAGATGCCCTGGCTCTGTGGCTCTCAGGATTAAGAATTTAAATCATAGTTTTTGCAAACATTGGAGCACATACACGTTGAGGATCACATCACATGCAATCACATATAGATACACATGCTCACATGAACAGGAGCCCATGCCACTTAAACAGAACCGAACTACTTAAGAAGCACAACCCTAGTTCTTGCCTTTCACCACATTCCAATAGTCATTTCCATCTGGAAACTGCAATTGAGGGCTGGGGAGGAACCTTTCTAGACTGAAGCAGGCAAGGAAGCCCCACCTTTCTAACCACACAGATTTTATCTAAGCATGTTGTGATCCTGAATCCATACCATTGTTGCTTACTCTTGGGGACACTTATAGATAAACCACTGTGTGGACCGAAACTTGCTGTGTGGCACTTGCAGAAGGTTTTTTATCCTGTAGTTGATTTTAGGAAAATATTTAAGTTTGAGTGGTCAAGTCTCAGAAGCCTAGAAGCAGGGGAGGGGACAACTATGGAAAGACATGAGCTTTTCCTGGATGATGTGTACCTCAAGTATGTTTTGGTTGGCAATTATAGAGTCACAATGAGAAAATATTGATGCCGAGGGACATTCTCCCCCACAACATAACTGATGCTATCATTTGTAATTTCCCTCTTAAAACTCAGATTGGTTAGTAATAGAGTCCTGTTAAACACTGTCCCTACCAAGGAAATTGTATATATCATCTCCAGTGTACGTGGCCAGATTTCCATATCTGAATTGAATTGAAAAAGAAAGAAACCAAGAAAGCAGCAGTTCTATCTCAGATAAAGAAAGGCAGCCTTACCTTGGGAATACTTGGGGCCTCCTCTAATTCTCTAGCATGCAGAGGCTCCTCCATCAGGCCCTCGGGAGCAGCTAGGAGGACACAGGGTAACAGTATACTGGGGGTGTTGCTTTTGGATAACTCAAGGCCCTATGCTTGATTTGGGCAAGGTTAAGTGAAATAGAAGTGACCGGTTAGAAGCGCAGAATAGCTGCTGTGTGATGGAAGAAAGATGGCAAAGTGAAGGAGTAGGAAAAATGGGTGGTGTTCCTTGACTTTGTAGCTAAGGATATCCCAAAGCAACATGAACTATTCAGTTCATTTTTCAATGCTATTTTTCAATGACAGATTCTTATCACTCCTCCTACCCATTTTAAAGCCCAACTAAAATGCTGCTATCTTCTTGATGTGATCTAAGACCATCTCAGCCTATCTCCACATATGCTGATGCTGCATTTACCATGTGTTGTATAGGATTTTGTCCTTGCAGGTACCAAGCATTTTAAGTTCCTTCCAAGTTTAAGAAAAGATTGTTTTAGAGACATTTTTATTGATAATCTTTTCTTGTGGGACTGAATTTAATTCTAGGCCAAGTGCTCTGTAGTATCAATTCACTAATCCTTTTTCATGAATATAATCAATTATAGGAGATTTGCAGGTACTCTGATCTTACCATTTAAAGGTAACCACAATAGGGCAGTGCGATGGTGGCTCAGTGGGAGAATTCTCACCTGCCATGCTGGAGACCTGGGTTTGATTCCCTGTTTTTACCCAAGCAAAAAAGAAAAAAGATATACATTGGAAGTATGGATTAAGAAATATGCTCCATCTATAGCTGTTGCAAGAGACTCATCTTGGACTCCAGGATGCAAAGAGATTGAAAGTGAAAGGGTGGGAAAATATGTTCCATGTGAGCTAGTAACCTAAAGAAAGCAGGAGTGGCTATACTAATATCAGACAAGATAGTCTTTAAATGTAAAGAATTATAAAAGACAAAGAAGAATGCTGCATATTAATAAAAGCGACAATTCACCAAGAAGAATTAACAATATAAATGTTTATCTTGCAATCAAGAAGCTCTAGAGTACATGAGGCAAACATTGGCAAAACTGAAGGAAGCAATAGACACTGCAACAACAATTGTGGGAGACATTTATACACTAATCTCTTCTATAGATACAACCACCATCAGAGAATCACCAAGGAAACAGAGAACTTAAACAATTTAATAAATAAATTAGATGTAACAGACATACGTAGATCACTACACACCAAAACACCAGAATATGCATTCTTCTCTAGTGCTCATGGAATGTTTTCCAGGATAAATCATCTCCTGGGGCACAAAACAGGTCTTTATAAATTTTAAAAGACTGAAATTACTCAAAACACTTTCTCTGATCACAATGGAATGAAGCTGGAAATGAATAAGCACCAATGAAGCAGAACTTTCACAAATACATGGAGATTAAATAACACACTCTTAACCACTGCGTCACAGAAGAAATTGCTAGAGAAATTGGTAACTATCTGGAGATGAACAAAAATGAGAACATGAGCTACCAGAACATATGAGATGTGGCATAAGCAGTGTTGAGAGGGAAATGTATTGCCCTAAATGCATATATTAAAAGACAAGAAGGAGGAAAATCAAGAATTTAACTGTTCACTTAGAGGAACTAGAAAAAGAACAGCAAAGTAACCCAAAAGCAAATAGAAAAAGAGAAATAACAAAAATTAAAGTAGAATTAAATCCATCAGCGAGCAAAAGAACAATAGAAAGAATCGAAAAAAGCAACAGTTGGTTCTTTGAGAAAATCAATAAATTCGATAGACTCCTAGCTAGGGTAACAAACAGAAAAGAGAGGAGATGCAAACAAACAAAATCAGAAATGAGAGGGGGGTTGTTACCATGGACCCTGAAGAAATAACAAAAATCCTAAGTGGAAACTATGAACTACCATGCATCTACAAACTAGACAACTGAAATGAAATGGACAAATTCCTAGAAACACGTGAATAAGCTACACTGACTTGAGAAGAAATAGAAGATCTCAACAAACCAATCACAAGTAAAGAGATTCAATCAGTCCTCAAAAATCTTCCTAGAGAGAAAAGCCTAGGACCAGATGGCTTCACAGGGAATTTTACCAAATGTTCCAAAAAGAAGTAATAGAAATCCTTCTCAAATTCTTCCAAAAATTTGAGAATAAAGAATACTACCTGACTCATTTTATAAAGCTATATCACTCTAATACCAAAACCAGGAAAACATGCTATAAAAGGGATACTACAGGCCAATCTCCCTAATGAATATAAATGCAGAAATTCTCCACAAAATATTAGCAAACTTAATCTAATAACACATTAAAAGAATTATATGCTTGACATGAGCATTATACCAGGAATGCAAGGGTGGTTCAACACAAGACCAACCATCAATAAAATAAAGCACGTTATCAAATTGGAAGGGAAAAATCTCATGATCATATCAATTAATGCTGAAAAAGAACTTGAAAAAAATCAACATCCTTTTCTGATAAAAGCATTTCCAAAGGTAGGAATCAAAAGAAACTTCCTCAATATGCTAAAGGGTATATATGAGAATCCCATAGCCAGCATTGTACTCCCTGGTGAGAGACTGTAAGCCTTCCCCCTAAGATTAGGAATGAGACAAAGATGCCCTCTGTCACCACTGTTATTCAGCATTGTACTAGAGGTTGTAGATAGAGCAATCAGAGAGGAAAAAACAATAAAAGGCATCCAGATTGGAAAAGAAGAAAGTTATTAAGAAATAACTTTCATTATTTGCAGTATAACTACTACTATACTTGGAAAATCCTGGGAAATCTATGACACGGCTTCTTGAGGTAATAAATTCAACAAGTGCTGGGCTGTAAGATGAATGTGCAAAAATCAGTAATGTTTCTATACATAAGCAATGACCTACCTGAGGAGACAGTTAAAGAAAAATTTCCATTCAGATAGCAACTAAAATATTCAAGTATCAAGGAATAAATTTAACTAGAAATGTAAAGGACCTGAACACAGAAAACTACTTGACATTGCTAAAAGAAATCAAAGAAGATCTAAATAGGTAGAATGACATTTCCTGTTCAGGTATAGGAAGGTTAAATGTAGTTAAGATTTCATTTCTACCCAAATTGATCTATAGGTTCAATGCAATACCAATAAAAATTCCAGCATTCTACTTTGAAGATTTGGGAAATCTAGTGATCAGATTCATTTGGAAGGGAAGGAGATATCAAATAGCTAAAAATATCCTTTAAAAAAAGAACGAAGTGGTAGGATTAACATTTCCTGATTTTAAAGCTTATTATAAAGCCACAGTAGTCAAAACAACATTGTCCTGGCATAAAGATAGAAGTATTGACAATGGAATCAAATTGAGAGTGTGGAAATAGACCACCAAATCTATAGTCAACTGATCTTCAACATAGCCCCCAAAACCACTGAACTGGGACAAAATAGTCCTTTTAATAAATGGGCATAGAAGAACTGATTATTAATCATCAAAAGAATGAAAGAGGAGGTGGGTTACAGTGGCTCAGCAGGTAAGAGTGCTTGCCTGCCATGCCCAAGGACCCAGGTTCGATTCCTGGTGCCTGCCCATGTAAAAAATAATAATAATAATAACAATAATAATAAAATCTGTTTAAAAAAAAGAATGAAAGAGGACCCTAACCTTATACCCTATACAAAAATTAGCTCAAAGTGGATGAGAGACCTAAATATAAGCGCCATAAAACAGCTAGAAGAAAATAAAGGGAGTATCTTCAAGACCCAGTAATAGGAAGTAGCATCCACAACTTTCACCGAAAGCACAAGCAATGAAAGAAGAGATTGATGAATGGAAATGCCTCAAAATCAAATGATTTTGTGCCTCAAAAGACTTTGTCAAAAAGGTGAAGAGGCAGCCAACTCAATGGGAGAAAATATTTGGAAATCACATATCAAATGAAGGTTTGATATCCTGTATATATAAAGAAATCATATGACGTAACGACACAAGAACAAACAACCCAGTTATAAAATAGGCTAAAGATATGAACAGACATTTTTCTGAAGAGCAAATGCAGATGACTCAAAAGCACAAGAAGAGATGCTTCTTTTCATTATTTACAAGGGAAATGCAGATCACGATTCCAATGAGATACCACCACACACCTATGAGAATGGCTGCTATTGAAGAGGAAACTGCAAATGTTGGAGAGGATGTGGAGAAATGGGAACACTTATGCAGGGCTGGTGGGAATGTATAATGGTCCAGCTGCTTTGGAAGACAGTTTGGCGGTTCCTCAGAAAACTAAATATCGAGTTGTCCTATGATCCAGCAATCCTACTTCTCAGCATATACCCAGAAGAGCTGAAAGCAGTGACACAGACAGAAATTTGCACTCCAGTGTTTATACCAGCATTATTCACAATAATGAATGGAGGTGACTGAAGGATACACTGAGAAGTAGAATGTCAAGTTGTGGTGTATACGTATGATGGAATATTGTGCTGCTATGGAAAGGAGCGAAGTTGTGAGGCATGCAATGAGGTAAATGAACCTGGGGAACATTATGTGAAGCAAAATAAGCCAGAAACAAAATATTATGATCTCACTTAGAAAATACTTATATGAAAATTGGGGCCGAGATTGTAAGCTCCTATAGCAATCACGTTTAGTTCAAAGCTGTAATTGTTATTTCTAGATTTTGAAAGGTTGTGTTTATTTGTATAAGCTGGAATTTCCCTGGAACTTTGGGAACCTGGGTTACTTAAGACTCAGAGTAGTACTTCTGAAGTTTTGAAGGTCAACATTGCCACATACAGTAACTATTAAGGAAATTGAAAAACAGATTAGGCTACAATTAGAGATAAGAATGAAGCAGATCACATCCTGATTAATGTCATTCAGAATACAGGGGTAAGGAACACTTAGTCTGTCTTAGAACTTCATCTACTCTATGAGACCAGAGGAAGAAAGGTTTATTTTGTCCAGAATCAAAGTTTTCAGTAATGTATAATCTAACTCAACCTCTGTCTGGATAGATCATTTAAACAACCCAAACACAGGGAGCCCAGAGTGGGAATGAGGGCCTGTCATTCTGTGTCACTTAATGTAATGCCTGAATACATCCCAGAGTGTGTTAAGAAAATAATAAAAAAGTATTGGCAAAATCCCTTGACAGAGGGGAGAAAATATTGGACCTATTAAACTTTTCCATCAGGGAATCCCCTGATACAGAGTCAAACATTAAGGACTCCCAAGTCAATAGGCCAAACCCTTGATCTTGAAACCTGCTTTTGTGGAGCTTATTTATGTAGCAGAAAAGCTAAGCCTACCAATAATTATGTCCAAGTGTTGCTTCCAGAGGCTCTCTTTTGGGGGTCAGATGTGGTCATTCTCTCTTTCTCTAGGCCAAACTCTGCAAGTTAAATCATTGACCTCTTCCCTACATGGGATATGACATCCAGGGGTGAAAGTCTCCTTGGCAATGTGGGTTGTGACTCCCCGGGATGAGCCTGACCCTGGCATGGTGGGATTGACAATGCCTTCCTGACCAAAAGGAAGAAAAGAATTGTAACAAAACAAGGTTTTGATGGCTGAGAGAGTTCAAATAGAGTTGAGAGGCTGTTCTGGAGGCTACTCTTTCGCAAGTTTCAGTTCAATATTGCTGTTTACCATGGTGTGCCAAACCTAACCAAAACCATCCCTGCCAACCCTAAAGAATACCTCCGGCTCTGTCTGAGATTCTACAAAGGCCCCATATACTATGATTACTTTTCAGAGACTTACAACCTCCAGAAGGGTTCCTAGGCCACATAATCCCTGAAACCCAGAAGGGTCACCTCTCCAGAACCTCAAGTAGTTCCATCCCCCTAGCCCATATTACTGACAGCCCCTTCTAACATGAAAAGTTAGAAAGGGCATTGCACAAATACCTCCCGAAGACTGGAAAAAAGATCAGAAGGAATGGTAGATTTATAACAGAGAAGATAGGATTTAACAAATAAGGATGACTGCTATATCTGTATACTGATATTTCTTTTAGTCTCTAGTGTCTTCGAGCAGGTAGAAGAAAAAACCTAAAATTGTGCAACTGTAATCCATACCAAACTCTGAAGTCTGTTCTATAACTAATTGTTGCGGTGTGTTTTGAAATGTATTGCTTTTTTGTATGTTATATTTCACAGTAAAAAATAAAAATGGAGAGATTAAGACCTACCTTAAATGGGCTGGGGCTCATCTCAGTTGAAATGACATAACCTAAAGGTCCCACCCACAGTAGGTCTGCATCCACAGGAGTGGATTTAAAGAACATGGCCTTCCAGCCTTTGACCTTGAGGCTTGCTTTTGTGAAGTATGTGTATATAGCGGAGAAGGTTAGCCTACCTATAGTTATGCCTAACAGTTGTTTCCTAAGGACTTCTTCTGTTCCTCAGTGTAGACTCTCTCTCCTAAGCCCAGCTCTTCAGAAAAGCATTGCCCTCCCCTCCATGTGGGACACGACATCCAGTGGCGAAAGTCTTCCTGGCAGCGTGGGAAATGACTCCCAGGGATGAGGCTGGCCCTGACACTGTAGGAACAGCAATACCATCCTGACCTTTCAAAGGGGGGGAAAGAAGTATAACAAATAAGATATTAGTGACTGAAAGAATTAGAGTCGAGAGACTACTCTGGAGGTCACTCTTACACAAGCTTCAGTTAGACATTGCTACCTATCATAACTTGCCAAACCCCAACCCAAACCATTCCAGCCAATCCTAAAGAACACTCAGGGCAATATGTAAGATTCTACAAAGGTTCTATGCATTACTGTAACTTTCAGAAAACGTAAAACCTCCAAATGGGTCCCTGCCATATAAATCCTGATATCTAGAGAGGCCATCCTCTCTGAAACATCAGCTAGATCCATCCCCCATCCATATTATTAACAGCCCCTTCCAACATGAAAAAGTTAGAATGCGCATAGCTCACATACCCAAAGAGTGGGAGAAAGAGCAAAGGTGATGGTGGAGTTATACAGAAAAGGTAATGTTTAACAAATTATTATGACTGCTGAATCATTCTATTGTTATTTCCTTTAGTCTCCAGTATCTTAGAGCAGCTAAAAGTAAAAACCTAAAATTTGTGGCATCGTAGCCCATACCAAACTCTGAAATCTGTTCTACAACTAATTGTTGTGCTGTGATTTGTAATTTATTGCTGTTTTGTATTTATATTATTTTTCACAAAGAAGAAAAATTAAGGTGAGTGTAATGATTAAAAAAAAAATTCCTTTTACATTCCAATGTTCTGGAGCAGCTGGAAAGAAAAATCTGGCAAGATGAAATGGTAGCCCAAGACAAACTCTGGGAGCTGTCCTGTAACTACTTGTTGGAGAGTGCCTTGAAAATTACTGCTTTTTTCTTTCTTTGCTTTGTATAAATGTTATATGACACAATAGAAAAAGTTAAAAAAAAAGGCCTGCAAGGAGCACACAGCTGATTCCATTGGCTGCAGGACAGAGGCTCAGCCTGGGAAGCACCATGTTCATGGGACAAGATTGAATTTTATTTTTAAAACATAGATGATACCTCTGTCAAATAGTTAAGTAATAGCAACTTTTCTTATGGACCTTTGGGGGAAGGGGAGAGGGAGGGAGTCCTTTTCTGTCGTTGTGTTATTCGTGATCAGCAAACTCTCTAAGAAGCCAGTAATAAATCATTTGCTTTAGCCCTACAAAAAGAAAGAAAGAAAGAAAGAAAAAGACATGACCTTTTTCTGGCTCCAAACTATCTTATCCGTATATGATAAAAGTTGAATATATTGGTTGCAACAAAACTAAAAAATTAAATATTGTAAGTAAAAATTTGATTTCCCTAAGTATATATATAATTTGAAAAATCTCAACAGATTATGTCTTCTTGCTGGGAAATATTATTTTTACTGCATTATAACACTTGACTTAGATTTGTGTCTCCTTGTATTTGGGACTATAGTGTGTGTGTGTGTGTGTGTGTGTGTGTGTGTCAATAGGAGAATCTTGTACATAGTCTTTAGTAACTTCTTTTTTTCCTTAATATATTGCATATATACTACCACATCAATAAAACTTTTAAGGTATAAGGTTATTTATATTGAAAGTTATCAATTCTTGCCTCATTTCTCATCTTTTCTGTTTTTGTTGATATTGTCTTTATAAACCACATGCTGTGAAAAGCCTTACCATAGCGTCCTAGCTCTGGCCTAGCTCTGCAGTTGCACTGTGCACATGGACCCTGGAACAACATGGCCCCACACCTCCCCACTGGCACTCACCTTTCCACTGTCCCTGTCCCTACTTCAGGGAATCCCTCACCTTTCAGACGGCAGCCTCTGCCCCTCCCCTTTACTCTCTCTCCTGTCCCAGCTCTCAGTCTAGACCGAGAGCTCCAGGGGGCAGTGGACAGGTGTGTCTGGCTACATAAAGCTTTCTCTTGCTCTGGTCAATCCTCCTTGTATATAGGATGTGTTCAGATACCCAATCATAAATTGTCCCTACCTTCTGACCACACCCAATCTAGAGCACCAGTAGATCCTCGCGCAAATCCTCCAACAAAAGCCCAGTGTGAAAATCATTTAAGTCTCACAGCCTCTCATGGAGACAGCCACCCCGCATTTTCCCATGGTGCGTGTTCTCCCCTGCTGCCATGAGCAGTAACCCAAGTGTAGGTGTGTCCTGGTGGACTCCAGCTGAAGAGCCCCGGCTGGTTTTTTCCAGCAACAGCCTGGGCTGTGATCCTCTCTTGTCACGTAATGATGACGATGACAGTGAGAACCCTGATGATGATCATAAATGTCTTTACTGGCATTACTTTGTCCCAGACTTGTTCAAAGCTCTCCACATATATAGTTCTGTATTTAATCCTCCCAGCAACTCTGCAAAGTTGGTGCACCCTGTTAACACCCCTATTTACAGTTGAGAAAACGAGGCGTACAGAGGTTTAGCACACTATTACCCAGCTGGTAAGTTGTTTGAGGAGGGGCTTGAACTTAGGTGGTCTGGCTCCAGAGTCGATAGTCTGAGCTGCGTCCTAACCAAGCCTTAAGAGACGTGGTCAGGGTGCGGGTTCCCGACCTGCTTTCATCCTGTGAGGTCTTAGAGCTCATTGCAGTACAGTGGGGAGAAGGTCAACGTGTTGGGCAGCTTGCAAATCAGGCCTGGGACAGGGGTGTCCTCTCAGAGGCCCCCACAGAGCATGCCTTCCCAGGGGCTATAGAACTAGGCACCCTGGAGGTACAGCCTCCTGCCAGTTAGATGTCAGGTGGGCAGTGCATGCATTGGTGGGTCGCCTTCCTCGGCTGCCGACCTACATTCCTGGATGTGACTAGAGAGTGCCATGGGGCTGCCCCTCACATTAGGAGCATGGAGCCCCCTCCAGGGAGCGGGCAGGATCCCTAGTCCGAATGCCCTGCTCGGTTGAAGTGGGCTGGGGGCATGGCCTGCATGTGTTGAGCTTATCCTTTAATACACTGAACCCCGAGGGGAACTGCAGAGCACAGATTGTATAAATTAGCATACTCCCATGCACTGGATTACGATGCAGCTGTTAAACATGATTGATTTGCTCCGGGATAACTATGTTCCCAATTGTCTGGAGAAGTCCTGGCCTATGTCTGTTGTCCTACCTTTCAATGTCACCCCTTTCGGTCTCAGGAATATCCTGGTATGGACTTTCTCTCACTTCTTCAGCCTTAGGGACTGAGGAAGTTAATAATTTAAGTAACGAAATTGAAAATTCACACACAAAAAATAGGTTGGACAATCAGACACAGACATGTGCCACGATGGCCTATCTATGGGGTTGCAAGAAATTGAAAAGTGGATGTTGCGGGGTTGGGGTAGAACAGAGGGAACGGGCTAGAGGAGAGGAGGCTCACCTTTAACGGTGCACATTTTCCAACATTTGATTTGTTTTCATTCCCATGAAAATGTGTTACTTTTTCCCCCTGTATACATTAATAATAACAGAGATGATGGGGAGGGGTCATGACGGGAGTGTGAATTATGGCCTGTTATGTGAATATGCCCTCCAGGAGGTCCCTAGTCAGCTGGACATTGCTAGACAGTAGGACAAGAGTTTGGCTTTATGTTCATGAGACTTATTTGTGAGTAATTTTCCATTTTTAAAAGGCTTTCTCTGGTCTTGGTATAGGATAATGGTCTTAGTTTTAATATAATGCTGGCCCTTAGAATGAGGTCCTCTGCTCTGTTTTCTGAAAAAGACGATGGATAATTGGTTTCATTTCTTTCATTTAATGGCTGGTAGAATTTGCCAGTGAAACCATCTGAGCCTAGTGTTCTTGTCTGGAATGTTATTAAGTATGGATTCAACATTTTAATGGCTCTCGGGTTCTTCTGATTATGTATTTGCTCTTGTGTGAGTTTTGGTAGTTTGTGCCTCTCAAGGAATTGGCCTTAAAATTATTTAAGGTGGGTATAAAACAGAAAAGCATTCATATGCATTTTACATGAAATAGACTAGATTACAGCATAAAACAAGTAACCAGGCAATGGCGTTAAATCTCTCTCTTGTAAAACTGGATAATTGTAAACATAAAAAAGAAAAAGACTGAAGGACCATTCAAATAATAGAACAATCACAGATGTCTCTGGTACGCAGGCTGTTGGGTTATTTGTCATTCAAGATCATCAAAAAGTGACATCTCATTATTCACAGATGTTCATTATTTCCCCATTTTACTCTTTACATTATGTATAACACAGTTTTTGTGTTTATGCTATTAAATTACTGGACATAGTTTGTTTGTTGTTATTGGGTTTTTTTTTGCATGGGCAGGCACCAGGAATGGAACCCAGGTCTCCAGCATGGCAGTGGACATAAGATTTTTCATGGTATTCCTTGAATATAATTTTAACGTCCGTGGAACCAGGAATGGATCCTCTTGCATTCCTTATTTTAGCAATTTATGTTGTCTTTATGTTTGGTTAGCTAGAGCTTTATCAGTTTGATCAGTCTATTCAAAGAATGAATTGATGTGTTTGTTTGGTCAAAATTTTTCATTCCTAAGTGCTAAATGCTAGGAGTGCAATTGTTGGGTTGTATGGTAAGTGCATATTTAATTTTACTTAAAAAATGCTATCTTCCAGAGTGTACCATTTTACATTCCCACAAGCAAAAATGTATGAGAGACTCAGTTTCTTCTCACCAGCACATGGTGTTTTTTATTCTTGTTAATTTAATATGTGTAGTGATATCTTATAGTGGTCTAATTTGCATTTCCTTAATGTGTAATGGTATCAAACAACTTTTCATGTTCTTATTTCCCATCTTTATTTCTATTTGGGTGAAACCTTTGTTCATATTTTTTTGCCCATTTTCTTATTTTATTGTTGATTTTTATGAATTCTTTTATATATTCTAGATTTCAGTTCTCTGTCACATATGAGGATTGCAAATATTTTTTCCCTGCTCATAGTTTACCTTTTCATCCTCTTAATAGTCTTTTGCAGATCATTAGTTTTAAATTTTGTTGAAGATCGATTGGTCATTTTTTGTTTTTCACAGACCTCATTCTATGTACTCCCTCTCAAAAATCTGTTCCCATGCTCCCCAATATCAAATATGCATGTGATACCAAAATCTTCCTCTTGCCTAGCCTAGCAACTCCATATATTCCTCTTCCTCTCTCAGCTTCTCACCCCACATTCAATCCAGCAATAACTTTTCAGATATCTGTAAAATAGAAGGGGGCAAGATGGTGGCTTAGTGAGGTGTGGAATTTAGTTCACCCTCTAGAGCAGCTAGTAAATAGCCAGGAACACTACAGAACAACTGCTGGGGCCACGGCTGTGACTGGGCACACAACGTACACCAGTCTGGACAAGGTGCACCAGCTACAATCCCAAACAGAACTGTAAGTCACCAAGCTACAGAGGCTGGTGCCACTCCCCAAGGGGAAAGGAAAGGGACTTTACTAGCAGCAGGGGCTTAACTCAACCAAGTTCCATTTGTGAATTAATTCACAAATTTTGACTACTGAAAATAGGTCCCCAACAAACGTAATCCTACTATAGTGGTAAAGATACTAGAAGTTTTTGTCCCAGCAGAGGTGGGTGGGTGGGTGGGGGCCTGATGGAAAAAGGGGGGAAAAACCTGAGTCTTTTTGGGTTGGGCAGCATATAATACTGGAAAAGGACTGGACCCTAAAAAATAAAAGGTGATGGGGGGCACATAGAGCCATAAGATATATAGAGCATGTACCAAACTCTTGATTAACAAATCCAAGGAGCAGGGGTTCTGCTCCTGAAAAGGATCCTCCCCGCCACCCGCCCTCTTGGTATGCCTAGACACAGATGTTTGGGGATGAAGAGCCAAGCACATGTCACCATGTGCCTTTCCATGAGATGCTAAGCATGCCAGAACCTAGAGTTTTGCCCTGAAGAAGCTAAATGAAGGCCTGCAGATGCTTGGAGAGGAAGTCAATGAAATCAGAAGCTGAAAGCAACAGAACTGGGAACACAGACCTGCAGATGTCAGCCACATACCTTCCCATGTGACAGAGGAAACTGGATGCCATCTGGCCCTTTTTTTCAGAATCAAGGTATCTGTCCTGGTTTGAAATGATGTATATACCCTAGAAAAGCCATTTTTTAACCCTGATCCCATTTTATAAAGGCAGCCATTTCTTCTAATCTCTATTCAGTATTGTATATTTGAAACTGTAATTAGATCATTCCCCTGGAGGTATGATTTAATCAAGAATGGTTGTTAGGCTAGATTAGATAGAGGTATGTCTCCAACCATTTGAATGGGTCTTGATTAGTTTCTGAAGTCCTATAAAAGAGGAAACATTTTGAAGAATGAGAGATTCAGAGAGAGCAGAGTAGAATGACATACCCATGAGAAGCACAGTCCACCAGGCAGCAACCTTTGGAGATGAAGAAGGAAAATGCCACCTGGGGAGCTTCATGAAACAGAAAACCAGGAAAAGAAGCTAGCAGATGACGCTGTCTTTTCCATGTGCCCTTCCAGATGAGAAAGGAACCCTGACCGTGTTCACTATGTGCCCTTCCACTTGAGAAAGAAACCCTGAACTTTATCAGCCTTTTTGAACCAAGGTATCTTTCCCTGGATGCCTTAGATTGGGCATTTCTATAGATTTGTTTTAATTGGGACTTTTTCTCAGCCTTAGAATTGTAAACTAGCAACTTATTAAATTCCCCTTTTAAAAAGCCATTCTGTTTCTGGTATATTGCATTCCAGCAGCTTGCAAACTAGAACAGTATCTTTTTCTCAGTGCCTTAGTTTGGACATTTTTAAGGCCTTGGAACTGAAAACTTGTAACTTAGTAAATCCCTTTTATAAAAGCCAACCCATTTCTGGTGTATTCCATTCCAATTGCTTTAGCAAGCTAAAACAGATATCCTCTCTCCTCCCAAGGAACATGTGCACTGCTGAAAGCCCAACATGGAAGGGTCTGGGGTTGTGTTGCCAAATATTGACAAGTGCTGCCATTGTTCAGTCTACTACTGTTCACAGCACTGGACAAGGGGGTGGCAGCACAGCCTTTAAATTTTGTTGAAAATGGATATTTTGAATATTATAATGCTGCCGGTTGTAGGTTGTGCTTGTTTAATGACTTTTCTAAATTATTTTTGTAAAGATTGTAATCTTTTTTATGTGGTCACAGGAGTTTCTGTTCTGTTAGCTTAGTGGTCAGCTAGTGATTTGCCAGAGATTTTCTAATATGCCTGGAGCCAGTGGGAAACAAAGAAAACCTCTCTGTTTTGGTTTGTAAAAGCTATTGGAATGCAATACACCAGAAACGGAATGACTTTTGAAAAGGGAATTTATTAAGTTACAAGTTTACAATTCTAAGGCTGTGAGAATGTCCAAATTAAGAAGCTTATAAAAATGTCCAAACTAAGGCAACAAGGAAAAGATACCTTGGTTCAAGTAGGCTGATGACATTTGGGATTACTCTTTCAGCTGGGAGGACACATGGCAACATCTTTCAGCTTTCTTTCCAGGCTTCTTCAGCAGCTTCCCTGGAGATGTCTTTTTTTTTTTTTTTTTTTTACGTGGGCAGGCATTGGGAACCGAACCTGGATCCTCGGGCATGGTAGGCAAGCGTTCTTACCTGCTGAGCCACCATGGCCCTCCCTGGAGATGTCTTCTTTATACATCTCTGGCTGTGTGGGTTCTGTTTGTTCTATTGGCTCTCAAGCTTTGTCCAAAATGGTTGCTTCTTAAAGGGCTCCAGTTAGCAACCCCACCTTGAATGGGTGAAACACATTTCCATGGAAACCATCCTATCAAAAGTTAACACCCACAATTAGGTTGGTCACATCTCACCCAGCAATATTGAATGAGGATTAAAAGACATATCGTTTCTGGGGTAGACAACAGATTCAAAGTGGCACACTCTCCTGGTCTTTCCACATTGGCTTTGTGTCAAGGGATTCCTTTGATGCTTAGCCAGGCCATTTACCACTCTGTCTTAGTCTTCCCGTACTGCTTATGTGGAGTTAAAGGTCAGCCAGAGGTAAAAGCTTAGGGGTTTTGCTTGTCTCTCTCGGTATGCATCCAGCCCTGGGCATGCAGTGACCTTCGTTCTAGAATCCCAGGTATGTGACAGAGCTTTCCAAAGCCCAGATTATGCCACTTATCTCCTGTCCGAGAGCCATTCTTTCTATCTATGCTTTTTTGTCTGTTGGTTTTCCCCAATCTGTTATCCCTCATCACAGGCAGCTATGGGTACTATATTTGCCTTGAAATGTTTTGACAAACATGACCTGGGAGATGGCTCTAGGTTTGAGGACTTTCTAAGGTGCACAAAACAAAAGCGAGTAGTCAAGCCAAGCCCTCAGAGAGTCACCAGACAGGTCAAAACGCACAACCACAATCCTTTGAAATGATTATCTATATTTCGTTTTTTGGCACCACCAAGCCACACCAGGAAAATAGGACACCATCCTTATGGCCACTGCTAAGTTGAGGACTGGGGATGGCAGGCAGGTAAGTTAAAATGCCAAAACCCTTTTTATTGGAATTCTGTGCTTCCTTCTTCATTCTGCATTCACTTGGTTGTTTTAAGTATTAATGGTGCAATATCAGAGCTCCACGAAAGTTGATTCTGACTGTATCCATCAGCTTTATCCAGAGTTGGGACCCTTTTGTAGAAGAATGGCGTTTTGAAGTTCTCTACTACACCAATTGGTGACATCACCTGTTCTCAATGATTTATATTTTCAGGACAAATTATTTACTTGAAATATATCATCATGCTTTTTTGCCTCTTATGTGGCTATTGACACAAGTGCTTAAGATTCATCGCAGAGCTGGAGCTACTTTTTCTTGGTTTTTCCTTTGTGCTTACAGTACTAATATTTTCAGTCTTTGGCATCATTTCAGGTACTGCTTTAAGAGATTTGCCTATTCTGATAAAGTTAATATGTGAAATTAGATTATTACTGCTGGATATCAACACATCCACACACAAATATAACTTATATGTCAAAACCCTGAATACTGGGAGTCAGTTTAAATCTCCTGACTGTGGACTAAGTGAGAGAACCTGTTCAGACTATATATTAATAGTAGCAAAGCTAAATAATGTCTCTGTTTCCTTGTTAAATATTAATATAAATTGAATTTTCGGTATTTATTTCCACAAATCACTGGATTGGTCACCATGTGCAGTTTGGAGGACTCTTGTGCAGACCAGAGGTCCTCAAATTGTGCTCCACTTTCAATGGGACACGTAGGCATGGATGGTCTTGAAAACCTCCTGGAGCATTGGCAGTGGCACAATTAGATATTCCTTCCATCACATCACATAAATGTTTCTTGGATCCATCTGATCAAGAAGATACTTCCAATAACATTTTACACTTGGTTTAATAATTATTTGTTAAATGTATAATATACTTTAGTTGTTTTCGTTGTGTTTAACAATAAATTTCCTACAACCCAATCCTGAAGAAAATCTTTCTTACCTACTCAGGAACATGAGTTCATGAATCCCCTCACCCCATGTACACGAGTCTCCCCACCCCATATACACGAGTTCCCCCACCCCATATACAGGAGTCCCCCCACCCCATGTACACGAGCCCCCTACCCCATGTACACGAGTCCCTCCACCCCATGTCCACGAGTTCCCCACCCCATGTACACGAGTCACCCCACTCAATATATGAATATATACATCGCTTCAGTTTTTTCATCTACTGGGTGATTCCATCATCATACAATCATACTTCTCTTTCTCCATCTTACAAAAACATTCTCTAGACCCTTTCCTTTCTATCATCAACTCAATTCCCCATAACCCATTGACAGTGGAAGTCCTCAGAGAGCTCTCCAGATTCATTGACTCTAATTCTAAAGCTTTTATTGTGAGAGAATTTACACACCATGTATTGACCCACTGGAAATGTACAATTTAATAATTTTAGAAAATTTACTGAGTTAATTGGACATCATCACAATTTAGATTTGAAACATTTCTACCATGCTGTCTTTTGAAGGGCAAAACTGTTTGATTTTAATGATGTCTAATTTATCTTATTTTCTTTATGGCACATATTTTTGGAATCACTTCTGAGAATTATTTGCCTAACTCAAGGTCACATATATTTTCTCCTATGCTTTCCTCAGATGTTTTATATTTTAGTTCTTACATTTAAGTCATCAATTCATAAAATGCAAAGACAAATCACAGACCAGGAGAAAATATTTGCAAACCATATGTCTCAGAGAACTGTTTCTAGAACATGTGAAGTATTCTTATAATTCAATATGAAGACAAACAACACTTTACAAATGAGCAAAATACACAAAATGATGTTCAGTATCATTCATTGTTAAGGAAATACAGATTAAAATTGCAATGAATGACCCCTATACTGCACACTACAATAGCTATAATAAAAATGGATAATACCAAGTGCTGATAAAGGTGTTGAAAATAAAGCTATTTGAAAGTTACCAAAACTTGTTTCGGCAAAGCAAGTGAGACCGCCGCACTACCAGCTTCCCTGCAGTAACGTCAGGGGAAAACAGCATCTTTCTTCCCTCTCTATTGCTCCTATTTGAATAAGTGTGGCTTTAGTGTTAAGGGTTAAGTTTAAGGTTCACCCGGGGCTTGGATTTATCGAGAGGGTTAGGGTTAGGATTTGAACGGCAAAGGAAGGGTGACATACCCATCATTTGCTCCAATGCTGTTATTTGAATGAAAATGTCTACTTCACTTAAAAATGCACAGAAGGCAGACAGAGCGAGAACATTCCAGAGGTTGCCAGGTTCGGGCGCTGACGGGTGTGGACCCCGGACGTCGCTGGGACAGCCCCTCCCCGCTGCTCGGCGGTGGCACCTGGCCCGGCCGCTCAACCGCTGCGCCTCTATCTCCTCATCCTCCGCCGCCGCCGCCTCCTCGGACTCTGGTTTATAACGCGCCTCACTTCATCCCAGTCCCGGGCGAGCAGCATTGGGTTTATGTATTTATTTGACGAAAACGAGCTGTTGTGCAGGATTGGTACCTGTATTGGGGAAACATAGCATACAAGCAAGAAGCTTACAGCCTCAGTGGCGAAAATTTTTTCATGTCAGAGACCGAGAACTCTTGCAGTCGTTTATGTCATCCCTTCTTCTCCAGACAGAAGATACCAAAAAGTTGCAATCAAAGATCTCTTCATCTTATTGATAAAGCCACTAATAAGCCAAAATGTCTGTCAACATCAACCGCAGCGTGTCAGACCAGTTCTATCGCTACAAGATGCCCCGTCTGATCGCCAAGGTTGAGGGGAAAGGAAATGGAATCAAGACAGTTATAGTCAACATGGTTGACGTTGCAAAGGCACTTAATCGGCCTCCAACGTATCTCACCAAATATTTTGATTGTGAGCTGGGAGCACAGACCCAGTTTGATGTTAAGAATGACCGTTACATTGTCAATGGATCTCATGAGGCGAATAAGCTGCAAGACATGTTGGATGGATTTATTAAAAAATTTGTTCTCTCTCCTGAGTGTGAGAATCCTGAAACAGATCTGCATGTCAATCCAAAGAAGCAAACAATAGGTAATTCTTGTAAAGCCTGTGGCTATCGAGGCATGCTTGACACACATCATAAACTCTGCACATTCATTCTCAAAAACCCACCTGAGAATAGTGACAGTGGCACAGGAAAGAAAGAAAAGGAAAAGAAAAATAGAAAGGGCAAAGACAAGGAAAATGGCTCCGTATCCAGCAGTGAGACACCACCACCACCACCACCAAATGAAATCAGTCCTCCTCCACATGCTATGGAAGAGGAAGAGGATGATGATTGGGGAGAAGATACAACTGAGGAAGCTCAAAGGCGCAGAATGGATGAAATTAGTGACCATGCAAAAGTTTTGACTCTCAGCGATGATTTGGAAAGGACTGTTGAAGAGCGAGTCGATATCCTGTTTGATTTTGTTAAGAAAAAGAAAGAAGAGGGTATTATTGACTCGTCTGACAAAGAAAGTGTTGCTGAAGCAGAAAGACTGGATGTAAAAGCCATGGGCCCTCTTGTTTTGACTGCAGTTCTTTTTAATGAGAAGATTAGGGAGCAAATTAAGAAATACAGGTGCCATTTCCTCAGATTTTGCCATAACAACAAAAAGGCTCAACGGTACCTTCTTCATGGTTTGGAGTGTGTGGTAGCCATGCATCAAGCTCAGCTCATCTCCAAGATTCCACATATCTTGAAAGAGATGTATGATGCAGACCTTTTGGAAGAAGAGGTCATCATCAGCTGGTCAGAAAAGGCCTCTAAGAAATATGTCTCAAAGGAACTTGCCAAAGAGATTCGTGTCAAAGCAGAACCATTTATTAAATGATTGAAGGAAGCAGAGGAGGAATCTTCTGGTGGAGAAGAGGAAGATGAAGATGAGAACATTGAGGTGGTGTATTCGAAGACTGCCAGTATACCTAAAGTTGAAACTGTGAAGTCTGACAACAAGGATGATGACATTGACATTGATGCTATTTAAAATGATGGATGCAACCTAGCTTAACAGTGTTAATACTGCAAATTTTTCTGCATTATCTGCCAGAAGTGAAACATGTATGTGCAAAAGCTAAAATGGCTTAACATCATGCTACACTTTATACTAAAAAGGTTTTACTGTGAGTGGTCTGTAATTAAGCCCAACGAGACATCTAGGGAGTCCATACACATCAGTGGGCAAATGTAGTTTGCTTATTCATAGCATGTTTCTTTTTGAAAAAACTAGTGGTGGACACATGGATCTCATTTATACAGTTATAACAAATAAAGATTTGTTTTTGGTCATTCTTCAAAAAAAAAAAAAAAAAAAACGTACAGAGGACTGTATGAAATGAGCCGGGCATGCAGTTCACAAAGCCATGAAAGAAGGAAGTCGTCTAACCTACTTGCTATTACTAGCCCGAAAAACAGCAGCATCGTAAATGTCTCACTTCACGTTATTTGAAATTAGCCAAAAAGTTAGTTTTGGTACGTCAGGTAAACAGATACACTTCTAGCTTCGTTTCCCTTAATGCGGGAAAGCTGCATTGCAGTCAAACATTCCCTTGAAACTACTGAGGGTAGCCCCAAAATCTTCTGTGCAGAAGGTGAAATTAAAAGAGAACTTCTTTCCTTTGCTCGTCTTTTGGTGAGAAACCCTATCTTGGAGAAATACAAGCCTAGGGCTCTTTGGAAGCGGTCATAAATTCGGTTTTGGAGGGTAAGTCCATTAGTGAAAAGTGTAGCTTCCTTACTCTGCTGCGAGTAGTAAAAAGCATCTTTCCAAAGCACTCACATAATGCTATTTGAAAGTTACCAGAAACTTGTATCGGCAAGGCAAGTGAAACCGCAGCACTACCAGCTTCCCTGCAGTAACGTCAGGGGAAAACAGCATCTTTCTTCCCTCTCTATTGCTGCTGTTTGAAGAAGTGTGGCTTTAGTGCTAAGGGCTAAGTTTAAATTCGGACTGGGGTTGGGGTTACGGTGACGGTTAATGTTAGCGTTTGAAGGGCAAAGGAAGTGAGACAGACCGTTCATTCGCCTTAACGCTGTTATTTGAGTGCAAACGTCTATTTCACTTAAGAATGCACATAGGACTATATGGAATGAGCCAGACATTCAGTTTGGAAAGCCATGATGAAAGGAAGGTGTTCAACCTACTTGCTGTTACTTGCCCGAAAAGAGCAGCATCGTAAATGTCTCCTTTCACGTTATTTGGAATTAACCAGAAAATTAGTTTTGGTACGTCAGGTAAACAGATACACTTCTAGCTTCGATTCCCTTAATGCGGGAAAGCTGCATTGCACTCAAACATTCTCTTGAAACTACTGAGGGTAGCCCCAAAGTCCTTTGTGCCGAAGGTGAAATTAAAAGGGAACTTCCTTCCTTTGCTCTTCTTTTCTTGAGAAACTCTATCTTGGAGAAATACAAGCCTAGGGCTCTTTGGAAGCGGTCATAAATTCGGTTTTGGAGGGAAAGTCCATTAGTGAAAAGTGTAGCTTCCTTACTCTGCTGCGAGTAATAAAAAGCATCTTTCCAAAGCACTCACATAATGCTATTTGAAAGTTACCAGAAACTTGTATCGGCAAGGTAAGTGAAACCGCAGCACTACCAGCTTCCCTGCAGTAACGTCAGGGCAAAACAGCATCTTCCTTCCTTCTCCCTTGCTGCTATTTGAATAAGTGTGGCTTTAGTGTTAAGCGTTAAGTTTAAGGTTCAACCTGGGGCTCTGGTTATGGTGAGGTTTAGGGTTAGCATTTGAATGGCAAAGGAATTGAGACAGACCCACCATTTGCCTTAACGCTGTTATTTGAGTGAAAACGTCTATGTCACTTAAAAACGCACAGAGGATGTTGGTAGGAAGATGGCGGCTCAGTAAGACGCGCGGATCTTAGTTTCTTCTCCAGGACAGCTACTAGGGGAGTAGAAACGATACAGAACAGCGTCCAAAGCCACAACAGAGATAAAAAAGACAGCGTACCCCATCCTGGAATGGCTGGCAGGCTGAGAGAAGCCTCTCGGGTGAGATCGCCGAGGCGCGCGGGCTTCATCGGAGGGGGAGGGCGGCAAGCGGCCGGAGTCACTCCCTTCCCCCTTCCCGGGCCGGCTGGGAGAATTGGAGAGGTGGTCCCCTGAAACCGCGGCGGCTGGCGCCCACCACACGTGCAGCCCCCCGGACCAACTGAGAGAATTGGATCGGAAATCCCCAGGCCGCGGAGAACGGTGACGGGTGGGGGAGGCCCCTTCCAAACCCGTGACTCCCGGGGAACGTGCACTCTCCCGGGCGGGCCGCTGCCGCTGGCGCCCTCCCGCCACGCTTGTCGCCCGGGCGACCAGGAAATTCGGACGGGCGCTTTCCCGGGCTGCGGCGGCCAGCTACCCTCCCCGCATTCGGACCCCAGGCCGGCTCGAACCCTTCCAAGCCGCTTCGGCTAGCGAACCTCCCGGACGGCGAGAGTTTTCCAAAGTTAAAGGTCCCACAGCACCTTTTACTGGCGGGACCCGCAGACAAACGTGTGCCACGAGCGCCACCTACTGGGCAGGATAAGAAAAACAGAACCCAGAGTTTTCACAGAAAAATCTTCCAAACTTTTGGATCCAATACCCAGGGAAATCGGTCTAAATGCGCAGACGCCAACAGAAGATAACGGATCACGCTCAAATAATTGAAAATATGGCCCAGTCAAAGGAACAAACCAATAGTTCAAATGAGATACAGGAGCTGAGACAACTAATGCTGAATATACGAAGAGAAATGGAAAACCTCTTCAAAAACGAAATCGATAAATCGAGGGAGGACATGAAGAAGACATGGGCTGAACATAAAGAAGAAATAGAAAAACTGAAAAAACAAATCACAGAACTTATGGAAGTGAAGGACAAAGTAGAAAAGATAGAAAAAACAATGGATACCTACAAGGATAGATTCAAAGAGACAGAAGATAGAAATAGTGATTTGGAGGATGGAACAGCTGAATTCCAAAAGCAAACAGAAACTATCGGGAAAAGAATGGAAACATTTGAACAGGGTATCAGGGAACTCAAGGACAATATGAACCGCACAAATATACGTGTTGTGGGTGTCCCAGAAGGAGAAGAGAAGGGAAAAGGAGGAGAAAAACTAATGGAAGAAATTTTCACTGAAAATTTCCCAACTCTTATGAAAGACCTAAAATTACAGATCCAAGAAATGCAGCGCACCCCAAAGAGATTAGACGCAAATAGGCGTTCTCCAAGACACTTACTAGTTAGAATGTCAGAGGTCAAAGAGAAAGAGAGGATCTTGAAAGCAGCAAGAGAAAAACAATCCATCACATACAAGGGAAACCCAATAAGACTATGTGTAGATTTCTCAGCAGAAACCATGGAGGCTAGAAGACAGTGGGATGATATATTTAAATTACTAAAAGAGAAAAACTGCCAACCAAGACTCCTATATCCAGCAAAATTGTCCTTCAAAAATGAGGGAGAAATTAAAACATTCTCAGACAAAAAGTCACTGAGAGAATTTGTGACCAAGAGACCAGCTCTGCAAGAATTACTAAAGGGAGCACTAGAGTCAGAACCGAAAAGACAGAAGAGAGAGGTATGGAGAAGAGTGTAGAAAGAAGGAAAGTCAGATATGATATATATAATACAAAAGGCAAAATGGTAGAGGAAAATATTATCCAAACAATAATAACACTAAATGTTAATGGACTGAATTCCCCAATCAAAAGACATAGAATGGCAGAATGGATTCAAAAACAGGATCCTTCTATATGCTGTCTACAGGAAACACATCTTAGACCCAAAGATAAACATAGGTTGAAAGTGAAAGGTTGGGAAAAGATATTTCATGCAAATAACAACCAGAAAATAGCAGGAGTGGCTATACTAATATCCAACAAGTTAGACTTCAAATGTAAAACAGTTAAAAGAGACAAAGAAGGACACTATATACTAATAAAAGGAACAATTAAACAGGAAGACATAACGATCATAAATATTTACGCACCGAACCAGAATGCCCCAAAATACGTGAGGAATACACTGCAAACACTGAAAAGGGAAATAGACACAAATACCATAATAGTTGGAGACTTCAATTCCCCACTCTCATCAATGGACAGAACATCTAGACAGAGGATCAATAAAGAAATAGAGAATCTGAATATTACTACAAAGGAGCTAGACTTAACAGACATTTATAGGACATTAAATCCCACAACAGCAGGATACACCTCTTTCTCAAGTGCTCATGGATCATTCTCAAAGATAGACCATATGCTGGGTCACAAAGCAAGTCTTAACAAATTTAAAAAGATTGAAATCATACACAACACTTTCTCGGATCATAAAGGAATGAAGTTGGAAATCAATAATAGGCGGAATGCCAGAAAATTCACAAATACGTGGAGGCTCAACAACACACTCTTAAACAACGAGTGGGTCAAAGAAGAAATTGCAAGAGAAATCAGTAAATACCTCGAGGCAAATGAAAATGAAAACACAACATATGAAAACTTATGGGATGCAGCAAAGGCAGTGCTAAGAGGGAAATTTATTGCCCTAAATGCCTATATCAGAAAAGAAGAAAAGGCAAAAATGCAGGAATTAACTGTTCACTTGGAAGAACTGGAGAAAGAACAGCAAACTAATCCCAAAGCAAGCAAAAGGAAAGAAATAACAAAGATCAGAGCAGAAATAAATGAAATTGAAAACCTGGAAACAATAGAGAAAATCAATAAGACCAGAAGTTGGTTCTATGAGAAAATCAGTAAGATGGATGGGCCCTTATCAAGATTGACAAAAAGAAGAAGAGAGAGGATGCAAATAAATAAGATCAGAAATGGAAGAGGAGACATAACTACTGACCTCACAGAAATAAAGGAGTTGTAATAACAGGATACTATGAACAACTTTACGCTAATAAATACAACAATTTAGATGAAATGGACGGGTTCCTGGAAAGACATGAACAACCAACTTTGACTCAAGAAGACATAGATGACCTCAACAAACCAATCACAAGTAAAGAAATTGAATTAGTCATTCAAAAGCTTCCTAAAAAGAAAAGTCCAGGACCAGATGGCTTCACATGTGAATTCTACCAAACGTTCCAGAAAGAATTAGTACCAATTCTCCTCAAACTCTTCAAAAAAATCGAAGTGGAGGGAAAACTACCTAATTCATTCTATGAAGCCAACATCACCCTCATACCAAAACCAGGCAAAGATATTACAAAAAAAGAAAACTACAGACCAATGTCTCTCTAATGAACATAGATGCAAAAATCCTCAATAAAATTCTAGCAAATCGTATCCAACAACACATTAAAAGAATTATACATCATGACCAAGTAGGATTCATCCCAGGTATGCAAGGATGGTTCAACATAAGAAAATCAATTAATGTAATACACCATATCAACAAATCAAAGCAGAAAAATCACATGATCATCTCAATTGATGCAGAGAAGGCATTTGACAAGATTCAACATCCTTTCCTGTTGAAAACACTTCAAAAGATAGGAATACAAGGGAACTTCCTTAAAATGATAGAGGGAATATATGAAAAACCCACAGCTAATATCATCCTCAATGGGGAAAAATTGAAAACTTTCCCCCTAAGATCAGGAACAAGACAAGGATGTCCACTATCACCACTATTAGTCAACATTGTGTTGGAGGTTCTAGCCAGAGCAATTAGACAAGAAAAAGAAATACAAGGCATCAAAATTGGAAAGGAAGAAGTGAAACTATCACTGTTTGCAGACGATATGATACTATACGTCGAAAACCCGGAAAAATCCACAACAAAACTACTAGAGCTAATAAATGAGTACAGCAAAGTAGCAGGCTACAAGATCAACATTCAAAAATCTGTAGCATTTCTATACACTAGTAATGAACAAGCTGAGGGGGAAATCAAGAAACGAATCCCATTTACAATTGCAACGAAAAGAATAAAATACCTAGGAATAAATTTAACTAAAGAGACAAAAAAACCTATATAAAGAAGACTACAAAAAACTGTTAAAAGAAATCACAGAAGACCTAAATAGATGGAAGGGCATACCGTGTTCATGGATTGGAAGACTAAATAGAGTTAAGATGTCAATCCTACCTAAATTGATTTACAGATTCAATGCAATACCAATCCAAATCCCTACAACTTATTTTTCAGAAATAGAAAAACCAATAAGCAAATTTATCTGGAAGGGCAGGGTGCCCCGAATTGCTAAAAACATCTTGAGGGAAAAAAAATGAAGCTGGAGGTCTAGCGATGCCGGACTTTAAGGCATATTATGAAGCCACAGTGGTCAAAACAGCATGGTATTGGCATAAAGATAGATATATCGACCAATGGAATCGAATAGAGTGCTCAGATATAGACCCTCTCATCTATGGACATTTGATCTTTGATGAGGCAGTCAAGCCAACTCACCTGGGACAGAACAGTCTCTTCAATAAATGGTGCCTAGAGAACTGGATATCCATATGCAAAAGAATGAAAGAAGACCCATCTCTCACACCCTATACAAAAGTTAACTCAAAATGGATCAAAGATCTAAACATTAGGTCTAAGACCATAAAACAGTTAGAGGAAAATGTTGGGAGATATCTTATGGATCTTACAACTGGAGGCGGTTTTATGGACCTTAAACCTAAAGCAAGGACACTGAAGAAGGAAATAAATAAATGGGAGCTCCTCAAAATTAAACACTTTCGTGCATCAAAGAACTTCATCAAGAAAGTAGAAAGACAGCCTACACAATGGGAGACAATATTTGGAAATGATATATCAGATAAAGGTCTAGTATCCAGAATTTATAGAGAGATTGTTCATCTCAACAACAAAAAGACAGCCAACCCAATTACAAAATGGGAAAAAGACTTGAACAGACACCTCTCAGAAGAGGAAATACAAATGGCCAAAAGGCACATGAAGAGATGCTCAATGTCCCTGGCCATTAGAGAAATGCAAATCAAAACCACAATGAGCTATCATCTCACACCCACCAGAATGGCCATTATCAACAAAACAGAAAATGACAAGTGCTGGAGAGGATGCGGAGAAAGAGGCACACTTATCCACTGTTGGTGGGAATGTCAAATGGTGCAACCACTGTGGAAGGCAGTTTGGCGGTTCCTCAAAAAGCTGAATATAGAATTGCCATACGACCCAGCAATACCATTGCTGGGAATATACTCAAAGGACTTAAGGGCAAAGACACAAACGGACATTTGCACACCAATGTTTATAGCAGCGTTATTTACAATTGCAAAGAGATGGAAACAGCCGAAATCTCCATCAACAGAAGAGTGGCTAAACAAACTGTGGTATATACATACGATGGAATACTATGCAGCTTTAAGACAGGATAAACTTATGAAGCATGTAATAACATGGCTGGACCTAGAGAACATTATGCTGAGTGAGTCTAGCCAAAAACTAAAGGACAAATACTGTATGGTCCCACTGATGTGAACAGACATTCGAGAATAAATTTGGAATATGTCATTGGTAACAGAGTCCAGCAGGAGGTAGAAACAGGGTAAGATAATGGGCAATTGGAGTTGAAGGGATACAGACTGTGCAACAGGACTAGATACAAAAACTCAAAAATGGACAACACAATAATACCTAATTGTAAAGTAATCTTGTTAAAACACTGAATGAAGCTGCATCTGAGCTATACGTTTTTGTTTTGTTTTGTTTTGTTTTGTTTTGACTTTACTATTATTACTTTTATTTTGGTCTCTATATTAACATTCTATATCTTTTTCGGTTATCTTGCTAGTTTTTCTAAACCAATGCAAATGTACTAAGAAATGATGATCATGCATCTAAGTGATGATGTTAAGAATTACTGATTGCATATGTAGAATGGTATGATTTCTAAATGTTGGGTTAATTTCCTTTTTTCCGTTAATTAAAAAAAAAAACAAAAGAGAAGGGGTAATTGGAGCTGAAGGGATACAGACTGTACAACGGGACTGGATATAAAAACTCAGAAATGGACAGCACAATACTACCCAATTGTAATGCAATTATGTTAAAACACTGAATGAAGCTGCATGTGAGGTATAGGTTTTTGGTTTTGTTTTTTTGTCTTTCTATTAATGTTTTAATTCTTATTCTGTTGTCCTTTTTCTAAATCGATGCAAATGTACCAAGAAATGATGAGTATGCAACTATGTGATGTTATTAAGAATTACTGATTGTACATGTAGAATAGAATGATTTCTAATTGTTTTGTTAAATCTTTTTTTAATTAATAAAAAATTATAATAATAATAAGAAAAAAAACACAAAAACGCACAGAGGACTATCTGAAATGAGCCGGACATTCAGTAAACAAAGCCATGAAGGAAGAAAGTCGTTTAACCTACTTGCTGTTACTAGCCCGAAAAAGAGCAGCATCATAAATGTCTCACTTCTCGTTATTTGAATTTAGCCAGAAAATTAGTTTTGGTACATCAGGTAAGCAGATACACTTCTAGCTTCGCTTCCTTTAATGTGGGAAAGCTGCATTGCAGCCAAACATTCCCTTGAAACTACAGAGGGTAGCCCCAAAGTCGTCTGTGCAAAAGGTGAAATTAAAAGAGAACTTCCTTCCTTTGCTCTTCTTTTGGTGAGAAACTGTATCTTGGAGAAATACAGGCTTAGGGCTGTTTGGAAGCAGTCATAAATTCGGTTTTGGATGGTAAGTCCATGAGCGAAACCTGTAGATTCTCTGCTCTGCTTGCGAGTGACAGAAAGCATCTTTCCAAAGTACTCACGTACTGCTATTTGAAAGTTACCAGAAACTTGCTTCGACAAGGCAGCACTACCAGATTCCCTGCATTACTGTCAGGATAAAACAGTACCTTAACTGTCCCTTGCTGCTATTTGAAGAAGTGTGGCTTTAGTGTTAAGGGTTAAGTTTAAGTTTCGGGCTGGGGTTGGGGTTACGGTGAGGGCTAGGGTTAGGATTTGCAGGGCAAAGGAAGTGAGACAAACCCATCATTCACCTTAACGTTGTTGTTTGTGTGCAAACGTCTATTTCACTTAAGAATGCACATAGGACTATATGGAATGAGCCGGACATTCAGTTTGGAAAGCCATGATGAAAGGAAGGTGTTTAACCTACTTGCTGTTACTTGTCCGAAAAAGAGCAGCGTCGTAAATGTCTCCTTTCACGTTATTTGAAATTAGCCAGAAAATTAGTTTCGGTACGTCAGGTAAACAGATACACTTCTAGCTTCGTTTCACTTAATGCGGGAAAGCTGCATTGCAGTCAAACATTCTCTTGAAACTACTGAGGGTAGCCCCAAAGTCCTTTGTGCCGAAGGTGAAATTAAAAGGGAACTTCCTTCCTTTGCTCTTCTTTTCTTGAGAAACCCTATCTTGGAGAAATACAAGCCTAGGGCTCTTTGGAAGCGGTCATAAATTCGGTTTTGGAGGGAAAGTCCATTAGTGAAAAGTGTAGCTTCCTTACTCTGCTGCGAGTAGTAAAAAGCATCTTTCCAAAGCACTCACATAATGCTATTTGAAAGTTACCAGAAACTTGTATCGGCAAGGCAAGTGAAACCGCAGCACTACCAGCTTCCCTGCAGTAACGTCAGGGGAAAACAGCATCTTTCTTCCCTCTCTATTGCTGCTGTTTGAAGAAGTGTGGCTTTAGTGCTAAGGGCTAAGTTTAAATTCGGACTGGGGTTGGGGTTACGGTGACGGTTAATGTTAGCGTTTGAAGGGCAAAGGAAGTGAGACAGACCGTTCATTCGCCTTAACGCTGTTATTTGAGTGCAAACGTCTATTTCACTTAAGAATGCACATAGGACTATATGGAATGAGCCAGACATTCAGTTTGGAAAGCCATGATGAAAGGAAGGTGTTCAACCTACTTGCTGTTACTTGCCCGAAAAGAGCAGCATCGTAAATGTCTCCTTTCACGTTATTTGGAATTAACCAGAAAATTAGTTTTGGTACGTCAGGTAAACAGATACACTTCTAGCTTCGATTCCCTTAATGCGGGAAAGCTGCATTGCACTCAAACATTCTCTTGAAACTACTGAGGGTAGCCCCAAAGTCCTTTGTGCCGAAGGTGAAATTAAAAGGGAACTTCCTTCCTTTGCTCTTCTTTTCTTGAGAAACTCTATCTTGGAGAAATACAAGCCTAGGGCTCTTTGGAAGCGGTCATAAATTCGGTTTTGGAGGGAAAGTCCATTAGTGAAAAGTGTAGCTTCCTTACTCTGCTGCGAGTAATAAAAAGCATCTTTCCAAAGCACTCACATAATGCTATTTGAAAGTTACCAGAAACTTGTATCGGCAAGGTAAGTGAAACCGCAGCACTACCAGCTTCCCTGCAGTAACGTCAGGGCAAAACAGCATCTTCCTTCCTTCTCCCTTGCTGCTATTTGAATAAGTGTGGCTTTAGTGTTAAGCGTTAAGTTTAAGGTTCAACCTGGGGCTCTGGTTATGGTGAGGTTTAGGGTTAGCATTTGAATGGCAAAGGAATTGAGACAGACCCACCATTTGCCTTAACGCTGTTATTTGAGTGAAAACGTCTATGTCACTTAAAAACGCACAGAGGATGTTGGTAGGAAGATGGCGGCTCAGTAAGACGCGCGGATCTTAGTTTCTTCTCCAGGACAGCTACTAGGGGAGTAGAAACGATACAGAACAGCGTCCAAAGCCACAACAGAGATAAAAAAGACAGCGTACCCCATCCTGGAATGGCTGGCAGGCTGAGAGAAGCCTCTCGGGTGAGATCGCCGAGGCGCGCGGGCTTCATCGGAGGGGGAGGGCGGCAAGCGGCCGGAGTCACTCCCTTCCCCCTTCCCGGGCCGGCTGGGAGAATTGGAGAGGTGGTCCCCTGAAACCGCGGCGGCTGGCGCCCACCACACGTGCAGCCCCCCGGACCAACTGAGAGAATTGGATCGGAAATCCCCAGGCCGCGGAGAACGGTGACGGGTGGGGGAGGCCCCTTCCAAACCCGTGACTCCCGGGGAACGTGCACTCTCCCGGGCGGGCCGCTGCCGCTGGCGCCCTCCCGCCACGCTTGTCGCCCGGGCGACCAGGAAATTCGGACGGGCGCTTTCCCGGGCTGCGGCGGCCAGCTACCCTCCCCGCATTCGGACCCCAGGCCGGCTCGAACCCTTCCAAGCCGCTTCGGCTAGCGAACCTCCCGGACGGCGAGAGTTTTCCAAAGTTAAAGGTCCCACAGCACCTTTTACTGGCGGGACCCGCAGACAAACGTGTGCCACGAGCGCCACCTACTGGGCAGGATAAGAAAAACAGAACCCAGAGTTTTCACAGAAAAATCTTCCAAACTTTTGGATCCAATACCCAGGGAAATCGGTCTAAATGCGCAGACGCCAACAGAAGATAACGGATCACGCTCAAATAATTGAAAATATGGCCCAGTCAAAGGAACAAACCAATAGTTCAAATGAGATACAGGAGCTGAGACAACTAATGCTGAATATACGAAGAGAAATGGAAAACCTCTTCAAAAACGAAATCGATAAATCGAGGGAGGACATGAAGAAGACATGGGCTGAACATAAAGAAGAAATAGAAAAACTGAAAAAACAAATCACAGAACTTATGGAAGTGAAGGACAAAGTAGAAAAGATAGAAAAAACAATGGATACCTACAAGGATAGATTCAAAGAGACAGAAGATAGAAATAGTGATTTGGAGGATGGAACAGCTGAATTCCAAAAGCAAACAGAAACTATCGGGAAAAGAATGGAAACATTTGAACAGGGTATCAGGGAACTCAAGGACAATATGAACCGCACAAATATACGTGTTGTGGGTGTCCCAGAAGGAGAAGAGAAGGGAAAAGGAGGAGAAAAACTAATGGAAGAAATTTTCACTGAAAATTTCCCAACTCTTATGAAAGACCTAAAATTACAGATCCAAGAAATGCAGCGCACCCCAAAGAGATTAGACGCAAATAGGCGTTCTCCAAGACACTTACTAGTTAGAATGTCAGAGGTCAAAGAGAAAGAGAGGATCTTGAAAGCAGCAAGAGAAAAACAATCCATCACATACAAGGGAAACCCAATAAGACTATGTGTAGATTTCTCAGCAGAAACCATGGAGGCTAGAAGACAGTGGGATGATATATTTAAATTACTAAAAGAGAAAAACTGCCAACCAAGACTCCTATATCCAGCAAAATTGTCCTTCAAAAATGAGGGAGAAATTAAAACATTCTCAGACAAAAAGTCACTGAGAGAATTTGTGACCAAGAGACCAGCTCTGCAAGAATTACTAAAGGGAGCACTAGAGTCAGAACCGAAAAGACAGAAGAGAGAGGTATGGAGAAGAGTGTAGAAAGAAGGAAAGTCAGATATGATATATATAATACAAAAGGCAAAATGGTAGAGGAAAATATTATCCAAACAATAATAACACTAAATGTTAATGGACTGAATTCCCCAATCAAAAGACATAGAATGGCAGAATGGATTCAAAAACAGGATCCTTCTATATGCTGTCTACAGGAAACACATCTTAGACCCAAAGATAAACATAGGTTGAAAGTGAAAGGTTGGGAAAAGATATTTCATGCAAATAACAACCAGAAAATAGCAGGAGTGGCTATACTAATATCCAACAAGTTAGACTTCAAATGTAAAACAGTTAAAAGAGACAAAGAAGGACACTATATACTAATAAAAGGAACAATTAAACAGGAAGACATAACGATCATAAATATTTACGCACCGAACCAGAATGCCCCAAAATACGTGAGGAATACACTGCAAACACTGAAAAGGGAAATAGACACAAATACCATAATAGTTGGAGACTTCAATTCCCCACTCTCATCAATGGACAGAACATCTAGACAGAGGATCAATAAAGAAATAGAGAATCTGAATATTACTACAAAGGAGCTAGACTTAACAGACATTTATAGGACATTAAATCCCACAACAGCAGGATACACCTCTTTCTCAAGTGCTCATGGATCATTCTCAAAGATAGACCATATGCTGGGTCACAAAGCAAGTCTTAACAAATTTAAAAAGATTGAAATCATACACAACACTTTCTCGGATCATAAAGGAATGAAGTTGGAAATCAATAATAGGCGGAATGCCAGAAAATTCACAAATACGTGGAGGCTCAACAACACACTCTTAAACAACGAGTGGGTCAAAGAAGAAATTGCAAGAGAAATCAGTAAATACCTCGAGGCAAATGAAAATGAAAACACAACATATGAAAACTTATGGGATGCAGCAAAGGCAGTGCTAAGAGGGAAATTTATTGCCCTAAATGCCTATATCAGAAAAGAAGAAAAGGCAAAAATGCAGGAATTAACTGTTCACTTGGAAGAACTGGAGAAAGAACAGCAAACTAATCCCAAAGCAAGCAAAAGGAAAGAAATAACAAAGATCAGAGCAGAAATAAATGAAATTGAAAACCTGGAAACAATAGAGAAAATCAATAAGACCAGAAGTTGGTTCTATGAGAAAATCAGTAAGATGGATGGGCCCTTATCAAGATTGACAAAAAGAAGAAGAGAGAGGATGCAAATAAATAAGATCAGAAATGGAAGAGGAGACATAACTACTGACCTCACAGAAATAAAGGAGTTGTAATAACAGGATACTATGAACAACTTTACGCTAATAAATACAACAATTTAGATGAAATGGACGGGTTCCTGGAAAGACATGAACAACCAACTTTGACTCAAGAAGACATAGATGACCTCAACAAACCAATCACAAGTAAAGAAATTGAATTAGTCATTCAAAAGCTTCCTAAAAAGAAAAGTCCAGGACCAGATGGCTTCACATGTGAATTCTACCAAACGTTCCAGAAAGAATTAGTACCAATTCTCCTCAAACTCTTCAAAAAAATCGAAGTGGAGGGAAAACTACCTAATTCATTCTATGAAGCCAACATCACCCTCATACCAAAACCAGGCAAAGATATTACAAAAAAAGAAAACTACAGACCAATGTCTCTCTAATGAACATAGATGCAAAAATCCTCAATAAAATTCTAGCAAATCGTATCCAACAACACATTAAAAGAATTATACATCATGACCAAGTAGGATTCATCCCAGGTATGCAAGGATGGTTCAACATAAGAAAATCAATTAATGTAATACACCATATCAACAAATCAAAGCAGAAAAATCACATGATCATCTCGATTGATGCAGAGAAGGCATTTGACAAGATTCAACATCCTTTCCTGTTGAAAACACTTCAAAAGATAGGAATACAAGGGAACTTCCTTAAAATGATAGAGGGAATATATGAAAAACCCACAGCTAATATCATCCTCAATGGGGAAAAATTGAAAACTTTCCCCCTAAGATCAGGAACAAGACAAGGATGTCCACTATCACCACTATTAGTCAACATTGTGTTGGAGGTTCTAGCCAGAGCAATTAGACAAGAAAAAGAAATACAAGGCATCAAAATTGGAAAGGAAGAAGTGAAACTATCACTGTTTGCAGACGATATGATACTATACGTCGAAAACCCGGAAAAATCCACAACAAAACTACTAGAGCTAATAAATGAGTACAGCAAAGTAGCAGGCTACAAGATCAACATTCAAAAATCTGTAGCATTTCTATACACTAGTAATGAACAAGCTGAGGGGGAAATCAAGAAACGAATCCCATTTACAATTGCAACGAAAAGAATAAAATACCTAGGAATAAATTTAACTAAAGAGACAAAAAAACCTATATAAAGAAGACTACAAAAAACTGTTAAAAGAAATCACAGAAGACCTAAATAGATGGAAGGGCATACCGTGTTCATGGATTGGAAGACTAAATAGAGTTAAGATGTCAATCCTACCTAAATTGATTTACAGATTCAATGCAATACCAATCCAAATCCCTACAACTTATTTTTCAGAAATAGAAAAACCAATAAGCAAATTTATCTGGAAGGGCAGGGTGCCCCGAATTGCTAAAAACATCTTGAGGGAAAAAAAATGAAGCTGGAGGTCTAGCGATGCCGGACTTTAAGGCATATTATGAAGCCACAGTGGTCAAAACAGCATGGTATTGGCATAAAGATAGATATATCGACCAATGGAATCGAATAGAGTGCTCAGATATAGACCCTCTCATCTATGGACATTTGATCTTTGATGAGGCAGTCAAGCCAACTCACCTGGGACAGAACAGTCTCTTCAATAAATGGTGCCTAGAGAACTGGATATCCATATGCAAAAGAATGAAAGAAGACCCATCTCTCACACCCTATACAAAAGTTAACTCAAAATGGATCAAAGATCTAAACATTAGGTCTAAGACCATAAAACAGTTAGAGGAAAATGTTGGGAGATATCTTATGGATCTTACAACTGGAGGCGGTTTTATGGACCTTAAACCTAAAGCAAGGACACTGAAGAAGGAAATAAATAAATGGGAGCTCCTCAAAATTAAACACTTTCGTGCATCAAAGAACTTCATCAAGAAAGTAGAAAGACAGCCTACACAATGGGAGACAATATTTGGAAATGATATATCAGATAAAGGTCTAGTATCCAGAATTTATAGAGAGATTGTTCATCTCAACAACAAAAAGACAGCCAACCCAATTACAAAATGGGAAAAAGACTTGAACAGACACCTCTCAGAAGAGGAAATACAAATGGCCAAAAGGCACATGAAGAGATGCTCAATGTCCCTGGCCATTAGAGAAATGCAAATCAAAACCACAATGAGCTATCATCTCACACCCACCAGAATGGCCATTATCAACAAAACAGAAAATGACAAGTGCTGGAGAGGATGCGGAGAAAGAGGCACACTTATCCACTGTTGGTGGGAATGTCAAATGGTGCAACCACTGTGGAAGGCAGTTTGGCGGTTCCTCAAAAAGCTGAATATAGAATTGCCATACGACCCAGCAATACCATTGCTGGGAATATACTCAAAGGACTTAAGGGCAAAGACACAAACGGACATTTGCACACCAATGTTTATAGCAGCGTTATTTACAATTGCAAAGAGATGGAAACAGCCGAAATCTCCATCAACAGAAGAGTGGCTAAACAAACTGTGGTATATACATACGATGGAATACTATGCAGCTTTAAGACAGGATAAACTTATGAAGCATGTAATAACATGGCTGGACCTAGAGAACATTATGCTGAGTGAGTCTAGCCAAAAACTAAAGGACAAATACTGTATGGTCCCACTGATGTGAACAGACATTCGAGAATAAATTTGGAATATGTCATTGGTAACAGAGTCCAGCAGGAGGTAGAAACAGGGTAAGATAATGGGCAATTGGAGTTGAAGGGATACAGACTGTGCAACAGGACTAGATACAAAAACTCAAAAATGGACAACACAATAATACCTAATTGTAAAGTAATCTTGTTAAAACACTGAATGAAGCTGCATCTGAGCTATACGTTTTTGTTTTGTTTTGTTTTGTTTTGACTTTACTATTATTACTTTTATTTTGGTCTCTATATTAACATTCTATATCTTTTTCGGTTATCTTGCTAGTTTTTCTAAACCAATGCAAATGTACTAAGAAATGATGATCATGCATCTAAGTGATGATGTTAAGAATTACTGATTGCATATGTAGAATGGTATGATTTCTAAATGTTGGGTTAATTTCCTTTTTTCCGTTAATTAAAAAAAAAAACAAAAGAGAAGGGGTAATTGGAGCTGAAGGGATACAGACTGTACAACGGGACTGGATATAAAAACTCAGAAATGGACAGCACAATACTACCCAATTGTAATGCAATTATGTTAAAACACTGAATGAAGCTGCATGTGAGGTATAGGTTTTTGTTTTGTTTTTTTTGTTTTTTTTTTGTTGTCCTTTTAACTATAATTATTACTTGTGATTTTGTTACTGATTTACATCTATTATTTTTTTTTTTTTCTTTTTTTAATTAATAAAAAATTATAATAATAAGAAAATTATGAACATGCATAA